>NC_134816.1:5928573-5946073 GCF_046742065.1 Oratosquilla oratoria
AAATTGTTTAAATTGTAATATAAATTATGAGCAGATGTCCCATACTTGTTGGTTACCAGGACGGCCCAAACGTCCCATACTTGTTGGCTACCAGGACGGCCCAAACGTCCGTCACGTGTACTTCTTCCACTACCTCTCCGAATGCCCTCTTCACTATGTCATATATATTATGTACCTTGTTTCTTCATCTTATAATTCCTTCTTTGTATCTGCACTGAAGATGTAATTATACGAAAGCGCTCTGCTTCGTTAGTTTACTTTTCCTAGTGGTTACTTACGCATATATATATATATATATATATATATATATATATATATATATATATATACATATATATATATATCATCCTAAACTGCGTCATTAACTCCCTTAATCCCTTCTCTGACACTACCACAAGCACAATGTCTTCAGCAAACAATAAAACAATAACAGGTTTGCCTCCCACTTTCCTCCATTTTCTCTACCCATCTCCAGTCCCCTGTCCATTACCTTCGCCTTTATCTCCCCGCACCACACCATAAATGTACACAGTGAACAGCCACAGGGACATGACCCATCCCTTGAGCAGTCCCACTTTTACCTCGAACCACTCATTCCCTGCATTTACAACTCTAACACAGGCTCCAATCTCATATATTTGCAAAGCCTCCCACAGTGCCTTCCTGTCTACCCTAATATAAGCCTTTTCCAAATCCATAAAGACAAAAAAAAAACGACAAAAATATTAACTTTTCTGCCTTACCACAAAAATCTGATCCACGAAACGTATACCTAACCTAACCCCACTCTCTTCCTTACCAATTACTCACTCTGTTCGTCTCACACACACACGCACACACACACACACACACACACACACACACACACACACATATACGCGCGCGCGCACACACACACATATATATATATGTATATATATATATATATATATATATATACATACATATATACATATATATATTATCGGAAAGTTTCAAAACACTGGACTCAGAGTAACAGAATTTATTATCGACGTTTCGAACCCTGTCCGGGGTTCGTCCTCAGGGTTATACATTGTAAGCAAAAGGATTCAGTTATATAGTGTACCGATGTTCTCTGGGACAGGTCCCACCGGATTGAACAGAGTTGCATTTTTTTTAACAGAATAGTAAAACTCCTCAACATGGAGAAAGGATAACAAAATTAAATATACTAGGCAAGAACACGCTGATACCAAAATCCAAAAAGCCTATCCATCGTTCCTCCGTAGCTAAAAACACAAATCCTAACAAACATAATCTAATCAAGTCCTGCATGACCTGCAGAAATTAAATACAAGGTTTGCTAAAGTGTCACAAAAATGGGACCACAACAATTCAAAAGAACAAAAAACCAACTATCACACCCCGATGAAATGATACTGTACTCTCAGCTGTAATACAAATCATACAATAAAACAAAATCAAAACCTATTCCGAATGACAAAAGGAAATTAATTTCAAATTTGTATAAAGCGTCAACCCAAATGCAAAAAATTTGACAAAAACGCCACATATCCCATGTCAAAATAAACGGAACAATACAAATTCCGAACGACACCCAGAAATTAATAAGAGAGTAAGTACAAAGTGTCAACAAATGGAACCACCGAAAATAAAAAATAAAAAGAGCCAAAAGAAAAATATCAAATGTCACAGACCAGACATAAAAGCACTACACGGTCGCCTGTCACCGCTCTAACTGTCCTGTTTGTCCTTATCAGTACAAATCAAACTATAAAACAAAACAAAAACAAAAACAAAATCCAACTGAAGAAGTTGTATCTTAAAATAGCCAAAGCTATTAGCGCAGTTGACTTTAATCAGAATTGTGCCCTAGAAGCATATATATATACATGTACATATATATACATATACATATATAAATATACATGTATATATATATATATAAACATACATACATATATGTATATATATATATACATATATGTATGTATGTTTATATATATATATATACATATATGTATATATATTTATACATATATGTATGTGTATATATATATATGTATATGTATATATATATATATATATATATATATATATATATATATATATATATATATGTTTCTAGGGCACAATTCTGATTAAAGTCAACTGCGCTAATAGCTTTGGCTATTTTAAGATACAACTTCTTCAGTTGGAAGAATATCTTTTTTTCTCCATAGTTCAAAGTATGAACAAAATCATTCATGATGTCAGTTCCATGGATAAGGTGTAGAGATAGGCGCTGATGAATACCGAAAAATATAATAATATTATGTAACAGTACAAAAAGCTGTTGACATTGACACCGAAAACTTAAATTTTTTCGCCTCTTGCAGAAGCTTCTTCAGGGTGAGAACTACAACTCCGATGGCTATAAGGTCTACTATCGATGAAGAGTAGGAGAAGAATGATTCATAATGGCTGACCGTCACACGTTTTGAAGCAGGGAAAGTTGGAAGTAGGAGAGATCACCGAAGGTCCCTAGGGGAGGTCATCGGGTTAAGACAGGGTCTGAGGAAGTCACTTTTATTAATAATCCCTCCGTGGATCAGTTAGAGTATGATCTCAAGATCACACTCAAGCCTACCGAATTAATGCCCCTTCTACCTTAAGAAAGGATGAACTTAAAAGAGTGGTTATTGAACACCTCGTAGCTTCATTAGAACTGGATGCAGACGTATACAAATTAATTCCCCAGGAGAGTGCTCGTGTCGAAACTGAAAGAGACCCGAATGTAAATAACTTTAGAATTAGAGAAAATTAAACTAGAGAGAGAAAGAATGAAACAAGAAAGTGAGGAACGAGAGAAAGATCGGGAGCTTGAATTAATGAACTTAAAAGAACGTGAGAAAGAACGAGAGAAAGACCGTGAGGTTAAGCTGAGAAAAGAGGAACGTGACAGAGAAAAACAACGTGAGTGTGAAAAAGAACTAGAATTAGAATACCAGCGTAAACTAACGTTAGCTGATATAGATAGGAATAATAAATCTACCCTCCTATTGAATAACCAAGTTGCCTCTATTCCCAACTTTAATGAATCTGACCCAGAATACTTCTCTAGGCAATCTGAGCGTCTAGCTGAGCACTTAAACTGGCCCGTAGAAGAATGGGTATGAATTATTCAAAACAAATTGGTAGGAACAGCCGCCAGAACCTTCAACAGTCATGAGGAGTACTCTTCCTATGAATTAGTCAAATCTAGTATCCTCAATGCCTATCAAGTTACCCCTGAGTCTTACCGTCAAAAGTTCCGAAACTTGACGAAATCACCTAACTCGGCCTTTGTCGAATTTGCCTCTGAAAAGCTCAAAACCTTTAAAGAATGGCTCTCTGCCACCAAAGTGAAAACTTGTGATCAACTCGTTAAATTGATGGTCCTCGAGGAATTTAAACGTAGAATTCTATTCCAAGTCATGCTTCATTTAAATGGGAAAGATGCTCTTGATTTGACTAAAGTAGCCCTACTTGCCGATCAATTTTCAGTATTGAACAGGTTGAACGTACAGCGGGGAAACAATTTTGTAAAGCCATCAGTAGGTTTCCTTGCCACTTCCGACGATAAGCAGGTAGGAAAGACCTCTATCCCTACCCCTCTCTCCTCCCTGTAACTGCTGTAAAAAACCTGGCCATCACATCACTCGATGCCAAGAGCCTGGTTGCAGAATTTAAAAGTGCCCTAGTGGGTCGAAAGCACCTAACCAGTATAATGGAATAAAATCTTACGGTCCTCATAAACCAGTGACCCATGTAGTGAAAAGGACCTTTCCCCCATGTGAGGATGCCTTTAAAGATTTCATGTCCCATGGTGAATTTTCTACTGATGAGAAACCCTCCTTTTTCCTATTACAACTTTACGAGACACTGGAGCAGCTCAGTCCATAGTGAGCAAACAGGCTTTGCCTGAGATAAATAAGAGGATGACAAGAAGGAAAGTAACTGTCAGTGATTCATTTTCTACCGAGTCCATCGAGCTAGCTCGAGTCTTTTTAAAATGTAAATTGTTTCAGGGAGAAGTAGAAGTTGGCGTCTGGAAAAACTCTATGCCTGTCCCCGGGGTTGATCTCATCCTAGGAAATGATCTAGCTGGATCTATAGTTGTTCCTCCTCCAGATATTATAACGTTCTCTAGTGACAAGACCCCTACTGTTGTGGGAGATCACCTTCACCCTGACATTTTCCTCTGTGCGCAGTCACCAGATCTCAAACTCCCCGCTCTGATAGTAATGTGTCTTATAAATTTGATCTCCCTAACCAAATAATTTCCCGAGAGAACTTAATCAAATCTCAGCACTATGATCCCACCTTAAAAAATTTCCATAGACTTACGGGCGATTCCAGGGATGAGGTCGGCCATTTCCCAGGTTACTTCTACCAGGATGGTATCTTGATGAGATGTAGCAAACCTTCCAATTGCTCTGACCGTGATTCTTGGGCAGAAGTCCACCAGATAGTTATCCCTTTATCCATCAGAAATCAAGTGAATGAAATAGCCCATGATGGAGCTGAAGGACATATGGGGGTCAGTAAAACTTATAAGAAAAAATATTAATTTCTTCTGGCCTAGTTTAAAAAAGACAATCTCATGATATGTGAGGTCTTGCCACATTTGCCAAATGGCGGGCAAGCCGAACCAGAAAATTCCCCAGGTTTAAGGTAATTCCAGTTCCAGATGAGCCCTTTGACAGAATTATTATAGACTGTTTTGGACCCCTGCCTAAGACCAAAAAGGGACATCAATTCATTCTTATTGTCATGTGCTTGGTAACGAGGTATCCTGAAACTTTTCCTCTTAAGAAAATATAAGTTAATTTCTTCTGGCCTAGTTTAAAAAAGACAATCTCATGATATGTGAGGTCTTGCCACATTTGCCAAATGGCGGGCAAGCCGAACCAGAAAATTCCCCAGGTTTAAGGTAATTCCAGTTCCAGATGAGCCCTTTGACAGAATTATTATAGACTGTTTTGGACCCCTGCCTAAGACCAAAAAGGGACATCAATTCATTCTTATTGTCATGTGCTTGGTAACGAGGTATCCTGAAACTTTTCCTCTTAAGAAAATATATGCCAAAGTTATAGCTGACACCTTGTTCATTTTTTTTACTCAAGTAGGATTGCCAAAAAAAATTCAATCCAATCGAGGAGCTAACTTCACGAGCGACCTCTGCCAGTATCCTAAAAGAGCTAAGTATTTCCCAAATCCTGTCCTCTGCTTATCATCCGGAATCACAAGGGGCATTAGAACGTTTTCATCAATCTCTCAAGTCAATGCTAAAAAAATATTGCAATCAATCCTCTTCGGATTAGGATGAGGGGTTACCACTAATGCTGTTCTCAGTCAGAGAGACGGTTCAACAGTCATTGGGATATTCTCCCTTTGAACTGTTCTATAGGCGCCAAATAAGAGGGCCCCTCAAGGTTCTAAAAGGACAGTGGTACCAGGAAACTCCTCAATATCCTAACCAGACAGTGAATCAGTTCTAGTCCCGAAGAAAGGTGATGACGAGTGGAGGCTCTGTGTCGACTACCAGAAGCTCAACGCGGTGACACTCAAGGACTGCTACCCGTTACCCCGCATCGACGCCCTCGTGGATTAAGTGGGAAGAGCTTTCATCTCTAAGGTGGACCTGATAAGAGGCTATCACCAAATCAGATTAACCCCAGAGCCCAAACCTTATCCTCCTTTATCACCCCTTTCGGCATTTTTAACTTCCTTGTTCTACCTTTTGGGCTGTGCAATGCCCCTGCCACCTTCCAACATGCTATTAGTAATAGTATCGCTGGCCTCCCTGACACTTTTACTCATCTAGATGATATCCTTGTTTTAGCAGATACCTGGGAAGAACACCTCCGCAAGTCGGACGCCCTTCTTAATCGACTCGCCACCACTGGATTTGTCGCCAACCTGTCTAAGTCCATCTTTGGCAGTGCGACAATATCATACCTGGGGCATGAGGTGGGAAACGGACAGTACCGACCTAAGCAGGCGAACGTGGAGGCTATCCTGAACTTCCCTGTACCCTCCAACCGGAAATCTCTCCAACTGTTCTTGGGGATGGCGGTTTCTACCACCGCTTATGACGCAACTCTTCCTCCATTGCGGCCCCTATCACAGCCCTCAAAAGTCCCAAGGAGAAATTCGTCTGGTCTCCAGCCTGCCAACGCTCCTTCGAGACCCTTCGACAGTTCCTGAGTAGCGAACCGGTGTTGAAGACCCTTGACTACTCCCAACCCTTCATTCTCCACGTAGACGCATCGGGAGAAGGGATAGTAGGGGGTCTTGCTGCAGGCAGACGACGACACCCGGGCTTTACATCCCGTGTGTCGCTACTCTACCAAACTACTACCCTACCAGCGATCATATTCTACGGTGGAGAAGGAGGCCTTAGCCCTCGTCTCTACATTCAAACATTTCGAGTATTACCTGACGTATCCTGGTCATATAACACTTGTCTACTCCGTGAAAGAGATTTGTTCCGATCTTTACCCCTTGCCAACTGGTGCACTTGGGCCTTGTGTAAAACAGGAATTGGGGTCGCAGATTAGTGATCTTTCCTTCCTCGGGAATCAGTTCGATTCCAGGTTTCAAGGCTTTTAAGTGTCTGTTGGTGTAGTGGGCTAAGGCTCTGTAAAGGTGATCTTACTGGTGGCCGATAGCAGTGGGTTCGAATCCTGCATGCGACTGTCAGAAAATCATCGGATTGATGTCGCTGTTACTAACGAATTTCTCTCATAGTTACAATGGCGAAAAGCGTGAAAGAGATTTGTTCCGATCTTTACCCCTTGCCAATTGGTGCACTTGGGCCTTGTGTAAAACAGGAATTGGGGTCGTAGATTAGTGATCTGTCCTATCCTCGGGAATCAGTTCGATTCCAGGTTTTAAGGCTTTTAAGTGTCTGTTGGTGTAGTGGGCTAAGGCTCTGTGAAGGTGATCTTACTGGTGGCCGAATGCAGTTGGCTCGAATCCTGCATGCGACTGTCATAAAATTATCGGATAGATGTCGCTGTTACTAGCGAATTTCTTTCATAGTTATATATATATATTATATATATATATATATATATATATATATATATATATATATATATATAAATCAAGGACTACTATTACACAGGACGTGCGCACCCAGATCCCTGCGTCCGCTAGCGGAGGCTATTGCTTTCTTTATAACCTAATATTTCATATTGGACAAATATATCAAAACTAGAAACCTAACATTGTATATAGGACAAATATATCAACCATTGACTTATTCAATCCAGTATAAGTTAATATAAACTTTTATAGGGAAATAAACTATTTTAAGGCACTGTTATGCTTTAACAGGTATTACAATATGAGGTTATTGGACACCAGGGTTGGCGTTTTTTTTTTTTTTTTTTTTTTTTTTTAATACCTAGAACAAGTTTCAACAAGGTTCTTGTTGAAACTTGTTCTAGGTAAGCAGCTTCTCACTGAGTCAGTTGCTGCTGTGGAATCAACCAGGAAGGATGTCTTCTGGACCTGGCAGAGTGGTTCCTTCAGGCAGAAAAAATTATCCTGTCTGGAATTATTTTGAAAAACTACCAACAACTTCTGACAATGGGTACCGAGCTAAATGCAAAGACTGCAGCCAGGAACTACAGGGCATTGTGTCTAGATTAAAATCTCACAGAGATAAATGCCAGGGTCAGCCACAGCATACAGACGAAGAAATTGATGACCCAGGTGAATAATTGTACTTATATTGTGTGCATTTCTCCCTTTTCATACGTAACTATATAAATCTGGTGAACAATGGAGAGCATGTGCAATGAAAATGTGAAGGCATAAAGAGATGATACTTCAACTTCATTACTTCTAAATTTGGGTAATGACTATATCACTATAATATACTGTATCCACTCAACTTTGGGGCATAGATGATTGTTATTAATTTCATTCAACATTGTGTAATATATTTCATAGTTTCCATTGGAATTCAGTCCACATGGGATTCAGCCCAAAGGGATTTAGCCTAACCTAACCCAACTAATCCATTATTCTTAATGAAACTAAAAGTGGACTGAATCCTGTGTGGGCTGAATTCCAAGCCCAACTATTTCATATCCTGTTAATTATTTCCAAATAGTTTAGTGGCTTGTGTGAATATGATCATTATCTAAACATAACTACTGTACTCAAAAGTAGCCTAAATCACAATGTATTCATTCATTTATTTATTCATTTATAAATTATGCAATATGATAAAAAAAATTCAGTTTCCATTTCAGGATCTGTATCAACAGCTTCAATCCCTTCATCATCGGCTCCACTTTAATTTCTGCAGACCTGACTCCACCATTAAAAAAGTCACTATCAGACTCCTCCACAGACGCCACTTCTGCTAAATAATTTTCATCTAAAAGAAAGTCATCAACATCTCTGGACAGATTTATCATAATAACTTCAGCCTCTCAAAAGGAAAATCTCGACAAAGAAGTTGCAAGAATTATATTTACTACAAATTCACCATTTCGTCTTGTTGAGCATCCTCAGTTTCTCAAGATGGTCTAGAAAAGATATTGCTGATAAGTACTTGGATCTTGTGTATGAAAAGGAATATAAAAAGTGTGCAGATGACCTGAATAATGAAACTGTATGTCTTTCAATTGATGGGTGGTCTAACATCCATAATGAACCCATAATATGTGTCACTCTAACAACATCCACTGGTCAGATTTATTTAGTTGACACAATAGACACAACAGGGAAACCTCACACTGTTGAATATCTTCTACAACTTGTACAAAATTCGATCAAGAAGGCTGAACAAGATTTTGGTTGTCACATTGGAAGTGTTGTGACAGACAATGCAGCAAATGTCACCAAGATGAGAAAACTCTTGGAGGAATCGAGTGAACCTGAGCATACTGTCCTCACATATGGCCAATACCGTTCCTTGTATACTTGTGGCAAGTCTATATAACACTGCTCCTTATATATGCTAAAAATGTCCTTTAGCAATCAGATTACATATCAGATAGCAATCTCACAATATTTAAAAAGCTGTAAAAAATCTATTTAAATAAAATAAATCTGATTTAAATAAAATAAAAAATCGATTTTTTTTTTATCTTTTTTAAAAAGATGAAAAAAAAAAAAAATCTCCAACCCTGGTGTCCACTAACCTCATACAATAATACATGTTAAGTCTGGCTAAAATTGGCATTTCAAAGCATAACAGTGCCTTAGAAATAGTTTATTTCACTATAAAAGTTTATATTAACTTATACTGCATTGAATAAGTCAATATTTGATATATTTGTCCTGTATACAATGTTAGGTTTCTAGTTTTGATATATTTGTCCAATATAAAATGTTAGGTTACAAAGAAAGCAATGGCCTCAGCTAGCGGACCAAGGGATCTGGGTGCGCACGTCCTGTGTAATAGTAGTCCTTGATATACATATATATATATATATATATATATATATATATATATATATATATATATATATACATATATGTATACATACACACACACACACACACACACACACACACACATACACACACACACACACACACACATATATATATATATATATATATATATATATTCATTAAAGAAAATAGCAATTGATACATTGATGATCTTCTTGTGTAGAGTTTCAAGACGTCTAACTATAGACTTGGCTTCAGGAGGTAAGTTTGTTATCGCTGGTCCAAAGGACATGATTCAAACTCAGAAGGGTGAAGAGTAGCGATTTAGTGGAGCTTGACGTTTCGTACACTGTGTACATTTTCAAAAGCAATGCCAAATGTCAGAATACATTGACTTATATACTAAAAGAGAAGATCATAGAAAGCATAAAGAGAACCAATAGGAAATAGTGGTGTGAGGCAACCTATGGGAGGGCAGAACGCCGTATGTGGGTCCGCAAATCAGGTACTTCGAACGATTTTCAAAAGCAATGCCAAATGTCAGAATACATTGACTTATATACTAAAAGAGAAGATCATAGAAAGCATAAAGAGAACCAATAGGAAATAGTGGTGTGAGGCAACCTATGGGAGGGCAGAACGCCGTATGTGGGTCCGCAAATCAGGTACTTCGAACGATTCGTCAGGTAGTAGGGGTCATCAGTCGCGTATTAGGCTTCGGGCGGAGCACATCTCTCCTAGCGGACGGTATGACCATGAATTCCTGTGACTCCTGTGTTTCCTACTCAGTTTACGTCATATATATAATATATATATATATATATATATATGATATATATACGTATATATATGTATATATATATACATATATATACATATATATATACATATGTATATATATATATACACTCGTGTATATACATATATATATATATATATATGTGTGTGTGTGTGTGTGTGTGTGTGTGTGTGTGTGTGTGTGTGTGTGTGTGTGTGTGTGTGTGTGTGTGTGTGTGTGTGTGTGTGTGTGTGTGTGTGTGTGTGTGTGTGTGTGTGTGTGTGAGTGTGTGTGTGTGTGTGTGTGTGTGTGTGTTGAGACATTGTGACAAGTTGAAAAAGGTGGAAAAAGAGAGTCACGGGTCTCGTTCCAAGTTTATTCCTGACCATCACTTTTTCTGAAAGATCCACATTCTTTAACCTCGTGATCAGATCTCCAGAGTTTTTTAAATGGGCATTACTTATCGAGCCTAGCCTCTGTGATAGTGGTTTGGCTAAGCACTTGGCTAGCTATGATGTAACTGCGCTCTTTACGAATGTCGAGGTAGAAGGAGCGTTGACAGCGGCCAAGAAGGTGGTAGACAGTTTGGATGAGGCTGATTTACCAGTGGGGAAAAGTGATTACTTGAAATTAGTGTCTCTATGTGTGAAGTTTGGTCCTTTCATGTTCAACGGGAAAGAATACAGACAACACCGAGGACTTGCAATGGGTAGTCCTCTCAGTGCGGTTCTAGCTTCATTATATATGGAAGTTTTAGAGACAGATTATTTCATAAAGATAATGGGTAGAGACACGCTTTGGCTGAGGTATGTGGAC
Source organism: Oratosquilla oratoria (assembly GCF_046742065.1). Taxonomy (NCBI): domain Eukaryota; kingdom Metazoa; phylum Arthropoda; class Malacostraca; order Stomatopoda; family Squillidae; genus Oratosquilla; species Oratosquilla oratoria. Next base: position 5,939,594 of record NC_134816.1, read on the forward strand.
GACGTCCTTGTCATCGCTCCGAAAGAGGTACAATTAGATGACAAGTTGAGTAGATTGAATCATGTCGAACCAAACATCCAGTTTACTATCGAACACGAGACGGGTAACAGACTAGCTTTCTTGGATACGGTGATTTGGAGGAGAGGTAGTAAGATATCATTCTCTGTCTACAGAAAAAGCACCAATAAAGACGATGTGATTCATTTCTACTCAGCGCATAGCAACAAAATTAAAAACGGAGTGGTTATAGGATTTTTCTTAAGGGCGTACCGTATTTGTAGCGAAGAATTTTTAGAGGATGAAATCAAATATATTTTCAAAGTATTCACTAAACTCAGATACCCGGAAGGACTACTACACAGATTGAGGAAGAAAGCAACGGTAATAATGAAAAGGAAGAAGGACGACTGGTCCGGAGAAGGCAGGGCGGGGTTTTTGTCCGTCCCCAACTCGAAGTACGCGGAGGAGTTGGGACATATTCTCACAAAAGCGGGTGTGAGCGTTGCTTTCTCCACGGATACAAAATTAGGAGAAGTTGTCAAGAATAGAAATAAATCAGAAAAGGATGTAGAGAAGGGCGCAATTTACAATATACCATGTGGTGGTTGTCCGTTAGGATATTATGGAGAGACGGGAAGATCAGTGGAGCTACGGACATATGAGCACAAAAATGACGTCAGAGCTCACAGAACCTCCAACTCGCTAGTAGTTCATTTAGACCAATGTGGTCATCTTCCAGATTGGAACAAGATAGAGGTGCTCCACAAAGGTCTAGAGAAAAAGAAAAGAAAAATAGTGGAGGCAGCCTACATTACTTCCCACCCCTGCATCAACCATAGGGAAGGGTTTATAAAATTAGCAGGAGCGGTATGTACTCTGATTATCAAGGAGGTAAAAAGGACAATTGAGAACGGAGGGAGAAGTGACATGGTCGGAGTCACATGAAAAAGGGTAGAGGACGGATGATAGAGGGAGGGGAACTCGGCAAGGATGGGTTATATAAGCTGTTAAATTTCTGAAACTGTATGTACTTTGAGAATGTCCTGGTAAGGACGAAACGTCAGTGAATAAAACTCCAACTGTTCTCTGTGTTTAACTCACCACCCTTCCACTCATTTGTCTTCCATACTTCAATATATATATATTATATATATATATATGTATATATATATATATATATATATATATATATACATACATACATACACAAGGTATGTTCAATAAGTAATGAGAAAGTGATAGGCGAGACATTAAATATGATTTGATCAAATTACTACTTCATGGTGAAGTACACATACATATATTCTATAAAATTACTAACTGGCAACTTCCTATATATGTAGGTCTGAGTGCAGCGGTGAACGTGGTGGAACCAGTCTGATTCGGTTTGCCGCTCTGTGAACACTTGTCAAGATGCAGGGAAACAAGAAGCAACGTTACGCCATAAAATTATGTGTTAAACTTAAGAAAACCAAACAAGAAGCTTATGGAATGTTAAAGGAGGCCTATGGGGATCAACAGATGAGCCAAGCAAGTTTCTATTGGTGGTTTAACAGATTTTCTGAAGGAAATGAACAGGTTGAGGATGAACCCAGATCTGGAGCATCGAAAAGGGCACGCAAGGAGGAAAACATTGAGGAAGTGCAAAGGTTAGTGATGTAAGATGACAGCTGAAGCTGTTAGTATTAGTATTGGCACGATAGAGACAGTTCTGACCGAAGATCTGAAGCTCCACAAAGGCTGTGCCAAGTTCGTTCCAAAGATCCTCTCCGACGACCAGAGGCAGTTTCGTGTGGAATGTTGCACTGACATTCTCGAAATTATTGAGGCTGATTCAGGTTTCCTGAATAAGGTAGTGCCTTGCGACGAGAGTTGGGTGTTCACCTACGACCCTGAGAGCAAACGTCAGAGTGCTCAGTGGAAGCACGCGACCTCCCCCAGACTCAAAAAGGCAAAAATGAGCAGGTCGCAAGGGAAGGCCATGGTCATTCCATTCATTTACGTTGAATGGGTTTCTCAGGGTGAAATTGTCAGTAAGGAATATTACCTTACTGTTCTGAAAAGGTTCAGGGAGAGGATGAGGAAGAAGAGGCCACATCAGTGGAGGAGTGGTCAGTGGTGGTTGCACCAAGACAATGCCCCATGCCACAAGTCAACGCTGGTGATCACCTGGATGGCCGACAGGGGAATGAAAGTAGTACAACACCCACCCAACAGCCCTGACCTACTAAAAAAGGACTTTGAGGAGGTCTTCCAGGATTGGGAGAGACGCATGCAGAAGTGTGTAGATGTAAGAGGCAGTTATTTTGAAGGAGACAAAGTTTTGTAAGCTTATGAAAATAAATAAGGTCTCTCCTGACATTTTCTCATTACTTATTGATCGTAGCTATATATATATATATAATATATATATATGTATATATATATATATATATATATATATATATATAACAACAAAGATATGTCGTAGCACATTTTCGGAGAAGAATAAGCGAAGATATAGAGATCTGTATATTTCGATCACTTACTGTGATCCTCTTCAGCAGATATGAGTTACAAAGTACAGAACAATGTGTATTTATAGTAAAGCAGTGAGGTAGCAAGAGGGGACAGGGCTCAGGTCAACACGCCCGGCACGCATGCTCGCATCTTGGTGGCTCAGGTCACATGACCGGCGTTGCATGGGCCTTGGTGATTTTTGTCCACCGCTAATGTTGATGGTAACATTTTATTTATGGCAAAAGAAGAAATACAGTCTGGTGACCATTGACCATGGGAAATGTTGTAATTTGGGAAATTATTTATTAAGGAGGATTCTACTATTTTTCTTCTGAAACTACATTTGGATTTATAAATTATTTCAGCATCGTCCCAATTTATTCGGTGGTTTTTATTGGCGACGTGCTGAAATACTGCGGAATTTTCCTGTCCGTATTTAACAGAGTTCTTGTGCTCCTTAACCCTGGTATTGAGATCTCGACCCGTCTGTCCCCAATATACATCATTGCAATCTAAACAAGGTAATTTATAAACTCCAGGAGTTGTATTACTCTTGGATCTATGATGTATATTGACAACTTTACTGAACAAATTATTAGGATAATGGAAGATAAAATTTACCTTTTCCTTTGGTAACATGTGAGACAATTCATGGATTGATTTGTTAAAAGGCAATTTTATGCATCTATTATCCCAATTATGATTCATGGCGGAATGGGAATCTATTTTGTGAAAACTAATTTTGGCCTTGCTAAGAGCTTTTTGTAAAAACCACGGCGGGTATCCTAATTTTGTTAGTTGATTTTTCACTGAATTTAGTTCCAAATCTAAGTATTGGGAGCTACAAATTCTCAAAGCCCGTAAGAATAGGCCTGAAGCTACACTATATTTTATTTTGTCAGGATGGTGGCTAAAGAAATGTAGGTAGCTCCCTGTGTGGGTGGGCTTCCTATAAACTGTGAAGGACAGTGACTCCGCATTTCTTATTATTAAAATATCTAGAAAATGTAATTTGTGATCTAATTCCCATTCCACCTTGAATTTAATATTGTTCGTTAGGTGATTGAGTTGGTTGTGAAATTCTTGGAATGATCCCCATTCATCATCCCAAACCGTAAAGATGTCATCTACATATCTATGCCAAAACATGGCGGGTGGTTTAATTTCCGGTAATAGCACTGATTCAAAATATTCCATATATAAGTTGGCTAGAACTGGCGAGAGATTAGAGCCCATGGAACATCCGAATTTCTGTTTATAATAAAGATCTTTGAATGAAAAAACATTGGTGTTGACGCAAAGTTGCGTTAAACTTAATATTTTATCTAGTGGCAGTGGTAGCTGGTTCTGGTATGGTTGTAATTTTACTTTCAAAAACTCTAAGACTACCGTTACATCAGAAGAAAAATAGTAGAATCCCCCTTAATAAATAATTTCCCAAATTACAACATTTCCCATGGTCAATGGTCACCAGACTGTATTTCTTCTTTTGCCATAAATAAAATGTTACCATCAACATTAGCGGTGGACAAAAATCACCAAGGCCCATGCAACGCCGGTCATGTGACCTGAGCCACCAAGATGCGAGCAAGCGTGCCGGGCGTGTTGACCTGAGCCCTGTCCCCTCTTGCTACCTCACTGCTTTACTATAAATACACATTGTTCTGTACTTTGTAACTCATATCTGCTGAAGAGGATCACAGTAAGTGATCGAAATATACAGATCTCTATATCTTCGCTTATTCTTCTCCGAAAGTGGGTCATCAGTATTATATATATATATATATATATATATATATATATATATACGTTTATACATATATACATATACACATATATATATGTGTATATATATATGTATATATATATATATGTATATATATATATGTATATATATATATGTATGTGTGTGTATATATATATATATATATATATAAGAATGTATGAACAGATAAATAGATATGTATGTATAAGACTAATTGACCCACTGTCGGAGAATAAGATAAGATGGACAGAAAATCTGTATATTTCGACCACTATTTGTAGTCCATTTCAGCAGAATGCTACATAGTGTGGAGTATGAGAGTATATATAGCTAAGAGGGTTATATTTGGGGACAGGGAAAAAAGGGACTCAGGTTATATGTCCTTGACGAGGTCGGGGCGAAGATTCACTCTTTAACATGTGTTAACGTACGGCAGAGAAGCCTGGTCCCTGAGCACAAAATTAAAATGCCGAATCCAAGCAGCCGAAATGAAAGCCCTTAGGATAATAAAAGGAGTGACAAGATGCGACAGATTAAGAAATGAGCGGATTAGGCAGGAAATCGGAGCGATGTCAGTGTTGGGTTTAATAGAAGAGTGGAAGGTGAGTTGGTACGTTCACGTTATGAGGATGGAAGATTGGAGGTATCCAAAACAAATGCTGGAATGAGTATCTACCGAAAGAAGACCAGTAAAGAAACCCAGGTCCAGATGGATAAAAGGTGTGGAGGAAGCATTAGAAAGAAGAGACACAAATTTACCATAAGTACAAGAGAGACCTACGAGGATAGAGACGTATGGAGAAGACTAGTGAAGAGCTGCCGCTGACAAGATTATTCCTACCAGACGTAGGGTGAGAAAAAAAGTAACAATTTGCCAAAATTATTTTTGCCAAATCATGTTTTGCCAAAATTTATTTTGCCAAATCATGTTTAGCCAAAATTCATTTAGCCAAATTATATTTTGTATTTCATTATGCCAAATCACGTTTTGCCCAATTTCATTTCGCTTTCGCCAAATAGCGTTTTGTTCCATTTCATTTCGCCAAATCACGTTTTGCCCAATTTCGTATTGCCAAATCACGTTTTGCCCAATCAGTCGTCTCCGTTGCCGTGACGTCACCACTTTCAGCCAATCAGTCGTCTCCGTTGCCGTGCGTCACTGCTGTCGGCCAATCAGTTGTCTCCGTTGCCGTGACGTCACCACCCTCTCAGCCAATCAGGGGCTGGAGGAGACGCGTCCCCTTGAGTCACTTTTGGCAGAAACGGGCGGATAATATATATATATATATATATATATATATACAGTATATGTATATATATATCTGTATATATATGTATATATATCTATATATATATATATATATATATATATATATATATATATATATATATATATGTTTTTAGAAGCTCCGCCATGGGATACGAACCCTGACCCGTGCGTCGAAAATCACGAGGTCAAGACGTTAGCAACTATGCTACATGGTGATGGTTCAAAAGGACTGTACTAGTCCCCGACCACGCTTCACGTAACATTGGAAGATCTAATCTCAATTTCATCTAATCCCGTATTAGGCGAGCCTTCCGACAAGTTGTGTATGTTTCTTATGACAGATTGAACATTTTTAGAAGCTCCGCCATGGGATACGAACCCTGACCCGTGCGTCGAAAATCACGAGGTCAAGACGTTAGCAACTGTGCTACATGGTGATGGTTCAAAAGGACTGTACTAGTCCCCGACCACGCTTCACGTAACATTGGAAGATCTAATCTCAATTTCATCTAATCCCGTATTAGGCGAGCCTTCCGACAAGTTGTGTATGTTTCTTATGACAGATTGAACATTTTTAGAAGCTCCGCATGGGATACGAACCCTGACCCGTGCGTCGAAAATCACGAGGTCAAGACGTTAGCAACTATGCTACATGGTGATGGTTCAAAAGGACTGTACTAGTCCCCGACCACGCTTCACGTAACATTGGAAGATCTAATCTCAATTTCATCTAATCCCGTATTAGGCGAGCCTTCCGACAAGTTGTGTATGTTTCTTATGACAGATTGAACATTTTTAGAAGCTCCGCCATGGGATACGAACCCTGACCCGTGCGTCGAAAATCACGAGGTCAAGACGTTAGCAACTATGCTACATGGTGATGGTTCAAAAGGACTGTACTAGTCCCCGACCACGCTTCACGTAACATTGGAAGATCTAATCTCAA
>NC_134816.1:5958573-5966073 GCF_046742065.1 Oratosquilla oratoria
ACATGGGTATCCTAAGTGATGCCATCCATCAATGGATCGTTTCATTTTGCAATAAAGATAGACCTACTCCATAATTCTTTAACAATATTTATATCTAATCTAAAAAAATGAGGACAAAATTTTCATTGGCCGTGCAACATTTTGTTTGCTGAATCCTTTTCAAGTATAAAGACAAAGAAAACAGATTCTGATTATATAAAAGCATCGAAGAAGAAATCGGGGAAAGGTACCGAAATGTCGTATGACCGTTGCACCTCAATGGTGTTTTCCTAAACATTTTCACCACTGAAAATGAGTCAATAACTTGGGTTGCAATGTTGAATATTCACTTATTCCAACACATTAGTTAGTTGGTGTTATCCCGATGTGATAGACAAATATTAGTGGTGGCATTGTTTCGAACGTCATTCGGTGCAAGATCTAAGAATATAAGGTCTAACCACTTCCGACCGAATTTCGAGGGAGTTGGCGCAGCGAGCCCGTGAACGTCACCTGGCTGTTCAAAGTGGGGTTAGCGGGTCCTATAGCTGTCAGTTGAAGTTGGTCCGTCGTACGAAAATGACGTCGCCTTCGCTCGCACCGCTCCACTCAATTAGTTATATTCTGACAAATATTATATAAAATATATATATAAATATATATAAAATATTATAGTTCCTGTCTATATATATGAATATATAATATATATGATATATAATATATATATATATATATAATATATAAAATATTATAGTTCCTGTCTTCCTTGGCGTTTCACAGTTTTCTTCAGTGTATCACAAAGAGAAAATGGACGCATCCAAACTACGTCAGAAGCTGCGCAGAACTGATACAGCGGTTAGACCTGTTTACTTAGACCTTGATTCGGTGTTCATGAATACGTGTGTTTAGGTTACGTTGTTTCACCGATGTAAGGCATGTTACATTTCTCATGCAGATTCTTTATGTTCATTTTCTCGTCTTTATCTTCCACCCTACCCGTACTGGGATAGTGACTGCATGCTATTGTGTGGTATTAATTAGAGTGTAGCATGCAGCCAATACTTTACGGACTATTTTGCGGCACCCCTACGGACTAGAGCCACATATCATTTATGTATGTTAGAGTAAAACCTCTTCTCCTGGAGGAGTGATGCTACTTTTGTACTGCGAATATCCCTTCATTATGTTAGGAGGAGAAAATGATTCTCTTATCATGAAACCCATGCGAGTAGTAGGAAGTGACAAGGCGGGACGAAGTGATGGGACTACTGTAGGTATCCTGATTTCTGTATATTTAGCCTATGAGAAATCAAGTCATAAGTGGGTCTTGGGGGGGATTTCATGAAAACACAAGAATATAAGAATGGAGGAGACTGCAAGGGATCATAAGGCCTACACTAGGCACTTCCATGTCCCTTGCCATCTGTCCTCCCTATCCATAAAGCTATCTTCTCTTAAAACAACCAATTCTTTCAGCACTCACTAAATGGTTACTAAGTCTATTCCATTCGTTAAACCAGTTTTTGTTTATTTCCTTCTTAAATCTAAATTTGCCTAATCTAAATCCATTACCACGTATCCTACCTGCTGTACTAATATGATGACTTTGTCTGTATTACCCTTATTAAAGCCCTTGTGTCTAAGCCTGTCTTGGTATGTTATCTTCTGCATCAATTCTATTAAAATAATATCCATTCTAGAGAACGGAAACCAAAATTGGTCCGCATAGTCAAGGATGGGTCTAACTATCGCCAGAATGAGTTTAATGATTACCTCTACACTTTTGTTTGTAACCCTTCCAGCAATAAATCCTAATACCTTGTTAGCCATATTCCTGGCACTAATGCGCTGTTTCCTGGTTTAAGGTCCGGACTCACTAACGCCCCTAAATTCTTTTCACATTCTGTTTTCTTTAATATGGCATTATCTAAACTATACTTGTTAGCTGGGTTGTATAATCCTATATTTAACACACTGCACTTTGAGATATTTGGTACATTAGATGTGCGTGGTAGTGGTACAGATGACAGTAAAAGGAGAGAAATAGGCAGAATGTTTGTGAGAGGGAAATAGATGCGTTAGCGTTAAGTAAAATTAAGTTGCAAGGTAGGTGTCATTTAGAGTCTGGGAGTGTTTGGTGAGAGAGCCGGGTGTAAGGAGGAGCAAGGGAGGGAATGGGTATCTGCTGATAAGATAGGAAAGCGATTGGTGGAGTGGAGGGAAGTACCTTCAAGATTAATGTGGGTTGAAGGTGAAACTGGGTTGAGAGATGTGGGTTTTTGTGAGTGCATATAGACCTGGTAGTGAAAAGATGGTAGAGAAAAGAGAGGCTTCTTGTATACATTTGAAGGAGGTGATTAGAGAGGTTTGGGAGAAATATTAATGTACTAGTGTTGGAAGACCTCAATGCTAGAGTAGGGGATGAACCAAAAGATGGAGTAGTATGAAAGTCTGGAGTACCAGGGAAAAATCATATTTGAAACTTGATGTTAGAGATGTCTTAAAAAAGAGTTGATGATAGCAAATTCAGTGTTTGAGAAGAAAGCCAAGCAAATATATACACGAAAAAAGAGTGGTGAACGGAAGGTGGTTGATAAGACATTGATGGACTATTTAGTGGTGTGTAAAGGAAGTATAGAAAGAGTTCTGGATGTCCATATTCTTAGAGGCAATTGAGAGTGGAGGAGAGGTGGAGAACGAAGAAAATAAAGTAGAGAGGTACTTAGAAAAAATAATTTTAATGTGAGAAAAATTAGATGGAATACCAGGAGAAATGTGGGCGGTGGTGAAGGATAGAGTAGAGGTGAGAGTAGAAAAGTAATGGGTTTGTTTCAAGGAGAAAGTGACAAGGTGTGCAAGGAGGGTATGTGGAATGAGGAGGATGAAAGGGAATAGAAAAAAGGGTAGTGAGTGGCGGGACGATGGGAGTGAATATGCTAGAAGAAAAGAAGCCAGCATATGTGGAGTGGTTGCAAAGTGAGACTCGGGAAGTATATAAGAGGCAAAAGAAATATAGAGGAGAAGGAAAACGTCAGATAAATGAGGTAGAGACGAGAGCAGATGTAAAATGGGGTAAAATAAAGACAGAATTTTTTAAAAGAATAAAAAGATGTTTTGAGGGGAAGTTAAGAGAGTGAGGGGGATTGACTCAGGTAGAGAGGAAAAGTAAAAAGGACAGATAGACATATGTTAATAGAAGTGAAGGCGGTAAGGGAAAGATAGACAGAGTATTTTAGAGAATTATGAACGTGGGTGAGGATAGAGATGGGTTGATTGTGGTAGTGGGAGGAGCAAAGAAAATGACGGTGATGGGAAAGGAAAATTTAAGAGATATAGGAAAAAAATGAGGTACAAGGAGCTTTGAAAATTAAGAGCTGGTAAGGTACCTGAGTTGGATGGATACCATGTGGAGTGCTTGAAAAAGGGAGGTACGGCTATAGTGGACCAGTTAGTGACGTTTTTTAATTTGTGTCTAAAGGAGGGGAGAGTGCCGGAGGACTGGAGGAGTGCCTGTATATAAAGAAAAAAATGGAACTAATGTGAATGTAGTAGTCTTAGAGCAACGAGTTCACTGAGTGAAGTTGGAAACGCTAATGGGAAGCTTTTAGATGAGAGGAAAGGTAGAAGATGTGTGTATAATTTTTTATGATAAGGCAAATTTGGGAGAAGTTTTTGACAATGATAATGATTTTGGGGGGATCTATGGATTTGGAGAAGGCTTATAACAAGATAGGCAGGAAGGGACTGCGTGAGGTATTGCAGATATATGGGATTGGGGGAAATATGTTAAGGGCAGTGAAGAGTTTTTACGTTAGCTTGTGTTAAAATCGATTGAAAAAAGCAAGTGGCTTGAAGATGAGGCTTCGTCAGGGCTGTTAGTCACTTTAGCTGTTCAATGTTTATATGGATACAGTGGTACGCGAAGTAAATGCAAGGGTGATAGGCATGGGATTGGAGAGGGTTTAGAATAATGGAGGAAAGTGGGAGGTGAGGCAGTTGATATTTGTAGACGACACTGCGCATGTATCGGGGTCGAATGAGGGACTAAGGAGTTTGGGAAGGTATGCGGTAGGAGAAGCTTGAAAGTAAATGTAGGTAAAAGTAAGATGATGAGATCTGCAAGGGTTGAGCGTGGCAGCAAGTTGGAAATAAGTCTTAGAGGAGAGAGACTGATAGAAGTCGATAGTTTTAACCATTCGGGATCACATATGGTAGAGAATGGAGTAATGGGGGGTGGTAATAAACTGTAGAGTGAGGGAACCAAGTTATAACCAAGTTATAGTCTCGGGGTATTGAAAAGTTTTATGAGAAATAGGCATCTGGGAATATTTGGAAAAGAAAATATGAACGGATGATTATGCCTGCGAAACTGTATGAGATGGAGACTTGGCGTTTGAGGCAGAAAGGAGAAAATTAGGGGGCCGTCGCGCTCGAAAACGAACTTTGTCAATTATAATCGGAATTTCGCGAATTTTTCATGTTATATATACATATACTGAGATGTTCACCACCAATTTTCATATCATTTGGTTGAAAAACAATGAAGTTATTAATAAAAAACCGTTTTGACCAATTACAAATGTTCTATTTCCTCACTTATTCATTGACTGAGTATGCTGAAAAAATACCACAAATGCTCCATAGCAATACCTAAAAAATCATTGTGGCGATTTTGGAATTTCCTCTTAGTTTAGGAGAAATAATTTTTTTTTTAACGTGTCATATTTTTTTTCAAAATACAATATATCAACTTCTATCATGAAAAAAAAATCCCACAATAAAAAGTTTGCAAATTTATTCAGCTTTCAAATGATCCAAACCCCATTAAAATCGTCCCAGTAGTTACGGAGGAGATAGAAAAAATGTAGAGAAAAGGGTAGTTTTGAGATATTGAGCTTTGAAGTTCAAAATACATTTCCTTGCATTTTTTTGTATTTTTTATTTCGATTTTTTTCTCTGCGCCAATCTTCATGCATTCTATGTCATTCACATGTTATTATAAAGTGTAGCTTGTACCTGATCCCCCGTTTTACGAGGTATCAGGAGGTCAGAAGGCGAGGGTTTCAGGAAGTGACGTCTCTCATTGTCTCCAGGTTCGCTTATTAGAAAGCTCCCGGCTTGAAATCGGAGCTGAATGATAGTTAGATAGAGATAGATAGATAGATAGAGTTTATTTGGCAATAAATCAACGTTTTTGTCTTGTTCAAATGCTTTTGTAATGATGGAATTGACTCTAACCAAGTGAGAAAGAAGATTATGTGTCCTTCCAAAGTTATGATCAATGACAGTCGCTCTTGTGATGAAAAAAAAGCACTCGGAGCGTCATTTGTAGTCTCGTGATGTATGAAACGCATGCTCGATGGTTGCGGTGACGTCATGTGAGAAACGAGGATAAGGGGGGCGGAGGAAGGGTTAACACGCCCTCGGCTTCGCGCGTCCCGGGCTGGCGCATCAGCAGCACTATTCAAGGTCACTGCTATGAGTCGTCTCCAGTATCTCAATGATTTTATTCAGTTTCTTAGCTTTCATGAAACACACGCTTCTTCTTCGAATGTTTAGGCATTCTTGAAATGATTATAGCTTCAAATAAAAGTAAATAAAAGTTCTATATATCTATCTATCTCCAAGGAACGACAATTCGATTTCTCTCCACAATGATTCGCTCAGCTTACGTACCGAGTGAACAGATCGCAGTCTAGGATGTGTTTCCAAGTAGTCTATATTAGTGAATAACAAAATACAACGCATTTGTGCCATTTTTATTGCGATGAAATAACTTAATCGAACATTTGTGCAGCGAAAGTGTACTAGAAAGTGGGGGTGGGGGGCAGAAAAATAGCCATAACTCCTTTATTTTTTTTTTGTATTTCGCTGAAATATTTCAGGACTGGCTTGCCAAAGGCCACTAGATGACAGGGAATTTTTTTTCGAATATTTCGATTTTTTTCGGAAATTTATCGCGACGGCCCCCTTAAATGTGTCGGAGATGAAGTGTCTGAGAAGTGTAGCGGGGGTTACAATGTCGGAAAGAGTGAGAAATGAGGAGTTAAGGAGAGCGGGGATGTAACAGAAAATTATAGATAGGGCTAATGAAAGATTATTAGGAGGGTTTAGACACATGGAAAGAATGAGTGAAAAATATTAGCAAAATGAGTGTGGGAGCCAGAGAAGAACGGAGCGAACTTGTGGGGACGGCCAAAGATTAGATGAATGGATGGGGTGAAAGGGGCTTTGATCAAGAGGGAAATGTCTTTTGAACAGGGAAAGAAAAAGGCAGGGGAGATGTGTGAGCGAAAAATGGTTGCATATGGATGATATACTGACGCAACCCAAAAAGATTTCTCCCCATCTTCTCTATTTTCCGCATGTGGGCACGAGGAGGAATGGTCGCCGTATAAATGAAGCGTTCCTGATGTGGATGTACTATGTCTTGCTGCATCGTTTCTGACCCAGGAAGTGGGCAGGGAACAGGGATAACCTATCATCCACGAGGAGCTAAAGCGAGGAGCTAAGATGAGATGAAAATAATGAGTGAAGGATGGGAGTGGAATGGGTGGGAGTGGGTACGTACCTGGGCTAGTTACCTCCCTTATAAACGGAAAACAACACCTAAGAAGCAAAAGGATACCATGAAATTAATGTTACATTATCGTTATTCCAGAACATCGTCACTAGTTATGAAAAACAACTTGGTAGTAGTAAAGAACAGATTAAAACAAAATAATGTTGTGTACAAATACTCATGTATTTTCAACAAAGATTTTGTTGAAGAGTATATTGGCCACACAACTCAAACTTTGTCGCGAGGGCTCACATATCGCGTGAAAAACAGGAAAATAATATCAGACCTCACAAAAGTAAATAAAATGAGGAGAACGTGGGGTGACTTGAACAATAATACAATGACAATGGTTGAAAATGACAATAAGAGAACATTGAAATGCTTGGAAACCGTGTTAATAAGAAATTGCCTACCAGCAATAAATAAACAACAAAATTCAGGAGAAATCATTTGAACGTGTGATTCTAATATGCAAAAAAAAAATATTTCTGTTATTTTCCGAGTGTTTTTCTGCATACAATAAAATATGTGTGTAACATTGGATTTATTTGGGGCATCCACCAGCGCGCCGAGGAGAAACTAGCCAGCAACTCCTAGATCGTAGTATCTCCCCTAGTTTTGTATCTTTAAAGATAGACTACAATAGAAAATGTCCAAATTCTATACGAAATGTCTTAATTAATTAATTTGTTTTTATACCCAAACCTGTCATGGACTCATTTGGTAATATAGTGTTTTCCTTTCCTCCTACAGAGAAGAAACTAGTGACTAGTGACTAATACACACACACACACACACACACACACACCCGCACACACACACACACACACACACACACACACACACACACACACACACACACACACACACACACACACACACACACACACACACACACACACACACACACACACACACACACACACACACACTAGATGTTGCGAGATACAAAAACGGGT
>NC_134816.1:5973573-5976073 GCF_046742065.1 Oratosquilla oratoria
AGTTTGTTCTTTCATTTGCTGTTTAATTATGTCAGTAAATGCAACTTTACTGTTTTCTTGGATTTTTTCCCAACCCTGTGTTTATTTTGCTATGGACTCTTTATTGTCCTTATTGTTCCTCTTTAATTCCTCGTTCTCCTCTTTTACTTCTTTTAACTGACTTTTTAATTCTTCTATTTCTTTAGTTAAGTTTTTGTTCACTTTCTCTAGTTCTTCCAATTTTTCAACTCTCTGCGCAATCTTTGCTATGTTACCGAACCTATTCTCCCAATGTTCGGACATTTTTTCAAGTTTTTCCTCTAGTCTTGCTAATCGGGGAGGTTGGTATCCTTCCCCCCCCCCTTCATTAAATCCCTGGAAATGATTATCTTCACCATCCATTGTGCTGCTCTTATCTATATTTCTAATCTTTACATTTTTGTTAATCCCTTCTTCAAAATCCTCAGTCCTTCGTTTGTTTACAAGGCGCCTGGCCTCCTGGACCAAGTCCTCCCCTTCCTCATTTCCTTCCATTTCCCTCAGTAATCCCTCCCCTTCTTCCTTTTTATCACCTTCCCACTACACCACAAGCTTTTCCCTTTCCTATAAATAAAATAAGGTACTTCCTTCACGTTGAGATCCACGTAGATTTAGCTTTTTCTTCGGAACTCCAATTCTCGCCGTCCATCCGACGAAAGTGTGTGTGTGCGTGTGCGTGTGTGTGTGTGTGTGTGTGTGTGTGTGTGTGTGTGTGTGTGTGTGTGTGTGTGTGTGTGTGTGTGTGTGTGTGTGTGTGTGTGTGTGTGTGTGTGTGTGTGTGTGTGTGTGTGTGTGTGTGTGTGTGTGTGTGTGTGTGTGTGTGTGTGTGTGTGTGTGTGTATTATATATTCGTGAAGAGCTGGAGTCCAATAACCATGTTGGAAGAAAGCAAACACTGGACCCAACGTTAGAAGCTTTATCCTACGTTTCGAGCCCTGCTCGGGGTTCGTCTTCAGGAACATGAAGTTTAAGCAAAAGGAAATAAATATAAAGGGCAAGCATGATACACTGGGATAGGTCTCCCAAGTTTACTGTTACTCTTTAGAAAATAAACTCGTCTTTAGGCTGGACACCTGTCCACAAAGTTACACAAAACCATAATATGAATAAAATGTCAGGAAAAGCAAGACTAGTAACAATGAATAAAACAAAAACCCAATCCAATCAAACTGTTCCATTACAACCCGTCATCCAGAATAAGATAAAACAAAACAGATAATACGGAAAAAAGAATAAATCGATGAATAGATTAATTGGTGAATGAAAAAATAAAATGAAAAAAATAGCGAGGTCTTTCATGCGACACTGGGATAAGATCCCTAGTTGACCATTACTCTCCAGGTTGGACACCCATTCTCAAAAATACTCACATCATAAAAATAAAATGCAAGAAAAAACAAGACTAAACACTAAATATGTAAATGAAAACATAGTTGATGTACTCATCCAGTCACACCGTAGAACCGGTCACCCAGAATAAAATGAAATAAGAAAGAGAAAAAAGTAGAATGAATAATTAATAAATAAAAGAATAAATAGGTAGATCACAATAGCATACGTGACCAAATTTTCACAAGGAAGAATTTTTAGAAACACAACCACCAAGTAGAAAGCTAAAAACTGAAAAGGGAGGAACGTAGAAATTAATTAACCAAATAGTGAAAAACATGATCACCACCAGTTCATGGAATCCTATTGCACAACCACCCACCCCACCGCCCCCCACCACCCACCCACCCACCCCACACACACGCATGCACACACACACACACGCATACACACACACACACACACACACACACACACACACACACACACACACACACACACACACACACACACACAGACACACACACACACATACATACACACACACACACACACACACACACACACACACACAGACATACACACACACACACACACACACAAAATAAATGAAAACAAATAAAAACAGGGGGGTACTTTGGCGCAGCTATGAATAAACATACCTGAACCGCAAAGATCAAACACATGGAAAAAACATAGATAAGCTAAAAAATAAAAATAAAAAAGTGAAATAAATCAGTAAGTCAATAAATCGATTAATCAATCATTCAATCAATAACTAAACAAACCAAATAGGTGGACAAAACAGTCCACATGAAACAGTTCATAAACACGTAGGCAAACATATACTAAATCGTAAGAGATAAAGAGTAATGTGGAAATGAACAAAACAAACAACAAAAAACACAATCCCCAACCAGTCCATTGAAACCTATTGCGCAAGCTAATATACAAAAAAGTACATCGAAATGTAAAATAAATCAAATTACATCTTCAGTGCAACAAGAAAGCGCTCTGCTTCGTTAGTTTCTTTTTTCCAAGTGGTCTACTTTGCATATATATATATATATATATATATATATATATATATATATGCATGCACACAATATAAATATATATATATATATATATATAAATGTGTGTGTGTGTGTGT
>NC_134816.1:5981073-5983573 GCF_046742065.1 Oratosquilla oratoria
TATTTTCAATTGTGAATACAGATTTAAAAGGTTTGTTCATAATTTCAGCCATTTCTACAACTTCTATATATTCCTTATTCCCTTGACGCAGTTTCACTATGTCTTATATATTTTTTAATTCACCATTTACTTACCTGTAGAATAATTTAGACTGGTCCTTACATTTGTTTATTATGTCTTTTTTTCGTAGTTTCTTATTCTTCTCTGTGTATTATTACATATTTATTTCATAGTTTGATATATATTTGTCACATACCCAGTTTTTTTCACATCTTTTCCAAGCTTTTACTCTTCTATCATTTACCTCACTAATTTTTTTGTTATGCCAGCACTTAATGTACACCCTTTCCTATTTCTGCTTTGGTACGTATTTATCTATTCCTTCTTCATAACTTTCTTTTAATATATTCCATTTCTCTTCCATCTTTGTTTCTTCATTTAAGAAGTTTTCCCAATTTACTTTTTGGAAGTGTGTATGCATGTGTGTGTTTGTGTATGGGTGTGTATGAGTGTGTCTTTACGTGTATGTGTGTGTGTGTGTGTGTGTGTGTGTGTGTGTGTGTGTGTGTGTGTGTGTGTGTGTGTGTGTGTGTGTGTGTGTGCGTGTGTGTGCGGGTGTGTGTGTGTGTGTGTGTGTGTATGTGTGTGTCTGTATGTGTTTGTGTGTGTTTGTGTGTGTGTCTGTGTGTGTGTGTGTGTGTGTGTGTGTGTGTGTGTGTGTGTGTGTGTGTGTGTGTGTGTGTGTGTGTGTGTGTGTGTGTGTGTGTGTGTGTGTGTGTGTGTGTGTGCTATTACCTAGTTGTATTATACGGGAAGGGAGCTATGCTCGTGGTGCCTCGTCTTTGTATCTTTTAGCATCTAGTTTGTTCTGAAATTTTTGTATGGTTTTTGCACATATATTTTTTCGTCCCATTTGTTCCAGAAACCTAACAATCCGTGTGAAAAACTATTCTTTTTCAGATCTGTTCTATAACTATCTTTTTTGTGTTTCTTTTCGTATCCTCTTGTTTTTCTTCTGTCCCACTTTAATAAATCTTCTCTGTCAAGAACTTTCATACCTTTCATGATTCTGTAAATGGTTAATAGATCCCCTTTTTCTCTTCTCTGTTCCAGGGTTGTTAATTCCAGTTCGGACAACCTTTATTCGTATGTCAGTTGTGAAAGTGTTGGCCCCATCTTTGTCATTGCTCTTTGGATTCTTTCTAATTTCTTTATATTCTTTTTTGTGCTGGGAGTCCATAGTGTCGCAACGTATTCTAATCTTCGTATTATCAGCGTGACTAATATTTTTTTTACCATTTCCTCATTCATGTAGTCAAAGGTCACCTTTATTGTTCTTGGTAAATTGCAGATTTCTCCGACTTTTTTTTTTATATGTTTGTCTGGTGACATGTCTTTGCTAATAATTACTCCTAGGTCTTTTTCCGAGCTAACTCTTTTTTCTTCCTTTGTACCAACCTTATATTGCCCTGATATTCTATTTTGACTTTTTCCAAACTCCAATATACTGCATTTCTTGACGTTGAAGCTCACCACCCACTTTTGGCTCCATTTCCAGACTTTGTCCAGATCTCTCTAAAGTGATTCACAGTCTTTCTCTGTACGTACTTTCTTTAGTAGTTTTGCGTCACCTGCAAAGAAGTTCATATAACATTCTACACCTTCATCCATGTCATTTATATTTATGGCAAACATTATCGAAACTAGAGCAGAACATTGTGGGACTCCACTTATAATTTCTTCCCAGGTCCAGTTTTTGTCTCTAACTACCACTCTCATTTTTTTTCGTGCTCAAGAAATCTTCTATCCATTTCATTAACTTTCTTTGTACCCCTCCTGTTGCTTCAAGTGCTCTTATTAGTTTTTTGTGTGGTACTTTATCAAATGTCTTTTGTAAATCTAGAAAAGCACAATCAACCCATCCGTCCCTTTCTTGTATTATGTTTATTAGCCTTGAAAAAATCTAGTCAGTGGCACAAAGTCTTCCTTACCTAAAGCCAAATTTTTTTGGATTCAGTATATTATTTTCTTCCATATGTTTTTTCCATCTACTTTTGATAACTTTTCCACGTATTCTAGCTATTGCGCTTGGAAGACCGGTCTACAATTTGTTGGGTCTTCCTTATCTCCCCCTTTATATATTGGTATGACATTTGCATTTTTCCAATCCTGTGATACCTTTCCTTCACTTGAGTGAGCAATCTATTATTTTATATATCTTGTCTGCTAGCTAATCTATACATTTTTTTTAGTATCCAGTTTGCAATTCCAGCCGGATCGTGTGATTTTCTGACATCAAGGTTTATTATTTCGTCCCTTTTTTCACATTTCTTTCTTTCATGGGGGCGGGGTGATCTTTCTACCTTTTCTTCTTCCCAATTATATGCACTTTCTATTGTGAATACAGATTTTAAATGTCTGTTCATAACCTCCGCCATGTCTACATCTTCTGTATATTCCTCATTCCCTTGACGCAGTTTCACTATTTCTTGTTTATTTT
>NC_134816.1:5991073-6006073 GCF_046742065.1 Oratosquilla oratoria
ATTCAGTATATAATATATAAGATGATATATAATATATAAAAATGATATATAATGTATAATATATATAACATATGACATATATAATATATAATATATAGTATATGATATATAATGTATAACATATAATATATAATGTATAATATATAATATATAATATATAATATATAATATATAATTCATAATATATAATATATAATATACAATATACAATATACAATATATAATATATAATATGTAATATACAATATATAATATATATATAATATATAGTATATAACATAATATATATAATAGATAATACATTATGTATAATATATAATATATAATATATAATATATAATACATAATATATAGTATATAATATATAGTATATAATATATAATATATAATATATAATACATAATATATAACATATAGTGTATAATGTATAATATATAATATACAATATGCAATATATAATATATAATATATAATATATAGTATATGATATATAATATTTAATATATAATATATATTTTTAATATATAATATATAATATATATTTTTAATATATAATATATAATATATGATATATAATATATAATACATAACATATATAATATATAATATCTAATACATAATGTATAATATATAATACATAATATAATATGTAATATATAATTTATAGTTTATAATGTATAATGTATAATATATAATGATATATGATATATAATATATAATATATAATATATAATATACAATATACAATATAAAATATACAATATATAATATATATTTTTTAATATATAATATATAATATATATTTTTAATATATAATATATAATATATAATATATAATATAGAATATATGATATATAATATATAATATATAATATATAATATATAATATATAATATAATGTGTAATATATAATTTATAATATATGATATATTATATATAATATATAATATGTAATATATGATATAGATATCATATATCATATATGATATATAATATATAATATATAATATATAATATACAATATATAATATATAATATATAATATATAATGAATAATATATAATATAAAATATATAATATATGATATATGATATATGATATATAATATATAAAACATGATATATAATATATAATATATAATATGTAATATGTAATATATAATATATCATATATATGTAATATGTAATATATGATATATAATATATAATATATAATATATGATATATGATATATGATATATAATATATAATATATAATATATAATATAATATATAATATATGATATATAGTATATAATACATAATACATAATATATAATATATAATGTATGATATATGATATGTAATATATAATATAATATATAATAAATAATACATAATATAATATATAATATAATATATAATATGTAATATATAATATATGATATATAATATATAATATATAATATATAATATATAATATATAATATATAATATATAATATATAATATATAATATATAATATAATATATAATATATAATTTATAATATATAATATATAAGATATAATATATAATATATAATACATAATATATAATATATAATATATAATATATAATATATGATATATAATATATAATATATAATATATGATATATAATATATGATATATAATATATAATATATAATATATAATATATGATATATGATATATAATATATAATATATAATATATAATATATAATATATAATATATAATATATAATATATAATATATAATATATAATATATAATATATAATATATAATATATAATATATAATATATACATACATACATATACCAAGGCTTTTTCCCCCTTCCAAGGGAGGTAGCCAAAAAGGGAAAGGCATAAAAACACTCCCACCCATTTCATCCCCAAATACACTCCACACCCCTCCCACCCTTCCTCTCATCTGAGCACCTCCTGGATGACGGGTCATCCCTGCACCCCGCCCACCGCCCTGGGTCAGAAGCAGTGTCGCAAGACACAGTACATCCACAGCAAGGCCGCTTCATTTAATCGGCGACCCCCCCTCTCCGTCCCCCTTTGCATATAAGGAGAGGACGGGGAGAAATCCCTTCGGGCTGCGTCAAAATTTACTCACACATACTACCCCACCCCCCACCCCCCCGCCCATTTCTCCTCATGCAGTCACAACATCATCCATATACAACCATTCTCCACTCACCTCTGTCTTCCGTCCTCTCCCTTCCTTCCTCAACAGACATTCCCCTCTTCCCCAAAGTCCCCTTCACCCCATCCATCCACCTCATCCTAGGACGTCCCCTCATGTTCACTCCCTCCACATCTGCCTTCCATACCTCTTTTACTAGTCTTTCTTCACTCATTCTTTCCATGTGTCCAAACCATCCTAATATTCTTTCATCAACCCTCTCTCCCAAATCCTTTTTCACCCCTGTTCTCCTCCTCACCTCCTCATTTCTCACTCTATCTAGCCTAGTAACCCCCGCCATACTTCTCAGACACCTCATCTCAAACACATTCAAACTCCTTCTCTCTTCTTCTCTTATGTTCCACGTTTCTGCCCCATACAGTGCTGTTGGCACAATCACTCCTTCATACATATATAATATATAATATATAATATATAATATATAATATATAATGTATAATATATAATATATAATATATAATATATAATATATGATATATGATATATGATATATGATATATAATATATAATATATAATACATAATATATAATATATAATATATAATATATATTATATAATATATAATATATAATATATAATATATAATATATAATGTATAATATATAATATATAATATAAGATATATAATATATAATATATAATATATAATATATAATATATAATATATAATATACAATATATAATATATAATATATAACATAATATATAATATATAATATATAATATATACTATATAATATATAATATATCATATATAATGTATAATATATAATACATAATATCTAAGATATGTTATCTAATATATAATGTATGATAACATATAATATATAATAATATATAGTATATAATATATGCAATATGCAATATATATTATATAAAATATAATATATAATGTATAATGTATAATTTATAATACATAATATATAATATATCATATATAATATATAATATATAATGTATAATATATAATATATAATATATAATATATAACATTTAATATATAATGTATAATATATAACATATAATATATAATATATAATATATATGATACATAATATATAATATATAGTATATAATATATGATATATAATATATAATATATGATATATGATATATAATATATAATATATAATATATATTATATAATATATAATATATGATATATAATATATGATATATGATATATAATATATAATATATGATATATAATATGTATATATAACATATGATATATAATATATAATATATAATATATAATATATAATATATAATACATAATATATTATATATTATATATGATATATGATATATAGTATACAATATATAATATATAATATATAATATAATATATAATATATAATATATAATATATAATATATAATATATAATATATAATAAGTAATATATAATATATAATATATAATATATAATATATATATAATATATAATATATAATATATGATATATAATATATAATATATAATATATAATATGTAATATATGATATATAATATATGATATATAATATATAATATATAATATATAATATATATATAATATATAATACATAATATATAATATATAGTATATAGTATATAATATATAACATATAATATATAATATATAATATATAATATATGATATATGATATATAATATATAATATATAATATATAATATATAATATATAATATATAATATATAATATATAATATATAATATATAATATATAATATACAATATATATATCCTCTTCTCGCTATCAGCTACCGCCGTTAGCTAGCCTAGTTCGAAAAAGGAACAGAGTGCGTAAGTCTCCTCTGCCAGTACACAGCCTCTCAATCGTCAAGATTCCAGGTGTATCTCCCCGCGGCTACACACGGTAACTGGGTCCCTTGTGGCCTGGGCTAAACACCAGGTTGATCTCGGAGCTCCAAGGGGCCCCAGATGTACGGCGTGCGGACCCGTTGATATGTGGGTACATCCTGGTCCCTACCCACCGCTGGCCCACTGCCTTGTGGGCTGACCACGGATGGCTAAAGACTACGGGGTATAAGCCCCAAATAAAAAATTAAGTTGTGGCGTCCAGGACTCGATAGACTAAATACCTAGCAGACTCCTGCAGCCCCCCTCAGTGGACGGTTGTGTGGAGTGTCTCTTAATCCTGAATACATTAAACTGAAGTGCTCTGTAGGGATTATAAGAATGATATTAATCTGAGGTTTGCCAAGAACAATTAAGAGAACAAGAAGATCAGTGTCTTCCCCCACAAGAACTGGTTCCTGTCCTAAATATCCTATATCAATCACTGCTGTTGCTACTGATCTGTTAGAATATGCCTCTGCCTGATCAACCTTACAGCCAGCAGCTTCAAGATGTATAGAGAGGAATTGGATTAATCCCACTTAGTTTTCGAATTCTGCATGAATTCTTGCTGAAATAATATGACTTATATGACTCTCTACGGCTATATTTCTAAATGACTGTGTTCCTCCTCGACGAAAGAGTTCTTCATACTTTTGTTTAACAGACGATGTATACTGAGAAAGTATCTGACTGAATGTAGCAAACGTTACCACACAACAAGATGAAAATGTATCCACCACAGCAGTTGGAGGAAAACTTTCAGGGGGTGTCAATGTTTCAGTCACTGGGGCAAGAGAAATTTTTGTTCCTTTACGTAAAGAAAAATCATTAAAGAGGGAAGGTGATCGAGGTGCAAACCCGTATGCCAGATATAATGTAAGGTCAAACTCACTTCTAGTAACACATGCAATTCGATGGAATAATTGGTTTGGGTTGATAGTGATATGTATATCTTTTATCTAACGTTGTAACAATGATCTAACGTTGTTTCTTCGCTGCAAGAGAATATATCTGAATAATTTTCCTTACATTGTCTTCATATATGTTCTTCCAACTGTATAAGTATTATCATAGTTCATTTTTCGTTAGCCTTAATACAATTTGGTAAGAACGTCAGAAGAGGTGTAGGTCGGTTAAATGGGTTGTGTATAGCTAGTTAACCCTTGCATGTACTCATAATAAGGCCACGAGTCTGATGAGATTCACAAAAGTCTGTGTGGCAGTAGTAACCCCACAAACAGACTCAACATTATTGATTATACTAGTAGTCGAAGGCACTGACCTAACCCACTTTGCGATAACTAAATCTTCTATTCTACGGCCTCGAGCGAGACCTCCAGATGTTTTGATGGAAGCTCAATTATTATATCGAACTAGATCCCTGACTAGAACTTGTCAGATCTTTTAATTGTGAAATATCATTGTGCTGTAACCTTATCAAACTCCTCTGGCTTCATTGTTGTTTCCAGGTTATGCGTTTGCTCTAGAAACACCTGAACAGACTTTACATAAATCAGGTATCCTCCTGCATGCAAGTAAGGTAACATGAATTTTTAACTGTAGAGATGGAGATCCAAATCTCCATATCACTCTGCTCGTATAAAGAGTTTCACAAAACTAATGCATCTAAAATACTGCACACAGAGCATTTTGGTTCTCCAATGTGATTTAGATCATTAAAGATTCGTCTCAAGTTGATTTGTGACGCCCTCTACAACACTTGAGTTTACTGGTACCTCCAGAGTTTCAGTGTTTTCAACCAAAGTCATGTAGCAGGTTTGTAAATCTTTCTTAATAGTCCCGTCTACCGAAGATAATATTAACAACTGTACTGCTATTGCTGGTTGGATAAGGAAATGAGCTCGAAGATTCCTTGAATAAGCATGTCCAGTCATTATACGAACAACACTTTTCTTTACATAAACTGGCTACCATAGTTCTTCAAAGCCACTTCCAGTCATTATGGCCCCTATAGCTCCTAAAAATGACATCAACAGATGAAACCCTCCAAGACGAATGGTGACACGTGAAAGACGGCTACTGGGACAATCAGTAAGAACCATTTCATAACTTTAGAGTAAAGTGGTTGATCAAAGGCTATTATGATCATAGACTACCCATTCCTTTCACCTTCTTTTGCAGCATTCAAGAAGCAAGTGTATATTGTAGAGGAGTTGGTAGGAGTTAGATTGACAAATGGTACAGGTAGGATAGCTGGTCTCTTGTGAGATGAGCTTTTATAATACATCTTGCCCATAAACCAACTCCAATTCAAGCATGGAAGAACTTGGAGCCATGCACTACATATCCACAAAGTGTTAAGTTGATGGGCTATTTTAACATTTTTAGGCACTTGTACAAGCATTCCTGTGTCTTCAGCAGTCAAGTATGAAAACCCCAATGTAATAGGTGGATGGTATACAATTAATTTAGTAAATTTCTGAGATGATAGAGCGTCAGTGTAAATTTTTCAGTCTTAGAAATAGGTATGTCAAGGTGAAATAGATTCCCCCTATTGAGTGGAACGTATTATAACTATCTAAAGTTGCAACATTATATTCACTATTATCAAAGACAAATTGGATATATGATTATTGATTTACTGCAGTTGATGGACTTATTGTAGCTGATGATTCGTACAACATTACCTCCCTATGTGGGACATAGAATCCTAGATAAGAAACTATGTCAATTAATGCATAATTATTCGCGGGTGTACAAGGTTATTTATCAAGATCAAGCTATTTTTATTTTCAATGGTTTCTATGTGCTTTTCAACTAGCAGTCTAACTTGGATACATATTCTATTATTTTTTTCGCATAACGAGGTTTCGTTTTATTTCATATTCTTATCGTCCTCATTTTTTGTTGTAAGTACTATACTTTTCATTGATAATAGTGGTTATGAAAAGTACAATAACTTTCAACTAACTATAATGTCATACACATTTGATCTATGAATGCCTTTACAAGCAAGATGTAGAGTAATGTACTGTATACTGCAGTAAGGAAATATATGAATGCTTATGACATGCAGAAGTAAATTTATTCAAATATACATAAATCAATACTTGTTTGACCTAAAGAGTTCATTTTTATATTATTCAAAAGACGATAATACTTTACAGAAGACTTATTTCTGTCAAATTGTCGATATTTTAATTAATATTCCCATAACAGGAATGGGAATATTCATCTCAATGTCAGTAAGTCAGTATGACTTTTTTCAAACAAACGCACGTAATTTCACACTAATGCATCTAATACTGGAGTAATTTACAAAAATAGCTTGCACAAGTACCATGCAATACGAAATGAGGCATATTTCAATTACCAAGTTTAAATTTCATCCTTCAGAAGCAATAGATAAAAAATCATAAAAATCTAAGATGGCCGCCATTTTGTGACCATAACTGAAAAACCCGTCATGGGATTTTATGGGACTTTTTAAATAAAGATACCACTATTCATCTCCACACAGCTCTAAAATTTCAGTGAGTCAATCTAGATTCTGATGTGAAACCTAATTGTACTTTACTGATATATATATATATATATATATATATATATATATATATATATATATATATATATATATATATATAT
The DNA here is from genome assembly GCF_046742065.1 of Oratosquilla oratoria. Classification (NCBI taxonomy): domain Eukaryota; kingdom Metazoa; phylum Arthropoda; class Malacostraca; order Stomatopoda; family Squillidae; genus Oratosquilla; species Oratosquilla oratoria. The sequence goes on from NC_134816.1 coordinate 5,998,760, forward strand.
ATATATATATATATATATATATATATATATGAGGAACGTGGAAAAAGAAGTCACGAGTCTAATTTTGACTTGTGAATTTACTCCTGACCGGTTTCGTTCTGGCGGTATACATTGAGTATCTTGTGTTTGCAGGGCCAGGGAACACAAAGCAGCTCTAAGATACCACCCCCTTTCAAACACGTTGTTTGTTCACTTGGAGGAAGAAGGGCATCTACTTAACTGGCAATAGGCAGAGGTAGTGAAGAAAGGTCTGACGAAAGGACAGGGAAAGGTGATTGAAGCCTTATACATAACTATCAATAGCAACATTATTCAAAATGTAGGGGGTAGAAAATGAGCGAAATTTACATCGAAATAGGCAGCCATAAGAAACTACCATAGAACAGCGCCTACATAACGCGAGGGATTTCATCCAGTACCCAGATGTCCACACTTCCTGATTTGGGGGCTTGAGGCCAAATGGTTTCTAGATAGTTTATATCATTATGCTTTATTCTGTTATTTATATTACATTCCATTATGTTACATTTCATTAATAGTTTTTTTTTTTTGTATGCTATGATAAATTGTATTATGCGGTACAGTTTTGGTCTCTATCCTCTAGAATGGACATCAATTTACAAGAATCAGTGCGAAGGAAAATGACCGAAATGATACATGGGCTCAGAAATTTACCTTACGAAGAGAGGCTTAGGTGTCTTAACTTACGCTCTCTGGAAAGACGCAGAATGCGGGGTGATCTAATAGAGGTGTTCAATCGGATTAAATATTTTAATAAGGATGACGCAAACAAAGTCATAGTATTAAGGCAACAGGGCAGGACTCGTGGTAATGGATTTAGATTGGAAAAAATAGATTTAAGAAGGAAATAGGCAAACATTGCTTGACAAATAGGGTGTTCAACGAATGCAATAGACTCAGTAAACATGTAGTGAGCGCTGAAACTATCGGTTGTTTTAAGAAAGGGTTAGATAATTTATGGATGGGGATGACAGAGGGTAATAGACATGGAACTACCAAGTGTAGGCCTTATGGTCCCTTACATTCTCTTTCATTCTTATGTTCTTTTGATCATATTATATTGTGTTGTATAACATGATACGATTTAATGTTTAATGTTAATGTTACATCACATTGCATCGAATTATCATATTGTTTTTATTTCATTTTATTTCATTTTGTTTTGCTGTTATTATTTTATTATTATGTAAATTATAGGTTATTTTATGTTTTTGGGGGTTTTATACTTTTTTACACCACTCATTCATCTAAACAGATACACAGTTACATTTTCAGAGAACACTTCACACACACCGGAACTGTTTCTGGTACTTAATAACTGATTAATTTCAAATTTGTAAGTTATTGTATGCTTCGGTGAGAACAGCAGTGAACCCCACCTTCTAGGAAGGAACCCGAGTTTATCCCCAATGTATACAGCCAGCTTTAATCCGGAGTCACATTCCAAGTTCTGGAGGACCATCAAACGACAGCTGGAGGAGCGCTCTGTGCCTCCACCCAAGGTCATCAACCATTTCAACCACTCTACACATACTCCCCAACACCAGGCTGACATTCTGGCGTCAACATGGAGTGAAGTCTTTAATCCCCATCCTGTGCAAAGACCACATTGCTTTAGCACCTTAAACAGTGTTAAATCTTTCATGATTAGTTGTAGTGACCTCACTCTGACGAAACTGTTGATCTCTCTCAGTTAGATGAAAATTACCCTTTTATCTCCACCATCGTTTTGAAGGAGGTAATGGGGGTCATCTCGGTATTAAAATTCAAACCACCTGGCCCTTTAGATACTGATGCATACCTACTCAAACCCATGCTTGGCAACATAATCTCATACATGACGACATTATGCAATAGCTCACTAGCCTCTGGGTACTTCCCACAGGTTTTCAAGTCCTCCCATACCATCCTCATTCCCAAACCCCAGAAACATGTCTCCTCCTCCCTCTCCTTCAGGCCTATCTCCTGTCTATAGTACTTTGGTAAGGTGTTTGAACACGTCCTATGCCGCCGCTTGACTGGGTACCTGGAGGCAAAGAATGTGCTGAGAGACTGCCAGTTTGGTTTTCGACCGGAGCGCGGTGCAGATGACGTCATTTTCATGATCATTCAGTGGTTTGGAAGGATGTGGAGAAGGCATTTGATACTGCTTGGTATGAAGGCCTTAAATATAAATTGTACCACAACTTCAACTTTGTCCTGACGCTCACACAGTTGTTCCACAACTACCTGGACGACAGGAAAATAAGAATAAAGTGACGGAGCTCTTTGTTCCAACCTTTTGTGCCGAAGGCTAAAGTATCGCAAGGGCCAGTTCTTGCCTCCACTCTGTACAATCTATTTACGAATGACCTGCCAGAGTCAAATTATCCACATAACCAGGCCATTATTCTTTCGGATGTGGGCGACACTAATCACATAAGCAGACACAAAACGCTGTAGGGAGCGTTACAAGTAATGCAAAATATACTAGACGCGGCACACACGTAGGAGCAACAGTAGCGCATTAAGACCAGCGCGTCGAAATGCAAAGCTGTATACTTCCGCTCCAATAACACCAACTGAACAATTATGAACACTCCTAAAATAAACAACACAAATATCTCAGTAAAAGATCACGCCTGTGTGCTGGGTAGCACACTGGATAGTGGCCTTACTTGACCCCACACTTCCGATGACAGGGAGCGAGAGCTAAGGCATTCTTGGGAAGGCGGTAAAGCGCTTCAAAACCGCAACATTGTCCACTAAATGTCGATTGTAACTAGTCTTAGTCAGACAGATTCTATGCCAGTCCCCGGGATTGAGCCAGCTGACATGCCCCACAAACAACTACGACCACCCGAAAGTTCAGAATGCCGCAGAGCTGTTTATCACGGGTTTGTGATGGAGCAACATCAGAACCACTGAGTCCCTACACCGAGCTGTCAACATCCACCCACTCAACCAACATAAATAAAAATTTCACATAAGACACCTAGAAAGACTGCACACCAAACACAAACACCTGATGCGACACCAGAACTCACCGTACAAAGTAGTTGTCAATTGCGCCTCTCCCTAGGCCGATGTACATGAGAAATCGTGTATAACCGCTCGAATATACATATAATTTTACCCGTTCGAGTCCTGGGGTAACTGTCGAAATTATTTGAGTTGACATTCGCCGTCAATGGCATATATATATATATATATATATATATATATATATATATATATATATATATATATATATATATATATATATATATATATTTATATATATATGCATATATGTGTGCGTATATATATATATATATACATATATATATATATATATTATATATGTATATATATATACATATATACATATATATATATATATATATATGTATATACACTAAAAACCCACTGTTGATTGGATTTAAGAAAAGAAAGGAAATAACGATTTCCGTATATTTCAGGATCACAGCAAGTGATCGAAATATACGGAAATCGTTATTTCCTTTCTTTTCTTAAATCCAATCAACAGTGGGTTTTTAGTGCATTTATTAATGTGTTACGACATTACTGGACAGTGATATTTATATATATATATATATATATATATATATATATATATATATATATATATATATATATATATATATATATATGGGCTGGATATTTTCTCTTATACATAGGTCATTGAAAGTGATAGCTAATTGTGCATTTATTGTTTTCTTAAATGTATTTTCCATATGTCTTACTATGGACTTATGTTCCTTTGAAAGGAGATTTATGACTTCACTGTAGGTAAGGTCATAAACCTTTTTACAGAGGAAAATACGTCCATATTAAGACAAATGGAAAATACATTTAAGAAAATAATAAAAACACACTGAACCATCACTTTCAATGAAGTATATATATATATATATATATATATATATATATATGTATATATATATATATATATATATATATGTATATATATATATATATTGATAAGTATTTTAGACAAATTATTTGGATGATGGAGAACATAAACACAGGGGAAGGGTTCCGAGCCTTCCCCTGTGTTTATGTTCTCCATCATCCAAATATATATATATATATATATATATATATATATATATATGTATATATATATATATGTATATATGTATATATATATATATTCATAAAATTTAACCTGATTTTTAATTGTGTTAATGCATTTTAGTATGATAATGAAAAGTCCTGAATCTGTACGAACCCTCCACACTTTTCGTAGAAAGTCTATATCAAAAGCTTTGTGGCACACATTTGGTACTTGTTTGCTGATATCTGACATGAAACGGTTGGACCGCGCTGCTTCCGGCAGTAGATGCATAGTAGCAGTGCTCCAGTACAGTTTTGCATCTTCAAGTTAGGTGTTAATTTTATGTTCCAGTAATACTTGTACGTAAGACCATTGGAAGGTATATTTTTCCTCATTCGATCTTAATCAGTTGTTCCCAACTTATGGATAATCTGAGTGGGTAATAGAGGTCTGAGAATAAAGGCTTTTATATTGTTGCAAATGTGTATGTGTATGTCTGTGTGCGAAATGGGTATGGTGCAGTATGGGTGTGAGAGAGAAAACGGAGAAGCGAGTGGACACGTCTCATACAGGTTAGGTGGCAAGCACTGGGTGCATCAGTGAGTCAGAAGATAGTAGGAAGAAGAGTGTCGTCGGTGTGGAGTGTGGTTCCCTGCTAACTTTCCGTCACCTATGTGAGTTGCTGGGCCTTTCCTGTACTTTTTCTGTGCCCCTGCACATATATATATGCATATAGATAGTGTTCTATATAGACAGTTCCATATATTGGTGTTTTTTCTACTAACCTCTTTGTTTTTTCCACAGGTTTGTGTGATTCTGCAATGTCGAAGACACGCAAATGGAATGACAAGTATGTTACGTATAGCTTCACTGCACTCTCGGACGATCGTAAAGGACCAGACCGAGCACAATGACCTGCCATTCCATTATTTGCAACTACAATTTGAAACCTGCTAGGCTCCAAGAACACCAGGTGAAGCATCCAGCTGCTGAACACGAACAAACTCTCGAGGCTCTGCAGGCTAAGAGGGCTAAATATGACCAGAAAAGTACACTACCCCGACTTGTTTTCAAGCCAATGCAGAAACCACTTCTACGAGCTTTCTATGAGGTGGCATACCAGTATATCAGAATGAAGACTTCGCATTCGGCCCCAGAAAACCTGATTAAGCCATGCGCCATTTGGATGGTAGAACTGGTCCTGGAAACAGAGGCAGTCAAGAGATTGAATGACTCTGTCTAATGTTGTCATCGCAGGGAGAGTTGCAGAGATGAGCTGAGACATCTTGGACCAGACAGTAAAGGAGAATACTCGTAAGGGCAGTCTCGTCCGCATTACTCTGCAGTTTGATGAACCCACTGAGGTTCCAACATGACTCATCTGATTGTGTATACCTGGTATGGTAAAATCAAAGATGAATTCCTCTTCTATGAGGCTTTGCAAACGACGACGAAAGCAGCAGATACATTCCGACTCATGGACGAGTTCTTTGAGAAGCATCAGATAAAGTGGGAGAAGGTAGGCCCGGTCTCCATAGATGGTGTTCCCGCCATGATAGAGTATAGATCTGGCTTGGCTGCTCTGTTAAAGGAGAGGATACCAGATATCATTGTGAAACATTATGTTCTCCATCGTCATGCTTTGGCGACAAAAACATTGCCGTCTCACCTCAAAGAAGTTCTGTCTGTCTTCAAATTATGAATTTTATCCGGAATCGTTCTTTAAACCACAGAGTGTTCAAGCTATTTTGTGAGGAGAAGGGAAGTGAACATCAAGTTCTTCTCTTTCACACAGAAGTGCGGTGGCTTTCCCGTTGGAAAATCCTGACTTGTATTGCAGAGCTGAATGATGAGATTGGAATATTTCTCTGAGAGTATCAGAGTAACTTTGCTGAAAAATTCAAGAACGAAACGTTCACCCTTTCTCTCTCCTATCTGGCAGATATTTTAAGCCATTTAAATGAACTTAACTCGTCCATGCAAGGTATGTTTGCTTGTAACATTCTTTGTACAGAGAAGGTAGAAACCTTCAAGAGGAAGCCTTCACACTGGAAGCGTCGAATCCAGGGAGGGAGTGTGGGAAAGTTTCCTAGCCATGAGGAGAAATTGGGGAATAAGGTAATCAGCCCCATGCTTGTCGAAAATGTTGTTGCTCACCTCCCACACCGTGAGACCACCATCGCAAAGTACTTTCCCAAGGATCAAACATTTCCAGAATGGATTCAGCGACCCTTCATGGCAGACAAGAGTGATGTTGACAACCTGAGGGAGGAGCTTGTTGATCTGTAGGTGAACCAGGGATGTCAGACAAAATTCCGTACATTACCATTGTACTTTAGCGGTATCACTTTATTTTCATCTTTCTGGAGGTATGGTGACAAACAAACTTTTTGTATGTATATCTGTGTGTGTGTGTGTGTGTGTGTGTGTGTGTGTGTGTGTGTGTGTGTGTGTGTGTGTGTGTGTGTGTGTGTGTGTGTGTGTGTGTGTGTGTGTGTGTGTGTGTGTGTGTGTGTGTGTGTGTGTCTGTCTGTCTGTCTGTTTTACACAAAATCATTTGTCGTCATTCTTTTTTATGATAATTATGTTATCATCTTCCACTTGGGGGACGTTTTTAGTTGACCACCAGTTGGTAAAGTCGTTGATGGGGTGGGGTGGGGTGGGGTGGGGGGGATTTTTGGAAGGCAAGCCATCTGGACCTGCACTTTTGTTATTCTTGAGACTGCTTATGGCTTGGAGTGTTTCTGACCATCAACGAAGTTTCACGGAAGGTGGACCACCTGGCCGACACCCACGTCGCCGCAATAAGAAATCAGGGTGTCTGCGCTGCTGCTGATGTTGTCAAGAAGGGCGAGATTACAACCACAGTAGCAGTTCCAGCCAGCAGACGGCAATAACAACAACGCCAGACCACAGCACGTCCACACATCCTGTGCTACTACCACTGGAGCTTCGACGCCTCCGCTAGGAACTGCTGATCAGGATGCACCTCGGGAAAAAAAACCCTAAATGGGCAACCGTCACGGTGGCCTTCACAGGTGTGACGGGCCTCAACATCAAAAGATTACAAAGATTACAAAGGCGGAGCATGCCGACAGGAGACCTTTTGGTTCATAACTAGGTCGGATGCGAAAAAAATTATAATAATGATAAATAAAAATAATTGAATAAATAGATCAATGAATAAATGAATGAATAAATAAATAAATAAATAACGGAATAAATAGACAAATAAATAGATAAATAAATAAATA
>NC_134816.1:6011073-6013573 GCF_046742065.1 Oratosquilla oratoria
AGGATTTCGGCTCCTTGCTGAATCCCTTGAGCGAGAAGTAGGCATCCTATTTTTTTTTTTTTTTTTTGGGGGGGGGGGGTAGATTACGTGGGAGTAGGGGGGGAAGTATCGGAATATAGTTTAGGCAATAGAAGCAACTTAGAGAGGGACTATGAAAAGAATCACCAAAGCATATGTAGGGAAGATAAACTTAAAGTTTACTATACAAATAGCAGGAGCATAATTAACAAAATTTATTTGCTGCGAGGTAAAGCATGAGTAGAATTTTTTTATATTATAGCTATTACTGAATCCTGGATCAACATGGCTGATAAATATTTTCTTCCGGAAATCGAAATAGAGGGATATACGTTTTCACAAGGATACGGTTGGCATGAATGGGGGAGGTGTAGCACTTTTCGTTAGAAATAAATTAAACTGTACAATCAACAATTCGATTAAGGATGAGAGCTGTACGGAATCTATTTGGGTAGAGATTATAGGCAAGAGCAGACTGATCCCCTGATTCATGAAATTTACAGAGCGTTCCAGTACAAAAACGTTGTGATCATAGGAGATTTTGATTATAGAAACATTGACTGGGAAACTTTAATAGGAGATCATGAAGCGAAGAAATTCCTAGATGTGGTGCAGGATAATTTCCTAAAACAGGTGATTACCGATCCTACGAGGGGACAAAATACCCTGGACTTAATTTCAACAAATAATGAGCACTAAATTAGCAGCGTAATAGTGGGAGATAGCCTAGGCTCTAGCGATCATCAAGAAATAAGATTTAATGTTATTTGGGAAAAATTAAAAAGTACGAATTTGAAATTGAATACGAAATGTCATGCGGACGTTTTGAACATTGTTGGGTCTCAGTGCGGGGCTGGTCAGGACTAAGAGTCGGGTCACGGAGGGTAATATGCATACCTTAGTTCAGGTCATTTGGGGGCGAGGGTCCAAGTCAGGTCAGCGATTTGGAAGAAATGTATAGCAATCTAACTGATCTAATTATTAATGCACAAAACACATTTATCCCCCTAAAGTCAATACGGAAAAATAGTAATACTCCCAAATGGATGATGAATAGATTGAAACATGAGATCGGAATGAAAAGAGGACTTTACGTAAAAATAAAAAACGGGAAATCACACCTTAGATCAAGATATAACGAAATGGCAAAGCTGGTTAAAAGGAATACACGTACAGCGAAACGTAATTATGAAATCAAGGTTGCTAGTCAAGCAAAATCCAACCCAAAGGGTTTCTTTCACCTCTATAGAACAAAAAATAAAGAAAGAATAGGACCAATTAAAAACGATGAAAATGTGGTGATACAATCGGAGGAAAAAAATGAGTGAGGAGTTTAACAATTATTTTCTATCGGTGTTTACTAATGAGAGGTTATATAAAGTACCTAACTGCGATCCGATTTACAGAGGGGATGAAGAAAGTAGTCTATCTAATATCAGCATTAGTAAAGAAGAAGTAGTCAAGCAGATTGAAAGAAGATTGTCCAAGAATGCTTAAGGGGTGTAAATTTGAAATCTGCGACCAGTTAACTGAAATATTCAATAAATTGGTAGACACCGGTTTTGTGCCAACTGCTTGGAGGCAGGCAAACGTTGTTCCTGTTTTTTAAGGGAGATAGATCGTCTATATGCAACTACAGGCCAATCAGTTTGACATCGGTTATAGGAAAAAACTTGAATCAATAATAGTAAATAGACTCAGAGGACGCATCGAAGGGCATAATTTAATTCGTGACTCACAGCATGGTTTCTCCAAGGGTAAGTCATGTGTGACTAATCTTCTATCCTTTTACACTAAAGTATATAAGGCGCCAGATAACAATGAAAATCACGATGTTATTTACCTTGACTTTAGCAAAGCGTTCGACAAGGTGCCACACCAGAGACTACTAAATAAAATGAAAGCCCATGGCATAGGAGGAAAAGTGTTAGAATGGATTAGAGCTTGGATTAGTAACAGAAAACAGTGGGTCACCATAAATGGAATAAAATCTAGGTGGGGCAATGTTACTAGCGGGGTCCCCAGGGGCTCGGTTTTGGGTCCCTTGTTGTTCATTATGTACATAAACGATTTAGACGATGGGATAAATAGTGATGTTAGTAAGTTTGCGGACGACACTAAAATAGGACGCCTAATTAGGTCAGGAGACGACGCAGAGATTTTGCAGGATGATCTTAATAAATTGTTAACATAGTCGGTAAAATGGAAAATGAACTTCAATATCTCTAAGTGTAGCGTGTTAAACGTTGGGCTACACAACCCCGAAAATAGATACAGCTTAGCTAACACGTTTTTAGAAAAATCTGAGTGCGAGAGGGATTTGGGAGTTCTGGTGAGGCCGGACCTTAAAACCAGGAAGCAGTGCATTAGCACCAGAAATAAAGCTAACAAAGCATCAGGTTTCATTGTTAGGACGGTAACGAATAGAAGTGCAGAGGTAATTATTAAACTCTATCTAGCGATAGTTAGACCCATCCTTGAC
>NC_134816.1:6018573-6038573 GCF_046742065.1 Oratosquilla oratoria
AGATTGACAGACTTAAAGCTACAAAATCTCCGGGTCCAGACGAAATTTTTCCAAGAATGCTTAAAGAGTGTAAATTTGAAATCTGCGACCAGTTAACAGAAATATTCAATAAATCGGTAGACACTGGTTCTGTTCCTACTGCTTGGAGGCAGGCAAACGTTGTTCCTGCTTTTAAGAAGGGAGATAGATTGTCTATATGCAACTACAGGCCAATCAGTTTGACATCGGTTATAGGAAAAATGCTTGAATCAATAATAATATATAGACTCAGAGAACACATTGAAGGGCATAATTTAATTCGTGTTTGACAGCATGGTTTCTCCAAGGGTAAGTCATGTGTGACTAATCTTCTATCCTTTTACACTTAGGTATATAAGGCGGCAGACAACAATGAAAATTACGATATTTACCTTGACTTTAGCAAAGCGTTGGACAAAGTGCCACACCAGAGACTACTAAATAAAATGAAAGCCCATGGCATAGGAGGAAAAGTGTTAGAATGGATTAGAGCTTGGATTAGTAACAGAAAGCAACGGGTCACCATAAATGGAATAAAATGTAGGTGGGGCAATGTTACTAGCGGGGTCCCCCAGGGCTCGGTTTTGGGTCCCTTGTTGTTCATTATGTATATAAACGACTTGGACGAAGGGTTAAATAGTGATGTTAGTAAGTTTGCGGACGACACTAAAATAGGACGCCTAATTAGGTCAGGAGACGACGCCCAGATTCTGCAGGATGACCTTAATAAGCTGTTAACATGGTCGGTGAAGTGGCAAATGAACTTCAATATCTCTAAGTGTAGCGTGTTAAACGTAGGGCTACACAACCCCGAAAATAGATACAACTTAGATAACACGTTTTTAGAAAAATCTGAGTGCGAGAGGGACTTGGGAGTTCTGGTGAGTCCGGACCTTAAAACCAGGAAGCAGTGTATTAGCGCCAGAAATAAAGCTAACAGAGCATTAGGCTTCATTGCTAGGACGGTAACGAATAGAAGTGCAGAGGTAATTATTAAACTCTACCTAGCGATAGTTAAACCCATCCTTGACTATGCGGTACAGTTTTGGTCTCCGTCCTACAGAATGGACGTAAATTCATTAGAATCAGTACAGAGAAGAATGACCAAAATGATACAAGGACTCGGAAATTTGCCTTACGAAGAGAGGCTTAGGCACCTAAACTTACACTCTTTGGAAAGACGCAGAGTGCGGGGTGATCTAATAGAAGTGTTCAAGTGGATCAAAGGCTATAACAAGGGTGATGCAAACAAGGTCATCATAATAAAACAACAGGGCAGGACTCGCAGTAATGGGTACAAACTGGACAAATTTAGATTTAAGAAGGAAATAGGCAAGAATTGGTTTACTAATAGGGTGGTCGATGAATGGAATAAACTTAGTAACCATGTAGTAAGCGCTGAAACTATCAGTTGTTTTAAAAAACGATTAGACAACTTTATGGATGGGGATGACAGATGGTGATGGATACGGAGCTGCCTAGTGTAGGCCTTATGGTCTTTTGCAGTCTCCTTTATTTCTTATGTTCTTATGTTCTTATGTACTGTGAGGAGCTTCGGAGAGCTCATCTAGGGTCGCTACTAAACAGCGACATCAATCATATAGTTACGATGGCGATAAGCGTTAAAGGGATTCGTTTCGGTCCTTACCCCTCTCACGAGTGCGATTGGCCATAGTGTGAAACGGGGGTTATATGGGGTTATGAGTTCCTATGGTTTTAATCGTCAGTGGTCGAGTGGTCTAAGGCGGGTGTTATGGAGCCTCTCTTGGGTCCAGTAGCAGCAGGTTAGAATCCTCTTCGCGACTGTCATGGAGATTGTCTGATTGATGTCGCTGTTTACTAGCAAATTTCTCATATAGTTACGATGGCGATAAGCGTTAAAGGGATTCGTTCCGGTCCTTACCCCTCCCACGAGTGCGATTGGCCATAGTGTGAAACGGGGGTTATATGGGGGAGCAGTTAGCGCCCTCCCCAATCTCGATAACCAGATAGGTTATGAGTTCCTATGGTTTTAATCGTCAGTGGTCGAGTGGTCTAAGGCGGGTGTTATGAAGCCTCTCTTGGGTCCAGTAGCAGCAGGTTAGAATCCTCTTCGCGACTGTCATGGAGATTGTCTGATTGATGTCGCTGTTTACTAGCAAATTTCTCATATAGTTACGATGGCGATAAGCGTTAAAGGGATTCGTTCCGGTCCTTATCCCTCCCACGAGTGCGATTGGCCATAGTGTGAAACGGGTGGTTATATGGGGGAGCAGTTAGGGCCCTCCCCAATCTCGATAACCAGATAGGTTATGAGTTCCTATGGTTTTAATCGTCAGTGGTCGAGTGGTCTAAGGCGGGTGTTATGGAACCTATCATGAGTCCAGTAGCAGCAGGTTCGAATCTTTTGCGTGACTCTCATGGAGATTGTCTGATATATATATATATATATATATATATATATATATATATATATATATATACGTATATATATATATGTATATATATACATATATATGTATATATATGTATATATGTATGTATATATGTATGTATATATGTATGTATGTATGTATGTATGTATGTATGTATATATGTATGTATGTATGTATTTATGAATGCATGTATGTATGTATATGCAGGAAAAACACTGGAAGCGTGTGTTCTTGAAAATGCAAGGTTGACCACGAAGAAAAACTATTAAAGCAGAGCGCTTTCGTGTATTCACATCTTAAGTGCATATCTATTATTTACACTGAAGATGTGAATACAAGAAAGCGCTCTGCTTTAATATTTTTTCTTCGTGGTCAACCTTGCATGTATGTATATATATATATATATATATATATATACACACATATATATGTATATATATATATATATATCCACATATATATATATATTTTTGGAAGGAGGCCATGTTGTATACATGATTTCAAGAAATCTACAGCGACAATGGCGTTGTTGAGTTTATATTGGAGCTTTAATTTCTCTCGTGCAACAAGTTTCTGTGATGGTTCCAAATAACTGAGAAGGTGTCCAAAAGACATTTGGTGCTGTTTTCTCTTTTTTAATTCTCCTATACGTATTTCGACCTTACTCGGTCATCCTCAGGGAGGGAGTAACAATAGTTGGTGATTACAGGGGTTTAAATACAGGCCGTACATTGGCCGAACACTGGGAGAGGTCATTTCATGTAGCCGTGATCCGTAGCGCTGCGTACGTGGAAGTAGCAACTTCCTTGTGGATTGTGGAAAGGGGTGTTATTGTTTGTGTTATGTGCGTCTACTGCTTGGGAGTGTGGTTGTGGGCATGAGTTGTATGTTAATGGAAGGTTTCTCGATGTATATGTTCACTGCTTCGGCCATCTTAAGGCGAAGGGGGTCGTGAGCTTTGTAGATTATTTTAGTGTTTTCGTTTAGTGTTTGTCTGGTGATGGTGGTTTTGTGTTCTTTTGTCATGTGTGTTTTGATGGCGCCATTCTGGAGGTGGTATGTGAGTCTTTTGGAGAGGGTCATAGAAGTCAAAAAGACCTCACATATGTCTACATTGGCCGAACACTGGGAGAGGTCATTTCATGTAGCCGTGATCCGTAGCGCTGCGTACGTGGAAGTAGCAACTTCCTTGTGGATTGTGGAAAGGGGTGTTATTGTTTGTGTTATGTGCGTGTACTGCTTGGGAGTGTGGTTGTGGGCATGAGTTGTATGTTAATGGAAGGTTTCTCGATGTATATGTTCACTGCTTCGGCCATCTTAAGGCGAAGGGGGTCGTGAGCTTTGTAGATTATTTTAGTGTTTTCGTTTAGTGTTTGTCTGGTGATGGTGGTTTTGTGTTCTTTTGTCATGTGTGTTTTGATGGCGCCATTCTGGAGGTGGTATGTGAGTCTTTTGGAGAGGGTCATAGAAGTCAAAAAGACCTCACATACCACCTCCAGAATGGCGCCATCAAAACACACATGACAAAAGAACACAAAACCACCATCACCAGACAAACACTAAACGAAAACACTAAAATAATCTACAAAGCTCACGACCCCCTTCGCCTTAAGATGGCCGAAGCAGTGAACATATACATCGAGAAACCTTCCATTAACATACAACTCATGCCTACAACCACACTCCCAAGCACATAACGCACATAACACAAACAATAACACCCCTTTCCACAATCCACAAGGAAGTTGCTACTTCCACGTACGCAGGGCTACGGATCACGGCTACATGAAATGACCTCTCCCAGTGTTCGGCCAATGTACGGCCTGTATTTAAACCCCTGTAATCACCAACTATTGTTACTCCCTCCCTGAGGATGACCGAGTAAGGTCGAAATACGTATAGGAGAATTAAAAAAGAGAAAACCGCACCAAATGTCTTTTGGACACCTTCTCAGCTATTTGGAACCATCACAGAAACTTGTTGTACGAGAGAAATTAAAGCTCCAATATAAACTCAACAACGCCCTTGTCGCTGTAGATTTCTTGAAATCATGTATATATATATATATATATATATATATATATTTATATATATAATCAGAGTTGACAAATTTGAGTAAATTTGGTGTAGGAAAACTCAGAATGACGGCGGGGGTAATTCATTCCCTTACGTTTCAGGTGTATGCCTTCCTCAGAGAGAATGACAAAAGTACATACATCTCGCCTTATATACAAGAGCTCCGGGGACTCTGTCTCGCTGGTTTTCATTGGGGATTTTTGCTCATCGTGGGAATATGTCTTCCTGTGGGATCGTGCCTTGTTGATTTTGTTTCCGCTATTATAATGTTTCCGGTTTTTCTAGCCAGGTTGACAAATCCTTCCCTATGATTGTTGGTGTCTTCTGTACAGATGTGCGCTGCTTCTACGGTTTTTTTTTTATTTCTTCTTATCGAGTCCTTTGTTGATAATTCCTTATGAACCCAAAAGTATGAGCTGCATGCTACTAAGCAGTTTTTAGCCCCACAATAGCAAACAGCCAATACCCCAGACGGGGTGGATGGGAAGTGGTGAGTTCCAGGAAAAAATTGTAGTGGAGAATTGATGGTAGAGATATGTCTAGAAAGAGTGTTGATAATAATAAATACAATGTTTAGGAAGAAAATCAAGCATGAGTATACATGTGAGAGGGTGGTGGATGGAAGGGTGGTAGATAGGGCTTTATTGGACTATATAGTGGTACCAGCAGAAAAGTAGGAAGAGGTTTGGTTATACATGTTCTAAGGGGAGAGAGTAGGGGAATATCAGATAATTTTTTGGTGAAATGTAAGTTGAGAGTGGACGACAGATGGAGAAAGAGGAAAAGGTCAGAAGGTAGAGAGGTGCTTACAGTAAACTGCTTAAATGAGAAAGAGAAAGAAAAGGAGTACAAGAAGAAGCTGAGAGAAGAGTGAGGGGCAGTGAAGGATAGAGTAGAACTAGGAGTGAAGTAGGAATGGAGATGTCTCAAGGAGGGAGTCACAAGGTGTGCAAAGATGGTGTGTGGAACAAGGAGGACGGGAGGAAATAGAAGTAGTGATGTGAGTGGTGAAAAGATGAAGAAAGGAAGGTTGTAGAAGAGTAGAAACGGCTATTCACAGATTGGTTACAAAATAGAAGGAGAGAATCATATGAGAAGTACAAAGAAAAGAGAAGTAAAGCATAAGATAAAGGAGGCAAAGAGGAGAGAATATGTGGAATGGGGTAAAAGTATGAGAGAATATATTTAAATTAATGAAAATATGTTTTGGAATGAAATTACGAGAGGAAGAGGAGGCAAATCAAATAGAGACGAAAAAGTAAAAGGTTCAGATGGAGAGATGATAACAGAAGAGACGGCAGTAAGAGGAAAATGGGCCGAGTATTTTAAGGAGTTGTTAAATGTGAAGCAGGATAGGGAGAGAAAAGTAGTTGCAGTGGGAAGCGTTAAGAAAATGAGAGTGATGAATAAGAAAAAAGGAGGAGAAACAAAGAAAGATGAGATGAAAGTAGTCATCAAAAATATGAGAGAAGGTAAGGCACCTGGATTGGGTGAATTTTATGCGGAGTGTCCATAAAGAAGACGTACAGTGATGGTTGACTGGGTGATGAGACTGTTTAATGTCTGTCTAAAAGAGGGTAGAATGCTGGAGGAGTGCTTGTATAGTTCCAATTTACAAAGGAAAAGGGGACAAGTGTGAGTGTAGTAGTTTCAGAGGGATCAGTTTGTTGAGTGTAGTTGGAAAGGCTTATGGGAGGGTTTTGATCGAGAGAATTAGGAGAAGAACAGAGGGAGTAATTAGTGAGGGACAGTGTGGGTTTAGGATCAGATATGTGGTAAGGCAGCTATGTGAGAAAGCTTTAGGAAAATATAAGGATGTTTTGGGGACTTTATGGATTTGGAAAAAGCTTATGACAGGGTAGACAGGAAGGCACTGTGATAGGTATTGAAAATATATGGGATAGGAGGAAAGCTGTTAATAGCAGTCAAGAGTTTTTACGAGAGTAATAGAGCCTATGTTAGAATTGGAAATGGAGAGAGTGAGAGGTTTCAGGTAAAGTTGGGACTTCGCCAGGGATGTAATATGTCGCCTTGTTGTTCAGTTTATACATGGATGGGGTGGTGCGAGAGATAAAGGTATGGGTAATTGGCCAGTGATTAGAGATAATTAAAGAAAATGGAGAAAAATGGAAGATAAACAAGTTGTTGTTTGCTGACAACGCTGCGCTTGTGGCAGGATCAGAGAAGGGATTGAGGAAGTTAGTGACGGAGTTGGGAAAGTGTGCGAAAAAAAGGAAATTCAAGAGAAATGTGAGGAAAAGTAAGGTGATGAGGTGTACAAGGGTAGAGGATATCAGCAAATTGTAAGTGAGTATTAAGGGAGAGAGACTGAAGGAAGTGGGAACCTTTAGATACTTGGGTGTGAATGTGGCGGGAAAGGGAGGAGTGGAGGTAGAAATAGAATGTAGATTGAGAGAAGAATGTAAATGTCTTAGTGGATTAAAAAGTGTAATGAGAAATTGACATTTGGGAATAAATGCTAAGAGGAGTGATTGTGCCGACAGTACTATATGGGACAGAAACATGGAACATAAGAGAGGAAGAATTTAAATGTGTTTGAGATGAAATGCCTAAGAAGTATTGTAGGGGTTACTAGACTGGATAGAGTGAGAAACAAGGAAGTGAGGAAGAGAGCCGGAGTAAAAGGGTGTTGGGAGATAGGGTTGATGAAAGAGTATTTGGATGGTTTGGACACATGGAAAGAATGAGTGATGAAAGATTAGTGAAAGAGGTGTGGAAGGCAAGGATGGAAGGAGTAAACATGAAGGGGCAACCTGAGATGAGATAAATGGATGGGGTAAAAGGGGAATTGGGAAAGATGGGAATATCTGTTGAAGAACGAAGGGAGAAGATAGAAGATAAGGGTAAGTAGAGAATGGTTGTGTATCGATGATGCTGTGATGCATTGTCAGTTTCTAAGTCTCACACCTTATATTATTGCTGGCAGAATGCATTGACTGTAAAATTTATGTCTTAAATATAAAAGTAGAGAGCTTCCATGATTTCATCATACATACATACATATACCAAGGCTTTTTCCCCCTTTCAAGGAAGGTAGCCAAAAAGGGAAAGGCATAAAAACACTCCCACCCATTTCATCCCTAAATACACTCCACACCCCTCCCACCCTCCCTCTCATCTGAGCACCTCCTGGATGACGGGTCATCCCTGCACCTTGCCCACCGCCCTGGGTCAGAAGCAGTGTCGCAAGACACAGCACATCCACAGCAAGGCCGCTTCATTTAATCGGCGACCCCCCCTCTCCGTCCCCCCTTGCATATAAGGAGAGGACGGGGAGAAATCCCTTCGGGCTGCGTCAAAATTTACTCACACATACTATCCCACCCCCACCCCCCCGCCCATTCCTCCTCATGCAATCACAACATCATCCATATACAACCATTCTCCACTCACCTCTGTCTTCCGTCCTCTCCCTTCCTTCCTCAACAGACATTCCCCTCTTCCCCAAAGCCCCCTTCACCCCATCCATCCACCTCATCCTAGGACGTCCCCTCATGTTCACTCCCTCCACATCTGCCTTCCATACCTCTTTTACTAGTCTTTCTTCACTCATTCTTTCCATGTGTCCAAACCATCCTAATATTCTTTCATCAACTCTATCTCCCAGCTCTTTTTTCACCCCTGTTCTCCTCCTCACCTCCTCATTTCTCACTCTATCCAGCCTAGTAACCCCCACCATACTTCTCAGACACCTCATCTCAAACACATTCAAACTCCTTCTCTCTTCTTCTCTTATGTTCCACGTTTCTGACCCATACAGTGCTGTTGGCACAATCACTCCTTCATACAGTCTCCTCTTCGCATCCATTCCTAAATGTCTATTCCTCATTACACTCTTTAATCCACCAAGGCATTTACTCGCTTCTCTCAATCTACATTCTACCTCCACCTTCACTCCACCTTTTCCTGCTACACTTGCACCCAAGTATCTAAAACTATCCACTTCCTCCAGTCGCTCTCCCTTAATGTTCACTTCCAGTCTACTGCCACTTTCACCCCTTGTACATCTCATCACCTTTCTTCTATCACATACTCATCACCTTTCTTCTATCACATACTCTCCCAAACTCTGCCACCAGCTTCCTCAATCCCTCCTCTGACCCTGCCACAAGCGCAGTGTCGTCCGCAACCTATAGTAATAGCCATTTTTTCTTTCATTATCATGTTCTTCAGTAACTTTCACCATCTTGCGTAAATAATTATATTCTTCAATTTCTTCAAGAATCTAACCATCAATTATAATCTCTTTTGAACTTTTTTTTTAACTTTCGTGTTGAACATTACTTTGTTTTTACTCTTATTCATTTTTAAACCTACTTTCAAACTTTCCTTCTTCCGATCACTCGGCATATCTTGCAAGTTGCCTGTTCTTTCTGAAATAGAAATAATATCATCCGCAAATCTTTGGTGGATAAAATATTCGCTATTATCTTCAAACCTTTCTCTTCCCAACACTACCTTTTGAAAATCTCTTCCAAGCAAACTGTAAATAATTTGGTTGAAACTGTATTGTCTTGTGTCTTGTCGTACTTCTTTTTCAAATTTTATCTCATCTGTATCTTCATGCAGTCAAATTACGGCAGAACATTTTGCAAGAACCTTTTTCAGAACCCTTACGGCATGTTTGTTTGCACCCTGGTTGCGAAGTGAGCTATTTGTTCTACCAAGTCAAAGGCCTTCTGGTAATCTACAAAAGCTAAACAAAGAGGTATATTATATTTTGTCGTTTTCTCGATTTGTTAATTCATTGCCTGCAAATGGTCTAGAGTCAATTATCCGCTTCTGAAACCTGCCATTTTTTTTTTTTTCCCATCTAAAATTTGACTTAGTCTATTTGTGAGGACCTTGGAGAATAAACTATATACATATGGTAGCAAGCTTATCGGTCGGTAGTTACTAAAGTCCTTCTGGTATCCCTTTTTATGACGCAAAATCACTATAGCATTGCACCAGGATTCATGAACGCCTTCTTGACTGAGCTAACTTACAATGAACTTCTTTCCCTGCGTCTTTCAGAAGATCTATCAATATACCATTTTCCCCAAGTGTTTTTCCTAGTTTCATGTTTTTCAGAGCAAACTCTTCTTCTCCCATGGTAACTTCTGATACACGATTAACGTCTACAGATGAAGTTACTGGCTCAATTATGGTCTTTGACGAGTAAAATTCTTGATCAAATTCTCCTACTTTTTTACCATTCTGTCTCTACGTTTAATGATCTCTCCACCTCTATCTTTCAAACATATCACTTGCTGCCATCCTAAAGCATGTCTGTGTTCGGCTCCTTTAATATTTTGTTAATAAGATTGCTTAGTTCTAGTCTCTGTGTTTCATCTCTCCTGCATTTGATCTGCATAGTCCTTTTTTAATTAGGTCATTTGTAGATGAGGAGTATTAGTTTTCTCTAATATTTTTTGTACTTCCTACTTTCTGCCGAGTCCCTAATTTGCACTTTTGACGGCGTCATCGTTATTTCTTAAGGATTCCAATCTATTTTTAGTTTCTAACTGAAATTTCTTCTTCTTATCCTTAACCTTTGCAAGGCTTATTTTCTTTCTTTAAAACCAATTTATTTCTCTCGGCTCTAAAACTGAATTTGGCTATGCAGCCTACCATTATATTGACACTACCTATATTTACTTCATTTATGACCATTGCTAACGATCTTCCTCTCATATCCTAATATGAAATCTATTTCATTCTTTGTTGTTTCATTTGGACTTCTCCGGGTCAATTTACGACATACACGCTTTTGGAAGAAATTGTTAACTAATTTTGTAGTTCTCTGCAAAATTGACCAACATCACCTCTGTCATTTCTCTCCCCTACTCCAAACTTTCCAATGTACGACTAATCTCCCATGTTCTTCCCCTCTTTAGCATTAAAGTCACCCATTACCAATGTGTATTTCCTTTTTTCTTAATCCATTACCTGGCTTAAATAATCATAGAAGGACTCAATTTTTTGTCCGAAGTCTGTGAAATTGGTTCATAAACCTGAATAATTTTCAGAGTACCTATTACACAGCCTAATCACAATTCAAGCTACCCTGTCTCATTAACTACTGAACTTCACTGCGTTACCAGCAACCTCTTTGTTGCGTGTGTGTATGCGTTATACAAACACAGACACAAACACGCAATCTATTTTATTTACCTATTTCTTGTTTGGTAGACACATCATCAGGAAGGAATTTGGTCCTCGATGTACCATGGACAGAGCACAAATAATTCCTAGTTGGATTAGAGTATTGATCTGCTTGGTTAATGTTTTTTATTTCAAATCTTTATTCTTTTTATTGTTAATGATAGTATTGGTTGTAATTGCTCATTGTTTGCATTTTTGTATTCCATGAATTCCCTTTACATATCCATTTATTTCCATATCATGAGGAAGATGTTGGTGGGCTTGTAATAACCTTTGTTTCGCATGAAATAAATTGAACAACTTGTATGACTTATAAGTTCCTAATGTTAAACGTCTTTATTTGAATTTATATAGAATTGTGTTTGATATAAGCATTATGAATTCTAATTTATCATAGCAAAAACTAGACAAATATGCAATCTATATTACGTCGTCAGTAATCATAGTTGTTTTTAAACATTGTACATAAATTTTGATACCCAGCATTTAAGGGAGTTCGAGGAAAGTGATGACAGGTGAAGGGGAAAGAGTGAATTTATTGCGAGGATTGTACCTCATAAAATTCCTAACGATAATCTATACCCGTAGGTCCCAATCCCTCCGTTCCATTTTCTTCCTGTTCGTAATAACATAAGAATAAATAACTGCAAGAGACCATAAGGCCTACACTAGGCAGTTCCATGTCCATTACTACCTGTCATACCCATTCATAAAGTTGTCTAACCTTTTCTTAAAACAACCTATAATTTCAGCGCTCACTACATAGCTACTAAGTTTATTCCTTTCGTTGACCACCCAATTCGTAAACCAATTCTAACCTATTTCCTTCTTAAGTTTAAATTTGTCCAATTTAAATTCATTAATGCGAGTCCTGCCTTGTTATCTCAGTATGATGACCTTGTTTGCATCACCCTTGTTAAAGCCTTTGATCCACTTGAATACCTCTATCAGATCACCCAGCACTTTGCGTTTTTCCAGGGAGTGTAAGTTAAGGTGCCTAAGCCTCTCTTCGTAAGGTAAATTTCTGAGTCCATGTATCATTTTGGTCATTCTCCCCTGTACTAATATTACTGTCCATTCTATAAGACGGAGACCAAAAATGTATCGCATGGTCAAGGATGGGTCTAACTAACTCTAGATAGAGTTTGATAATTACCTCTGTACTTTTATTCGTAACCGTCCTGGCAATGAAACCCAATGCTTTTTTAGCTTTATTCCTGGCGCTCATGCACTGTTTCCTGAATTTAAGGCAGGACTCCCTAGAACTCCCAATTCTCTCTCGTACTTAGTTTTATCTAGAAACGTGTTATCTAAGCTATATCTGTTTTCGGGGTTGTGTAGCCCTACGTTTAACACGCTGCACTTTGAGATATTGAAGTCCAT
Source organism: Oratosquilla oratoria (assembly GCF_046742065.1). Lineage (NCBI taxonomy): Eukaryota > Metazoa > Arthropoda > Malacostraca > Stomatopoda > Squillidae > Oratosquilla > Oratosquilla oratoria. The sequence continues at coordinate 6,030,633 of NC_134816.1, forward strand.
TTGCCATTTCACCGACAATGTGAGCATCCCTCAGTTCCCATTACTCTCTCCTCTTCACTTCTTTGTCTCGTTCTTCCCCAACCATGTTGTATTTTTTACCCTCCCAAGTCCCTTTTTCTTTCATGTTATGTTTTTTCTCCTTGTTCCTAGTAATTTTCCCTCTCACGTTGTTAAAGATACGACTATCGCCCTTAAGTCGCCTTGCTAGGTGGTCTGTCGTCTGCTTCCCGCCATTTCTATATTTACTTGTTTTGAATTGGTTAGATTTGATTAATACTACCATTATCATTATAATGGTCTGCTATATATTTTTATATGATTATGTTTGTGCATTTATTTGAATCCAGGGAAAGAGGGTAATTATTTACCATCTTTGAAATATCTTGTTTTCGTAAGCAAATAAACAGAATCGACGCCATATTTTTTTTATTTGAATCCCGCTCGACTTTTCTGGTAAAGCCGGCAGATTTTGTGAGGTTTTTGAACATTACATTTGGTGCCCAGACCCGGGAAACCCTATCTAAGTCCTTTAAGAATAAGATTAACCATTTTTAAGGCTTGACACGATGTCTGCCAAATTACAAGAAGCTAAGAAAAAGAGAGCGTCAGCCAAAGGCTGGGTGACGCGCAGCGTCAAGGAATTAGAAGATTTATTGAATGATGACGCTACCAGCCTCGAATTATTAGAAGCTACCATTTGCACATTTGACAAGAGGCTTGCAGATCTTGAGAAGCACCAGACGGCAGTGGAGTTGGAATTGAACTCTGACGAAGTAGAGTCAGATATGGATAAAACTGACAAGTTTCAAAAATCTGCCAGGAAGATTAGAGCAAAGGCTGCCAAGCGCCTGAAGGATATGACTGCTGTAAGTGATTCTATCTCCGTTTCTTCTAAGGATAGATCAGAGGTTAGGTTACCTAGTTTAGAGATCCCTAAAATGTTGGCGAAGCTATAGAGTGGCAACCCTTCTGGGACCGCTTCGAAGCTCTGGTTGACCAGAGTGACTTGCCTGTTATAAGCAAGTTCTCATACCTGTAGTCCCTTCTTCGAGGAGAGGCACTTTCTGTCATTCAAGGTTTGGCGATTACCGCTGCAAATTATAAGATAGCATGTGATCTACTCAAAGATAGATTTGGCAGCACTGAAAGAATCGTATTCGCCCATGTGTCGGGTTTAATGAACGCTTCTTTGACGTCAAGAGCTAAAGGAGCTAATCAATGTGACTCCCTATGGAAGTTACGAGACCAACTGTTGCGGCATATAAGAAGTTTGGAAGCCCTTGGGTTCAACGGTAACCAGTATGTCATAGTGTTGACTCCTATCATCGTAGCTCGCCTACCACAGGACATCCGTCTGGAGTGGTCGAGGGAAAGTGCTGGACGTGAAGGCGATTTGGACTGGTTAATGAAGTTTCTGCAAACCGAGATCCAGCGTCGTGAACGATCGGAGATTTTTAAGGATTTGTCCATGGAGAAGAGCAACACACCACAAGATGTCGAAAGAAGAAAAGTTAGTTCGGCTTCAGCCTTGCAGACGTCAGCTGAAGAAGGACCACAATAGTGTGTATTTTGTCAGAAAAGACACAAGTCCGAAAAGTGCAATCAGATATTGAGATTGGATATCCTTAGACGTGAAGAGAAAGTGAAATCCCTAGGACTTTGTTTTAAGTGCCTCGTCAAAAGACATATGTCCAAGGACTGTAGAGGAAAAGTGAAGTGTGCGCAGTGCTCCGGATATCACAATGTCTTGTTTTGCAGAACAAGCAAAACAATTTGTGTCACTAATAATTCACCAAGTAGACAGGGTATCGCCCACACCCCCAGTGAACAAGTTAATAATGCAGTCAATACTGGTAGTGGTACTGTTGAGCATGTTGGCATCTCTCATGATCAGAGAGTTAAAAGGTCCACTGTCTTGCAAACTGCTAAGATCAAGACTCTAACTAATAATGGGAAATCTATTAATGCTTTTGCCATGTTTGATTTAGGGGCAGACACTACTTATGTGAGCCATGATATTGTTAGAAGAATCAAACCCAAGTGGGTTACATCTAAGTACACTTCATACTCAACCTTTGGGAATAAGAAATCACAAAATAGAAAAGAACGGAAATATGATGTGAAAGTGATTGACACTCAGGGTAATCCTCACTCAATATTAGCGGTCGAAGTTGAGACCATTTGCCCACCCTTAAGCCGTCAAAGGATTCCCTCCGATGTTTTGCATTCCCTTTCACATCTACAGTTAGCTGATGACTATGGACGTGATCGTGACCTCACTTTGGATATACTGATTGGTGTGGATAATTACTGGCGTTTTGTTTCCCCAGAGAACCTTATACGATGTGATGATTTAGTGGCCTTTGAGTCTGTGTTTGGTTGGATATTGTCTGGTTCTTGTATGAAAACCCAGGAAGAGAATGTATCTCACCAGATGTTGTGTATGAGTACTGCTAAACCTGTTAATGAATCTGAGCTCCATGAATTTTGGAGCCTTGAAAGTATTGGAATTTATGCTGGAAGGGATAAGTCTCCCAAAGACCCAGTGTTAGATAATTTTGAGAATTCAGTTAAGTTTGTTGATGGCAGGTATGAGGTTGCTCTTCCTTGGAAAAGTGATGTTTCTAAGTTGAGTCTGCTTGAAAATGAGACTGGAGCAAGGAAGAGGTTAGCTACGCTTAACTCTAAGTTTGAAAGGAACCCTAGTTTAAGAATTGAATATGATAAAGTTCTCAAGAGTTATGAGGACAGTAATATCATAGAAGAAGTTCCTCAATCTGAAATGGAAGGTCCCTATCCCATTTACTATATGCCTCATAGACCTGTAATTAAGGAATGTGTTTCCTCAAAAATTAGGCCTGTGTTTGATGCTTTAGCAGTGGGATCTAATGGTGTTTCTTTGAATGACTGTTTTGAATCTGGGCCTTCACTAATCCCAGATCTAGTTGAAATATTACTAAGATTCCGAAGATGGAAATTTGGCTTGGCTGCTGACATAACCAAAGCCTTTTTACAGATTAGAGTTCAGCGCCCAGATCAGGATGTTCATAGGTTTTTGTGGCAGTGCGGACAATCCATACGTGTAATGAGGTTTGTAAGGGTGCCCTTTGGTAACACCAGTAGTCCATTTTTACTGAATGCCACTCTTAGACATCATTTGAATTCATATCCTGTTTCAGTGACAGTGCAAGAGCTTCAGGAAAACTTGTATATGGATGATTGGCTCTCAGGAGCAGATACTGTTGAAGAAGCCAATACAATGTTTCGTGAAGCTCAGAGTATATTATCAGATGCTGGCATGACTTTGTCCAAGTGGAATTCTAACAGTAAGAGTTTAACTCATCAACTTAACCAGTTTTTTTAAGTTGGTGAGATTACAAAGTTATTGGGAATGCATTAAAAAGCCTCTAAGTATGTGTTTTCATTCAAGGGACTTAATTTGGATTGTAACTTCGATTTGAATTTCACTAAGAGGAACATATTGAGTTTGATTGCTCGACTGTTTGACCCACTTAGTTTAATAAGTCCTTTCACCATGTATGCTAAAATACTTTTTCAGGAAATTTGGCGTCTAGGACTTGGATGGGATGAAATCCTATCACATGACTTGCAGCAGAAATGTCAGCTGTGGACTGATGGTATTCAAAGTATTAAGACATTTGAAATCCATAGATGTTATTACCCAGATTCATCTTTAAGTTTATTAGTAGGATTAGAGGTACATGCTTTCAGTGATGCATCTGAAAATGGTTATGGTAGCTGTCTATATCTACGTATACCTAAATCAGATAAGGAGTTTCATGTATCATTTGTTATGGCTAGGACAAAGGTTGCTCCCATCAAACGGGTTACGTTACCCAGGCTGGAACTTCTTGGAGCCTTGTTGTGTGCTCGTCTCAGTCATTTGTAAAATCTACACTACGTTTGAATGATTGTGTAAGATTAGTTTGCTGGACAGATTCTAAAGTTGCTCTGTCTTGGATAAAAGGTAATCCTAATAGGTGGAAGATGTTTGTTGCTAACAGAGTAACTGAAATTCAGACATTAACATCTCCAAGCAATTGGTTCCATTGCCCTGGTACAGACAACCCCGCTGATTTGATGACCCGAGGTCTTTTGGCTGATCAACTAATTTCAAATAACATGTGGCTTGGGGTCCCAATTAGTTATCTAGTTCCTCATGTTTCCATGCTTGAGCTAATATTGATGGTGAGACACACATTTTGGCTCACACCTGTAAAGAGAGTAAGGGAGAGGGAACAGCCTTGAATGTTAATGAGAAAGCCACATCTGTATTTGACTTTAGTAGATGTAGTGAATTTAGCAAAGTTATGAATATTGTTGCCTGGGTTAAGAGGTTCATTATTAATTGCAAACCTGATGGCACAAAACATTCTGGCCCTCTCACTTATGAGGAGTTGATCAAAGCAGAGGACAATATTTTGATCTGTGTTCAGAAAGAAAGTTATGAGAATGAAAGAAATGCTTTGTCTCAAGGGAAACCCCTTCCTAGAAATTCTTCCTTGATAAAATATGACCCCTTTCTAGATTCTAATGGATTGCTGAGAGTCAAAGGTAGACTTCAGTATTCTGACTTAAGTTATGACAGCAAGCACCCCATTATAATTCCTAATTGTCATGTGGCCAAACTTATAGTACAGTTTCAGCATAACATTTTGAAACTTGCTGGTGTTCACACCCTCATGTCCACCATTAGAAACTCTTACTGGATTGTTGGATTGAGACAAGTGGCCAAAAGAGTTTGTAGAGAATGTGTTGCTTGCAAGAGATTTGATTCTAGACCATGTAGTCAGTCAGCCCCTCCTTTGCCAGAATTGAGGGTTAAATCTACCTTCCCCTTTGCAATAACTGGATTGGATTATGCGGGTCCCTTGTTTTCAGTTGATCAACTATCTCAGAAATTGTATTTCTTGTTGTTCACTTGTGCTGTTACAAGATCTGTTCATTTAGAGTTAACAGACTCACTTTCAGTGCCTGATTGTCTTTTAGCACTACGCAGATTTTCTGCCAAGCGTGGACTTCCAATCAGTTGTGTTGCCAAAGCTCTTCAGCAATACTTTAGTGTCTTGAGTCCCGAGTGGAAGTTCATTGCCCCCAGATCCCCATGGTGGGGAGGCTGGTGGGAACGACTTGTGAGGTCAGTTAAATATGCATTGAAGAAATGTCTTGGCACTAGATGCTTGACTAAATGTGAGCTTGAAACAACCTTGTTTGAAGTAGAGGCTTGTATCAATTCAAGACCTCTGACTTATGTAAGTGAATATTATGATGTAAAGAACCCTTTGACGCCCTCACATTTTCTGATTGGTCGAGTAGCTGGATTTCAACCTCATGATTCTGATGAGCATTTGGATGTTGTTAGCCATAAAGACTTAAATGAAAGAGAACATGTTCGAGAAAGGCAACTCGACAGATTCTGGAAAATGTGGAGTGATGACTATTTAAGGAATTTACCTCTCACAGTGAAGGGATCCAAACCCAATTGTAATTTGAAGAAGGGTTCTGTTGTATTGTTAAGAGAAGATAATGTACCTAGAATGAGTTGGCCTTTAGGTGTGATTATTGAGTTACCTCCTGGCAGGGACGGTATAGGTGTGTCAATGTCAAAACTGCCAAAGGAATTTTTTGTAGGCCTGTTCAGAAATTGCATGATCTGGAAAGTTGTTTTGAAACGAACAGTGTTAATGAAGATATTGATAATCCCTTAGAGTGTTCTATGCCTGATGAGAAGGATGTTGCAAGGGATGAGGATGTTGAAAGTTTTGAACTGGTGAAAGCCTCTCGAAGTGGACGGGTAGTTAAGCCCCATGTTCTGCTTGATTTGTAAGACCTGAGTTTGAGAATTGAGTCAGCCTTATATATCATCAAGGACTCTATGCATAGGACTCATTCTTAAGTGTTACATGATTTGATTGTGGTTGTCTAGTTTAATAGGAGATTGAATGCTCCTATGGTGGGGAGTATGTTAAAGATACGACTATCGCCCTTAAGTCGCCTTGCTAGGTGGTCTGTCGTCTGCTTCCCGCCATTTCTATATTTACTTGTTTTGAATTGGTTAGATTTGATTAATACTACCATTATCATTATAATGGTCTGCTATATATTTTTTATATGATTATGTTTGTGCATTTATTTGGATCCAGGGAAAGAGGGTAATTATTTACCATCTTTGAAATATCTTGTTTTCGTAAGCAAATAAACAGAATCGACGCCATATTTCTTTATTTGAATCCCGCTCGATTTTTCTGGTAAAGCCGGCAGATATTGTGAGTTTTTTGAACATTACACACGTCACTTTCCCCTCCCTCTTCTTTGTCCTTACCCTTACTACCCCCCCCCCGTATTTTTTACTTTACTTTTTACAGTTCTATTTTTCTTGTCCTTACCCACTCCCTTTTTCCAGATCTCGTCATTTGCCCTATCCCTTTCCTTCCTCTACCATGTTTTTTTTTTTCTTATTTCAGTCCATCCTACCCTGCTCATCTTACCTGACCACCTTTGCTCCGTTTCTAAAGACCACCATGGACACGTTGGTTCCTCCGTCAGAAGAGGAGGTCACACTCAGCTCCCGGAACTCTGCCTGCTCCACCCGGATATCCCAGTCTCCGTGGATGCGTTTTCCCCGGAAATATTTCGACCTGGGGAGAAAGTTGAAATTCACTAAAGTTCAAAGAGGAAGCACAATTAAAAGCTCCCGACATTTACCAAGAACAGAAAGGCGAAGAAATATCATGAAGGTACAAAAATATAAACAAGAAAAACAAATATTTTCATGCAGACCAACATATAAAAATTCAAAACGTACAATTTCTGGAAATGTGAAGCCGACACTTGAATACGCGGTATCATAGTAATTTTTTATGGTATGTGGCAACACTAGCATGTTTAATTGCTTCTCGGTAAACACACGAGAAATTCAATTGGAGACCTTAGTTTTCCACCAGAATTATCAATGTGTTCATATTGGAGATAATACTCGCGCCATTCAACGCTAAAATGTCTCAAAGTACCATCTTTTCTAGGTCATCGGAGGGAATATTTCACTGTTTGAGGACTGCATGAAGGTGGTCTTTATACGCTTCTTCTGACCAACGACATTTCATTGGCAGACCTATAGTTCGCCGTACAGAAACTGTCTTTGGAGGCAGCTTTCGACCATCTAGATGACGTGGCCCAACCAGCGAAGTTGACGCTGCATGGCGAGTACCTCAATACTGATGGACTTGGTTGTTGGAAGAATGCTGGTGTGAAGGACTCGCTCTTTCTAGGTAGTGCCAAGGATTTGCTGCAGTGACCGGATTAGAAGATTTCCAGGTTCTGGACGTGAACCCTGTAGATCGTTCAGGCCTCGCAGCCATATAATAGGATAGAGATGCACATGGCGTTGTACACCGCGACCTTAATAAAAATTGTAAAGTTCTTGTTGAGGAAGATGCGTCTGGTCAGGCGTCAAAAGGCACTGGAAGCCATTCGGATCCTATTCTGAATTTTATCGTCCGATGTGCAGGTTAAAGATGATAGACGAAACGATCTACGGCGTTGAGGTGATCAGCGCCGACGTAAAAAACAATGTCGTCTAACGGTGGGCCTGTTAGCTGACAGACCACTTCAGCCTTCCGTGGTTGATCACGAGAGTAGTACTGTAGTAGGAGTCAAATATTGCCGTAAGGACACACTGCAGCCCTTCAGCTATGTATAAAGCGAAGCCGGCGTCCTCGGCGTATTGGAGGTCAAGAAAGGTTAAGATTGAGGCCTTGGTCACCTGGAGTCGACGTAGACTAAATAGGCTACCGTCAAGCCGGAACCAAAATGGTACGCCATTGCGTGTTTCGATATCCTGACGAAAGGGGAGTGTGATGACTGTCAAGTAGATGTTAAAGATGATCGGTCGAGTACGCAGCCTTGCTTTACTCTGAAGGT
>NC_134816.1:6048573-6053573 GCF_046742065.1 Oratosquilla oratoria
TCCCTTTCCTTCATCCCAAGTTTGTTTACTTTCATTTAGGAATACAGATTTATAATGCTTGTTCATAACCTCCGCCATTTATATATAAATTATATATATATATATATATATATATATATATATATATGTATATATATATATATATACATATATATATATATATATATATATATATATACATATATATATTCCACATTCCTTTGCCGCGGTTTCAACTTTTCCTGTTTATTTTTCAATTTACCATTTACATATCTGTAGAATAATTTAGGTTGATCCTTATATTTGTCTATTATATATTTTTCATGTATATTTTTTTCTTTCCTGCGCATTTTTACATATTCATTTCTTAGTTGGATATATATTCATCACTTACCATTTTTTTCTTTTCCGAGCTTTGTCTCTTCTATCTTTTGCCTCACTACATTTTTTGCTGTACCAATATTTAATGTACACCTTTTTCTGTTTTTGTTTTGATACGTATTTATCTATCCCTTCATTATAGATTTCTTTTAATATCGTTCATTTCTCTTCCATCTTTGTTTCTTCATTAAAGAAATTTTTCCAATTCACTTTTTGAAATAATTTTTAGAGTTTCTTAAAATCCGTTTTGTTGTACACTATTCTTCCCTTTCTATGCTTCTCATTTTTTCCTAAATCAATTTCCTCTTTTTGTTCGAGCTCGATTAGTATGTGGTCACTCTTCCCAATTGGTGTCTTGTATTCCATTTTATCCACAATTTCAGGCTCTGACATAAATATTAAGTCTAGTCTCGACGGTTCTTCATTATTTCTATATCTGGTATTTTCTTTTACCCATTGAGTCATTGTGTATTCAATGGTCATGTCCAGTAGTATATTTCCCCAAAGGTCCTCTCCACCTTTCACTGTCATCTCCTCCCAACATATTTCTTTAGAGTTAAAGTCACCCATAATTACTAAGTTTCCTCCTTTCAGTATTTCATTTAATGCATGCTTTGTGTCTTCCAACATTCTGGAATGGTCCAAAAACATGTTTTTAGGGGCACATATATAATTTTAAAAATTCCACTTTTCATGTCACTGTTTTCAACTTTTATCATAATCAATTCCACATTATTATTTCCTTACGTTATCTTTGTCACATTTAATCTTTCTTAATCAAAAGCATGACTCCTCCACCCTGTTTCTCTTCTCTATTTTTTATCCCATAATTCCCATTATATCCGGTTTCTTTTCTGCCAGCCAATCGTTTAATTCATTTAGTACTGATATCATGCCATCTGTGTTGGTATACGTTATTTCTAATTTGTTATTTTTCCTCTTTTTCCTGGGTTATTTATATATATATATATATATATATATATATATATAATTTTCTCAGCCTCAAGTCCAGTACTCCCCCCCCCCCGCCAAGAAAATTCTTTTCTGTCTTTGTTCTTCTCTCTCTCTCTCTCTCTCTCTCTCTCTCTCTCTCTCTCTCTCTCTCTCTCTCTCTCTCTCTCTCTCTCTCTCTCTCTCTCTCTCTCTCTCTCTCTCTCTCTCTCTCTCTCTCTCTCTCTCTCTCTCTCTCTCTCTCTCTCTCTCTCTCTCTCTCTCTCTCTCTCTCTCTCTATCTATCTCTCTCTCTCTCTCTCTCTCTCTCTCTCTCTCTCTTTGTTCTTGCTTCCTTTTTTTGTGTCTTTCCCCTCACTTTTTCCTCATCGCTCCTTTCGTTCTTATCAATATATTTTTGTACCTTTCGCTTTTTTTCCAATTTTGTTGTTTCTGTTAGTATTTCGTCCTCTATCATTTGAGACCTTGTTTTAATTTTTAGTGGTCTTTTTTTTTTTTTTTTTTTTTTTTTTTTTTTTTTATCACATTCTGTTTCATTTTCTATTTCTTGCCCATCCTCTTGTATCTCTTTCAGATTTTTTTCTCCTCTTTTTCTCTTAAGCATCTAGCTACATCGAGTTTTTATTTAATACCATAAACCACTGTACACTTTTTTATCAAATGTGTCTCTGACTCAATTTTCTTTTTCTTTAATTACTTTAATGACTGTTTCTTTTGCATTTTCTTCCACTCGTTGTTGTACAATTTCTTTAAAAGTTATTTTTAGTTTTCTTGTTCCGCTTTCCCTTGATTTTTCTTTTCTTGGAGAGAGAGATCTTCCATGGTTTCTCCAACTTTCTCGGTCACAGCTTGTATTTGTTCTTTTAGTTCTTTTTTCAAAGCCTCATTTTTGTTTGTATCTCCTTTTTTCATTCTTTCTTTCTCACTTTTGACTATGTTTAATTCCTTTTTTAGATCATTAAGATCCCTGTTTATTTCTTCTTTTTTTTAGCGCAATCACTTCTTTATACATTACCCTGTATTCAGCTTTCAGATCTATAATTTCATTTGTTAGTTCTGTAATCTCCCGATTTCTTAGAACATTTTTATATCTTGTTTCTCTTTCCAAATATATTACTCTACCTAGTATACCACTTTCTTTTGCAAACTCTGAAAAAACACTTTCGTACCTTCGATTCGTCTTTGGGATGAGACCTAACGGTAATTCAACCCTACTTACATCCAGTCTTCTCTTCGTTGGTTTACTATATTTTTGTCTATCTTCATCATCATCCATTTTAAATTCAAACCACTAAGTGAAATTATTCTGTTATATCATTTCGGTCACTCGATCAACAAAGCTCCCTTCCCGAACGATACCATCTAGATGTTTCCTCTAACTTAACGAAAAAGCGCTGTACTTCAGAGCTTGTTCTAGACGCCCGTTCAAGAAGGTGGTTCGTGTGTGTTTATGAATTCAGGAAAGAACAATATATATATATATGTGTGTGTGTGTGTGTGTGTGTGTGTGTGTGTGTGTGTGTGTGTGTGTGTGTGTGTGTGTGTGTGTGTGTGTGTGTGTGTGTGTGTGTGTGTGTGTGTTGTGTGTGTGTGTGTGTGTTGTGTGTGTGTGTGTGTGTGTGTGTGTGTGTGTGTGTGTGTGTGTGTGTGTGTGTGTGTGTGTGTGTGTGTGTGTGTGTGTGTGTGTGTATTCACGTTGGTCTTTGGATCACGTGTTGGACTTGTGATCGACAGCTATTTCCATGCCGGAGGAGAGCTCAGAGCTCGTATGACCGATCGGTAATGCTATGACCTTACACACACACACACACACACACACACACACACACACACACACACACACACACACACACACACACACACACAACTCCCCATCCACGAGAGTCAGAGTAACGTCCCGAAGCGCAGCGATACCGAAATAATTTCGGCCCTGGGTAGGATTCGAACCAGGTACTGCCGCACCTCCGTAGTAGCAGTCCAGTACTCTATCAACCGCGCCACCATATGTATATGTGTGTGTGTGTGTGTGTGTTCACCTCGGATCTGCTGCAGTCTCTGTCGAGAGAGCCAGACACCACCCTACATATAACCCTCTACTCCTTCATCCATGTCATTTATGTATATAGCAAACGTGATCGGGGCCAGTACTGATCCCTGCGGGACACCATTTATCATTTCTTCCCAATTTGAGAATTTATCTCTAATTACTACTCTCATTTTCCTCCCAGTCAGGAAGTCTTTCATCCATTCCAATAATTTTCCTCTGGTGCCACCTATTGATTCTATCTTCCTTATTAGTTTATTGTGTGGTACCTTATCAAATGCCTTTTGTAGGTCCAGAAAGGCGCAGTCTGCCCAACCATCTCTCTTTCGTATTATGTCTATTAATCTTAAGTAGAAGCAGATCAAGTTTGTTGTACATGATCTTCCTTGTCTGAATCCAAATTGATTTGGATTCAGTATAGTTTTTTCTTCCAAATGTTTAACCCATCTATTTTTGATGACCTTTTCGAAAAAATTTGCTACTGTGCTTGTCAGGGAGACCGGTCTGTAATTTGATGGGTCTTCCTTGTTTCCTCCCTTATAAGTTGGTATAATGTTTGCCTTGTTCCAGTCCTGTGGCACTTTTCCTTCTTTAAGTGAGAATTTAATTATATTGTATGTTTTATCTGTTAATTACTCCATGCATTCTTTCAGTATCCAATTTGTAATTCCATCTGGACCATGTGATTTTCTGACGTCAAGGGTTTTGATTTGGTCGCTGATTTCCTTCTGTGTTACAATTATTTCTTTCATTGAGGGGGATCTCTCTCTCTCTATTTCCTCAGTTAGGTGAGTTTTCTATTGTGAATACCGATTTGAAATGGTTGTTTATAATTTCAGCCATTTCCATTCTTCTGTATATTCATGTTTACCTTGGCGCAGCTTTTCTATTTCTTGTTTGTTCTTCAATTTACCATTTACATACCTGTAAAATGGTGTGGGTTCTTCCCTGCATTCTTTTTTTTTTTATATTTTCTCTTTCCATCTGTGCGCATTTTTACATACTTATTTCATAGTTTGATGTACATTTGTCATTTGCTTGTTTTCTTGTCTCTTTTCCATTTCCTCTAAGCTTTGTCTCTTTTATCCTTAGCCTCACTACACCTTTTGTTGTACCAGCTTTTCATGTATGTTCTTTTTCATTTTTTGTTGTGGTACGTATTTATTTACCACCTCATTGTAAATTTCTTTTAGTATATTCCAATTCTCTTCTATCCCTGTTTCTTCATTTATGATTTTTTCCCAGTTCGCGTTTCGAAAGAATTTTTTGAGTTTCTCAAAAAAAAAATTGTTGTACATTAGTCTTCTTATTCTATGTTTATCATTTCTGCTTTGATCCATTTGCTCTTTCAACTCAAATTCTATTAGTACAAGGTCACTCTTTCCTATCGGAGTTTTGTAATCAATTTTATCGACAATTTAGGCTCTGTCGTAAATATTAAATCCAGCCTTGATGGTTCTTCACTACCTCTGTATCTGGTGTTTCCCTTATTCACTGAGTCATTGTGTATTCGATGGTCATGTCGAGCAAGACGTTGCCCCAGAGTTCTCTCCACCCTTCACTGTCATTTCCTCCCAACATATTTCTATTGAATTAAAGTCACCCATAATTACTGTATTTCCTCTGTCCTTCACTATATTAGTTA
>NC_134816.1:6058573-6076073 GCF_046742065.1 Oratosquilla oratoria
GGGCATGAATAGTATATAATTGTTTCCCAACAGGAGGCAAATCGAACGTCCCATCACAAAGCCATGTTGAATAGGTTTCTAACATTCTTAGATTATTAGACGCTGAGTAAATGCTTATGTCCTCACTATCATGTAACAAAAAATGGTTCTCCTCTTGTAGTTGTCATCAAATCTTCATTTTCATTTACATTGCCTTGTCGCCTAATTGTGCGCGCAATTGACTCTTTCTTTGGCAAAGCCCCACACACATCTAGTGATATGTTTGCTGTAGCGTTGTGAATTATATTTAAGGGAATATCATCTGTCTGCATACCGGCCATACCTTTTATTTTATTTTGGATTTTTAGAACATCACATCTGAGACTATCAGGCTGATGAGAAGGGCTTGCAAAAGAAAGCACAGTATCGTTAGAAGTTGTTATTCGTCCACCACAATATCACTAATTGGCTCAAGCGAATTGTCTCTGATAGCCCCATACTGGGTGATAACCGGTTGTTTATGCTACAATTCTACGGTGCCCGTATTCACATCAAAGCTATTTCATTCCTTCTTGGTTATAAACTGGACTCGTAACATTATTAATATTATTATCATATTTCTCGACATTATGTACGTCGAGATTTTGTCATACTTAAACAAATGTCGGCACTTTGTCCATCGACATTTTGTCCATCGACATTATGTCCGTCGACATTTTGTCCTACGTGAACAAATGTCGGCACTTTGTCCATCGACATTTTGCCCATCGACATTATGTCCGGCGACATTATGTCCATCGGTATTTTGTCAGCATACCAAAAGGCAAAGATGAGCAGGTCGCAAGAGAAAGCCATGGTCATTCCTTTCTTTGACTCCCAGGGGCTCATTCACGTTGAATGGGTTTCTCAGGGTCAAACTGTCAATAAGGAATATTACCTTACTGTTCTGAAAAGGTTCAGGGAGAAGCTGAGGAAGAAGAGGCCTCAGCAGTGGAGGAGTGGTCAGTGGTGGTTCCACCAGAACAATGGCCCATGCCACAAGTCAACGCTGGTGACCACCTGGATGGCCGACAGGGGAATGAAAGTGGTACAACACCCACCCTACAGCCCTGACCTAGCCCCTTGTAACTTCTTCCTGTTCCCAAGCATGAAAGACAGCCTCAGGGGAACCAGATTCCAGTCAACAGAGGAGCTGAAAGAGGCATCGGAAAGTTACCTGAAGGGACAACTGAAAAAGGACTTTGAGGAGGTCTTCCAGGATTGGGAGAGACCATGAAGAAGTGTGTAGATGCGAGAGGCAATTTTCTCATTACTTATTGAACATGCCTCGTATATTTATATATACATATATATACATATATATGTATATATAAATATATATATATACACATATATATAAATTACCGTAACAGAGCCTTAGACCACTACACCACAGAAGCTATAAAATCCTTGAAACCTGGAATCGAACTGATTCCCGAGGGAAGGAAGATCACTTATTTCGGCGATCCGAATTCCTGTTTTACTCAAGGACCAAGCTCACCAGTGGTAAGAGGTAAGGACCGGAACGAATCCCTTTCACGCTTATCGCCATTGTCACTATGAGAGAAATAACACGTATGGGTGTTATTGGGGGGATTCAGTTCGCACATGCATGAATTAACAAGTTTACCATTAAGATAAATGGGGGATTGATATAAAGAAGGAAAGAACAAATATTATCTGAGGTATGTAGCCTTGTAATTTGTGTGGTATTGAAATTTCATTATTAGATTGATTATACCTTGAGATTGATTAGATATTCAATGATCATGTTTGATATTCATGTCCCCACATGTCATGTCATGGCAACCGCATGGTGATAACCTATTCTATTGAGATTGATATAGAGTATAATCCTCTTAGATATGAATTTAATATAATGATTGAATTAAATTGTTTTGAATATTATTCATTAATAATAATATTATGGAGATCAGAATTTCAGTGATTTTGATTATCAAATCCTACCTCATGCTTAAGAAACTATATAAGTATTATGATATTATATAATGAAAATATAATCCATATAACCTTTGGTTCAATATATAAAAATAATTCATTGTTTCTTTACCTATCCTCAATAGTGATGATATATGATATAGATGATATAACAAAAGAATCTATTTGTCACCCACCTTTAAGGGATGAGGCAATATCTACGAGAGTTATTGTCCTCCTAGGTCCTTTATTTACTAACTGATTATTTTAGATTAGAGGTGGATGTGACAATATACATATGCATTTATATATATATATATATATATATATATATATATATATGTGTGTGTGTGTGTGTGTGTGTGTGTGTGTGTGTGTGTGTGTGTGTGTGTGTGTGTGTGTGTGTGTGTGTGTGTGTGTGTGTGTGTGTGCGCGCGCGTGTGTGTGTGTGTGTGTGTGTGTGTGTGTGTGTGTGTGTATTTACACACACACACATACACACACACACACACACACACATAGATATATATATATATATATATATATATATATATATATATTGTATATTTAGGGCGCAGATTCTCATTAATACACACGAAGTTAAACACGACAGCATTTTGGCACTGGTTAATCTTCTTACTGAGATTTTCAATTTTCCTCACAGTAGGTCTCATTTCAGGAGGGTGGGCAAATACAAGCCTTCCAAATTCTTCCATATTTAATTAACGTTTCGACTTCAGGGAGTCATCTTCAGAATAGTTACAAGAGAAAAGTCATCTGGCGCTTAGAACTTACTTACCTGCGCCAGATGCCAGTAAATAATGGTTATTCTAATCAAGACTTTGATAGTGTAACTAAGGATTTGCTAGAACTTAAAGTTGCTGTGAATACACCGGACCAAGCCAAGACCGTTACTGTATTTTACCAGAATATTTATTGTAGTTCGTACCGCCAAGATGAGAAACACATGAAAGACATCATACATAGAAATTGTAAGCCAATAGGTGATTACGATAACTTAAAAGTTATTATATTCTATGACAACCCCCGTACCTGTTCCCTTGTTGTGAAAAACAATCTGTCTGGCAATGGCGGCATATTATCGAGAACCAATGTCATATATGAATATCGCTGTACAACTGGGGGCTGCGCACCCCGTAATTCTTCATACATTGGGTTCACGACATGCCAACTGAGTAGACGGTTGTCCCTACATTTACAACAAGGAGCAATTAAACAACACCACCTCCAATACCACCAGGCTTTAATCGATAGGAAGACAATCGTGGATAACACTAGGATAGTTGCACACTGTGCCAAAATTAAGGAACGAAAAATGCTTGAAGCCATCCACATTAGGGAGAGAGCTCCAATTATTAATATTCAATGTAATATGATTTCTGCCATCCCGCTATTTAATTCTTCCACGAGATTTGGAGCCCAACAACAGCAACACCCACCTCCTTCCTCTCCCCCTCCCCCTCCTACACCTCACCAACCCCCACATGACCAGCGTGGTGCCCCAGCGAGAAGACCTACCTTACCTGACTCCCCCCCTCTCCCTCCTCCTCCCCCTCCCCCTCCCCCTTCCCCTCCAAGACGTAGTGCCCGGCTACGTAGCGGGTCACGAACCATGCACCGTTCCCAAGCGGCCCATAATTAAACCCATGTTGTCTGTACACCATTGTCAATTGTGAATCATGTAGCATTGAAAATTGTGACTTTTCTCTTGTAACTATTCTGAAGATGACTCCCTGAAGTCGAAACGTTAATTAAATATGGAAGAATTTGGAAGGCTTGTATTTGCCCACCCTCCTGAAATGAGACCTACTGTGAGGAAAATTGAAAATCTCAGTAAGAAGATTAACCAGTGCCAAAATGCTGTCGTGTTTAACTCCGTGTGTGTATATATATATATATATATATATATATATATAACGTGACTTCATGACAGGTGTATGAATGGTGAGAATGGAAAGCCACGATTGGGAACAAGAGACTTTATTCCTGACCGGTTTCGCCTTTGAGGCTTCTTTAGAGGTAATATTTTCAGAAAATGAAATCATTGATATTTATAGGGCAGTTGCTGTGGTTCATGAGGGACGCGAGGTGGGATTCCGTATGCTGCTTGGCTTGGTGGTCATGTGGGGTCAGGTGTGAGGCGGGTGGATGTATTTGTTTGTTTTGTGTGAGCAATTGTCTCATGGCGTATTTGGCGGCATGTTTTGCAATCTTGATATCTCCTGTTCTGTTATTGATGCAATCGTTGGTGTTTATGTATATTGCTTCTGATATTTTTTTTTTTTTTTTTTTTTTTTTTTTTTTTTAGGTTTTCCTCTTCCCATAATTCACTTAAAGTGATCTGCTTCCAAGCATTTCATAAACAGTGACGCCATTACCGCTTATAAAGGAGACCCCATGGCCAAGCCTCTGATTTGTTTGAATTCTTTGTGTTCAAATGTGAAGGCTCCAAAGCTGACACATAATGACACTAACTCTAGGTAATCACGTTTGTTAACTGGAAACCCGTCATCATTGATGTTGTTGATTGCCTGTTTTACAGCCTTGAGGGCCCCTTCAGTGTTGAGGTTGGTGTAGAGGGATTTAACGTCATAGCTGGCCAGTTTCTTACCCTTGAAATTTAGACATTGGAGACGTTGTATGAGATCTGATGAGTTTCTTAGGTGCGCATCACTAATAGTTCCGGAAGGATTGCTTCGCAAATAAAAAAGAAAAGCCGTTGAAATTGCCATAATAAAAGAAAACAGAAGATAAAATCACGATCGAATATATCTCGGTACCATTTTCAAAAAAAGCCAAGTCCATAGAAACTCTTTTACGAACAACAGGCGTTAAGATAGCATAAACATCAGGTAAGAAAATTGGAGATTTGGTGAAACCCGGAAAAGTAAATAAAAAGAACGAAAACAGCGCAGTATACAAAATTCCATACAAGGGATGTCCACGAGTTTACATTGGCGAGACATCATGTGGCATAGAAAAACGCATTCAAGAACACAAAAATGACATCAAACACTACAGATCTCACAACTCATTGGCCGTACACATAGATAAACACGGACACCTCCCAGACTGGCAAAACACCGAAATGATCAATAAAGGACTCGATTAAAAAAAAAAAAGAGAAAACAAGAAAAACAGTAGAAGCAGCGCACATCTGTACAGAAGACACCAACAATCATAGGGAAGGATTTGTCAACCTGGCTAGAACAACCGGAAAATTATAATAGCAGAAGCAAAATCAACAAGACACGATCCCACAGGAAGACATAATCCCACAATGAACAATAATCCCCCATGACAACCAGCGAGACAGAATCCCCGGAGCTCTTGTATATAAGGCGAGATGTATGTACGTTTGTCATTCTCTCTGAGGAAGGCATAGAACCGAAACGTAAGGGAATAAAGTACCCCCGCCGTCATTCTGAGTTTTCCTACGCCAAATTCACTCAAATTTATCAACTCTGATTCAACACACACAAAATTTTCACACTGAATGAGAAACCGACGAGAAATAATGATCTCAAACTGTCAGGAAATAGATTTAACTTGGAAGTGGGTAGGAACAACTTTGCCAGCTGTGTAGTTAATGAATGGAATAAACTTCCTGCAGAGGTAGTGAGATGTATTTCAGTTCGAAGCTTTAAGATTCGCTTAGATAAACACTTAAGCAAGATGCTGTAATGCCTGCCAGTTATTTTATAATGTTTGTTTATTTGTTTGTTATTATTTGTCTGTTTGTTTATTATTTGCTTGATTAGCATTCGTTATCATTTATCTGTCGATATATTATTATTTATATTATCATGATTTTATTTATTTATTTATTTATTTATTCATTTATTTATATATCTTTTTATCTATTTATCATCATTATCATTTTTTTCGCATCCGGCCTAGTTATGCACCAATAGATCTCCTGTCAGCATGCTCCTCCTTTGTGATCTTATATACATATATATATATATATATATATGTACAACACTGAATGGGTCCCAGCGACTACAGATACATTTTTATCAACCACAATGCACTTTAATTCTAAGCCATCAACATCAGAAGAACCGTAGAGGCTACGCAGAAATTGAAACGTGGTACGCCCGAGGACTCAAACCTACGGCCAGCACGTTTAATGGTTTAAGTCACTACAGCACTGGTCACGTGCTGGCCGTAAGTTCGAGTCCTCGGGCGTACCACGTTTCAATTTCTGTGTTGCCTCCACGGTTATTCCGATGTTGATGGCTTAGAATTAAAGTGTATTGTGGTTGATAAAAATTTATGTATATATATATGATATATATATATAGATATATATAGATATATATACATATTCATATATATATACATATATATATACATACATATTTTTATATATATATATATATATATATATATATTCATATATATATGTATACATATATACATATATATACTTATATATGTGTATATGTATATATATACACATATATATAATTATATGTGTATACAAATGCATATATATATATATATATATATGTGTGTGTGTGTGTGTGTATATATATATATATATATATATATATATATATATATATATATAAATATATACATGCACTTACAGGATGGAGCGATACGCCGCCATAACGACAAGAAACATGGGCAAACACTGAGTAGAAAAATGATGGAAGAAAATACAGTAATCCTACACAGTGAACATAACACCAGGAGATTACGAATGACGGAAGCTGTGTATATTCACAACTTAAAACCTGCCATCAACATTCAACAAATGCCCGTTTCCACTCTTTCTTCAGCTAGAAACTCACAAGCAACACACGGAGCGCCACAAGGACTTAGACAGACAGGACGCCACGGAACGCCACCTTCCGCACAAAGGTCACATCCCCCATTGCCAACAGAAGCCAAATATAATCACCATTTCAACCTAACACAACTATACTTACACTCCTGAAGATGGCTGAGTGAAGGCCGAAAGACGTCTCGAGTTATTATGGAGTTTAGAAACTTACTTAGTACCTTCGCCTACGAAGATCGTAACACCGTTAATATATATATATATATGTATATATATATATATATACATATACATATACATATACATATACATATACATATACATATACATATACATATACATATACATATACATATACATATGCATATACATATACATATACATATACATATACATATACATATATGCATATTTCGGGAGAAGTCTTTGTTGAATACATGAAAACAGGTTATCGATAGTGAAGTAAGCGTTGAGTTTATGCTTTACCTTTTCAAACTTGAACTTGCGAGCAATACATTTCTAGAAAGGTGTGTGGTAGTTTAGAGGAAATCCAAATATTGTTTGAACTTATACCGTATTCAAGTCGCCTTTTGTCCAGGCAGAGAAGTGGCTATGAATATGTATCATCTAGGTCAGACCACCCATTATGATGAGATCGATTTTTGTGGGAGGGGAAAAAAATTGTAGAAAAATAAAAAGATAATTTGTATAAATGAGGCAATTGCCAGTGAGTGTATCTTAAGAATTCCTTATCTATTTGTGTATCGCGGTTCATTTGGCAGGTGGGGGATGATTGGGACTGGCATCGACAGTATACTGCCAACGAAAGTAGGAAAAAGGAAGATATAGTTTCAGAGAAAGGCTTTCGTCCTCCTCTCTTCTTTTCACTATCCCAACTTTCTCCATTGTCTTTGTTACGTATAAATAGTCACTCACAATTTTAGTCAGTAGGCCCTGTTGCCTCCAAGCATTTCTCTTTTCTAGTTTATATAGTTATATTATTTTCCTTCAATTGTATTTATCCGTAATGGGGCAATGAAACTTGTAGATTTTTTTTTTTCACAAATTCTTCTACAACGTGATTCTCTGAGGTGCACTAAGGGACTCCTCTCGAGAACACATATTTTAAGTCATAGGTGAGTTTGCAATCACGTGGTGATTTCTTTGGTCCAAAGGTCTATAACTTTATATTTAAGATTCTCCTCAAAGGGTGTGATCTTACAATCTTAAACGAAATTAATTTTCCCCCTCCTCCACCTTTTCTCCAATCAGATTCGTTGTTACAAGTCTATATGCAATATTGTTTACTTAAGCATTCTCGAATCACTGCATAACCCATTAATTTTACAAATCAGCAAAATATGTACACGTCATATATAAGTATTAGGGCCCCGGCCATTTTTATAACTCAAAGCGGATAGCAAACGTATGCAATTCCTCACCTACGAACTGTGCTGTTTACAAACATCTAAAACATAAAAATACAACCCTCACCATCTACCCCATCTTATACCTATTTCTCTACCAGTCTCTTACAGGCAGAAAGACGGAAAATACTTTTATTGATCAGAAAACTTATATTAGAAAATACATCCGAGTGAAAGTTAGCAAATTTTAGAAGCAGTAAAATACATGTTGAATATGTTTGCGCTTGTTGGTGTGTTGTTACTCATGAGAGGTGTGTATATTCTTTATAAAAAGTAAGCTGGTTTCATATCCCTCGCGCAGTAGGAATATGTTATATTGGGAAATATTCCTCTCCAATTTAAGACTTACCTTTAGCTTACTGCCTCCTTCTCATATCGTGCCTCTTACTAAATATCACCGAATAAATGTGGTAGTAGGAGGAGCCATGAATATCAATGTGATAAGAGAGGGAAATAACTGTGTGGATATTTCCCAATATAATATATTCCTACTGCACGAGAGAAATGAAACCAGCTTACTTTTCGTAAAAAATATACACACTTCTCATGAGAAACAACACACCAAGCTCAAACATACTCAACATATAATTTTATTCTGTTAAAATTTGCTTTATTTCTAACTTTCACTCAGATGTATCTCCTAATATCAGTTTTCGGATCAATAAAAATATTTTCCGTCTTTCTGCCTGTAAGAGACTGGTAGAGAAATGGGTAGAAAATGGGGTAGAGGGTTAGGGTTTTATTTTTATGGTATGGGTGTTTGTGAAGAGCACAGTTCGTAAGTGAGCGAATGCATAAGTTTGCTCTCCGCTTTGAGTTATAAAAATGGCCGGGGCCCTGGTACCCATTTATGACGTGTACATGTTTTGTTGACTTATAAACTGAGTAATGCAGATATTCGAAATTGCTTAAGTAAACAATAATGCATACAGATTTGTAACAACGAATCTGATTGGAGAAAAGGTGGAGGAGGAGAAAACTCATTTGGTTTACGATTATAAGATCACGCCCTTTGGGGAGGATCTTAAATATAAAGTTAAATATCATTAGACTAAAGAAATCACCACGTCATTGCAAAACTCACCTAGAACTTAAAATGCGTGTCATAGCTCTACCAGCTACACTACTGAGACTATAAGATTCTTCAACCTCGGGTTTAATCTAATGCCCGCAGGATTTGAGTCGACTGCTAACTGCCGTCCTAATCTTAATTTCACGAAGAACCAAGCCCACTTGTAGCTAGTGGCTAAGCTGTTACGTATCCTTCATAGACTTTCGTCGTTGTAATATCTGAATAGAATCGCCAAAGATTAATCCCGAGGTTGAAGAATCTTATAGTCTCACTAGCTATAAGTGGGCATAGTTCTTCGTAAAATTGAGATTAGGACAGCAGTTAGTAGTCGACTCAAATCCTGTGGGCGTTAGATTAACCCCGAGGTTGAAGAATCTTATAGTCTCAGTAGCGTGGTCGGTAGAGCTATGACATGCCACGCTGCGAGTGTCGGGTTCGAGTCCGGGGATTACTGTCGGAATTATTTGATTGACATCGTCGTCATTGGCAATTCTATTCAGGTATTACAAAGACGAAAGTCTATTAAGGATACGTACCAGCTTAACCACTAGCTACAAGTGGGCTTAGTTCTTCGTAAAATTGAGATGAGGACGGCAGTTAGCAGACGACTCAAATCCTGTGGGCGTTAGATCAACCCCGAGGTTGAAGAATCTTATAGTCTCAGTAGCGTAGCCGGTAGAGCTATGACATGCCACGCTGCAAGTGTCGGGTTCGTGTCCGGGGATTACTGTCGGAATTATTTGATTGACATCGTCGTCATTGGCGATTCTATTCACACACACACACACACACACACACACACACACACACACACACACACACACACACACACACACACACACACACACACACACACACACACACACACACACACACACACACACACACACACATATATATATATATATATATATATATATACATATATATATATATATATATATATATATATATATATATATATATATATGTATACCGGTATGTTCCTTAAAGCATATTGAATTATATATGACAGCGAATTGGACCCTGATAAGTTTTCGATAAAAAAAATTCAATCCTTCTGCATGGAGAGGCAAAGAAAAGGTAGATTACTGGTAGAAGGCACCTAAAGGATGAAACAAGAAACAAAACGTTTCGGAAATCACAGAAATATTCAATTGTAACAGATACAGAGAAAGTAAGGCTATAAAGACAAAGTAAAGACTGGGAAAAGGTATATATATAAATACTGGAGACATCATACAGTAGGTGACCATTACTGTGGCCTAGAACTGGGAAAGGATACACGTGGACACTGGGAATGGTACCACATGAATAATGGGAGAAGGTACAAGTGAACACTGGGATAGGGTTATTGCAGTTGACCATTATTAATGCCTGAACGTCTGTCGCGGCCGAAGTGTTTGCTCTTGACTGGGCTGGTTTATGTAGTTGTTGGGCATCTGGTTTGGCGGTTTAATAAGGTTTTGAGGCTGAGAAGGAAGGTGGGGACTTCCTCCTGGGTGTTCGTTGTGATGCTGGAAGTACTTGATGTGAAGGGCTTCAAGAAGGGAGAGGCGGCACTTTTCACTCTCTGTGTCTATAATTTTTGTGTTGTCTCTCTAAAATGGATCTAATAATTGGAGTGCTGTGGGTCTCCTGGAGGTGCCGTTTAGGGCCTCCACTTTTAAGGTAATACGTCAGACGTCTGGAAAGACGAGTAATGGTGAGTCCGATGTAGGAATCTTGGGGTTTACAGATCCTAAATGAACAAATGTAGATACGGCGTTGGGAGCTGTTATTCTTTATAATGAGGTCCTTAGTTCTCTTTTTCTTATAGTGAATTGAAAGTTTTATGCGGTCTGTCTCGTTGGTAGGGGTCACGTTATCTTTAAGAACATGGGAAAGTGCCCTCTCATCCTCCTTGTATGCGCTTGACATGTAGATCCTGTAGAATAAGGTAAAGGTATTGCCTTCTCCTACAGGAGCATGCTCATACCACTTGTTCATGACGGTCCGCAGTGCACGTTGACAGTCGTCGTTTGAGTGGCCGTTACTGACTAAAAGTTGTGTAGACTGATCAAACTCGTTCTGGGAGGAGATCCAACTGTAGCGATGAGTGAGGCTCCTTCTGTAGAAGGATGCAATGGTGGAGTCTTTATATCACTTGTGGCACACACTATTTCCGTTCAAGCACCAACCATGGTTAGCTGGCTTGGTGCATACTGTTGTATGGGTGCTCCCGTCGGTGTTCTGGGTGAGGAGTACAACAAGGAAGGAAAGGACGTCGTCTGTCGCCTTCTCCGTGGTAAGATGGAGGCCTGATACTTCCTGGAGGAGGCAACGAAAGCGTTCCTGTTCCTCAGAGTCAGTGGTCCTCACGAAGATGTAATCTACATAGTGGCCGTAGAACAGGGGTCGGACGGAACAAATGAAGATCTCTTTCTCCATTGAACCCATGAAGAAATTAGCAAATAGGAGTCCTAACGGGAAGCCCATGGTCAAGCCATCAATTTGCTAATAAAGGTTCCCACGTAGGCAACGGAAGGCAGCCTCTTGTGTGCACATCTTCAAAAGTTCACCGAGGTGAATCTCCCATTTTCAGTACAGGTAGGGTAGAAGACTGGTATACATGATTGTAGATGTAGTCAATGGTGAGCAGGACAGGAATATATGTGAAGAGAGACTCCACATCAAGGGACGCCATTACTCCTTTTGCAGTGCTGCTATTCACACAATCCAGGAACTCACGAGAAGGCTTAAAGCAGTAGTCTGTGGAGACCATCGATGAGACAGGACGCGGCGTGGACAAGAGACTTGAAGAACACAAGAGGAATGTGAGATACCACAGAACATCAAATACGCTAGTAGTTCATATCGACGAAGAAGATTATTTGCCGAATTAGAAAGAAGCCCACATATTACATAGGAAAATGGGGAAAAAGAAGGAAAGCTTTGGAGGCGGCATACATTGCCACCGAAAAAACACCAATTCCCGTGGGGGGTCTCAAACGTCCACAAAGATGGCGGTTGGCGAGTGTGAAAAAATGAGACCGGAGTGAGTTCATGCAGGGTCGTCAGATAATAATGAAAGCTGTTGACGGATCTTTATTCTTCTCCTGTTTTCAGTCCACTGAAGAAGACCCTAGAGGTCGAAACGTCTGGTTCTGAATAATCACTACTATAGCCTTATCTTTTCATTTTGCCACATCACCTCTATATCCGTCAATCTTTACTTATATATATATATATACATATATATATATATATATATATATATATATATATATCAAATCAGCCATCCAGAGTCCACTGCTGAACAAAGGCCTCCTTCATAGCATTCCATGATTCACACGACCGCGCCATCCTCTGCCACGTCACTCCTGCAAACTTCTCAATCTCGTCTGTCCACCTTCTGTCTGGTCTCTCTCTTCCACGCTTCCCATCTCGCGGCGTCCACACTTGCCCCATCGCTCATCAGTCATTCGCACTAACTTACCTGCCCAATTCCACTTTCTCTCTTTTACTGTTTCCACAATATCTTTCACTCTAGTCTGCTCTCTCACCCAACTTACTCTCTTTTGGTCTCTCAGCGTTATTTCCATCATAGATCTCTCCATTTTTCTCTGTGCTGTCCTTAGTTTTGTTTCCATTGCCTTCGCTAGTATCCAAGTCTCACACCCGTAGATTATTGCTGGTAGAGTTGACACCTTGACGTGGTGGATAGGCTTGAGAATCTTAATGACTACAAAAGCTATATCAATAGAGAGACAATCTCTACAGGGTCACCCATATCGAACAGGTTTTGTAAGAAAGATCAGACAAAGAGCAGCTCACACCCACAGTCGTAGGACCCACTGCTAACTGGCACGTCCCTGATGGCGAACAGGGAAACTCCTCATAGATATATGGGGTACCGTCATAATGACGGCGTGGACCATTGGGCACCCTGTGGATACAAGGCTTCACCGAATATAATGAATAAGGTGACACCAGAGAAATATCTCACCAGAAACCAGTTGGCAAGGAGGTGAGATTACTGCCAACCCCCCCTTCATAGCCAATATGAACAGCACAACCAAAACAAAACCGGGCGTTTCTGTTGGATCATATTCTCCTAAAGGTCCAACCGTATTGCCTCGTGTTTTTACGGGCAGTGTGTCACCGAATGTGAGTAAGCACTGTCCAAGCAGATCCAAGTCTTGGACATTAAATAATATGAAGGAAATAAAGATCTATACTTACAACGTAAGAAGTCTTTCAGAAGATCACAGGCTGGAGAGTTTAATGGAAGAACTAGACAACATCAAGTGGGACATCGTAGGACTGAGCGAAGTCAGAAGAGCGGAAGAAAAGCTGGTACAATTACAAGATGGTCACCACCTGTTCTACTATACAGGTATGAAACAAAGAAAGATCTAGTGGAGTAGGATTCTTGATGAACCGAGAGGTTGCTGGTAACATAGTCAAATTCAGTAGTTTGTCAGACAGGGTAGCTTGGATTGTGATTAGGCTGTGTAAAAGGTACACAAAAAATAGTTCTGATCTTTTGATATTACGTGAAGCGTGGTCGGGGACTTGTACAGTCCTTTTGAACCATCACACGTAGCACGATTGCTAGTGTCTTGCCCTCGTGATTATGGACGCATGGGTCAGGGTTTGAATCCCATGGCAGAGCTTCTAAAAATGTTCAATCTGTCTTTAACATACACAACTTGTCGGAGGGCTCGCCTAATAACGGGGATTGGATGAAAATTAGACTAGATCTTCTGATGTTACGTGAAGCATGGTCGGGGACTTGTACAGTCCTTTTGAACCATCACACGTAGCACGGTTGCTAGCGTCTTGACCTCGTGGTTATGGACGCACGGGTCAGGGTTCGAATCCCATGGCAGAGCTTCTAAAAATATGTATTTATATATATGCGTGTGTGTATATATATATGTATAATATACATGTATATATATATATATATATATATATATATATATATGCAAAATAACCACAGGAGAAAGGAAACTCTTGTGGTTATTTTGCATTTTTGTATCACGGTGATGTGATTGCTTGCATATATATACATATATATATATATAAATATATATGTATACACACACACACACACATATATATATATATATATATATATATAAATATATATATAAATATATATATATATACATATATGTATACACACACACACATACACACACACATATATATATGTATATATATGTATATATATATATATATATATATATATATATATATATGTGTGTATACTCGTATATATATGTACATGTATATATGTATATATATATATATACATGTATACAAATATATATCCATATGTATATACTGTATGTACATGCATATCTATATATATATATATATATATATATATATATATATATATATTGAAGTATGTAAGACAAATGAGTGGAAGGGTGGTGAGTTAAACACAAAGAACAGTTGGAGTTTTATTCACTGACGTTTCGTCCTTACCAGGACATTCTCAAAGTACATACAGTTTCAGAAAATTAACAGCTTATATAATCCATCCTTGCCGTGTTCCCCTCCTTCTATACTCTCATCCGTCCTCTACCCGACTCCGACTCTGTCACTTCTCCCTCCGTTCTCAATTGTCCTTTTTACCTCCTTGACAATTAGAGTACTTACCGCTCCTGCTAATTTTATAAACCCTTCCCTATGGTTGATGCAGGGGTGGGAAGTAATGTAGGCTGCCTCCACTATTTTTCTTTTCTTTTTCTCTAGACCTTTGTGGAACACCTCTATCTTTTTCCAATCTGGAAGATGACCACATTGGTCTAAATGAACTACTAGCGATTTGGAGGTTCTGTGAGCTCTGACGTCATTTTTGTGCTCATATGTCCGTAGCTCCACTGATCTTCCCGTCTCTCCATAATATCCTAACGGACAACCACCACATGGTATATTGTAAATCGCGCCCTTCTCTATATCCTTTTCTGATTTATTTCTATTCTTGACAACTTCTCCTAATTTTTTACCCGTGATATCGGTGTGAATAAGAGAGGTTATACTGATTATTTAAACAGAAACTACAAATGGAATGACAGTGACGTGGAAAAAGGTTTCAAACAAGGTTTAGTCACATGCTTTCATGCTCTAGCCACGATCAATCAATGTTCCATACCCAGACGGTTCAGATTAGCCTTAGAGAAACTAGGAAGAGACGACGATATAGTAATCACTAGTGCGGATAAAGGTGGAGGAGTTGTCGTCATGAACAGGGTAGATTATGACACAAAAATGTTAGACTTGCTCAGCGACACCAATACATATGAAGAGAAACATATTGGGCACGCAGCTTTAGAAGGGGAGAAATTTAAGAAAGAAGCAAGGAAGATACTCACAAGAACCAGCCGGGGGAAAAAGCTACTGGGTCTGTTAGAGGAAGCCCCTAAACCACCCAGAATGCGGGGACTTCCGAAAACCCATAAACCAAACGTCCCGATGAGACCCATCACCTCTGGTATCGGGAGCGCCCCGCACAGACTAGCCAAGTGCTTAGCCAAACCACTATCACAGAGGCTAGGCTCGATAAGTAATGCCCATTTAAAAAACTCCGGAGATCTGATCACGAGGTTAAAGAATGGTGATCTTTCAGAAAAAGTAATGGCTAGCTATGATGTAACTGCGCTCTTTACGAATGTCGAGGTAGAAGGAGCGTTGGCAGCGGCAAAGAAGGTGGTAGACAGTTTGGATGAGGCTGATTTACCAGTGGGCAAAAGTGATTACTTGAAATTAGTGTCTCTATGTGTGAAGTTTGGTCCTTTCATGTTCAACGGGAAAGAATACAGACAACACCGAGGACTTGCAATGGGTAGTCCTCTCAGTGCGGTTCTAGCTTCATTGTATATGGAAGTTTTAGAGACAGATTATTTCATAAGGATAATGGGTAGAGACACGCTTTGGCTGAGGTATGTGGACGACGTCCTTGTCATCGCTCCGAAAAAGGTACAATTAGATGACAAGTTGAGTAGATTGAATCAGGTCGAACCAAACATCCAGTTTACTATCGAACACGAGACGGATAACAGACTAGCTTTCTTGGATACGGTGATTTGGAGGAGAGGTAATAAGATATCTTTCTCTGTCTACAGGAAAAGCACCAATAAAGACGATGTGATTCATTTCTACTCAGCGCATAGCAACAAAATTAAAAACGGAGTGGTTATAGGATTTTTCTTAAGGGCGTACCGTATTTGTAGCGAAGAATTTTTAGAGGATGAAATCAAATATATTTTCAAAGTATTCACTAAACTCAGATACCCGGAAGGACTACTGCACAGATTGAGGAAGAAAGCAACGGCAATAATGAGAAGGAAGAAGGACGACTGGTCCGGAGAAGGCAGGGCGGAGTTTTTGTCCGTCCCCAACTCGAAGTACGCGGAGGAGTTGGGACATATTCTCACAAAAGCGGGTGTGAGCGTTGCTTTCTCCACGGGTAAAAAATTAGGAGAAATTGTCAAGAATAGAAATAAATCAGAAAAGGATATAGAGAAGGGCGCGATTTACAATATACCATGTGGTGGTTGTCCGTTAGGATATTATGGAGAGACGGGAAGATCAGTGGAGCTACGGACATATGAGCACAAAAATGACGTCAGAGCTCACAGAACCTCCAACTCGCTAGTAGTTCATTTAGACCAATGTGGTCATCTTCCAGATTGGAAAAAGATAGAGGTGCTCCACAAAGGTCTAGAGAAAAAGAAAAGAAAAATAGTGGAGGCAGCCTACATTACTTCCCACCCCTGCATCAACCATAGGGAAGGGTTTATAAAATTAGCAGGAGCGGTAAGTACTCTGATTGTCAAGGAGGTAAAAAGGACAATTGAGAACGGAGGGAGAAGTGACAGAGTCGGAGTCGGGTAGAGGACGGATGAGAGTATAGAAGGAGGGGAACACGGCAAGGATGGATTATATAAGCTGTTAATTTTCTGAAACTGTATGTACTTTGAGAATGTCCTGGTAAGGACGAAACGTCAGTGAATAAAACTCCAACTGTTCTTTGTGTTTAACTCACCACCCTTCCACTCATATATATATATATATATATATATATATATACATACATATATACATATATATATATATAATATACATATATACATATATTGCAGTAATTCCCAAGGCACACGTGAAAATAATAAGCAGAAAAAACACTTGAAAATAAGAAACTTAGTCCGAACGTTTTCGTCAATTTAAAACATT
>NC_134816.1:6083573-6088573 GCF_046742065.1 Oratosquilla oratoria
CATTAAATAACCTCACCAGCCAGTCCATCATCACTGTACCTCCTTATATTTTATATATTCTGCATGATACTCCTTCAACCCAGGTGCCTTACATGCTCCCATCATCTTAACAACTACCTTCACCTTGTCTTTCCTTATTTTTCCTCCATATTCCTCACTCATGATTGTCATTTTCTTAGCAATCCTCTGCGACTACCTTTCCCTCCCTATCCTCCTTCACATTTGGCAACTCTCTAAGATACTCTGCCCATCTTCCTTTTACTGCCGTCTCTTCCATTATCATCTCTCCATCTGCACATTTTACCTTTTCTTCTCTACTTAATTCGCCTCCTCTTCCTCGCTTAATTTCTTTCCAAAGCACCTTTTTATTACTTTCAAAAAATTCTGTCATACTATTACCCCATTTCACATCTGCTCTCTTTTTTGCTTTCCTTATTTTATGCTTTACTTCTTTGTCTTTTCTTTGTACCTCTCATTTGATTCTTTCGTCCTATTTTATATACAATCTGTGAATGTTCGTTTCTTCTTTCCTACAATCTTCTTTGTTCCTCATCCCACTTGTCCCTCCCCTTCCTTCTATTTCCTTTCGTCCTCTTTGTTCCTCATACTAACTTTGCACACCTTGTGACTCTCTCCTTGAACCATCTTCATTCCTCATCCACTCCTAGTTCTACTCTATCCTTTACTCCCTCCCACTCCTCTCTCAGCTTCTTCTTATAATCCTTCTTTTTTATTTTTTATTTAAGCACCTCCCTACCTTCTGTCCTTTTATTCTGTCTCCATCTATCCTCCACTCTCAACATACCTTCCACCAAAAAATTATCTGACATTCCCCCATTCTCTCCCCTTGAAACATGTACATCCTCAATTCTTCCTACTATTCTCCGGGGTACCACTATATAATCCATTAACGCTATATCTACCACCCTTACATCCACCACCCTCTCCCGTGTGTACTTATGCTTAACTTTCTTCCTAAACACTGTATTTGCTATCGTTAACTCTAGACACATCACCATCAATTCTCCATTATGATTTTTTTTCTGGAACTCCACACTTCCCAACCACTCTGTCTATTGGTTCATTTCCTACCCTAGCATTAAGGTCTCCCAATACAACTACATTGACTTTTCTCCCTAAACCTTCTATGTACTCATTTAAATCTATCCAAAAAGACTCCCTTTCCTCTACACTCTTCTCACAACCAGGCCCATATGCACTTACAAATACCCACATCTCCATTCTCAGTTTCACCTTCATCACCATGAAAAATCCACATTTCAATTCCCAGTTTCACCTTCATCACCTTGAAAAATCCACATCTCCATTCCCAGTTTCACCTTTATCACCTTGAAAAAACTCCTTCCACTCCACACACGTTTACCCAGCTCTTCACTTAGAAGTTTAGCCACTCATTCTCTCCCTCGCCCTCTCTTCATTCCTGAGATCCTCCCAAGTACATTCCCAAACTCAAACTCGCCCCTCCCTTTCATCTTAGTTTCACTCAATACCAACACATCCATCTTTCTTCTTCCAAACATACTGCCTATCTATTCCCTCTTACTCTCATCTGTACCACATCCACGCATATTAAAAGACCCAAACCTTAGGTACTGGTTGGAAAACTCTTTCCAGACCCTCATATGATTTTTTTTTTTTTTTTTTTTTGGGGGGGGGGGGGAATTTTCCATGTGGCGAAATGAGAAAATTGATATTCAGAGAAGTGGTACAGGACAGTAATATGAGTGGGGGGGGCAGCATAACGGAGGGACAGTCGCATTATAATAAAGTATCATCATTTCTATATGAATAAATATTTACTCTACCACAAAATGATGTATGACTCTGGTCTGTAGGGGCGGCCCATATAGACCTAGAAGTATCAGTTGCATGCTACTTAGCAGCTTTAACCCCACAGTAGCATACAGTACTTCGCTTAATGAGCACCTCACATAACGAGTGATTTGCATAACGAGCCAATTTTAAGGTAAAAGGTTGACTCGCTTAACGAGCCACGGTTCGTGATTCGTATGCCCGATGCGAGTAATGAGGAGCGTCTTCTTGTGATTCGTGGCTACCTCGTTCCCGTCTGCATCTCGGCCGGTGTTGCCACTGCTTTAAATGTTCTACTAGATCTTGGATTTTTTATTTCGACCATGGAGTCTTGAAGTTTTATTCTTAAAATCCAGTAAATCTTGTATTTTTAAATCAACTCAGCTGATGAGTATATAAAATTATCAAGTAAATTCGATTATCTATTATTTTGGACTATTCTAACATACTTTTCCTCTGTGTCATTTCCGTAGTAAATGGAACGTGTTCGTGTTATGCCTATTTTCTTTTTAGTCAATTATATGTGACCATGAATGTCACGGGAATTTTTCTGCCAATCAACGTTTATCCTGCAGAACCACGACTCCCGCCTTCATTTTGAATATGGTGGCTATAATGCTAGGTTATGCATGTGTGGAATTGGGTAGGCTAGGTTAGGTTTGGTTTAGTTGGTTAGATTAGAACACCGCAGAGCAGTGAACAGAAAGGGCCGGAGTTTAGCGATATTTAAGCATTGTGACGAGAAACAACATGAATTTAATTGGCAGGGTGCAGACGTACTATATAAAAACAACAAGAAGGGTAGCAGGCTGTTTTTGGAAGCGTGGGCTAGTGATGAATACAGCATAAGCAGATCCGTCACATTTAACCCCATTTTCAGAGGGGCAAGGGAAAGGGTAAGCAGAACAGACACTCGACTGCAGGAGAGAAGCTAGGAGAGATTATGACAAGATACGGGAGTGTGACTTATGTGCCACACCCACACCAGGACAAAACCCTACCAGGCATTTGGTCACTTGGACAATTATGACAGAAGAACGAAAGTTCCCCGAGAGATGACCTCACTTTGTACAGCACATTGAATTGTTTTTTTGTTTGTTTTTGTATATATATATATATATATATATATATATATATATATATATATATATATACATATACATATATATATATAAAGGAGGATTAACTGCCTCTCCATTGTAGCCCCTAAGTACGACCCCCAGACAAGGTTCTAAATGTCGAGATTAAATTACCTGTTTCTGAGTTCAGTACTTTTCACTTTTTTACACACACACACACACACACATATATATATATATATATATATATATATATATATATATATATACATATATATACATATATATACATATATATGTATACATATGTACACATGTATATACATATATGTATATACATATATATATATATATATATGTATGTATACATTATATATATATGTATATATATAATATACATATATACATAAATATATATATATATATATACATATATACATGTATATATATAACATATATATATATATATATATATATATATATTTCACAAGACGAAAATGTAGTAGCACATTTAGTAAAATGTTTTAAATTACCCACTGTCGGAGAAACAAAGCAAAAGAAACAGACGAACTGTATATTTCGACCACTACTGTGGTCCTCTTCAGCAGATAGATACAAGGTAAGATGTACAAGAATATATACAGTGAGAGAGGTACAAGGTGGGAACAAGGGGAGGTGGCTCAAGTCACATGTCCGAGGTGGGGCGGATTCGGGAATGGTAATAATTTATTCACAGCATAAGTTGTAGCTTTAGGAGAAAGGTAGTCGAATCTTTCCTCATTAAACACTTGCCAAATTTCAACACGTCAAAAGGGCAATGGTCACCTGATTGTATAACAACTTATGCTGTGAATAAATTATTACCATTCCCGAATCCGCCCCACCTCGGGCATGTGACTTGAGCCACCTCCCCTTGTTCCCACTTTGTACCTCTCTCACTGTATATATTCTTGTACATCTTACCTTGTACCTATCTGCTGAAGAGGACCACAGTAGTGGTCGAAATATACAGTTCATCTGTTTCTTTTGCTTTGTTTCTCCGACAGTGGGTAATTTAAAACATATATATATATATATATGTGTGTGTGTGTGTGTGTGTGTGTGTGTGTGTGTGTGTGTGTGTGTGTGTGTGTGTGTGTGTGTGTGTGTGTGTGTGTGTGTGTGTGTGTGTGTGTGTGTGTGTGTGTGTGTGTGTGTGTGTGTGTTGAGACATTGTCACAAGTTGAAAAAGGTGGAAAAAGAGAGTCACGGGTCTCGTTCCGAGTTTACTCCTGACCGGTTTCGCTTGTAGCTTCTTCAGAGAAATGTTATTCTGAGAATAAAGCTGGTAGTGTACATAGTTGGTTGACTCCGCGTTCCCTCTTTGTGGGGGTCCGTTGGAGTTTGCAATGAATTATTGTGTGAATGCAGAAAAAGAATGTGTGAGGTGTTGATCTATAATGTGTCGTAATGTTACAATTTATATTTTCATGAGTATAATATGACTTGTGTTAAACCAATAAATCATGATGTGAAATGTAATTCAAACTAACAAACAGAAATCGAACAGTTGTATGTGTGGGAATAGTGTCTGAGGTGTCCTAAAATGTGGCAAAATGTTACATTTTATGATAATATGAGTATAGTGTGATCATGTTGTGAGAAGAAACACATATTAACACAACATACATTATTAAACATATATATGTGATACAAATTAAATTTGAACAAAAGAGGGGAAGGATGGAGTGAATTAAATAAATTAAATAAAAATGTGGCGAAATGTCACGTTTTATGATAATATGAGTATAGTGTGACCATGTTATGAAAAGAAACTCACATTAACAGAACAGAAATTAAACATTGTGATATAAATTAATGTGATTTGAACAAAAGAGGGAAAGATGGAATAAATTAAATAAATTAAATCAAACTAGGACGAAACCTCATGTTACGTTGGCGCTGTGTTGGGGCAATTTCTCACTGCTGCATACTTAGCTGTATATTTTATCCATTTTATGTTCCCTATTTTCTGATTAATGTTAGAGTTGGTAGTCATGTACAAGGTTTGATAACTTTCCTCTGTCCTTTTAACAGTCCTTTTCGTAT
>NC_134816.1:6093573-6096073 GCF_046742065.1 Oratosquilla oratoria
TGTGACTATTTTGAGAAAAAGTGAAGTTTGACTTGCATATAATATAATTCCCCCGTCTGGGGTATTGGCTGCTTGTTATTGTGGCAAAGTAGCATGCAGTTGATACTTTAGGGTCTATATGGGGCGCCCCTACGGACCAGAGTCACACATCATCTTGTCTATGATAGAGGAAAACTCTGTTCATAGAGAAATGACGACACTTTTATACTACGACTGTCCCTCCGTTATGCTGTCCCCAACCCCTTGTTGCTGTCCTGTACCATTTCTCTGAGTTTTCCTTTTCTGTGATGGGGGAATTCCTTGTGGTGGGGGGAAAGATTACTGCCACTAAGTATTCCCACTTGGATCGTAAGAGGCGAGAAGAAAGGGACGGGGATTGGGACTAGTCATCCTTCTCCTTGTAGCCCCACAGGGGACATTCCTAAACAAGAAAGAGAAGGCATAAGAGGGTCTGGAAGTTCTCGGACCAGCACCCTAAGGTTTGGGTCTTTTAATGTGCGTGGATGTGGTACATATGAGAGTAAAAGGGAAGAGATAGGTAGTATGTCTGTGAGAAGAAAGATGGATGTGTTGGCTTTGAGTGAAACCAAGTTGAAAGGGAAGGGTGAGTGTAAGTTTGGGAGTGTAAGTGGGAGGTTATCAGGAGTGAAGAGAGGGCGGGGGAGGAAAGGGGTGGCTATTCTAGTAAGTGAAGAGATAGGTAAACGGGTAGTGGAATGGAAGGAGGTTTCCTCAAGGATAATGTGGATGAAGGTGAAACTGGGGAAGGAGATGTGGGTCTTTGTAAGTGCATATGGGCCTGGCAGTGAGAAGAGTGTAGAAGAAAGGGAGGCCTTTTGGATAGATTTAAATGAGTGCATAGAGGATTTAGGGAGAAATGTCAATGTAATAGTACTGAGAGACCTTAATGCTAGGGTAGGATGTGGTCCAATTGATGGAGTGGTTGGGAAATATGGAGTTCCAGGAAAGAATCGTAGTGGAGAGTTGATGCTGGAAATGTGTCAAGAAAGAGAGTTGATGATACAGTTGATGATACAGTGTTTCGGAAGAAAGTCAAGCATAAGTACACATGGGAGAGGGTGGTGGAGGGAAGGGTGGTAGATAGAGCGCTAATGGATTATGTAGTGGTAAATAGGATTATGATAGGAAGAGTTAAGGATGTACATGTGCTATGGGGAGAGGGTGGGGGAATATCAGATCATTTTTTGATGGAAGGTAAGTTGAGAGTGGTGGATAGATGGAGAAAGAGGAAAGGGACAAAAGGTAGGGAGGTTCTTAGAGTGAACTCTTTGAATGAAAAGGAAAAGGAGAAGGAGTACGGAAAGAAGCTGAAGGAGGAGTGGGAGGGAGTAAAGGATAGAGTAGAGCTAGGTGTGGAGGAGGAATGGGGATGGTTCAAGAAGGGAGTCATAAAGTGTGCAAGGATGGTGTGTGGAACAAGAAGGACAGGGGAAAATAGAAGAAAGGGTAGTGAATGGTGGGATGAGGAAACAAAAAAGGTTGTAGAAGAGAAGAAGCGAGCTTTCACAGATTGGTTACAAAATAGGACGAGGGAGTCATATGAGAAGTACAAAGAAAAGAAAAGAGAAGCAAAGCAAAAGGTAAAGGTTGCAAAGAGGAGGGCAGATGTGAAATGGGTTAAGAGTATGACAGAAAATTTTGAAAGTAATAAAAAGATGTTTTGGAAAGAAATTAAGAGAGGAAGAGGAGGCGAATCAAGTAGAGAAGAAAAGGTAAAAGGTGCAGATGGAGAGATGATAATGGAAGAGAAGGCATTAAGGGGAAAATGGGCAGAATATTTTAGGGAGTTGCTAAATGTGAAGGAGGATAGGGAAGGAAAGATAGCTGCAGTGGGAAATGCGAAGAAAATGAGAGTGATGAGTGAGGAGAATGGGGGACAAATAAGGAAGGATGAGGTGAAGGCAGTTGTTAAGATGATGAAAGCAGGTAAGGCACCTGGTCTGGATGGATGCCATGCAGAATGTCTGATAAAGGGAGGTACAGTGAGGTGGACTGGCTGGTGAGGTTATCTAATGTTTGCTGGAGAGAGGGCAGAGTGCCGGAGGACTGGAGGAGTGCCTGTATAGTTCCTCTTTACAAGGGAAAAGGGGACAAGCGTGAATGTAGTAGTTTCAGAGGGATTAGCTTGTTAAGTGTAGTTGGGAAGGCTTATGGGAGGATCTTGATTGAGAGGATTAGGAGAAGAACAGAAGGAGTAATTGGTGAGGAACACTGTGGATTTAGGACAGATAGAGGTTGTGCTGATCAGATCTTTGTGGTAAGACAGATATGTGAGAAAGTCATAGGAAAGGGGAAGGATGTTTTTTGGGCTTTTATGGATCTGGAAAAGGCTTATGATAGGATAGACAAAAAGGCACTGTGGGAGGTTATGCAGATATACGGGATAGGAGGAAAGCTTCTGGGAGCTGTCAAGAGTTTTTATGAGAGTAGTAGAGCTTTTGTCAGGATTGGAAATGGAGAGAGTGAGTGGTTCGAGGTA
>NC_134816.1:6101073-6116073 GCF_046742065.1 Oratosquilla oratoria
AACAAAAAATTTCAAAAAAAATTTTTACTGGAGATGTGTAAAGTGATTTAGACTAATTTGGATACGCTGATATCAAAAATAATAACCGTTTTGCTGTATTACGTCAGGATTTTCAGTGACAGAAATATTCCCATTGCCTAGAAGTCAGGATTTCAATGAAATTTGCATATGTCTTTAACATGTCTATTTCGTACAATTGTTGTTAACTTGTGTTATATTTCTTTCTTTCAGATAAAGATGAGTAGGCGTTCCTGTACCAATCATCCTGACAACTTCTGTTATGTCTGTGGTCGGTATACCAAAAAAGATCAACGGCGAAGTATATCTACAGCAGTGAAAATGAAGGCCGCCTACTTTCACTACTTCGGGTGTAAGGTGGGGGACCAAGAACAGAGCTGGGCACCACACATCTGCTGCACAAGCTGCCACACAGCCTTGACTCAGTGGTTGGTGGGCAAGCGCGCGAGCATGCCATTTGCGGTGCCCATGATATGGCGTGAGCCGCAGAATCATCATGATGATTGTTATTTCTGCTGCACAAGCATCGCCGGCTTCAACAAGAAGAATAAAGGCCACATCAAGTACGCTGACTGCATCTCTGCTCGTAAACCTGTGCCTCATGATGACGAGAACCCCGTTCCAACACCTCCAGCTGATCAGAACATAGCTGTAAGCAGTGGTGAAGAGGATGGTGATGATGAACCTTTTGAACCCGACACTCAAGAACCACACCTTCTGAACCAGGGAGACTTAAATGATCTTGTAAGAGATCTCTCGCTTTCAAAGGCGAAGGCAGAGCTGCTTAGATCAAGGCTGCAGCAGTGGAATCTAATTGAACCTAACACCAAGATATCCTTGTTCAGAGCACGTCACAGAGACATGGCTGAGTTCTTTGAGATGGAAGACACTATGACATTCTGCAGTGACATCAACGGTCTGTTGGAAGAACTTGGGTGTGATCACGATCCTGCAGACTGGCGCCTCTTCATCGACTCGGGGAAGAACAGCTTGAAGGCTGTTTTGTTCCACAATGGCAACGAGAAACCATCAGTCCCACTGGCTCACGCGTTCGGCATGACAGAGACCTATGAGACTATGCGGCAGCTGCTTGATTCCATCAAGTGCAATGACTTCAACTGGCACATCTGCGGAGACTTGAAAGTGGTGGCGCTGTTGTTAGGGCTGCAGTCAGGCTACACGAAATACATGTGCTTCCTTTGTTTCTGGGATAGCAGAGACGACAAGAATCACTGGACGAAGAAAGATTGGGAAGAGCGAAAGGAGCATGTACCTGGTCGACACAACGTGAAGCATGTCGCCCTTGTCGACCCAGCCAAGATTTTCCTTCTACCACTCCACATAAAGCTCGGCTTGATGAAAAGTTTTGTACGGGCAATGGATCTGAATGGGCGTGGGTTTTAATACCTCAAGGAGAAGTTTGGCAACACCTTGTCGGAGGCCAAGATCAAGGCTGGTGTCTTTGTTGGACCGCAAATTCGACAGATTATGAAGGACGAAACTTTTCCGACAACTCTAAACCCCAAAGAGCTGGCAGCGTGGAGGAGCTTCAAAGCTGTGACGGACAACTTCTTGGGGAACGAGCGCGCGGACAACTATGAAGAAATAGTGCAGCAGCTGCTGGAGTCCTTCAGGAAACTTGGCTCCAGGATGTCCCTGAAAATCCATTTCCTACACCAGCACCTGAACTTCTTCCCTGACAACTTGGGAGCTGTCTCGGACGAGCACGGCGAGCGATTCCACCAAGAGATTTCACTCATGGAGACGCGTTACCAAGGGCGGCACAACCCGAACATGATGGGCGACTTCTGCTGGTTCCTGCATCGTGAAACTGACACAGAGCAGCACAAACGCAAAGCCAAATGCCTAAAGCATTTTTAATTACATTCTAGTTGAGTTTTTTTGTAATTTCTATAATTTTGAAGCATTCATGATGAAATAAATGAATAAATGAATTTTTGTAAATTTCATTGAAATCCTGACTTATAGGCAATGGGAATATTTCTGTCACTGAAAATCCTGACGTGATACAGCAAAACGGTTATGATTTTTGAAATCAGCGTACCCAAATTAGTCTAAATCACTTTACACATCTCCAGTAATTTTTTGTTGTTGTTCTGTGTTATCAAGGAGGTAAAAAGGACAATTGAGAACGGAGGGAGAAGTGGCATGGTCGGTGTCACATGAAAAAGGGTTGAGGACGGATGAGAGTATAGAGGGAGAGGAACACGGCAAGGATGGATTATATAAGCTGTTAATTTTCTGAAACTATATGTACTTTGAGAATGTCCTGGTAACGACGAAACGTCATTGAATAAAAGTCCAACTGTTCTCTGTGTTTAACTCACCGCCCTTCCATGTATATATATATATATATATATATATATATATATATATATATACATATATATATATATATACATACATATATATATATGTATATGCATATACATATATATGTATATATATATATATATATATATATATATATATATATATATATTACTCCATCCTATATATTTTCCCTGAAAACTCTCCTTTTTCCGTCTTCTGTATATGTATATATATATATATATATATGTATATATATATATATATATATATATATATATATATATATATATATCCTTGTATTGTCTCTGCCAGTAAGATAAAAAAATTTTTTATGAGAATCGTGAGTGAGAAGAGCCAAGGGAGGAAATGGGTATCTCTCTTGATAAGTGAAGAGTTAGGAAAGTGCGCGGTGGAGTAGAGGGAAGTATATTTAAGATTAGTGTGGATGAATGTGAAATTGAGATGGGAGTTGGAAGTTTTCGTTATCGCATATGGAGGGGAATATATAGGAGAGGGAGGATTTTGGATAGATTTAAATGAGTGTTTAAAGGGTTTTGGAAGAAATGTCAATGTCAATGTTGGGAGAAGTTCATGCTAGAGTAGGGGAGGAACCAATAAATGGAATGCCAGGTAAAATTTATAATGAAGATTTGATGTTGGAGGTATGTTTAGAGAGTTGATAATAGCTGACATGGCGTTCAAAAAGAAAGCTACGTATAATTATGCAAGGGAAAGGGTGGTGAATTAAAACGTCGTTGATAAGTCACCAATGGACTATGTAATCGTATTTAAAGGAAGAATAAGAAGAGTTAATGATGTCCATGTTCTTAGGAGAGAGAGTGGGGTAGTGTTAGCTCTTGGTGGAAGGGAAACTGAGAGTAGACGATAGGTAAAGAAAGAAGAAAATAGCGGAAAGTAGAGAGGTACTTAGAGTAAACAATTTGAATGAAAATGTAAAGGTCGTCATGTTAATATGTACACATTAAGTGGCACGGGAGGTAAATGTGAGGTTGATAGGCAAGGGAATGGAGATGGATATAAATGATGAAGAGAAGTGTAAGGTCAGGCAGTTGTTGTTTGTGGAAAGCACAACGTTTGTGGAGGGATCAGAGGAGGGTATAAGGTAATCAGATATTGAGTTTGGGATAGTATGCGATAACATAAAGTTGAAAGTATATGTATAGTTGGCATGTCGTGAACCCAATGTATGTAGAATTACGGGGTGCGCAGTCCCCATAAGTACAACGGTATTCATATATGATATTGGTTCTCGATAATATGCCGCCATTGCCAGACAGGTTGTTTTTCATAACAAGGGAACAGGTACGGGGGTTGTCATAGAATATAATTACTTTTAAATTACCATAATCACCTATTGGCTTACAATTTCTATGTATGATGTCTTCCATGTGTTTCTCATCTTGTCAGTAGGAGCTACAATAAATATTCTGGTAAAATACAGTGACGGTCTTGGCTTGGTCCGGTGTTTTCACAGCAACTTTACGTTCTAATAGATCCTTAGTTACACTATCAAAGTCTTGATTAGAATAACCATTATTTACTAGCATCTGGCGCAGGTAAGTTCTAAATGGAGCATGTGCCAAGAGGAATAAATGGAAATTGCCCGCCAGACATATGCCCTAATAACGCCTTTCTTATAGTTACGAGAACATTCACCAAGACCGTTCATGCATTTACCGCTATCAGTGGGCTTGCGATATACCATAGTTTTAAAGTTATCAGATGTCGCACCCACCAAAACATCAAGAAAAGGGATCTTATTGTTAACATTGAGCTCTGTAGAAAATTGTAACCCTGAAATGGCTTGGAGATTAGATCTGAGCTCTTCAAGCAAATGTACGTCAGAAACACAAACAAAGATGTCATCAACATATCTAAGATATAAATGCGGTTTCGTGGTTAGGGAATGTAAGGCTTCAGTTTCTACGTAAGACATAAAGGTTTGAGCATAAAGGACCCCCAAAGGAGAGCCCATGGCAACGCCATCTATTTGGACAAAAAGTTTACTTTGAGGGCATTTGAAAGGGGCTTCAGTAGTGCAAGCAAGAAGGAGATGCTTCTTGCTTGCACTACTGATAGTGTAAGCCAATAGGTGATTATGATAATTTAAAAGTAATTATATTCTATGACAACCCCCGTACCTGTTCCCTTGTTATGAAAAACAACCTGTCTGGCAATGGCGGCATATTATCGAGAGCCAATATCATATATGAATACCGTTGTACTTCTGGGGACTGCGCACCCCGTAATTCTACATACACTGGGTTCACGACATGCTAACTGAGTAGACGGTTGTCCCTACATTTACAGCGAGGAGCAATTAAACAACACCACCTCCAATACCACCAGGCTGTAACCGATAGGGAGACTATCGTGGATAACACTAGGATAGTTGCACATTGTGCCAAAATTAAGGAATTGAAAATGCTTGAAGCCATCCACATAAGGGAGAGAGCTCTAATTACTAACATTCAATGCAATATGATTTCTGCCATTTCGCTATTTAATTCTTCCGCTAGATTTGGAGCCCTGCAACAGCAACACCCACCTCCTTCCTTTCCCACTCCCCCTCCTCCACCTCACCAAACCCCACATGACCAGCGTGGTGCCCCAGCGAGAAGACCTATCTTATATGACTCCCCCCCTCTCCCTCCCCCTCCCCCTCCAAGGCGAAGTGCCCGACTACGTAGAGGGTCACGACCCTTCCAGCGTTCCCAAGCGGCCTATATTTAAACCCACGTTGTCTGTACATTATTGTCAATTGTGTATCATGTAGCTTTGAAAAATTGTGACTTATTTCTTGTAACTATTCTGAAGATGACTCCCTGAAGTCGAAACGTCAAATTAAATATGGAAGACTATGGAAGGCTTGTATTTGCCCACCCTCCTGAAATGAGACCTACTGTGAGAAAAATTGAAAATCTCAGTAAGAAGATTAATCAGTGCCAAAATGCTGTCGTGTTTAACTCAGTGTGTATTAGTGAGAATCTGCGCCCTAAATATACAATATATATATATATATATATATATATATATATATATATATATATACATATATATATATATTTATGTATATATATATGTATATGTATATGTATATATCTGTATATATATATATATATGTATATATATATATATATATATATATATATATATGACAAGCAATCACATCACCGTGATACAAAAATGCAAAATAACCACAGGAGAAAGGAAACTTGTAGACAGTAAGTACTTTCGTATATTACATCTTCAGACTAAATGACAGAGATACAGAGTTGGGTTTAAATATAAGGATCAGGTGGCAACCATAGGGGGAAGGGAGGGAGACAATACAATGTGAGGAGGGGGGATGACCTTACCCCTATCGACCTGACCAACACATAAGGGTCAATCTGGCGGAAAGATCTCGGTGACCATTTGGGTTATCAATTTATCACATTTAAAATGACCATAGCTTAAGTTTATTTTTTTGTCAAACGTGCCTGATATTAAGCCTGC
This sequence comes from Oratosquilla oratoria, assembly GCF_046742065.1. Lineage (NCBI taxonomy): Eukaryota > Metazoa > Arthropoda > Malacostraca > Stomatopoda > Squillidae > Oratosquilla > Oratosquilla oratoria. The sequence continues at coordinate 6,106,945 of NC_134816.1, forward strand.
AAGAAAGAAATATAATAGAATCTTGCTTAATATCAGGCACGTTTGACAAAAATATAAACTTAAGCTATGGTCATTTTAAATGTGATAAATTGATAACCCAAATGGTCACCGAGATCTTTCCGCTGGCTCCTTGGCTCCAGTTCACCTTGGAGGAAGAAATCAACGATTCCCTTCCATTTTTGGATACCCTTATCATCAAACATGATAATTTTTTTTTAAATTTACAGTCTACAGGAAACCAACCAATAAGGACGATTTGACTCATTCCTATCCCACCATGACCTCAGTATTAAAAATAATAATAATAATTAGAGGACGAGTTTAGGCACATAAAGGAGGTTTCTTCAGAATAAAATATCCAGAGTGCATCATCCACCAGTGTAAGAAAAAGGCACTCAAAATAATGGAAGGGCGGGAACCAACAAAAGATCCAGCTAGGAGGCTTATCCTTCCAGCCAGCAGCGTCACCGCCACCCTCACCCGGACACTTGGGCGTTGCAACATACAGGTAGTGGGCCAGTCCAGCAGAACTATCAAAGAGCTCTCTAGAAGGAGTGACAGCCAGGACGAGGTGTGGGGAAAAAACGCTGGTGTCTACCGCATACCCTGTGCTGGATGTGATAAAGTATACATCGGCGAGACCTCCCGTGACCTGAAGACCCGGATCCGGGAGCATCGCTACGATTCCCGGAACAACATCACCACCAACGCCTGTGTTATCCACCGGAACACCAACGACCACCTGATGGATTGGGATAACGCAGAACTTCTGTTTAGTGAACCAGACAGGGTGAGGAGAAAATGCCTCGAAGCGGCCGCCATTTAAAGCTTCAAAACCATTGAGCAGAACATAGGCATGTTTAACATCGCCCCTCCTATCATCCATCTGTTAACCGCATTAAATAAATGTATGAAATGTCCCCCTTAGTCCACTTCAACAAACTGTCCGAAATGTCCTCCTTTGTCTCCACCAAGTCCCACCCGTCCCCCTCCTCCCCCCCTCCCCCTCCACCTACCACCCACCCCTCCCCGATAACCTCTCCCAGTTCCTCCCCTGTTGGCTTATATGTGCTCAGAGTGTGTGTCATGTCTGTACTTGAAAAAGCTGTAACAAGAGAAACGTAGTACCAATAAAGGTTTCGATCTCACAAGGTGTTTATTCTCACAGTCTTGTCGGCTTTTGCCATTGTGATTCATATATATATATATATATATATATATGATGTAAGCGGAATAGGAAACACAGGAGTCTTAGTCTTGAGTTTATTCCTGACTAGTTTCGCAGGTATGCTTTTTGAAAAAGCATACCTGCGAAACTAGTCAGGAATAAACTCAAGACTAAGACTCCTGTGTTTCCTATTCCGCTTACATCAACCTGTCAGAATGTCTCAATATATATATATATATATGCATATATATATATATACACTGGTACATTGTGACAAGTTGATGAAGGTGGAAAAAGAAGTCACGGGTCTAGTTCCGAGTCTCTGAGTTTATTCCTGACCGGTTTCGTTCTATTCCTCTGAAAAAGCAGAGCGAAACTGGTCAGGAATAAACTCAAAAACTCGGAACTAGACCCGTGACTTCTTTTTCCACCTTCACATATATATATATATATATATGTACACACACACACAAATATATATATATATATATATATATATATATATATATATATATATATATATATATATATATATATATGGGTGTAGGGGGGCTCTGGATAGAGATAATACCCTTGTCTGCCCGCAGCTGCACCCTCTATCGTAGAGTGGACGGACAACACCGGTTCTCATCCATCTCCCAAAGCTCTCACGTGCTGGCTCCAAGCGCCACACCCCGGTAAACCGTCTCAGCTGACGGGCCAAACCACGTGAGGGAAAAGGAGTAAACCTTGAAATCCGGAGTGGGGACCCGTAGGCGGTTCAGTGCTACAATTATCAGCGTTCCGGCATCTCCTGCAGCCAAACTGACGCCAAACGTCATGCTTCGCATTCCTTTGGATTTCGTCACCAAGGCCGAGAGGGGGATCCTGACGTTTGGGTCACCCAGGATCTCCATATTCAGACCCAGGCTTCGCGTGCAGAAAAAAAAAATGGAGAGGGACACTCCAGCCACAATGTACAGTGTGGACACAAACCGGAAGTTGTCAGTTTACGGGTTATAAGCCCTTCCAAATTGGCGTACAGGAAGGACGCCACGGGACAACTTTGACGGTGGGAGGGACCATTGAAATCCTATCGTCCGATTACCGCCCGCCTCAAGCTGGGCAGCCCCCGGCCAATAAGGTGTCGGTCCGCCAACGTCTGCCGCTCCAGAGGGTGCCTGGAGCTTAGTATTCGTCAAAACATGAAAAGCGGACGGAATCCTAGTACCCAACAGCCATAATATTGTTAAAAAGAAATCATCTATCTTGTGTCTGGCAAGCTGGAATGTCAGGACAATGTGTCCTGGCCTCACCAACAGGAAAACAGCCATCATCAACCGCGAACTGGAGAGGCTCAACATTGACATTGCTGCATTACAGGAGGCCAGACTCCCATCGAGCGGCAGCCTCAGAGAACAGGATTACACATTCTTCTGGCAGGGAAGGGAACCAGAGGAACTACACATGCATGGCGTAGGATTCGCAGTGAGAAACTCTCTACTCTCTTCAGTGGAATCCGCCATCAAAGGGAACACCTCGAATCCTCTCTCTTCGACTCTCAACTTCTTCTGGCCCAGTCAACGTCCTTAGCATCTACGCTCCCAAGGACGAGTTTTATGAGGAGCTTGAGACTACCATCAGAGAGATCCCAGCCACAGAACAACTATACCTGCTTGGGGATTTCAACGCTCATGTCGGAGCTGACCAAGAATCCTGGCCCCGCAGCATTGGCCACTTCGGTGTCGGCAAACTCAACGAGAATGGTCAGAGGCTCTTAGAGATGTGTTCCTACCACGACCTCTGTGTAACCAACACATTCTTTGCTACCAAGCCTCAACACAGAATATCCTGGTGTCACCCTAGATCACGTCACTGGCACCAGCTGGACCTCGTTATCACCAGAAGACCCTCGCTAAACTGCGTCCTCACAACCCGCAGCTACCACAGCGCTGACTGCGACACTGACCATTCGTTGGTCGGTTGCAAGGTGCGTCTTCAGCCCAAACGGATCCATCACTCCAAGCAGAAAGGTCGTCCACGTATCAACACAGCCAGGACAAAAATGCCAGACCTGTGAAAGCGCTTTGCCGATTCTACAGAAGAAGCCCTTCGGGACTGCCCCCACAAACAGCGCTGAAGAGAGGTGGAATCACATTCGTGGAGCCATCTACAACTCCTCCATGGACACTTTCGGCAAGAGAGAGAGGCAGAATCCAGACTGGTTCGAAGGTAGAATCACAAAACTCGAACCAGCAATAGCAGCTAAAAGAAAAGCGCTGCGTAACTACAAAAGAGAGCCTTCAGAGAAGACACTCGCTGCACTCAGGAAGGCTAGAAATGACGCTCAACGGTTAGCACGTCGCAGCGCCAACGACTACTGGCTGAACCTCTGCCAGAACATCCAGGTCTCTGCTGACTGTGGCAACGTTCGTGCCATGTACGACGGCATGAAGAAAGCCTTTGGCCCAAGCATTACCAAGATCACACCTCTGAAGACAGCCTCTGGTGACACTATCACAGACAGAGGAAAGCAGATGGAGAGATGGGTCGAACACTATCAAGAACTTTACTCAAGAGAGAACACTGTCAGCACCGCAGCAGTTGAGAAATGCAAAGCCCTACCACTCATGGAGGAACTAGATGTTCCACCCTCTATTGACGAACTCAGAAAAGCCATCGACTCCCTGGCCAGCGGGAAAGCTCCTGGCAACGACGGCATCACCCCGGAGGTCGTCAAAGCAGGCAAGAGTACCGCTCTACATCACCACCTGCACGAGCTTTTACTCCAGTGCTGGGAGGAAGGAACCGTTCCCCAAGACATGCGTGACGCCAACATCATCACGCTCTATAAAAACAAAGGAGACCGCAGCGACTGCAACAACTACCGCGGAATATCCCTTCTCAGTACCGTCGGGAAAGCCTTCGCCCGAGTAGTACTCAACCGGTTGCAGAAACTTGCAGAACGAGTCTACCCTGAGGCACAGTGCGGCTTCAGAGCAGAAAGATCAACCATTGACATGGTCTTTTCACTAAGGCAACTGCAAGAGAAGTGCCGAGAACAGAGGCGTCCACTTTACATTGCCTTCATCGACCTGACGAAGGCTTTCGACTTGGTTAGCAGGGAAGGCCTTTTCACCCTGCTACAGAGGATTGGATGTCCACCTAAGCTCCTGAGGATGATTTCCTCCTTTCATGAAGACATGCACGGCACCGTCCACTACGACGGCTCATCCTCGGAACCCTTCCCAATAAGAAGCGGCGTGAAACAGGGATGCGTGCTTGCTCCAACGCTTTTCGGCACCTTCTTCTCCCTGCTGCTGTCCTATGCCTTCAGCCAGTCAGAAGACGGAGTGTATCTCCACACCAGAAATGACGGAAGTCTCTTCAACCTTGCATGTCTCCGAGCAAAAACCAAGGTACGCAAGGTCCTGATCAGAGAGATTCTGTTTGCTGATGACGCCGCCTTGACTGCACACACAGGGGGGCCCTACAGCGACTCATCAACTGCTTCGCTCATGCATGCAAAGAGTTCGCCCTTACCATTAGTATCAAGAAGACCAACGTCATGGGCCAGGATGTCAGCAGCATTCCTAGCATTTCCATCGATGGCCACATCTTCGAGGTGGTGGGGGAGTTCACCTACCTGGGTTCCACCATCTCAAGCAACCTGCCCCTGGATGCAGAGCTGAACAAGCGCATCGGCAAAGCAGCAACAACATTAGCTCGTCTTGGAAAGCGTGTATGGGACAACTCTATGCTGACCACCAACACCAAGATAGCAGTAAACCAGGTTTGTGTACTCAGCACGCTCTTTATACGGCAGCGAAGCCTGAACCCTGTACTCCCACCAAGAACGCCGACTCAACATCTTCCACATGCGCTGCCTCAGAAAAATCCTGGGTATTAGTTGGCAAGATCGTGTTTCCAACAAGAATGTTCTTACACAGGCGAGAATGCCCAGCATGTTCGCCTTGCTCAGCCAGAGGCGATTGAGATGGCTCGGTCATGTTAGCCGAATGGACGATGGCCGAATACCGAAGAATGTGCTGTATGGAGGGCTTGCCACTGGCTCCAGACCTACAGGAAGGCCCATCCTCCGTTACAAGGACGTTCTCAAACGTGATCTGAAGGCATGCGACATCAACCCAGCAAGCTGGGAGGCGGTGGCCGCTGACCGCATCAGCTGGAGACATGCTGTCAAGGCAGGCATTCAAATTAGCGAGAAGAGGAGAGAGGACCAGTGGGAGGAGAAAAGAGAGCGCAGACGGCAGAGGATAACAGCAGCCCCTGCACAGCCAGGCGCGGACTTTACCTGTGACAACTGCAATAGAACCTGCCGCTCCAGAATTGGACTATACAGCCACAGCAGGCGTTGTAACTCAACCATGAACTGACGAAACCACAAAAAAAGGGAAAAAGGGGGGGGGAAAGGAAAAAAGAAAGTAAAAAAAGAAAAACGCGACCTCCATTGTCTTCCGAGACAGAAGGATGCCAACAACAACTATATATATATATATGTATGTATATATATATATATATGCATATATATATATATACATATATATATATATATATATATACATATCAACAACCACAATGCACTTTAATTCTAAGCCATCAACATCGGGAGACCTAATGGAGGCCGACATGCAGATGGCTGAGAATTAAAGTGCATTGTGGTTGTTAAAATTATCTCTTATCGCTGGGACCCATTCAGTGTTGTATATATATATATATATATATATATATATATATATATATATATATATATATATATATATATATATATATATATACATATATGTAGTGGCACATTTGTAAAGATAATTGCGAAGAACCCACAATCTTCTAAGTTTCCTTTTCTTTCGACTGTGGGTTCTTCGTGATTATGTATATATATATATATATATATATATATATATATATATATATACATATATATATATATAATATATGTATAATGAATGTATATAAATAAATATATATATATATATATATATGCTAATAAGAACACGGGTACGTGTGTTCACTTATGCAAAGTAGACCACTTGAGTGGTCTACTTTGCATATATATATATATATATATATATATATATATATATATATATATATATATATACATGTAGTGGCACATTTGTAAAAATAATTGCGAAGAACCCACAATCTTCTAAGTTTCCTTTTCTTTCGACTGTGGGTTCTTCGTGATTATGTATATATATATATATATATATATATATGTATATATATATAAATATATATATATGTATATATACAAATATATATATATATATATATGTGTGTGTGTGTTTCTTAAGTAGACTTTCAAGTCTTCTGAATGTAGATTTCTGGTTTTCACAGGACAGACGGAATAATAAATTTCCAGTAGACATTAGGAACTTTTGTTGAGAAAGAATGTACAGAAGTTTCGCTAAACGCAGTTAGCATTTTCAATGTAATAGAGACAGAGAGTACAGGACATAATAAACATAGAAAGAAAGCTCTGGGAGAGGTCACAACATAAGACACGGGGGGAGGTCACGACGTAAGATACGGGGAGAGGTCACATTACATGTGTGGGATGACGGGGGATTTTGTCACTGTGGGGCAAATGTCCGTTGAGGGCCAAGTGTCTTCTCTATGAGTCTGGCGGAACGTCGGAGAGGGACTTGGGTGTCGGTGTGATTGGAAGGTGTGTTGTTGTGGTAGAGAAGGCTACTAGTCCTAGGGAGGGGCTTCATGCTAGGGAGTAATGTAGGGGCTTCCACTTGTCTGTTGATAGTTGGTTGTATGTCTCGTATAATAATTGCTTCCAGGAAGAAAAGTCTAGACTTTTCTGATTCCTTGGCGAGAATGACGGTGTTGTCTTCTAAAAGTTTTCTTGTGATTTGTGTGTTGTGTTTTTCTAGTAGGTGTAGTTTGGGGCCTCCACTTGACAAGTGGGAAGACATTCTTCTCGACAATGTCGTTCTCGTTTGGCCAACGTAGCAGTCGAGAGTCGTACAGTCCTCTACGGGCCAGGAAAATTTGTATACTACGCTGGTGCAAGCGGGACCTTCGGGGCGAGGAGAAGTGTTGTTTCTAATTAAAAGTGTAGCTGTTTTTTGGTTGCGGTAATATATAGAGAGACGAACTTTATCATTCTCACTTTTGGGTTTTATGTTTCGATGAATAATCCTATTCAGAACCTTCGCATCTTCCTTGTAAGTTGTGGACATTTGGGCACGGTAAAACAAGGTAAAAATCTCACCTTCGCCTGCTACTGGGGTGGGAGGCCCATGGTACCATTTGTTGATGACACTTTTTAAGACACGCTGGCAGTATTGATTGGAATGTCCATTATTAACTAGAACTTGAGTGGCCCTGTTTATTTCTGCTTGAGTGGAGGTCCAGCGTGAGCAGTGGGTGAGTGCCCTCCTAAAGAAGGCACTAATGGTACTGTCTTTATAACGTTGGGGCACTCACTGTTCCCATTAAGACAGAGACCAGGGTTGGTGGGCTTAACATAAACGGAAGTGGAGAAGTTGTCACCCTCTTGTTGAAGCAATACATCAAGGAATGGGAGAGAGCCATTAACGTCTTCTTCAGTTGTGAATTTTAATCCTGATGTTTCTTCAAGCAGGTTACGGAGTGACTCTCTTGTGTTGACGAAGACATGATAAAAATATCGTCGACATATCTGCCATACACCATGGGTTTGTCTTGGTGTGAAAAAACTTCCATTTCGATTGACCCCATGAAAAAATTTGCGAAAAGGACTCCTAAGGGGGAGCCCATCGCCACACCGTCAACTTGCTGGTAGAGGTTACCGCGGGGACACCGGAAGGCAGTCTCCATGGTGCAGATCTCGAGCAGGCGACGAAGGTGAATTTCAGGAATGTCTAGCTTTGTAGAAGGTCCTGTTCGGTAAATAGTGTCACAAATGTAGTTGATTGTTCGTATAATTGGGACGTTAGTGAAGGGGGACTCCATATCAAGAGAGGAAATAATTCCTCTAGCAGGAGTGTCGTTAATGGAGTCCAAGAAATCTTTAGAAGAGACGTAGCTGTGTTGTGTGGGAATGAAGGGCGTAAGAAGTTGGTTCAGGAATTTGGCAAGGTTGTATGTCGGCGTAGAGATCTGGCTGATGATAGGACGAAGAGGATTCCCAGGTTTATGCGTCCTCACGTTTCCGTATAAATAGCCAGGCTTAAAATCACCGGAAATTTTGGTGAGTTTAACGCCTCCGTTCTTGGCGTTAATGGCGTCTATGGTCTTGTTGCTACTTCTTATGATGTCTATATACATATATGATATATATATATATGTATATGTATATATATATATATGCATATATATATATATATATATATATATATATATATATATATATATATTATTCAACCACAAACAACTTTTAATTCCATGCCATCGCAATCGAGACTGAAGAATCGCTCGATGGAGACATTTTGTTGGAAATTGAAACGTGGACGAGCCGAGGATTCGAACCCAGCTAACCCGTAACAAAGTTACAGTGACTTAAACCAATGCGCTATCAAGAGAGATATAAGTTGAGTACGATTTTCTTATATTTGTATGCTCGAATTACATACATCTACACGAAATATCGCGTTCAACCCACCTCCGCTATGATATTGCATTTAGCTAGTATGTGCACGTGGGATAGATTATACATCTACACTGAATGGTTCCCAGCGATCAATTGATATTATTCAACCACAAACAACTTTTAATTCCATGCCATCGCAATCGAGACTGAAGAATCGCTCGATGGAGACATTTTGTTGGAAATTGAAACGTGGACGAGCCGAGGATTCGAACCCAGCTAACCCGTAACAAAGTTACAGTGACTTAAACCAATGCGCTATCAAGAGAGATATAAGTTGAGTACGATTTTCTTATATTTGTATGCTCGAATTACATACATCTACACGAAATATCGCGTTCAACCCACCTCCGCTATGATATTGTAATTCGAGCAT
>NC_134816.1:6121073-6123573 GCF_046742065.1 Oratosquilla oratoria
GTTGAGGATGTACATGTGCTATGGGGAGAGAGTGGGAGAATATCAGATCATTTTTTGGTGGAAGGCAAGTTGAGAGTGGAGGATAGATGGAGAAAGAGGAATAGAAAAAAAAAGTAGGAAAGTGCTTAGAGTGAACTCTTTAAATGAAAAGGAAAAGGAGAAGGAGTACAAGAAGAAGCTGAGAGAGGAGTGGGAGGTAGTGAAGGATAGAGTAGAGCTAGGAGTGGAGGAGGAATCGGGATACTTCAAGGAGAGAGTCACAAAGTGTGCAAAGTTGGTGTGTGGAACCAGAAAGACGGGGGCAAATAGAAGAAAGGGTAGTGAATGGTGGGATGAGGAAACAAAGAAGGTTGTAAAAGAGAAAAAGCAAGCTTTCACAGATTGGTTACAAAATAGGACAAGGGAGTCGTATAAGAGATACAAAGAAAAAAGGAGTAAAGCAAAAGGTAAAGAAGGCAAAGAGGAGAGCAGATGTGAAATGGGGTAAGAGTATGACACAAAATTTTGAAAGTAATAAAAATATATTTTGGAAAAAAAATTAAGAGAGGAAGAGGAGGCGAATCAAGTAGAGAAGAAAAGGTAAAAGGTGCAGATGGAGAGATGATAATGGAAGAGAAGGCAGTAAGGCGAAGGTGGGCAGAGTATCTTAGGGAGTTGCTAAATGTGAAGGAGCATAGTGAGCGAAAGAGAGTTGCAGTGGGAAGTGCTAAGAAAATGACCGTGATGAGTGAGGAAAATGGAGGAGAAATAAGGAAGGATGAAGTGAAGGCAGTTGTTAAGATGATGAGAGCAGGTAAGGCATCTGGTCTGGATGGATGCCATGCAGAATGTCTAAAAAAAGGAGGTACAGTGATGGTGGACTGGCTGGTGTGGTTATTTGATGTTTGCTGGAAAGAGGGTAGAGTGCCGGAGGACTGGAGGAGTGCCTGTATAGTTCCACTTTACAAGGGAAAAGGGGACAATTGTAAGTGTAGTAATTTTATAGGGATTAGCTTGTTAAGTGTAGTTGGAAAGGCTTATGGGAGGATCTTGATAGTTAGGAGAGAAACAGAGGGAGTAATTAGCAAGGAACAGTATGAATTTAGGACAGGTAGAGGTTGCGTAGATCAGATGTTTGTGATAAGACAGATATATGAGAAACCTATAGGAAAAGGTAATTTTTTTTTTTTTTTTTTTTTTTTTTTTTTTTTTTTTTTTAAATCTAGAAATGGCTTATGAAAGGGTAGACAGGAAGGCACTGTGGGAGGTATTGCAGATATATGGGATAGGAGGAAAGCTTCTAGAACCTGTCAAAGTTTTTACGAGAGTAGTAGACCATGTGTCTGGATTAGAAATGTAGAGAGTGAGTGGTTCGAGGTAAAAGTGGGAGATCGTCAGGGATGTGTTATGTCGCCCTGGCTGTTCAACTTATACATGGATGGGGTGGTGCGTGAAGTGGTGGGTCTGGGATTAGAGATGTTTAAAGAAAATGGAGAAAAGTGGGAGGTGAGCCAGCTGCTGTTTGCGGACGACATTGCGCTCGTAGCAGGATCAGAGGAGGGATTCAGAAAGTAGGTGACAGAGTTTGGGAGAGTGTGTGAAAGGAGAAAGTTGAAGATAAATGTGGGTAAATGTAAGATGATGAGATGTACAAAGGGTGAAAGTGGCAGCAGACTGGAAGTGAGCATTAAGGGAGAGCGACTGGAGGAAGTGGGTAGTTTTAGATACTTGGGTGCAAATGTGGCAGGGAAAGGTGGAGTGGAGGCGGAGGTAGAATGTAGATTGAGAAAAGCGAGTAAAAGCCTAGGTGGATTAAAAAGTGTAATAAAGAATAGACATTTGGGAATGGAGGCTAAGAAGAGATTGTATGGAGTAATTGTGCCAACAGCACTGTATGGGGCAGAAACATGGAACATAAGAGAAGAAGGGAAAAGGAGTTTGAATGTGTTTGAGATGGGGTGTCTGAGAAGTATGATGGGGGTTACTAGGCTGAATAGAGTGAAAAATGTGAAGGTGAGGAGGAGAACAGGGGTGGTAAGGGAGTTGGGAGATAGGGTGGATGAAAGAGTATTAGGATGGTTTGGACACATGGAGAGAATGAGTGAAGAAAGACTAGTAAAAGAGGTATGGAAGGCAGATGTGGAGGGAGTGAACATGAGGCGGCGACCTAGGATGAGATGAGATGGATGGGGTGAAAGGGGCTTTGGGGAAGAAGGAAATGTCTGTTGAGGAAGGATGGGAGAGGACAGAAGACAGGGGTGAATGGAGAATGGTTGTATATGGATGATGTTGTAATGCATGAGGTGTAATGGATGGGGGTGAGGTAGTATGTGTGAGAAAAAATTGACGCAGCCCGAAGGGATTTCTCCCCGTCCTCTTTTCTGTATGAGGGGACGGAGAGGAGGGTCACCGATTTAATGAAGCGGCCTTGCTGTTGGTGTGCTGTGTCTTACGACACTGCCTCTGACCCTGGGCAGTGGACTAGATGCAGGGATGACCCGTCATCCAGGAGGTGTCAAGA
>NC_134816.1:6128573-6176073 GCF_046742065.1 Oratosquilla oratoria
AAAATACTCTATATAGATGCAGCATATACAAATTAAGACATGATTATCTATGGATAAACCAAAACATAAAGCGATAATAGATAACGACTCAGCATTACTTAAGAATTGAATTATCTATCAATCAGTTTTATTGAAACGAAAAAAATACAATCATTTCGGAACAAACTGACCTCTTTTGTTTTTATTTACCTATTTTAAAGGGTCTAAGAAACATGATTCAGTACAGGGCTTTATGTCGGAGGGCTTATTATATGAGAAAAGGAATCAGTACACTTAAAATATCAAAATATTAATATTGGTTAATCAGTGTAATTTAGACAATAATCTGCAGTCAGACGAGAACATACTGGAACTCATATTCACATTATTTGTTTTAATAAGGATTCTGAGTCTACAAAACAGGATTCAATTTGAGTGTCTATACAGGGATGATTGGGAGGGATTGAACACCTTCCAGCTAAGCAAAAGGGAGGATATACAAATGTTTGTAGACAACGGTACGAAACAGTCAGTTTGAATAAGTTCTAACAATAATTCCAAAAGTAGTCATCCTTCAACCATCTTTTCAGCTAGCCCATGCAGGAAATGCAATCTGATGCATATGCCACAGCCAGTTACGGAAGAAAGGCTACAGTCATGGCAGCTGGGACGAACGTATCGAAAAACTATACTGCTATATAATATTCACGAAGGTCTGTCATGTAGCCATGTGTGGATTCATTTACCTCATCTACTTGTCGTTGCGGTTGTTGTTGTTGTTGTTGTTGTTGTTGTTGTTGTTGTTGTTGTTGTTGTTGCTGTTGGGTTGAGGAAGGCCGTAGCTTAGGAGCCTACCGGGATAGTAAACACGGTAAGAAAAGAGAAAGATATGGAAACATTTGTTATTAAGAGAAACTACATGTATGATACCAACACTGAGTCTGTCTAATCTGAAACTTGTTTTCATTACTACTATTATTATCATCTATTTATATTTTTTACCATTAATTATCTATTTTTGTCAGATAGAAGGGAGCTCCACTTCGTTACATATTTGCAAAAAGAAAACAGTGACTACTACGGTTAATATGGTAGCAAGCCATTTTGCCTTACAGTTCTAAAACACATATAGAGAATTTGCCAACTACAGACTTTCTCTCGTTAGCTCACAAACGAGAAAAGAAATAAACATGACAGAATCTAGATTCACCGTCTCTTAGGTCATTAGTATTCTGCAGAAGTTACTGAATAAACTACTGGCAAAAGAGGCAAAAACAAATCTTGATTTAAATTTTTCGTTTGTTTTTGAAGCGCACTGCCCGTACAGCACAGAACAATCTTTACGCTCACATTCACTACTGTCGCGAAACACCTGCACGTCATGAGCAGTTCCATGAATATTATTCTACTTAGCTCCTCTATCCCTACCGCTCCTATCTAGTGACTGGTGACTGGTGCTAGGGTAGTGGTGTATTCGATAGGGACACATTGGAGATAGGGGATGGTTCACTGGTTACAGAAAGAGCAAGTGGCTGTGTAGCGTGCACACATGCAACAAATGCCAATATTTATATAGGTCTAATCTCTATTTTTCTCTGGGTTGTAAAAAAAAGACATTACCTGTTGTTGAGCGCCCGGTAGCAGCTGCTTTTGAGCCTTTGGAGGTTGAAAAATAATTAAATGAGCAAGTGGGACATGTGATGAGAGTGCACAGTGTGGTGATGTGACCAGACCACGGGACCAGACTCAATTTTTAACCCTTTGCATGTTGGTCTTTTAGGAGTTAGTATCCCTTTACATGGTGGTGCCGGATTTGAGAACAAGTGTGACTCATGTTATCCTGTTAGAATCTATGCAAGGCTTTACTATACAATGAATAATATATTTCAACATTTTGTTTCATTTCACTAGAAGCATATAGATATGTTGACGCCACATGGATAATGAAATAGATTATGATTGAATTTCACAGTGCAACAGGCATTGGATTAAACACGAATATGATCTAGTCCATGTTCTTACATTCAAATGTTGTTAAAAGAAAAAGAAAAATCAACCAGTCATATTAAATATAAAAACATAAGAGCATAAGAATGAAGGAGACTGTAAGAGACCATAAGGCCTATACTAGGTAGTTCCATGTTCATTACTCCCTGTCATCCCCATCCATAAAGTTGTCTAACAGTTTTTTAAAACAACAGGTTACTAAGTCTAAGTTCGTTGACCACCCTATTAGTAAACCAATTCTTGCCTATTTCCTTCTTGAATCTAAATTTGTCCAATGTAGATTCATTACTGTGAGTCCTACCCTGTTGTCTTAATGTGATGACCTTGTTTGCGTCACCCTTGTTAAAGCCTTTGATCCACTTGAACACCTCTATTAGATCACCCCACATTCTGCATCTTTCCAGAGAATGTAAGTTAGGATGTCTAAGCCTATATTCGTAAGGTAAATTTCTGAGAGCCCATGTATCATTTTGGTCATTCTCCTCTGTATTGATTCTAGTGAACTGATATCATTCTGAGACCAAAACTGTACTGCATAATCAAGGATGGGTCTAATTAACGCTAGATAGAGTTTGATAATTACCTCTGCACTTTTATTCGTAACCGTCCTGGCAATGAAACCTAATGCTCTGTTAGCTTTATTCCTGGCACTAATGCACTGTTTCCTGGATTTAAGGTCAAAACTCACTAGAACTCCCAAGTCTCTCTCGCACTCAGTTTTCTTTCTCTAAAAAAAAAGTGTTATTTAAGCTATATCGGTTTTTGGGGTTGTGTAGCCCTACGTTTAACACGCTGCACTTTGAGATATTGAAATCTATTTGCCATTTCACCGACCATGTGAACAATTTGTTAGGATCATCCTGCATAATTTCGGCGTCGTCTCCTGACCTAATTTGGCGTCCTATTTCAGTATCGTCCGCAAACTTACTAACATCACTATTAATCTCATTGTCCAAGTCGTTTATGTACATAATGAACAATAAGGGACCCAAAACCGAGCCCTGGAGAACTCCACTAGAAACACTCCCCCATTTGGATTTTACACAATTTATGGTGACCCGCTGTTTTATGTCATTGATACAAGATCTAATCCATTCTAACAACTTTCCTCCTACGCCATGGGCTTTAATTTTATTTAGTAGTCTCTGGTTGGGCACCTTGTCGAGCGCTTTGCTAAAATCAAGGTAAATAACATCATAACTATCATGTTATCTGATGCCTTATATACGTTAGTGTAAAAAGATGGAAGATTAGTCATACATGATTTACCATGCTGAGTCACGAATCAAATTATCTCTCTATGTGATCTCTGAGTCTATTAACTATTATTGATTCAAGCATCTTACCCATAACTGATGCAAAAATTTAACACTTCAAATCCCAAAGGTTCGCTTTAAGCCGAAAGAAGTCGTCTGGTGTTAGATGGAATGAAACATATTGAGACAATGGTAGTTAATGGGTTGGAAAAGATTGCTCTTCCTTTCAACTCCCAAAGGTCTCTTCTAAGCCGAATAAAATCACCTTGCGATAGCCAGAATAAAATCTTGAAACCAAACACTGCGAGCTGCTCGGTTGATTTTGAGAAAAATGGAATAGAAGATATTTGTTACAATGTAACAAATCAGAATAAGTGTATAAACTTGAGAAAAATATCGAGAAAGTAGACACTTGGAGCATTTCTTGTCTAACTAAAAAGTATTTTTCTTAATTTCATGAGATCTAAAGTTGCCTAGAGGATTGATTAATTCTTAATGAGCGCACGACAAAGTTAAAAATTATCATCGAACGAGACATGATAAACATCTGAGAACTTCTACGGAACTGCCGAACGTTGAGATCTTCAACGGTAGAAATATTCACAACAGAACAGGAATATACGAATATTCTCGTATAGAAAAGTGTGATTACTAATATATATACATATATATACTGTATATATATATATATATATATATATGTATGTATGTATATGTGTATATGTGCATATATATATACATATATATATATATATATACATATATATACATATACATATATGCATGTGTATATATATATACATATATATACATATATATATATTTATATATATATACATATTTATATATATGTATATATACATATACACATATATACATATATATATATATATATATATATATATATATATATATATATATATATATGATGAGACAGTCTGACAGGTTAACGTAAGCGGAGTAGGAAACACAGAAGTCTTAGTTTTGAGTTTATTCCTGACTAGTTTCGCAGGTATGCTTTTTCAAAAGCATACCTGCGAAACTAGTCAGAAATAGACTCAAGACTAAGACTCCTGTGTTTCCTACTCCACTTACGTCATATATATATATATATATATATATATATATATATATATATATATATATATATATATACATATCAGACATTCTGAGTCCACTGCTGACCAAAGGCATCTTTCATAGCATTCCATGATTCATACAGTTGCACCAACCTCTGCCACGTCACTTCTGTAAACTTCTCTATTTCGTTTCTACACCTACTGTCTGGTCTCCCTCTTCCAAGCTTCTCATCTCAGTAACACGCTTGCTTCATCACTCATTAATTGTTCGCGCTAATTTATCTGGCCAATTCCACTTCCTCTCTTTTACCGCCTCCACAATATTTTTCACTCTAGTTTGCTCTCTCACCCAACTTGCTCTCTTTGGGTCTCTCAGTGTTATTCACATTATTGATCTCTCCATTCTCTCTGTGCATTCCTTAGCTTTGTCTTCATCGCCCTCTACACTTTCCAAGTCTCACACCGTTGATTATTGCTGGCAGAATGCACTGATTGTAAAATTTACGTTTTAAACATAAAGGTAGAGAGCTTCTCAGGATTTTATTACTCTTACCAAACACTTTCCAACCAATTGCTATACCCCTTTTATTTCATTATCATGATTTTGGCCACTAATTATGCTCTTCAACTTCTTCGAGACTCTCACCATCGATAATAATCTCTTTATTCTAAAATTTCATGTTGAA
This sequence comes from Oratosquilla oratoria, assembly GCF_046742065.1. Taxonomy (NCBI): domain Eukaryota; kingdom Metazoa; phylum Arthropoda; class Malacostraca; order Stomatopoda; family Squillidae; genus Oratosquilla; species Oratosquilla oratoria. The sequence continues at coordinate 6,133,581 of NC_134816.1, forward strand.
CATTACTTTGGTTTTACTCTAATTCATTTTCAAACCTGCTTTTAGACTTTCCTTATTCATATCACTAAGCATATCTTGGAAGTCTGCTTTTTCTGAAATAAGAATAATGTAATTCACAAACCTGAGCTGGTTAAAATATTTGCTATTATTCTTTAAACCTTTCTCTTCCCAACTCAAACTTCTGAAGATCTCTTCCAAGTAAGCTGTAAATAATTCTATTATATTTATATCACCTTGTCGTACTCCTTTCTCGATCTTTACCAATTCTGTATTTTTATGTAATCGAATTACAGCGGCATCTTTCGCACACATATTTCCTAGAACCATTACGATCTGTTCGTTTGCACCCTGTTTGTGTAGCGAGTTTAGTATTGCTGTTTGTTCTACCGAGTCAAAGGCCTTCTCGTAATCTGCAAAAGTTAAACAAAGAGGTATATTTTATTCTGTCGTTTTTTCAATAAGTTGATTCATCGCCTACAAATGGTCAAGAGTCAAAAATCTGCTTCTAAAGCCTGCTTGTTCTCCCTGTTGGTTTCTATCTAGAACTTGACTTAGTCTATTTGTAAGGATCTTTGAGAATACTTTATGTACATTTGATAGCAAGCTAATCGGTCGATAGTTACTAAGGTCCTTCTGGTCTCCTTTTTTGTGAAGCAAAATCACTACAAGATTCGGAAACGCTTTCTTGACGTAAACACTGGATGTACAACTAAGTTAACTTACAACGAAGTTCTTTCCCTGCGTCTTTCAAAAGATCTATCTATATACCATCTTCCCCAGGTGCTATTTCTCGTTTCATAATTTCTAGAGCAAATTCTGCTTCATCCTTTGTAACTCCTGGTGAATTTACTGACTCAACTAGTGTATGAATATAAATGTTTTTCAGGGAACTGTGCGGCCCTGCCCTCTACATACATTGGAAGAACCACTACGAAGCTCTCCAGGCGCCTTACACTCCACCTGTCAAACGGAGCTCCGAAGAAGCACTCAGATGAGGTTCACGGGGTTAGTCTGACTAGAGAAATGCTAGTCGAAGGAACTTCCATCCTGCATACCGAAAGAGATTACTCCCGTCTACGTATATTGGAAGCCCTTTATATAAAAATCAAAACCCTTCTCTCAACTCTCAAATCACCGATATGTACATAACTCCTAGCCTTAGAAACTTTCACAACAGTTATAAAATTGTTAGAGAAGAAGACGAACGGTGTACGGCTCAGGCAGGTTCGCAAGAGGGATCCCAGGTAAATGCCTAGATCCGTATTGGCCAGCCTCGACCAATCACGTTCCTCCTTTTCTCCCATTCTGTACCTTAGTTCCGTATTTAAAGTGTTCACCTTTTTTGCCTGTACCAGAACCTGAAGATGACCTATGTAGGTCGAAAGCTTGTAACAATAAACTGTTCTTCGTCTACAAGAACTTTCTATGTCTTTCGGACAACTTTTATGGGAGCTACCCATTGCTCACCGTTCCATCGTCAGAGATGTAGAGCTACTCAGCAAAAATTGTCGTGAACGCAGAAGCTGCTGTGAACTTCAATCAAAATTGTCTACATGAGAACCTGCTACCTAAATACACACACACACACACACACACACACATACACATATATATATATATATATATATATATATATATATATATATGTATATATATATATATATATATATATATATATTATCGGAAAATTTCAAAACACTGGACTCAGAGTGACAGAATTTATTACCGACGTTTCGAACCCTGTCCGAGGTTCGTCCTCAGGGTTATACATCGTAAGCAAAAGGATTCAGTTATATAGTGTACCGATGTTCTCTGGGACAGGTCCCACCGGATTGAACAGAGTTGCCTTTTTTTTTTTTTTTTTTTAACAGAATAGTAAAACTCCTGAGGACGAACCCTAGATAGGGTTCGAAACGTCGGTAATAAATTCTGTTACTCTGAGTCCAGTGTTTTGAAAGTTTCCGATAACATGGCTCCTGGCTCTTTACGAACACATACATACATATATATATATATATATATATATATATGCATATATACATACACACACATACAATATATATATATATATACATATTATGGAAGAAAGTATACGCTGGACTCGACGTTCGTCAATTTATTCCGACGTTTCGAACCCTGTCCGGGGTTCGTCTTCAGGGTAATACAGTGGTAGCAATAGGAAATGTACATATATAGGGGATACCTGGTACAGTGGGACAGGTCTTCCCATTAACCTATATTCCAACGCAGGTAGAACATATCAAAAACACAAATGAGCAACAAAAATATATAAAACTATAATACAAAATGTGCAATACTTCCTTAAAAACATTCAAAGAGTTTACTACAGAATAGATAAAGAAAATACAGTGAAGGCTGTAAGAACTCAACCCGCTGCCGATGGGTCGCAACACAATGCACCCCGTGGAACAAATGTCCCGCGTAGCATGCATTGTCACATAACAAAGAAATTGGAAGAAGAAGAAGAACGTATAATCCATCAATATAATAAACATGCAAAAAGGAGTTCACATTAAGATAAATAAGAAAACAAAATGCAGTGTGAAAAATGCCCCCAAGATTGGGTATAAAAGCTGCACACTGTGATATGCCACAACAATACGATAAACTACAACTCGCCACGCGGAACAAAAGTCACGTGAAGCATCCACTGTCACAGATCCCAGAAATTGTCACCGTAAAGTGAAGCAAAACCCTCCCTCACCGTTAATAAATTACATAGATAAAAATAAAATGTAATAATACAAAACACACCAAGAAACACATTACCGTCGTGTTAATACAAATAAAACAAATAAAACACACAACATAAACAAATTATGACGTATGCTTCCTCTCCAGCCTATCCTTCGCTCCCTTATAAATTGGGTTTAGAGTGATGCATCTGTTGACACTATTATCGTCACTTGACCAAGCTTCCAAGAATAATCTGGAGCTTTTTTCCGCATTCTGCCAGTCCATCTCGTGTCCCGTTTCTTCGCAGTGTCTTAAAATGGCCGAACTCATGTCCCTCCTACCGACAGCCCTCTGGTGTTCTAGCAGTCTAATCGCTAATTTCTTGCTAGTTTCCCCCAACATAATGTGTCTCACAGTCTTTGCACCTGATGTCATAAACCACCCCTATTAGGTCCGCTTGGCTCACAATGTCCTTAATTTTGGTCAGGGCTCTATGTAGCGTGTTCCTCGGTTTGTGTGCTATTTCAACACCGTGTTTTCTTAACAGTCTGGCCGCTGCCTCAGAAGCCCCTTTCAAATAAGGGACCGTAACCCACGGCACGTCCGGTCGTCTGTCGTCCATCCTACCCCTCGGTTGTTGTGCCGTCCACCTTTTTATCACCGAATTCGGGCAACCGTTGTCCCTAAATACCTTCTTCAGGTGACTCCTCTCCTTCCTCTTCCTATCTTCCGCGGAACACACCTTTTCCACCCTAGACCACAGAGTCTTGACCACACTTCTTTTGTGCGTGGCCGGATGACAGCTGCCATAGTCCAGAAGCCGGTCTGTATGGGTGTCCTTTCTATAAACCCCCGTTGTCAGTGTGGACCCGCTTCTCGTCACCATGACATCCAGAAATGGCAATCGGCCGTTCTCCTCTTTCTCCATCTCAAACTGGATGGCTTCATTCTTTGTATTCAGTCGCTCGAAGATATATATATATATATATATATATATATATATATATATATATATATATATATATATATATATATATGTTGACGAAGGTGGAAAAAGAAGTCACGGGTCTAGTTCCGAGTTCCTGAGTTTATTCCTGACCGGTTTTGCTCTGTGCTTCTTCAGAGGAAGACAGGGGTGACACACACACACACACACACACACACACACACACACACACACACACGCACACACAGGGGTGCCACACACACACACACACACACACACAGGGGTGACACACACACACACACACACACACACACACACACACACACACACACACACACACACACAATGTACCACCATATATATATGTATATGTGAATATATACATATATATATGTGTGTGTGTGTGTGTGTGTGTGTGTGTGTGTGTGTGTGTGTGTGTGTGTGTGTGTGTGTGTGTGTGTGTGTGTGTGTGTGTGTGTGTGTGTGTGTGTGTGTGTGTGTGTGTGTGTGTGTATTTACCTAGTTGTATTTACCTAGTCGTATTTTACGGGAAGGGGAGCTATGCTCGTGGTGTCCCGTCTTTATATCTCATTTTATCTCAACTATTTTTAGATTCATGTATTGTTTTTGCACACACTACTTTCTCATCTAACTTGTTCCAAATGTCTATTACTCTGTGAGGAAAACTATTCTTTTTCAGATCTCTTCTATAGCTGTCTTTCTTGATTTTCTTTCCGTGTCCTCTTGTATTTCTTTCATCCCATTTTATTAGATCCTCTCTATCAATAATTTCTATGCCTTTCATGATTCTGTAAATAGTTATCAAATCTCCTCTCTCTCTTCTTTGCTCTAGTGTCTGTAGCTCAAGTTTTGCTAGTCTCTCTTCATATGATAGTTTTGAGAGTGTTGGTGCCAATTTTGTAATTGCTCTTTGTATTCTTTCAAGTTTTGTTATACATTTTTTCTGTATTTGGTGACCACATCGTTGATGGATATTCCAATCTTGGTCTTATCAAAGTGATTAATATTTTCTTCACCATTTATTCATCCAGGTATGTAAATGCCACTTTGATTGTTCTTATTAAATTATAAGTTTCTCCAAAAATATTGTTTATATGTTTCTCAGGTGACATATTATTCATAACAATGACTCCCAGGTCCTTCTCATTTTCTCCTTTTTTTTTTATTTCTTCTTCTCCCAATTTATATGATCCTTCTATTCTTTTTTTGCTTTTTCCAAATTCCACTATACTACACTTTTTGGTATTGAACTCCATCTCCCACTTCCTACTCCATTCCCAGACTTTATTGAGATCACTCTGTAGTGACTCACAATCTTCTTCCATGTTCACTTTTTTTTAACAATTTTGCGTCATCTGCAAAGAAGCTCATGTAACTTTCAATTTCTTTATCCATATCATTAATATATACAGCAAACATTATTGGGGCCAAAACTGTTCCTTGGGGAACACCGCTTATTACTTCATCCCAGTTAGAGTGTTCGTCTCTTATCACTACTCTCACTTTTCTTTCTTGCAAAAAGTCTTCCATCCATTTAAGCAGTTTGCCCTGTATTCCTCCTTCAGTTTCTAATTTCTTAAGTAACTTCTTATGTGGTACTTTGTCAAAAGCTTTTTTTTAGGACTAGAAATGCACAATCAGCCCATCCATCTCTTTCTTGTATTATATCTATTAGCCTTGAATAGAAACATATTAAATTGGTGACGCAAGATCGTCATTGTCTGAATCCAAACTGCCTTGGATTTAGTGCGTTTTTTTTTCTAAATACTTTACCCATCTACTTTTGATCATTCTTTCACAGATTTTTGCTATTGTACTTGTTAGAGGGACTGGTCTATAGTTTGTAAGGTCCTCTTTATTTCCTCCTTTGTATATAGGTACTATATTTGCCCTTTTCCAATCTTTTGGAACTTTTCCTTCTTTCAAGGAACTGTTTATTATGCTTTGTATTTTGTCTGCCAGTTCATTCTTCCATTCTTTCAAAATCCAGTTTGCTATTTCATCTGGTCCATGCGATTTTCTGACATCAAGATTACACAAGTGTTTCATTATTTCATTCTTTGTTACTTCTATTTCTTTCATAGGGGGGACTTTCTCTTCCCATTCGATCTCTCCAGGTTGTATGTTCTCCCTTGTAAACACCGATTTAAAATGATTGTTCATTATTTCTGCCATTTCTATTTCCTCTGTGCATTCAACTCCTCCTTGTTGTAATTTCTCTAATTCTTGTTTGTTTTTCAGTTTGTTGTTTACAAATCTGTAAAATAGTTTTGGTTGATCTTTACATTTTTCTATGACATCTTTTCATATTTTCTTTTTTCGTCTCTGCACACTTGTACATATTTATTTCTATAACTAGTATATATTTTCCATTTTTCAGGTCTTTTGTCTTTCTTCGATTAGGTCCAAGCTTGATCTCTTTTGTCTTTTAACTCCCTACAACTTTTGTTGTACCAGCACTTTACATATTATTTTTCTTGTTTTTGTCTTGGGACATACTTTTCCACTCCTTTTTTATAATTTTTTGTCAAAATATTCCATTTCTCTTCTACTGTTGTATCTTTGTGTATTCTTTCCCAGTTTTCTTTTTGAAAGAATTCTCTTATTTTATAAAAAAAGAAAAAATCATACATCAATCTTCCTTTTCTATATTGTTCATTTCTTTTCATGTATTTTTCCTCATTTAGTTCTAGTTCTATCAATATATGGTCACTTTTACTTATTGGTGCCTGGTATTCTATCTTTTTCACTATTTCAGGTTCTGATGTGATTATTAGGTCTAGTCTCAATGGTTCTTCTTCATTTCTATACCTAGTGTTCTCTTGAATCCATTGTGTCATTGTGTGGTCAATAATCATCTCAAGTAGAAGATTTCCCCATGAGTCTTCTTCACCCTTTACTGTCATCTCTTTCCAGCAAATTTCTTTGCAATTAAAGTCGCCCATCATAACTATTCTTCCTCCATCTTCCATTATCTTGTTTAATGTTATTCTTGTGTCTTCTAACATACTTTTATGTTCACTCTCTTCCCTCGAGGCTGTTTTTGGGGGCACGTAGTTTATTACAAAATTTCTGCTCTTCTTATCTCTGTCTTCTACTTCTATCATAATCATCTCTACTCTATTATTTCCATATGTGACACTCTTTACGTTTATATCCTTCTTAGTCAGGAACATAAATCCACCCCTTTGTTTTATCTCTCTGTTTCTAATCCAATAATTATATGCATTGTGTCCTATGCTGTTGGGTGGTAGTGGACCTTTTAATTTTGTCTCTACAATTCCCATTATGTCCGGTTCTTTTTCCTTCAGATAATCATTCAGTTCATTCAGTCCTGTTATTAATCCATCTATATTTGTGTAGGATACTCTTAACTTTCTGTTATTTCCATTGTATTTTCTGTTTCTTTTTTGCTTCTTTCTGTTATGGTCCATTTCCTCACTTTCAATTTCACTACTCTCCAATATGATTCTTCTTTTTCTGACTCCGTTCTGTTCTCGGTTTTTTTTTTTTTTGTTTTGTTTTTTTTTTAGCTTTTTGCCTTTTCATTTTTTCTTCATCTCTTTCCTCTTTATTCATTTCTCTTTTTATCCATACCTTTTTATATTGTTCACTTGCTGCTAGCTTCCCTGTTTTTGCTAAGATATTCTCTACGTTACCGAACCTATTTTCCCAGTGCTCGGTCATTTTATCAAGTTTTTCCTCTAGTCTTGCTAATCGGGGGAGGTTGGTATCCCCCCCACCCTCTTTAAATCCCTGGAAACTATTATCATCACCTTCCACTGTGCTGCTCTTATCTATATTTCTAATCTTTACATTTTTGTTGATCCCGTCATCACCGAAATCATCGTCATCATCGGTCCGTCTTTTGTTTACAAGACGCCTGGCCTCCTGGACCATGTCCCCCTCTTCCTCATTTCCTTCCATTTCCCTCAATTATCCCTCCCCTTCTCCTTTTTTATCACTTTCCCACTACACCACGAGCTTTCCCCATCCCTATAAATACAATAAGGTACTATGTAGATTTTCCTTTTTCTTCGGAATTCCAATTCTCGCCGTCCATCCGACGAAAATGTGTGTGTGTGTGTGTGTGTGTGTGTGTGTGTGTGTGTGTGTGTGTGTGTGTGTGTGTGTGTGTGTGTGTGTGTGTGTGTGTGTGTGTGTGTGTGTGTGTGTGTGTGTGTGTGTGTGTGTGTGTGTGTGTGTGTGTGTGTGTGTGGCACCCCTGTCTCCTCCTCACTGTTCGGGTCGGAAACAATACAGCAAGACACAGTCCGTCCACACCAGAGCCACTCACACTTTCACGTCCCCTCATGCGGAAATATAGAAGACGGGAAGAAATCACTTCGGGCTGCATCAGAATATCATCCACACACAATTTCCTCCACTAACCCCTATACCCCGACCTCTCCCTTCCTTAATCAACAAACATCACCATCCATCCATCGCATCCTCGGTCGTACATTAAGTTCACCCCATCCAGCTTTGCTATTTTTTTCACTTATTCTTTCCATGTGCCCAGACCATCCTAATAATCTTTCATCCAGATTAAATCCCACCTTCCTTTGCATTTCCACTTTTTTCTTCACCTCCTCATTGCTCTTGTACTATTCCATATATGTACATATTGAACAGTCATGGCGACATGACACAGTCCTGATACAGCCCAACCTTTACCGCAAACCGCTCCCTCTCTCCATTTTCTATCCTAACACAGGCTCTACTACTCTCGAAAAATACTTGACTGCCCTTAAAACCTCCCACAGTGCCCTCCTGTCTACCATGCCAAAAGAACTTTTTGTTTATGACTGTTGTGTTCTTGTATAGGTCTTTCATTGTTAAAATTTATTGTCTTCCAGTACAAGTGCAGCAGTGAAGAGCGTGAACCTCACACCTACATTAATATGACAGCAACAAAATTAACAAGACGCTTAACATACCGTCTATCCAACAGATTAAGTTACACTACACCACCTCACACAACCAATCATTAACAAGAAAAGTTCTAGACAAGAACACAAGAATCATAGAAAAAAAAATCAGATGCCCGTAGGTTACTGTTCCTGAAGGCCATCTTCATACAAACCAACTAATCCAACTTCAACGTGCAAGTCGAGAATCTGCAGATCATGCCTTTCATAAAGCGACTGGGCCTATGCAGATCAAACACCTACACTGCGAAAAGTCCGACAAACCTTCCTTAACTCTCTATCCCTACTGGCCTATGGCAGCCATTCAGCGGAGTCCTCTTCTTGAGGAAACCCCAATTATCACCACACAACATATAAATAATCCTATCACGGAGCCTGCTCGTCACATCGCCTAGAAGATAAAACCAGGAAGTTTCGAAACGTTGGTAACAATTGGAGAAATACTGCGAAACATCAACGATAAATACAAAAAGATCGTGCGTTGTTTAGAAACTCCCTCCAATTTGGACCAAACCTCAGACAGGCCCAATTTGGAAGGAGACAAAATTAAAATGTATTGCAAATCCCACATGACTTCATATTATAAAGTCGAAGAGAAAATAATGAAACAAATTATCAAACGTCATGTCAAACCAGTCAACCCTCTTGAATGCGTAGATTTGATAATCTATTACAAGAACAAGAAAACGTCGAATCTCCTTTATAGAACAATCCCGCCTGCAAATCTTCTGTGCTCCAACGTAGTCATCTTGTGTGTGAATTTATTTGTAAACAAGGGAACTGTGAGTACTCTCCGTCTTCATACATAGGATACTGCACCACTAAGCTCACTAGAAGAATCAGCCTACATTTACAGAACAGCACACCTAAGGCAAACAGTGAATCTTGCCACAAAACCACACTTACTAGGACCAACATGGTTGAAAACATTACAATCTTAGGGCAAGCACAAGACACAAGAAGACTACAGATCCTTGAGGCTCTCTTTATTCGGGAGAGACCACCTTTGAGCCTACAGGCACAAAAAATTTTTAGTCATCTCGTCCTCGCGGAGATTTTCCTAATTTTCCAGGAATCCACAACGACTGATGACGTCACTGCTCTCAGCTCCTGTGTCCGACGTACCTGATTGGCCATCGCATCCACGACATCGTCGCTCCTGATTGACTGACCTTTTCTTACCTCGTTCTTTTCTCTTATTTGTTGTTCTTTTGTTATATATCTCCCCCCCCCCTTTTTTTTTTTTATATATATCCTGTTCCCTGACCTTTTGTCATCGTTTTTGAAAATGTACATAGTGTGCGAAACGTCAAGCACAACTAAACTTCGACGTAATCTTCTGATTTCGACTCATGTTCTTCGGACGAGCTATAGCTATATTAAGCAATGAAGCCAAGTCTATAGTTAGACGAGTGGAAAATATCCATAAGAAGATCATTAATGCAAATGGTGCTGTTTTCTTCAATGAAATCTATCTACAGGAAAACCTGCTGCCAAAATATACATACATACATGCATATATATATATATATATATATATATATATATATATATATATAGATATATATATATATATATGCTAATAAGAACACGGGTACGTGTGTTCACTTATGCAAAGTAGACCACTTGGAAAAAGAAATTAACGAAGCAGAGCGCTTTCGTATATTACATCCTCAGTGCAACAAGTACATAGTGATAGGAATACATAGACATTATATACATGATACAAAGGAACCAGGACAGTTTTGAATAAGCATACCGACCAATTACCCCCTAGAGAGCGGAATGTCATTGTCAATTATCTTACGATGGTCGGGCGACATTAGGTCACATTCGCCAAGGAGAGCGGAAGGTCATTGTCAATTATCTTACGATGGTCGGGCGACATCAGGTCACAGTCGCCAAAGAGAGCGGAAGGTCATTGTCAATTATCTTACGATGGTCGGGCGACATCAGGTCACAGTCGCCAAGGGTCACTGTTTCTACTACTTATATAGGGCGACATTAAGTCAATTTGTTGGATTACATTTTACATGATATTATCTTACTAATTTCTTGACAAATGAAATTATCAAGTTTGTACAAGCCTTTATGTAGGTTGGTATTTTGATTACTAGTGGTATGAATCAAACTGCACTCTATTAAATTTCTTGCTATTATGTTGTTGGTAAAATAGATTGCCTGGGCATTACCCCAATCAACTGGATGATTATTTAATTCAATATGCTTGAATATACCACTAGAATGATTGCCATCCCTGACATTTTTCTTGTGTTGTTCAATAGGTTTGGCAGTTTGACCTATGTAAAATTGATTACACATTTTGCAAGGAATTTTATAAATGCATCCTTTTTTGATTTCAATACTATTGTTGATAAGTTTATGTTTTACTGTACTATCATGTTTAAAAACTACCTTTACGTTAAATCTTTTTAATAATTCTGTGATACTTAACAAATTTTCTTGAAATGGTAAAATTAAAACATTATGATAATTGAAAGGTGATTTAGGCTGAGGAGTTAAAAATGATTTCCTTGCAAAATTGTAAGCAATATCAAGGAATTGCAGTTGTTATTTTAAACAAGGTTGATTATCTTAGAAAAAATGAATGATTTATTAGATGATAACAATACTTACACACTTCTTAACAAAAATCCTACAGAAGTAGTTAATAGTTATTATAATAAGAAATTAAAAGAACTGCTTCATAAGAATAGAGACCTCTTACAGAAATTCACTTCAATTAGTCCCCCTTTGCCACATATGTATGGTCTCATTAAGACTCATAAATGTAACAACCCCGCTAGACCTATTGTTTCGTCAATTGGTTCCGCTTCTTACAAGCTTTCCAAATGGCTAGTTACTATCCTTAGCCCTTTAGTAGGTACAATCTCTTCTTCTCATGTTACAAACACTTCTGATTTAATAGACAAACTCCATAATATTAAACCTAATTATAAGTTTACATTGGTTAGTTTTGATATAGTCAGTTTATTCACAAAAGTTCCCATAAATGATTTATTATTTTACCTTCAAGATGAACTTAATAAACATGTTCTTCCATTGCCATCATCTACATTGATTGAACTAATTAAATTATGTGTCAAAGATTGTAAGTTTCAATTTAATGGTAATTTCTATTCCCAAAAATTCGGCATGAGTATGGGAAACCCTTTATCCCCAGTTTTAAGTAATTTATACATGGAATTTTTTTTAAACTAAAATATTACGCACAATCTTCCCCCCTAAGATCCCTTGGCTTAGGTATATTGATGACATCTTATGTCTTTGGCCAGAAGATAAAAATGTCCATAATTTTTTAACTAAGTTGAATACCCTTGTTGATTCTATTAAATTTACTTTAGAAATTGAGAAAAATTGTACCTTACCTTTCTTAGATTGCACTATCCTACGTCATGACAATAGCCTTAAATTTAAAGTATATCGTAAACCAACCAATGTAAGTTCATATATTCATTATTATTATTCTCATCCAAATAATATTAAACGTACAGTATTTGCCTCAATGTATTTAAGAGCTTTTCGTATTTGTAGTCCTGAATTTATTGATGAAGAAATCAGAAATGTTTTTAACATTGGGCTAGAATTAAAATACCCTAGGCAATTCCTTGATATTACTTACAATTTTGCAAGGAAATCATTTTTAACTCCTCAGCCTAAATCACCTTTCAATTATCATAATGTTTTAATTTTACCATTTCAAGAAAATTTGTTAAGTATCACAGAATTATTAAAAAGATTTAACGTAAAGGTAGTTTTTAAACATGATAGTACAGTAAAACATAAACTTATCAACAATAGTATTGAAATCAAAAAAGGATGCATTTATAAAATTCCTTGCAAAATGTGTAATCAATTTTACATAGGTCAAACTGCCAAACCTATTGAACAACACAAGAAAAATGTCAGGGATGGCAATCATTCTAGTGGTATATTCAAGCATATTGAATTAAATAATCATCCAGTTGATTGGGGTAATGCCCAGGCAATCTATTATACCAACAACATAATAGCAAGAAATTTAATAGAGTGCAGTTTGATTCATACCACTTGTAATCAAAATACCAACCTACATAAAGGCTTGTACAAACTTGATAATTTCATTTGTCAAGAAATTAGTAAGATAATATCATGTAAAATGTAATCCAACAAATTGACTTAATGTCGCCCTATATAAGTAGTAGAAACAGTGACCCTTGGCGACTGTGACCTGATGTCGCCCGACCATCGTAAGATAATTGACAATGACCTTCCGCTCTCTTTGGCGACTGTGACCTGATGTCGCCCGACCATCGTAAGATAATTGACAATGACCTTCCGCTCTCCTTGGCGAATGTGACCTAATGTCGCCCGACCATCGTAAGATAATTGACAATGACCTTCCGCTCTCTAGGGGGTAATTGGTCGGTATGCTTATTCAAAACTGTCCTGGTTCCTTTGTATCATGTATATAATGTCTATGTATTCCTATCACTATGTACTTGTTGCACTGAAGATGTAATATACGAAAGCGCTCTGCTTCGTTAGTTTCTTTTTCCAAGTGGTCTACTTTGCATATATATATATATATATATATATATATATATATACATATATATATATACATATATATATATATGTACATATATATATATATATGTATATATATGTATATATATATATATATATGTATGTATGTATGTATGTATATGTATATTATCATTACAACCTCGTGGTTTGTGTTTGAAGTATAAAGAGTTATGCAAGAGGGGAATTCGAGAAGTAGAGTGGGCCTGTGGTGGTAATTTGAAACAGTTTTAAGCTAGAGGGATGCCACACACCAACAGGTGTAATGGTAATAATAAAAAAAGAGAGAGAAAAGTGAGAGAGATGTAAGGATACTAGTTTTTGGCTAGTTCTTTATGAATAAATTGGATCACTATACGTTTTTTTTTTTTTTTCAAAGAGTGGCAACCAAAACAAAAAAAATATGTAATTACGTAAGGTAGAAATATTGTATCATACCTTCTTTCCAATGCAACAATAACACAACTCTACACCGTAAATTCTGAACGGCCAAACATAAGTCTTGTGCTAAATAACATTTTAACTAACACATTCTAGTCTAAATATAACTTTCCCAAACTAACACATCCTATGATAAATATCACGTTTCCTAACTAATACATTCTATGATAAATATCACTTTCCCTAACTAATACATCATACGATAAATATCACACCTGAGAGGTCACAATTGCCAAATTAATGCTGATCTCTTACTACTAAATAATGAACTTAGGCACTGGTTCCAACGGGACAGTCAGACCTTAGAGACAGGAGGAGGGGAGTGTACCCCGTAGGTTAGAATAAGTGCCTTTTATAAGTCACTAGAGGGAGTGTGGCCAATGCAACTTGGAACTTGTAAGATAGTGACAGGTGAGGGCACCAGAAAAGCCGTCTACACAAGTTTGAACATGTAGGAACCAACCGGCTTTTTAGTAATACAGAGATTTGCAATCCCTGAATCGTAATACACACACACACACACACACACACACACACACACACACACACATATATATATATATATATATATATATATATTAACATAAGAAAGAAGGAGACTAGGAAACTACACGAGACCATAAGATCTACACTAGGCAGTTCCATGTCCATTACCACATAACATTCCAATCCATAAAGCTATCTAACCTTCTCTTAAAACAGCACTCACTACATGGTTACTAAGTCTGTTCCATTCGTTAATCACTTTATTGGTAAACCATTTCTTGTTCATTTCCTTCTTAATTCTAAATTTGTCCAATTTGGATCCATTACTGCGTGTCCTTCCCTGTTGTCTTAACATGATGACCTTGTCTCCATCACCCTTGTTAATGCCCTTGATTCACTTGAACACCTCTATTAGATCACCCCCGCATCATGCGTTTTTCAAGCGAGTGTAAATTAAATTGCCTAAGTCGTCCTCGTAAGGGAAATTTCTGAGCTCATGTATAATTTTTATCATTTCTACCTTGTACTGATTTTAGTGAATTCATTCCATACGATGGAGACCAAAAATGTACCGCAGAGTCAAGGATGGGTCTAACTAATGCAAATAGAGTTTGATAACTACCTCTGCACTTTTATTCGTAATGGTCATAAGAACATAAGAATGAAGAAGACTGCAAGAGACCATAAGGCCTACACTAGACAGCTCCATATCCATCAGCACCAGTCATCCCCATTTATAAAGTTGTCTAACCGTTTCTTAAAACAACTGATACTTTCAGCGCTCACTACTTGGTTACCAAGCCTATTCCATTTGTTGACCACCCTATTAGTAAACCAATTCTTGCCTATTTCCTTCTTAAATCTAAATTTTAAAGTTTAAATTCATTACTGCGAGTCCTGCCCTGTTTTTAATATGATAACCTTGTTTGCATCACCCTTGATCCACTTGAACACCTCTATTAGATCACCCCGCACTCTGTGTCTTTCCAGAGAGTGTAAGTTAAGGTGCCTAAGCCTCTCTTCATGAGGCAAATTTCTGAGTCCATGTATCATTTTGCTCATTCTTCTCTTTACTAATTCTAGTAAATTGATGCACATTCTTTAGGACGGAGACCAATACTGTACCGCATAGTCAAGGATGGGTCAAACTATCGCTAGATAGAGTTTGATAATTACCTCTGCACTTCTATTCGTAGCCGTCCTAGCAATGAAATCCAATGTTCTGTTAGCTTTATTCCTGGCGCTAATGCATTGTTTCCTGGTTTTAAGGTCCGGACTCATTAGAACTCCCAAGTCTCTCTCGCATTTAGTTTTCTCTATAAGCGTATTATCAAAGCTGTATTCATTTTCGGGGTTGTGTAGCCCTACGTTTAACACGCTGCACTTGGAGATATTGAAATTCATTTGCCATTTCACCGACCATGTGAACAATTCGTTAAGATCATCCTGCAGAATCTCAGCCTTGTCTCCTGACCTAATTAGGGGTCCCATTTTAGTGTCGTCCGAAAACTTACTAGTATCACTATTGATCCCATGTTTATGTACATAATGAACAATAAGGAACCCAAAACCGAGTCCTAGGGAACCCCACTGGTAACATTGCCCCACCTAGATTTTACCCCATTTATGGTAGCCTTCTGTTTTCTGTTACTGACCCAAGCTCTAATTCATTCTAACACTTTTCCTCCTACGCTATGGGCTTTGATTTTATTTAGTACTCTCTGGTTGGGCACCTTTGTCGAACGCTTTGCTAAAGTCAAGGTAAATAACATCGCAATTATCATTGTTATCTGACGCATTATATACTTTAGTGCATGAATTAAATCATGTCTCTCGATGTGTTCTCTGAGTCTATTACAAAGGATTACAAAGGATTACAAAGGCAAAGCATGCCGACAGGAGACCTTTTGATCCATATCTAGGTCGGATGCAAAAAAAAAAAAAAAATCATATTAATAATAAATTAAATCTATAACAATGTAAATAACAATTAAAATACATAAATAAATGCATTGGTATAGTTGAATAACAAACAAACAGGTAAATAGTAAATGATAATAAATTGACATATAACTAATAATAAATGAAAATCAGACAGACAAATTATAACAAAATAAAAACAAATAATATAACATAAATTATAATAATTACAGCATCTTACTTAGGTATTTATCTAAATGATTCTTAAAGCTTCGAACTGAACTACATTGCACTACCTGTGCAGGAAGTTTATTCCATTCATTAACTACACGGTTGGCAAAGTTGTTTCTACCTACTTCCAAATCGAATCTATTTCCGGACAGTTTGAGACCATTGTTTCTTGTCTGATTCTCATTCAATGTGAAAATTTGGTCACTTTTGATGTTGTCAATTCCCTTTAAAATCTTAAAGACCTGTATCAAGTCACCTCTGAGTCTACGCTTTTTTAGGGAAAACAGATTCATGTGCTTAAGTCGATTTTCGTATGATTTATTTTTGATATTTGGAATCAGTTTTGTGGCTCGCCGTTGTACTTTTTCCAGTCTGTCAATGTCTTTAATGAGATTCGGTGACCATACGGAAACAGCATATTCCAAATGTGGACGAACTAACGATTTATATAGCTTGTTAATGAGTGATGGACTTTTGAAATCAAAAGATCGCGCAATCAATCCCAGAATCTTATTTGCTTTCTCAGAGGCTGAAATACACTGCTTGGATGATTTGAGGTCGTTACTGATAATTACGCCGAGATCTTTTTCACTATCCACTTTTGTTAACGAATTTCCAAATAACTTGTAATCGTACTTGCTGTTATTTTTACCTATGTGCATTACCTTGCATTTACTTGTGTTAAATTTCATTAGCCACTTTTCAGACCATTGCTGTGATTTATCTAAATCTTCTTGAATATCTAATTGGTTTGAGTGATCATTTGCCACTCCGCACAGTTTTGTATCATCAGCAAATTTGGAAACAGTAGATTTTAGTCCATGGTCTATATCATTTATATATACTATGAATAGAAGTGGCCCAAGAACGGAACCCTGAGGAACTCCACTATTTACTATTATTGATACAAGCATTTAACTATAACCGATGTCGAACTGATTGGCCTGTAGTTGCATATAGGCGATTTATCTCCCTTCTCAAAAACAGGAACAACGTTTGCCTGCCTCCAAACAGTAGGCACAAAGCCAGTGTCTACCGATTTATTGAATATTTCAGTTAACTGGTCGCAGATTTCAAATTTACATTCCTTAAGCATTCTCGGAAAATTTTCGTCTGAACCCGGGGATTTTGACTACTTCTACTTTACTAAAGTTGATATAAGATAGTCTACTTTCTTCATCCCTCTGAAAATCGGATTGCAGTCAGGTACCTTATCTAACCTCTCATTAGTAAACACCAAGAGAAAATGTTTGTTAAACTCCTCACTTATTTTCCTCCGATTCTATCATGACATTTTCATCGTTTTTAATTGGGCTTTTTTCTGCAGAGATGAAAGAAACCCTGGTTGAATCTTGCTTGACTGCCAACCTTAATTTCATAGTTACATTTCGCTGTAAGGTGTATTCTTTTTAACCAGTTTTGCCATTTCGTTATATCTTGATCTAAGGTGTGCTTCCCCTTTTTTACTGTGTGTTTTTTTTTTCATACGTAAAGTCCTCTTTTCATTCCGATTTCATGTTTCAGTCTGTCCGTCATCCATTTGAGAGTATTACTATTCTTCCATATTGACTTTAGGGGGATAAATGTATTTTGTGCATTAATAATTAAATCAGTTAGATTGCTATACATTTCATTCAAATCGCTGACCTGGCTGTTGACCCAAAGTGACCTGACCCTAGGTATGCATATTAACCTCCGTGACCCGTGAATTTGGGCAGGAGTTTTTCTCTAATGCATATATCATTAAAAGTGATGGCTAGTTTTGCATTAATTATTTTCTTATAGGTATTTTCCATATACCTTATTATAGATTTATGTTCCTTAGAAAGGAAATTTATGACTTGGCTGTATGTAGTCATATTAGCTAGATCGTGATTTCGGGTTCTAGACCCTTCCTCAGTAGCTATAGGGATGTACTATCTTATAGGAAAAGAATTAATCCGATGAGTCTTATGAATGTTCTAAGTTTTATACTAAGCCTTCTTACTGGCTAAACACTCTAGGGGAGGTCACCCGGTATTTAGGGCAGTGACGAAATGTCACGTGCACTAGAAGAGCCTCCGGGTGCGTGTTGTGGCGGAATGTGGCATGCTTGTGGTTATGGCGTTTTGTTTCGTGTTTGCACTGGTGGCGTTTTGTCCCATATTGGCGTTTGTGGTGTTATGTCTCATGTTTGGATTTGCACCGGTTTCTCTCATGCTTGGGAGGGCTCTAAGGTCGCCTGCTTGTTTATCTAGATCTGGGCTTAACTCCTTAATATATAATGCTTCTAAAATTGGGAGCCGTCGATAGATAGAGTTTGGGAGAGTGTGTGATAGAAGAAAGCTGAAGATAAATGTGGGTAAAAGTAAGGTGATGAGATGTACTAGGGGTGAAAGTGGCAGTAGTCTGGAAGTGAACATTAAGGGAGAGCGACTGGAGGAAGTGGATAGTTTTAGATACTTGGGTGTAAATGTGGCAGGAAAAGGTGGAGTGAAGGTGGAGGTAGAATGTAGATTAAGAGAAGCGAGTAAATGCATTGGTGGATTAAAAAGTGTAATGAGGAATAGACATTTGGGAATGGAAGCTAAGAGGAGACTAATTGAAGGAGTGATTGTGCCAACAGCACTGTATGGGGCAGAAACATGGAACATAAGAGAAGAAGAAGAGAGAAGGAGTTTGAATGTGTTTGAGATGAGGTGTCTGAGAAGTATGATGGGGGTTACTAGGCTGGATAGAGTGAGAAATGAGGAGGTGAGGAGAAGAACGGGGGTGGAAAGGCGGTTGGGAGATAGGGTTGATGAAAAAGTATTAGGATGGTTTGGATACATGGAAAGAATGATTGAAAAAAGGCTAGTAAAAGATGTATGGAAGGCAGATGTGGAGGGAGTGAACAAGAAGGGACGTCCTAGGATGAGGTGGATGGATGGGGTAAAGGGGGCTTTGGGGAAGAGGGAAAGTCTGTTGAGGAAGGACGGGAGAGGACAGAAGACAGGGGTGAATGGAGAATGGTTGTATATGGATGATGTTGTGATGCATGAAGTGGAATGGGCGGGGGAATAGGGGGTGAGGTAGTATGTGTGAGCAAATTTTGACGCAGCCCGAAGGGATTTCTCACCGTCTTCTCCTTTATGCATGGGGGGACGGAGAGGGGGGGTCGCCGATTTAATGAAGCGACCTTGCTGTGGATGTGCTGTGTCTTGCGACACTGCTTCTGACGCAGGGCAGTGGACAAGGTGCAGGGATGACCCGTCATCCAGGAGGTGCTAAGATGAGAGGGAGGGTGGAGGGGTGTGGAGTGTATTCAGGGATGGCATGGGTGGAAATGATTTTATGCCTTTTCCTTTTTGGCTACCTCCCCTGTAAGGGGGAAAAAGCCTTGGTATATTTATGTATGTATGTATATATATATATATGAGTGGTAGGGTGGTGAGTTTAAACGCCAAGAATCCGTTGAAGTTCTATTTCTGACGTTTCGTCCAACTAGGACTTCTTCAGAGTGGACACAAATAAGACAATGACAACTTATATATAAGACGTGACATTAGCTCCCCGTAGGTCCCGGCGAGAGGGTGCATCTAGATATTTGCTCACCGGAAGTGACAACCCGACAAGACGTGACGTAAGCCCATCGTAAGACTAGGGCCTCCTTCCTGGCGCCGCCCACCCGCATATTCCCACTAATCATATTCCACCATTTTTATTTCTTCTCTGTTGTTTGTACGGCCCACGGGCCTTTACATTCTAATGTATTTCACATTTGTAATCAGTTTTACCCTGAAGACGACCATGTGAAATGGTTGAAACAGCTCTCGGTATAAAATGGAAAACCACTCTGACGACTTTCGTACTTTCCTTCAGAGTTTGAACCATGAAGAGAAAATGATACTTAGAAAGTTAGAGAAATGTTCTCTAAAAATCATTGATGCCACTTGTGCTTTAGCATTCAACAGTAATATATATATATATATACATATATATATATATAATATATATATATATTATATATATATATACATACATACACACACACATATATACATATATATATATATATACATACATATATTTATATATATATTATATATATACATATCTGCATATATATATATATATATATATATGTATATGCATGTATATATATATGTATATATATATATATATGTATATATATATATGTGTGTGTATATATGTATATATGTATATGTATATATTTATATATATATATGTATATGCATGTATATATGTGTATATATATATATGTATATATATACATATATGTGTATATATGTATATATATATATATATATATATATGTATATATATATATATATATATATATATATGTATTTCTTGGGCACAAGTTTTCTCTCAGATAATTCTGATTAAAATCAACTGCACTGGATGCTTCCATGATTTTAAGGTAGGAATTCTTTTTTTTTTTTTTTAAAGATCTTATTAATTTTAGAGAGGGACTGGATGAAATTATTCATTTCTCTTTGCTGAGTAGCATAGCTCACTTTAAATACTGTTGTATGCCGACTTGATTAATTATCTTCTAGTAACAGAGGAAACTGTTGACTAACATTCACCGAAACTTAGAGTTGTTCGCCTCGATCTGAGGCTTCTTCAGGGTGTAGACTGCGGGTTGTTTCTTCGCTGGAGATTAGGAGAATATTGAGGAAAGTTATTTCTGTTCTGTTAAATTTGGGAGTTAAGCTCCCACGGGCTTTAAGTGTGAGCCCGTTTGGAGGGTGATTTGACTTATGAGTGTGTGTGGGTTAACCACACACACTCATACATTCACAAGATGTGCATACATATATGATGTACGTATGCACATCTCGGTGAATGCACCCTACCTAAGAGAACTGTGTATTCAGTGGACAGTGTTGTTATCAATTTGTGTAATAAATTTTAAAGAAAAAAGAAAAAACGGGGGTGATTCAATGTATGAGTGTGTGTGGCTTTGGCCACGCCCACTCATACATTTCCCGGATGTGCATACCTATGTGAAATATGTATGCACATCCTGGCGAATCACCCTTCCTGACATGAACAAGTGCAAAGGTATATAATTTTAAAGTGGGGGCTGACACTCCACCAGCCGACGCAGTTCGTAATCGCTTAAGTGGCTGCATAGGCGGCGCACAAGACCCTCAGATGTTGTCGGAGGCCCTCTCCTCAGAAAAGCAGTTGCGGGGCAATACTTGAGGTAATGTTCGAGGGTGGCTTCTGGGTGGCGGCAATGTTGACATTTCTTATCTCCTGCTGTCAGGTTGATCTTAATCTGCCAGAAACAACGGTCCTCCAGCCGCAGACGGAAGAGCAGAGTTTCCACTTTTCTAGGTGTGGAGCGAGGAAATACAAGGGGCTCGTAGTCTGTGACTGCCCTGTACCACCTCGCCCTCTCTGACACCTCTGCCTCCAGTCTGTGCTGAAGGAACCGTTGTACCTGGTTAAGAGCCCTGGTGCGTAGGCGCAACTGATTTCTGCTAAGAGGGACGACAACATCGACTTTGGGTCTTTGGCGCGCCGCTTCTGCTGCGGCGTCGGCTAGCTCGTTACCTGGGACACCTACGTGGCTCGGCACCCAGTTGAGCGTAACATTCCTGCCTTGCTGATGCAGCTTCAGCAGGAGTGCTAGGATGGAGGTCAGTAGGCGTACATTGTCGCTGGGCTGTGTCGATTCTAAGCTGCCTAGCAGAGACTGTGAATCCGTGTGGATTACCACAGGACCAGCTCGAGATATTAGAGCATGCTCTAACGCTCCTTGGACCGCTATGGCCTCAGCTTGGAGAGTGGACGCATGATCAGATACTCTCCTGCCGAAGGTCAAACCATCCGTCACGAAGGCAGCCCCCGCACTACGGGGCCTGTTGGGGTCTACGGAGCCATCCGTGTAATAGACCGCCATTCCAGGTTCCGACAGTGCGCGGATGCCTTGTAGGACCTGCGCTCGTACTCTTTCCTGGTCACATAACTTCTTCTTACTAGGAAGCTTTGTGACAACGATGGTTGCAGGTATCGACAGCCATGGTGGTGGGGGCTTGAACTCTGGGTGTGGAGAGTCCTAACCCTTCTCAAGGAGAGTGCTGGTGAGCCTGAAGGAGTCCAGGAGCCCAGCCGCCTGTGATAGCCAGGTATCAAAGTGGATAAGAGTACCCACCCGTCCCAAAGCTATCACAAGGCTCTGACTCAGCTCGGTTATCCTGGGGCTTTGGACTATCTTGGCAAGAATGTCGACCTCCAGCCTTCTGACCCGTGATGTTAATGAAGGCAATGAAGCCTCCATCTGGAGGTTAATGATCTTGGTCCAAGATTGAGCTTCCAGGATAATCCTTGCTGCGGCATTTTGGCAAGGCTCCAGGTCTTCAAGCTTGGCAGTTGCCACATTTATGAGAGCTGGGGCAGCGTAGTCCACTAAGCTGCGGACAGCTTGCACATAAAATGTGCGAAGGACCTGATGCGTGGCACCAAGTGCCTTCCCCGTCATTGCTCTCATAACTGTGGTTCTTGCCTTCAGTCTCTCCTTGAGATAGACTAGTTCCTTCTGAAAGGTGAGCCTCTCATCAATCCAGACCCCCAGGTACTGAAACTGGTGAACCCAGTCCAGCCTAAGGTCCTGGATGGTGAGGTGCTTCCCTTCTTTCCAGAGTCTCAATGTCATGGCCTTCGATTTTGTAGGGGAGATCTTTAACCCTAACCTGCAACATTCCGTCGCTACAGTGCTTAAACAGCGTTGAGCCCTGTTGAAGCACTGCCGTTTCCCAGTAATTATGAGCGCAATGTCATCTGCATAGCAGATGACCTTACACCCATTGGGTAGAGGTAGTTCCAGAATGTTGGAGACAAGCACATTGAACAGAGTGGGGCTAAGGACCCCCCCCCCCCTTTGGAGTGCCATTCTCCAGCATTCTGGCCTCTGATACATGACCCTGAAAGCGTACTTTCACAGACCAGTGACTGAGATAGTCAGCAATCCAAGAAAGCAGCTTGCCTTTTATGCCCTTGCGAGCAAGGGTGTCTAATATCACAAGTGGACTGGCCAGCTCAAACGCCTTTTCCAAATCCAAAAAGACCACGATGGACGGTGTGCCACTGACAGCATTGAGGAGTGTTGCTATACTGTTTGCTGTGCCAGTTCCCTTGCAGTAAGCATGGATATGCTCATGCATTGGGCCCAGTTTTCACAGCAGCCTGTTTAGCACCATCCTCTCCGCTGTCTTCCCCATGCAGCTTGTCAGGCTGATGGGGTGATAAGCACTAGGTTCCTTTGGCTTTGGAATTGGCGTTATGGTTACCGTCTTCCAGGCTGTTGGTAGCTTGCCAGTCCTCCAAGACGCGTTTATCACCCTTAGAAGTGCCTCGTCACCCGCTGGCCCAAGATGGGTCAGCATGGAGTAGGTGATGAGGTCCTCTCCAGGTGCCGTGTCTGAGCTGGTCTTGTGTGTGACCCGTAGCTCCTGAAGCGTACAGCTAGCGTCAGTATAATCCGATCGACTCATCATGTCCTCAACACTGTGGCGCCTCACTCCTTGGAGGTCCTGCAGTGTGTCTTGAACACACTGCGGGAGTGAGGTGCTCCTGGAGCGAGAGACAAACTCCTGCACCAGCCGCTGTGCCTCAGCATCAGGGGCATGATGAGTGCGTCGCGGTTGAGTCCTGCCAGTAGCTTTACGGAGCTTAGACCACAGCTCTGCTAGGGAGGTGTGAGCATTAAAGCCCTCACACCATTCAAGAAATTTAGCTCTTCTGGCATCTGCAGCTATGACGTGAGCGTCATGAACTGCAGAGCGCAAGTTGGCCAAATTGGTCTGAGTTCGGCGCCGTCGGAAAACACGCCTAAGCATGTTCACCCGATGGTTGGCCTCTCTCACCTCGGGGTATAATACCAGCTGTTATTATGTTCTCTAGGGGACTGGCGAGTCTTTGGGATGGCTCTGTTGGCAGCCACCTGAAGGGTTGCAGAAAAGTCAACTTCTAACGTTTCCACGTCCTGTGGTGGAACGTAGGACGCTGCCCATTCTTCAACAGACCTCTCAAATACTGGCCAGTTTGCCAAAGCTGTCTTCCACCTGGGAGCAGGTAATACAGCTGGTATAGGTGGTGTATCCCGTATGTGCACAGAGACACCGAAGTGATCGCTAGTGACAATAGGATGCACCTCCCAGGTTACCCTAGGGAGGAGAGTGGCCGTCGCCAAGGTCAGATCAAGTCGTCCACCTTGCACGTGCGTCGGATTTCCATCATTCAACAACGCAATGTCAGGGCATTCATCTAATACGTAATTTAAGTGGTGCCCAGCGACATTGGGCCCTTGGGGCGACATCAAAATATTATGATGGGCGTTGAAGTCCCCTCCTATGATGAGGAGCCTGTCCGCAGCAAGAGCACACACTTCTCCAAGGTCCAGTTCCGCTCTCTGGCCCCTGTATATGTTATAGATGGTGTACACTTCATGGGCTCGATGGAGTCGAACCGCAAGAACTTCCACACCATCCCCACATGATACAGGGTCCATGATCTCACTGCAGGGGATGGATGATTTGACTAAGATCATGCACCCCCTAGTAGTGGGTAAGCGAGGGAGGGAGAAGATGCGATATCCCGGAAATCGCACCTCATCGCTCACCAATGTCTCCTGGAGAAGTATGATATCGTAATCATGCTCTTGCGCAAGCGCAAGGAGATACGAGCTTTTGCTGCGGAACCCGTTTATGTTCCACTGTAGCAACCTTAAGTGATTATTGAACAGGGCGACTTTCTTCCCTGTCTAGTTCCATTACTGTCTCATCTTGTCCTCCCCGGTCAGAGGACAAGATGGGTTGCGTCTTTGAAACAGTGGGGACATTTCCCTCCTCATCAGAAGAGGAGTCTTCAAGCCTAAGCGCAAAATGACGTTGGGGCTTGGCAGAAGGCACTTTCCTCGTCTTTGAAGTTGTAGGTGTTGCCTTCCCAATGGTGAAAGTGGGTGTAGCGGGCTTGGGGGAAGTGGAAGGGGAGGAGGAGGAGGCAGAGGAAGAGGAAGAGGAGGAGGAAGAGGCAGGGGAAGAGGCGGGGGAAGAGGCGGAAGATGAGGAGGTGGAGGGGGAGGGAGTCCTCTCCTTTCGCCTAGGGTTCCTCTTCTCTTTCAGGAGTTTGAGCACGTTCTTGACGGCCCTATCCACCATGACTAGCATCTTATCTGGGTCGCTTTCTCCCTGGGTAGTAGCGACTGCAGAGACGACACCGGTCACAATCAAGTCGATGTCATCCCCCCTAAAGGGGAATGACATCAGACGGATACTGAGGTGGAGGGGGCCGCCGTTCCTGTGCTCGTAGGGTTGGTACTCGGGGCGCGGGCTTAGGGTTAGGCGTGGGTTTGGGCGTGGGCTTAGGCGTAGGCTTAAGCGTGGGCTTAGGCGTAGGTTTGGGTGTGGGGGTCTTTTTGGGAGCTGGCTGAGTTCGGGTGTGTGTGCGTGTGTCTGTTTCGAGTGCTGGGAAGTGCTCTTGATTGTTTAAATCGGGAGCACTAGGTGTAGGTGTCTGTGGTGCAGTGGGAGAGTGCTTCCTGCTGCCCCATACAAATGTACCTGGGGGGGCAGGTATGAAGTCCTGTCGCTTCTCTGTCCTCTCCTTACAGGCAATGGCCTGAGCTTTACGAGCTGAGCAAGAAGTATTCCAGGCGTGGTGCTTCTTGCTACAATTGGGGCATTTGGCCACAGTCTCAGTGCCAGCCTTAAACTTGTTGAGACAAGTCTCGGTAGCATGAGACATGCTGCAAATGCCACATTTCGGTTGCTTAGAAGTGCACCGCGCCTGGTGATGACCATAACGTTGACACTTAAAACAACGGAGAGGATCAGGGATGTACGTTCGTACATCAAAGCTGCCATACATCCCCAGGTCAATACGATTAAAAGGTTCGCCTTTTATGGTGATCAAAACCTGGCGGGTGGGCGTCTTATCCCAGAGGCGCATTCTCGTGGCCCCAATCACCTGAGGATGGTCCTCAATGGCCTCAGTCATGTATGAGGTCGGGTAACTGTGGACCACGAGTCTGTGCCGCTTGTCCTCGGGATTAAGTCTCTCCAGGGTCAGAGGCTTTCCATCCAATGATGTTATCGCCTCCAGCTCCTCGACGAGTTGGTAGTTGCTCGGTAACAGCAGCAAGTTACCGTCGCCAAGGGGCCGGAGGGACACAAGTTTATCGCGGAGGGGGCCCTTCTCGAGAGCTCGTACCACTTCAAAAGCTGTGTCGTACCCTGCGGAGGGTGCAACCTTGAAAGTGGGGAGCTTGCCACCCTTGTTCTGAGGAGGGACCATCACCACGGCAGCCTCATCACCAGATGGAGGCTCTGATCCTGGAGCGCAGCGCCTTCGTTTCACCATGCCAGTCACAGTATCAGTAGCCGCCATGGCGGTACTGATGACGAGAAAGCAAAAAGAACTGAGTCTATGTACAAGATCTAGCGAGAAAAAAAAGGGGGCGGAAGTCTAAGGGACAGGGGGGCGCGGGCGTTTACTAACGTGTTGGTACTGATTTGCTTTACGTGACCTGTCTACCTAGCAGCAATCGATCGAATACGAGGCCCGAGTGCACTAGAGCGTGCGAGACTGGGCTTTTATTGAAGACGGGGTTCCCCCCTTTCCCGCCGTAAAAGCAATTTTAAACAGAATCACACGGGCCATGCTAATCGTGCAGGGAGAGTTATGTGGGGCATAATCCTGCCAGAGCGAGATTCCTCTAAGAAGGGAGAATTGCCTCGGGTAGCAGTACTTTCGTGAGAGTGGGCGGTAGCACGACAATCAGAGCTAGCGACTAGGGTAATTACGGCTAAACGAGACGTGAAAGACGTGGTGTAGGAACGCAGCGTGGGTGTCCTTTCCATCCAGAATCTCTTTTCTCAATGCAAGAGGAAAGTTATTCATGTAAGGGTATTTATACGGGATCAGGCCAACCGGGCGCGGGTGAAGCTCGATGCTGATTGGCTAGCAGGTAGGCCGTGTGAACCTGATATCTGGCCGGGACCTCGTAGCACTCAAGCGGAAGACCTAGTGACCCGTCCCGAGTGCTGATTGGTTGAATGATGGATTGTTGAGTCAATGGTGTTTTGTAGTGGAGTATGTCTCTCATGTGGGCGTGCGGATGGCAAAATGAAATCTACGCTCTGCTGTACGTTGATAGAAGGACGTTGGCTAGTGATAGAAATGACTTCAGCAATTTGAAGCATTCTGAAGTCGTCTTCATAGTGGATGATTTCATTTTGATCTATGAGACTCTGCAAGGGTAGTTTCTTATTGTGTTCTTGTGTATAATGTTGGAAAATTTAACCTTGACTTCTGTGGTACTGTAGACGGCGTCGCAACATGGTGAAGGTCCTTCAAATGTACATACATACATATATATATATATATATATATATATATATATATATGTGTATATATATATATATATATGTATATATATGTAAACACACACACACACACACACACACTCGGTGGCGTGGTTGGTAGAGTCTCAGACTGTCACTACGGCGGTCCGAGTTCGAATCCTGCCTAGGCCTGAAATAATTTCAGTATCGCTGCGCTTCGAGTCGTTACTCTAACTCTCGTGGGAGGGAATTGGGGGTGTGTGTGCGTGTAAGGTCACAGCATTTCCCATAGATCGGTCATACGAGCTCTGAGCTCTCTTTCGAGAGGGAAATAGCTGTCGATCACGAGTCTAACACGTGGTCCAAATACCATGGTGAATACATATATATATATATATATATATATATATATATATATATATATATATATATATATGTGTGTGTGTGTGTGTGTATATATATATATATATATATATATATATATATGTATGTATATATATATATATGTATATATATACATATATTATATATGTACTATATACATATACAATATACATATACATATATACATATACATATATGTACATATACACTGAATGGTTCCCAGTGATCAATTAATATCTTTTTTTCAACCACAAATCACTTTTAATTCCACTGTAACTTTGTTACGGGTTAGATGGGTTCAAATCCTCGTTCGTCCACGTTTTAATTTCGAACGGATGCCTCCATCGAGAGATTCTTCAGTCTTGACTGCGATAGCATGGAATTAAAAGTGATTTGTGGTTGAAAAAAGATATACATATATATATATATATATATATATATATATATATATATATATATATACATATATGCATATACCAAAGTATTTTTCCCCCTTATAAGGAAGGTAGCCCAAAAACAAAGGCAAAGAAACCACTCCCACCCATTCCATCCCCTACACAATCCACTCCCCTCTACCCTCTTCCCTCCCTCTTATCTAAGCATCTTTGGAATGACGGGTCATCCCTACATCTACCCTGGGTCAGAAGCAGTGTCACAGGACACAGCACATCCACAGTAAGGCCGCTTCATTAAATCGGCGCCCCCCCCCCTCCGCCCCCTCATGCAGAAAGGGAGAAGAACATAAGAACATAAAAATAAAGGAGAATGCAAGAGACCATAAGGCCTACACTAGGCAGCTCCGTATCCATCACCACCAGTCGTCCCCATCCATAAAGTTGTCTAATCGTTTTTTAAAACACCTGATAGTTTCAGCGCTTACTACAGACGGGAAGAAATCCGCTCGGGCTGCGTTAATTTATTTTTCATACATACTCCCTCACCCCTATCCCCCATCCACTCCCCCTCATGCATCACAGCATTATCCATACACAACCATTCTCCATTCACCTCTATTTTCTGTCCTTTCCCGTCCTTCCTCAACAGACATTCCCTTCTTTCCCAATGCACATTTCACCCCCTCCATCTATCTCATCCTAGGTCGACCCCTTATGTTTTCTCCTTCCACATCTCTTTTACTAATCTTTCTTCATTCATTCTTTCCATGTGTTCAAACCATCCCAATACTCTTTCATCAACTCTATCTCCCAACTCCCTTTCCACCCCTGTTCTCCTCCTCACCTACTCATTTCTCACTCTATTCAGCCTAGTAACCCCTATCATACTTCTCAGCACATCATCTCAAACACATTCAAACTCCTTCTCTCTTCCTCCCTTATGCTCCGTGTTTCTGTCCCCTACAGAGCTGTCGGCACAATCACTCCTTCATACAATCTCCTCTTAGCATCCATTCCCGAATGTCTATTTCCCATTACACTTTTTAACCTCCCAAAGCATCTACTCGCTTCTCTCACTCTGCATTCTATCTCCACCTCCACTCCTCCCTTTCCTGCCACATTCGCACCCAAGTATCTGAAACTATCCACTTCCTCCAGTCTCTCTCCCTTAATAATCACTTCCGGTCTGCTGCCACTCTCTCCCATATACATCTCATCACTTTACTTTTACCCTCATTTACCTTCAACTTCCTTCTTTTGCACACCTTCCCAAACTCTGTCACTAACTTCCTCAATCCCTCCTCTGATTCTGCAACAAGCGCAGTGTCGTCAGCAAACAACAACTGGCTTATCTCCCACTTTTCTCTATTTTCCTTAACCATCTCCAATCCGCGACGGACCACCTTTGCATTTACATCTCACACCACCCCATTCATGTATAATTTGAACAGCCAGGGCGACATAACACATCCCTGACGAAGTCCCATCTTTACCTCAAACCACTCATTCTCTCCATTTCTAATCCTAACACACGCTTTACTACTCTCGTAAAAAATATTGACTGCTCTTAAAAGCTTTCCTCATATCCCATGTATCTGCAGTACCTCCAACAGTGCTTTCTTGTCCACACTATCATAAACCTTTTTCAGATCCATAAAAGCCCAAAAAACATCCTTACCTTTTCCTATAGCTTTCTCACATATCTGTCTTACCACAAAAATTTCATCTACGCAACGCCTACCTGTCTTAAACCCACACTTTTCCCCACCAATTACTCCCGCTGTTCCTCTCTTAATCCTCTCAATCAAGACCCTCTCAAACCCCTCCCACCTACACTTAACAAGCTAATCCCTCTGAAACTACTGCACTTACACTTGTTCCCTTTTCCCTTGTAAAGTGAAATTATACAGGAACTCTACCCTCTCTCCATCAAACACTAAAGAACCTCACCAGCCAGTCCACCATCACTGTACCTCCTTTTTTTTTTTTTTTTTTTTTTTTTTTAACATTCTGCGTGGCATCCATCCAGCCCATGTACCTTACCTGATCTCATCTTAACAGCTGCCTTTACTTCATCTTTCCTTATTTTTCCTCCATTTTCCTCACTCATGGTAATTTTTTAGCACTTCCCACTACAACTACCTTTCCCTCCCTATCCTCCCTCCTATTTAGTAATTCCCTAAAATACTCTTCCCACCTTCCTTTCACTGCCTTCTCTTCCATTATCATCTCTCCATCTGCACCTTTTACCTTTTCTTCTCTATTTGATTCGCCTCCTCTTCCTCTCTTAATTTATTTCTTTCCAAAACATCTTTTTATTACTGTCAAAATTTTCTATCATACTCTTACCTCATTTCACATCTGCTCTCTTCTTTGCCTCTTTTATCTTATGCTTTGCTTCTCTTCTCTTTACTTTGTACCTCTCATATGATTCCCTTGTCCTAATTTGCAACCAATCTATGAAAGCTTGCTTCTTCTCTTCTACACCCTTCTTTGCTTCCTCATCCCACCACTCAATACCCTTTCTTCTACTTACTCCCATCCTCCTTGTTCCGCACACCATCTTTGCACACCTTATGACTCCCTCCTTAAGCCATCCCCATTCCTCTTCTACTCTTAGTTCTACACTATCCTTCACTCCCTCCCACTCCTCAGCTTCTTCTTATATCCCTTCTCCTTTTCTTTCTCATTTAAGCAGTTCACTCTAAGTATCTCCCTACCTGCTCTTCTTTTCCTCTTTCTCCACCTATCCTTCACTCTCAACTTACCTTCCACCAAAAAATGATCTGATATTCCCCCACTCTCTCCCCTTATAACATGTACATCCTTAACTCTTCCTCTACTCCTGGTTACCACTATATAGTCCATTAACGCTCTATCTACGACTCTTCTATCCACCATCCTCTCCTATATGACCTTATGCTTGAGTTTCTTCCTAAACACTGTATTTACTATCATCAACTCTCTTTCGAGACACATTCCCACCATCAACTCTCCACTACGATTTTTTCCTGGAAATCCATACTTCCCGTTTCATTTCTTACCCTAGCATTAAGGTCTCCCAATACAACTACATTGTCATTTCTCCTTGATCCCTTGGTGCACTCATATAAATCCATCCAAAATGCCTCCCTTTCTTCTACACTCTTCTCACTACCAGGCCCGTAAGCACTTACAAAAACCCACATCTCCCCAGTTTCACCTTCATCCATATTAACTTTGAAGAAACCTCCTTACACTCCACTACAAGTTTACCTGTCTCTTCAATTCCAGGTGCCCACCCCTTCACTCCCTCGTCGTCTCTTCGCTCCTGAGAACCTCCCACCTACACTCCTAAACTCACACTCGCCCCTCCCTTTCAATTTTGCTTCACTCCATTTTCTATTTTTCTTCTCACAGACATACTGCCTGTCTCTTCTGTTTTACTCTCGTCTGTACCACATCCACGCACATTAAAAGACCCAAATCTTAGGGTACTCGTTGGAAAGCTCATAGACCTTCTTAATCCTTTACTGTTTTATAGGAATGCCCAGTTTGGGGCTACAGGTTGCAGGATTCCTCGTCCTATCCTCGTCCCGTGTTTTTTTTTTTTTTTTTTTTTTTTTTTTTTACGACTCAAGTGGAAAGACTTGGCAGCAAAAATTTTCCCCTACTACAGTGTTAGGCGATAGAAGGAAATTAATATTCAGAGAAATTGTACAGGACAGTAACAAGGGGTGGGGGATACAGCATAACGGAGGGAAAGTCATCATTTCTCTATGAACAGAGATTTCCTCTATCACAGACAAAATGATGTGTGCCTCTTGTCCGTAGGGGCGCCCCTTATAGACCCTAAAGTATCAATCAGCTGTATGCTACTTTGCCACAATAACATGCTGTCAACATTCCATATATATCTATATATATATATATATATATATATATATATAAATATATATATATATATATATATTCATATATATATATATGTATATGTATATATACATATATATATATATATATATATATATATATATGCAAAAATAATCACAATACCGCGTGATTAAATGATATTGCAGAAACCGCAGTGAAAATAAAGTCGGAATACTAAACGTTTTCGTCTATTACGACATCCTCAGAGTACAAGAAAGAGAAATAGAACATAATATTTATACAGAAATAGGGAAAGCTTTTATGTGGCTATTACCTTCCCCAGTTTTCTTATTTCTGTATAAATATTATGTTCTATTTCTCTTTCTTGTACTCTGAGGATGTCGTAATAGACGAAAACGTTCAGTATTCCAACTTTATTTTTTCTGTGGTTTCTGCAATATACATATATATATATATATATATATATATATATATATATATATGTATATATATATGTGTGTGTGTGTGTCTGTGTGTGTGTGTGTGTGTGTGTGTGTGTGTGTGTGTGTGTGTGTGTGTGTGTGTGTGTGTGTGTGTATGTGTGTGTGTGTGTGTGCGTGTGTGTGTGTGTGTGTATGTGTGTGTGTGTGTGTGTGTGTATATATATATATATATATATATATATATATATATATATATATATTCACCTGTATATCTATTCACCTGTATATGTATTCACATGTATATATATACATATATATATATATATATATATATATATATATATATATATATATATATATATATAATGATTTATACTATGACAAATGTAACTGAAGACGGAGGAAGTATCATACATACATATACCAAGGTTTTTTCCCCTTTACAAGGGAGGTAGCCAAGAAGGGAAAGGCATAAAATCATTTCATAAAA
This sequence comes from Oratosquilla oratoria, assembly GCF_046742065.1. Classification (NCBI taxonomy): domain Eukaryota; kingdom Metazoa; phylum Arthropoda; class Malacostraca; order Stomatopoda; family Squillidae; genus Oratosquilla; species Oratosquilla oratoria. Next base: position 6,166,741 of record NC_134816.1, read on the forward strand.
TCAAATCATAAAATCATAAAATCATAAAATCATCCACTGCCCTGGGTCAGAGGCAGTGTCGCAAGACACAGCACATCCACAGCAAGGCCACTTCATTAAATCGGCGACCCCCCCTCTCCGTTCCCCCATTGCATAAAAGGAGAGGACGGGGAGAAATCCCTTCGGGCTGCGTCAAATTTTGCTCACACATACTAACTCACCCCCACCCACCCGCCCATTCCACCTCATGTAATCCCAACATCATCCATATACAACCCTTCTCTATTCACCCCTTTCTGTCCTCTCCCTTCCTTCCTCAACAGACATTCCCCTCTTCCCCAAAGCCCCCTTTACCCCATCCATCCACCTCATCCTAGGACGTCCCCTCATGTTCACTCCCTCCACATCTGCCTTCCATACTTCTTTTACTAGTCTTTCTTCACTCATTCTTTCCATGTGTCCAAACCATCCTAATATTCTTTCATCAACCCAATCTCCCAGCTCCTTTTCCACCCCTGTTCTCCTCCTCACCTCCTCATTTCTCACTCTATCTAGCCTAGTAACCCCCATCATACTTCTCAGACACCTCATCTCAAACACATTCAAACTCCTTCTCTCTTCTTCTCTTATGTTCCATGTTTCTGCCCCATACAGTGCTGTTGGCACAATCACTCCTTCATACAGTCTCCTCTTAGCACCCATTCCCAAATGTCTATTCCTCATTACACTCTTTAATCTACCAAGGCATTTACTCGCTTCTCTCAATCTACATTCTACCTCCACCTTCACTCCACCTTTTCCTGCCACATTTGCACCCAAGTATCTAAAACTATCCACTTCCTCCAGTCGCTCTCCCTTAATGCTCACTTCCAGTCTACTGCCACTTTCACCCCTTGTACATCTCATCACCTTACTTTTACCCACATTTATCTTTAGCTTTCTTCTATCACATACTCTCCCAAACTCTGCCACCAACTCCCTCAATCCCTCCTCCGATCCTGCCACAAGCGCAGTGTCGTCCGCAAACAATAGCTGGCTCACCTCCCAGTTTTCTCCATTTTCTTTAACCATCTCCAATCCCTTGCCCACTACCCTTGCATTTACCTCTCGCACCACCCCATCCATGTATAAGTTGAACAGCCAGGGCGACATAACGCATCCTTGACGAAGTCCCACCTTTAACTCGAACCACTCACTCTCTCCATTTCCAATCCTGACACAAGCTCTACTACTCTCATAAAAACTCTTGACAGTTCCCAGAACCTTTCCTCCTATCCCGTATATCTGCACAACCTCCCACAGTGCCTTTCTGTCTACCCTATCATAAGCCTTTTCCAGATCCATAAAAGCTCAAAAAACATCCTTCCCCTTTCCTATAGCTTTCTCACATATCTGTCTTACCACAAAGATCTGATCTACACAACCTCTACCTGTCCTAAATCCACACTGTTCCTCACCAATTACTCCCTCTGTTCCTCTCCTAATCCTCTCAATCAAGATCCTCCCATAAGCCTTCCCAACTACACTTAACAAGCTAATCCCTCTGAAACTACTACATTCACACGTCCCCTTTTCCCTTGTAAAGAGGAACTATACAGGCACTCCTCCAGTCCTCCGGGTCTCTACCCTCTCTCCAGCAAACATTAAATAACCTCACCAACCAGTCCACCATCACTGTACCTCCCTTTTTCAGACATTCTGCATGGCATCTATCCAGACCAGGTGCCTTACCTGCTTTCATCATCTTAACAACTGCCTTCACCTCATCCTTCCTTATTTCTCCTCCATTCTCCTCACTCATCACTCTCATTTTCTTCGCATTTCCCACTGCAGCTATCTTTCCTTCCCTATCCTCCTTCACATTTAGCAACTCCCTAAAATATTCTGCCCATCTTCCCCTTACTGCCTTCTCTTCCATTATCATCTCTCCATCTGCACCTTTTACCTTTTCTTCTCTACTTGATTCGCCTCCTCTTCCTCTCTTAATTTCTTTCCAAAACATCTTTTTATTACTTTCAAATTTTTCTGTCATACTCTTACCCCATTTCACATCTGCTCTCCTCTTTGCAACCTTTACCTTTTGCTTTACTTCTCTTTTCTTTTCTTTGTACCTCTCATATGACTCCCTCGTCCTATTTTGTAACCAATCTGTGAAAGCTCGCTTCTTCTCTTCTACAACCTTCTTTGTTTCCTCATCCCACCATTCACTACCCTTTCTTCTATTTCCCCCTGTCCTTCTTGTTCCACACACCATCCTTGCACACTTTATGACTCCCTCCTTGAACCATCCCCATTCCTTCTCCACACCCAGCTCTATTCTATCCTTTACTCCCTCCCACTCCTCCTTCAGCTTCTTTCCGTGCTCCTTCTCCTTTTCCTTTTCATTTAAAGAGTTCACTCTAAGAACCTCCCTACCTTTTGTCCCTTTCCTCTTTCTCCATCTATCCTCCACTCTCAACTTACCTTCCACCAAATAATTATCTGATATTCCCCCACCCTCTCCCCTTAGCACATGTTCATCCTTAACTCTTCCTATCATAATCCTATTTACCACTACATAATCCATTAGCGCTCTATCTACCACCCTTCCCTCCACCACCCTCTCCCATGTGTACTTATGCTTGACTTTCTTCCGAAATACTGAATTTGCTATCATCAACTCTCTTTCTAGACACATTTCCACCATCAACTCTCCACTACGATTCTTTCCTGGAACTCCACATTTCCCAACCACTCCATCGATTGGACCATATCCTACCCTAGCATTAAGGTCTCCCAGTACTATTACATTGACATTTCTTCCTAAATCCTCTATCCACTCATTTAGATCTATCCAAAAGGCCTCCCTTTCTTCTACACTCTTCTCACTGCCAGGCCCATATGCACTTACAAAGACCCACATCTCCTTCCCCAGTTTCACCTTCATCCACATTATCCTTGAGGAAACCTCCTTCCACTCCACTACCCGTTTACCTATCTCTTCACTTACTAGAATAGCCACCCCTTCCCTTCCTCGCCCTCTCTTCACTCCTGATAACCTCCCACTTACACTCCCAAACTTACACTCACCCTTCCCTTTCAACTTAGTTTCACTCAAAGCCAACACATCCATCTTTCTTCTCACAAACATACTACCTATCTTTTCCCTTTTACTCTCATATGTACCACATCCACGCACATTAAAAGACCCAAACCTTAGGATGCTGGTCCGAGAACTTCCAGATCCTCTTATGCCTTCTCTTTTTTGTTTAGGAATGTCCCCTGTGGGGCTACAAGGAGAAGGATGCCTAGTCCCAATCCCCGTCCCTTTCTTCTCGCCTCTTACGATCTAAGTGGGAATACTTGGTGGCAGTATTCTTCTCCCCCACCACAGGGAATTCCCCCCATCACAGAACAAGAATACTCAGAGAAATGGTACAGGACAGCAACAAGGGGTTGGGGGACAGCATAACGGAGGGACTGTCGTAGTATAAAAGTGTCGTCATTTCTCTATGAACAGAGTTTTCCTCTATCATAGACAAAATGATGTGTGGCTCTGGTCCGTAGGGGCGCCCCATATAGACCATAGAGTATCAACTGCATGCTACTTTGCCACAATAACAAGCAGCCAATACCCCTTAACGTTTCGACCCGGTCTTGATCACAAACTTTAACAATTAAGTACAACAGGGATATTTTATACACAGGCATGTCATCTCACAGGATGCCTAGGAAAGGTCGTCGTGCTCGGAACATTTGTCCGTTTGTTTTCTTCAATTACCAATAAAATTGTAGCTCTTGCCAAGCATATAAAACCTTCTCTATGGTTGATGTTATTATTAGCATTAATATAGGCTGCTTCTATTGTTTTTCTTAATTTCTTCGTTGAACCTTTATTTATTACAATTGTATTGTCCCAGTCCGGAAGGTGGTCATGTGTATCTATGTGTCTTAGTATAGAACTAGGAATCCTGGGGGTTCTTACATCATTTATGTGTACGTATAACTTTTTTTCTAATACACGACCTGTTTCCCCAAAATATGAAGATGAGCAATTTTTACAAGGTATTTTGTATACGATAGTATTTTCATAGGTATGGTTATTATAATTACGCGTAACCAAATATCCCACTTTGCTACCTGCCGTTCTACCTATATAAATACCTGCTTTTAAGAGGACTTTGTCTAGAGTTGAATTAATGTTGGAATTTGGGAACGTGATATATCGTGTTTCTTTTTGCAATTATTGATATCTTTACTCTTCTTATTTATTTCCTTAGCTTTCTTTTTTAATTTAAGTAGGAGACCTTTGGGATATCTTAGTTTGGTGAAGGTTTTTGTCATGTAATCTAGTTCATCTTCCAAAAATTCTTCACTACAGATGCGAAAAGCCCCGAGGAAGAAGCCAATTATTATATCTGTTTTAGTCCTAATATTGTGTCCCGAATGAAAATGTATAGTCTTCTTTATTTGAGAGTTTACGGTATACCGAAAACTTTACATTGTTGTTTGTTCTGTGTATGACAGTGTCTAAAAATGGTAATTTTCTGTTGTTCTCTACTTCTGCCGTTAATTGTATGTTACTATTAACGCTATTTAATCTTTTTGATTTGTTGTTAATGTTAGTTTCTTTGGGTACAATAACAATGATGTCACCAATATACCTTAACTAAACGCTATTTCTATCCATTATTGATATATAATTTTCAGTTTCAAGGATTTCCATATATTAGTTGGCTAACACAGCAGAGAGGGGACTACCCATGGCTAAGCCAGAATGTTGTCTATATTCAACATCATTAAAGGTAAAAGCACCGAAACCTACACAAAGAGAAATTAATTCAAGGTAATCTGTTTTGGGGATAGGTAAATCTTCATCATTTAAATTATTTACCACTCGCTCTACAGCTTTTAGAGCACCATTTACCGAAACTCGGGTAAATAGCAAAGTGAAATCATAGCTGGCTAATATTTTGTTGCTGAAATCCCAATCCTTTAACCTGTTAATTAGATCCGAAGAATTTTGTAGGTGAGCATTACTGATAGAACCTAGTGGAGCACTATTGACACCTGATGTAATAGGACGCATGGGAATTCCTGTTTTGTGGATTTTTGGTAAGCCATGCATTCTGGGTGGTATAGGTGCTTCTTCTAATAGATATAATATTTTCAGTTCAGTTCGCCGCCAGCTATCCACCGATGAGTCCAGTTCGCTGCTTGTGACGAACTGGCTATGGCTTTTGTTATGATGTCTATTGATTTTTTTTTTTTTTTTTTTTACAAAAATCATGTTTATATTGTCTAGATTAATTAATACAAACTTAATTTTGAAAGTTTTGATATGTATACAATATTAATTATTTTTATTTGGGTACTTTTTGAATGACCTCGTATTTATTAACTCATCGTATCTGTTACCTTTGATGTTTGAAAATTTTATCAACTTTATTATTATTAAAATAAAATATGTAAGAATTATCGTGTTTAGTTTGCTTTCCTTTTGAAGGCCAGGCTTGTACTTTTTTTATTCGACCACAAGTCTTCAAAATGGAGAAAAAAATTCTTAATAAATACGAAAGTAAGAGGTTTTAGCATGACGGCTTTATAGACGTTTTTGATAAGTTATCCAAGAGTGATTCAAGTATTACATTTTGGCGCTGTGAGCAAAAGGCCGATGTGATCTACACTAAGAGTGACGCTGTGATAAGAAAATTAAATGAACCCACCCATTGCTCTTCTGCACCAGTAAGTGTCCAAGTTGCCAAAGTGAAAACAAGTTTAAAATGCCATGCAAAAGAATCACAAGAAGTACCTAGAGTTCTTCTAAATGAATGTATAGCTAATGAACTATCGTCAATATTAGCATCTTTATCGACACTAACCAATATGAAAAAAATAATTCGAAAAAAAAGGAAGGGTATTAGTTTAGGGTCACTAAATCCTACTAATCTTCAGCACTTGGTGATTCCAATTCCATATGAAATGTATAAACCTGATAACGTCTGTGTGTGTGTATGTGTGTGTGTGTCAGTAACAACTATAATAACCGACGAAAATCGTAAAATAATGGTGGCAAAAATTAGAGCAATAGAAACAATAATAATAATGATCAATTCAATAGTAATAGTAATATTGATGGTGGGGGCAATAAGTGATAAACAGTATTTAATCATAAAATATTAATGATTATATAAAATAATTATGCTATAGACTAATGATTAATTTAAAAAGTACATGGAGTGCCGTAGCGGAATACTAACTGATCTTGATGAGGTTTCAGTGAGTAATATGAAGACAGAATCAATATAACAAATGTGTAAAGATAGGTTTAAACAATACCCAAAGGTAGAGGGCTTGTAAGTCACGTCGTAAGTGAAAGCAACGATAGCAATCAGAAGAGAAATCCATTCATATGCACTATGAATAAGAAATACAGAGCAAGAGTCATGGGAGAGGGATATAAGAGGAGATAAGCAGACAAAATAACCAGAGGGGAAATGGAGCGTAAAACTGGGGAAATTATTTTGAAATAAGCAATTTTACCTGTTGGGTGATAACTTCCTGCTTGCGGACCTGCGACTCCTCATCTTCCAACTCAGAGGACAGGTCTCCTGAAGAAAACCTGTAGGTTAGAATAATTGGCTTGATTAGTCTGGGCTGCTGGAATATAGGAAGAAAGGAGGGAGAGATGTCTCTTAGAAGAGGAGTGAGGAGGGAAGGAGTGAAGAGAAGAAGGTGAGGAGGGAAGAAAAGAGAGATATAAAGAAAGGAGAAAGGATATGAGATGAGATGGAGAAAGGGAAAGACAGAGGCAGGGAAAAGAGATAAAAAGACAGTCGAACATAAAACAGCCAAGGCAAAATAACATCTTTGGCGAAGTCCCACTTCTACCTCAAACTATTCACTTTCCCAATTTCTAATTCTAACACAGGCTCTACAACTCTCGTAAAAAATAATGACTGCTCTTGACAGCTTTTTTCCTATCCCATATATTAGCAATACCTTCCACAAATTAATAAAATACCCAAAAACACCCATGCCTTTTCCTAAAGCTTTCTCACATAATTATCTGCCTTACCACAAATATCTGATCCACGCAACCCCTGCCTGTCCAAAACCCATACTGTTCCTCACCAATTACTCCCTCTGTTCCTCTCCTAATTCTCTCAATCAAAATCCTCCCATAAGCCTTCCCAACTACACTAAACAAATTGATCCCTCTGAAACTACTACACTCACACTTGTCCCCTTTTCCCTTGTAAGTCGGAACTATACAGGCGCTCCTCCAGACCTCCGGCACTCTGCCCTTTTTTAGACAAACATTAAACTACCTCACCAGTCTGTCAACCATTACTGTACCTCTATCTTTTTAGACACTACATGACACTAATCTAGCATAGGTGTCTTACCTGCTCTCATCTTTCTTTATTTCTCCTCCATTTTATCATATATCACTGTAATTTTCTTAGCACTTACCTTTCCCTTCCTATCCTCCCTCTTATTTAGCAACTCCGTAAAATACTCTGCCCATTTTCTTCTTACTGCCTTCTTTTCCATTATCATCACTCCATCTGAACCTTTTACTTTTCCATCTCTATTTTATACGCCTTCTCTTCCTCTCTTAATTTCCTTCTAAAACATCGTTTTATTACTTTCAACAATTTCTGCCACATTAATAATAGTAACAATAGTAATTATAATAAATACATATATATATCTATATATATATATATATATATATATATATATATATATGCATGTTGAATTAAATACGACAGCATTCTGACAGTTGTTCAACTTTTTCTTAATGTTTTCTATTTTTCTTATCAACTTTTTTCCATAGAAAGAAGGTAAAATCTCCATCAACCCAGATCTTCAAGAACATCTACAGAATGAGTGCACCAAAACCCGGCACCATCATTCTAGCCAGCTTCTTTCACCCCGATTAAAAGAAGCCGCTAAGCAGTTACGGGAAAACCAGCGTATTGTGATTAGAAAAGCGGACAAGTCGTCTTGTTTTGTGATTTTAGACAGGGAAGACTACATCAGAAAATGTAATGCCATCTTACAAGACCATTCTAAGTTTAAACTAATTACTCGTAACCCTGTTGACAGTGTTAAAAAGAAATTGAACAAATTAATTTCTGTAGTCAATGCTCAAGTAGGTAGTTTTAAATTTGAAAAAATTACAGGGGACTTTAACCCTGGATATTTTTACGGTAACGTAAAAACCCATAAAATGTCACACCCACTTAGACCAATCATTTCCCAGATACCAACCCCAATCTACAATGTGGCAAAAAATTTACATACTGTGATTTCCCCTTACATCCCAAATCCTTATTCCTTCCGCTCTTCTGACGAGTTCATTGATATCTTGAGACTCAACAAACCTGAGGGCTTTATAGCTTCGCTGGATGCGGAAAATCTATTCACAAATATTCTCCTCATTAGAACTATTAACATCATTCTCCAGTATGTGTACCAACACCCTGTACTCCCACCACCCCCTATTCCCATGGACACCATGAAAGAAATGTTGATCATTTGTACTACCGAGGCCCCGTTCAGGTGCCCCGAAGGTAAACTGTATGTACAGACCGATGGAATTGGAATGGGCTCGCCCTTGGGTGTTCTATTTGCTCAGTCCTTCATGTCTCATGTGGAGGAAACAACATTTCTCGCGAGTGAACTTAAACCCAAAATATACTGTAGATATATTGACAATATTTTCGTAGGTACACTCTCCAAAGAGCACCTGGAAAGATTAAGACTGCGTCTACAGGACATTTCGGGCTTGAATTTCACAGTCCTGGTTGATTCCACCTCTAATAATTTTATTACCAGTGTCTACCGTAAACCCACCAACTTAGATAAATGTATGAACGGCAACAGCGAGTGCAGTGATAGTTATAAGAAAGGTGCATACGTCAGAAGAGCAATAAAAGTATGCTCGTCTTGGGAAACACTACATGCAGAACTCCAGCATGTACGACAAATGCTCACCAATAATGGTTATGCTAACTGTGATTTTGACTGCATAACCAATAAATTATTGTGTGAACTAGGGTCCCACCAAAGTGTCAATAAGCCTAATTTTATCAATGTTTTCTATCGTAACACCTTCAGTGATGCTTACAAAAAGGATGAAAAAGCAATTAAGAACATAATTAAGAAAAACTGTCACCCCACTAAAGAGAACTGTGAGATCCGAGTCCTTATATACTACCGTAACCCTAGAACCTGCTCAATGGTGATGAAAAACAACTGTCATAGTCGAGCTGATTTTACATCTAAAACCAACGTAGTGTATTTATTTAAATGTTCAGCCGAGGATTGTACGCCTCGCAATGCCACATATGTCGGGCACACCAG
>NC_134816.1:6186073-6191073 GCF_046742065.1 Oratosquilla oratoria
TTAACAACAACAATAATAATAATAATACTAATACTAATAATAATAATAATAATAATAATAATAATAATAATAATAATAATAATAATAATAATGATAATAATAATAATTATAATAATATTAACAATAATAATGATAATAATAATAATAATAATAATAATAATAATAATAATAATAATAATAATAATAATAACAATAATAATAATAATAATAATAATAATAATAATAATAATAATAATAATAATAATATTAATAATAATAATAATGATAATAATAATAATAATAATGATAATAATAATGATAATTATAATTATAATTATAATAATAGTAATAATGATAATAGTAATAATAATAATAATAATAATAATAATAATAATAATAATAATAATAATAATAATAATGATAATAATAATGATAATAATAATAATAATAATAATTAATAATGACAATAATAATAATAACAATAATAATAATAACAATAATAATAATAATAATAATAATAATAATAATAATAATAATAATAATAATAATAATAATAATAATTATGATAAAAATAATAATAATAATTATAATAATAATAATGATAATATTAATAATAATAATGATAATAGTAACTATGATAATACAAATAATAACAATAATAATAAGACAATAATAATAATAATAATAATAATAATAATAATAATAATAATAATAATAATAATAATAATAATAATAATAATAATAATATTAATGATAATAATAATAATAATAATAATAATAATAATAATAATAATAATAATTATAATAATAATAGTAATAATAATTATAATAATGATAATATTTATAACAATAATAATAATAATAATAATAATAATAATAACAATAATAATAATAATAATAATAATAATAATAATAATAATAATAATAATAATAATAATAATAATAATAATAAAAATAATAATAATAATTATAATAATAATAATAATGATAATAGTAATAATAATAATGATAATAGTAACTATGATAATACAAATAATAACAATGATAATAAGATAATAATAATAATAATAATAATAATAATAATAATAATAATAATAATAATAAAAATAATAATAATAATTATAATAATAATAATAATGATAATAGTAATAATAATAATGATAATAGTAAATATGATAATACAAATAATAACAATGATAATAAGATAATAATAATAATAATAATAATAATAGTAATAATAATAATAATAATAATAATAATAATAATAATAATAATAATAATAATAATAATAATAATAATAATAATAATAATAATAATAAAAATAATAATAATAATAATAATAATGTGTATACATTGTGACGAATGTGGATAGGATGTAGAGGGAACACGGGCTGAAGGAAACACTTTTATTCCTGATTAGTTTCGCCTGAGTGACTTCTTTAGAGGAACATAGTTTGAAGTCAAGTTGGTCAATATATATGGCAAAAGAAGGAATGTGGCAAAGTGTCAGGTTGGTCCCCCACTCGACCTCATCTGTCGGTGTGACGGGCTATCACAGCGGGTGGACCAATTATCCGCCTGTTGTTCGCGTGGCTGAAAAGTCCGATGGATCAGGAGCTCTGTGTTTATTATTCATGACGACAAAGTGTGCTGCTGCTTTAGCCCATATTAAATCCCCAGTCCTCTTATTAATGTTATCATGTATGTTGATAAAAACGGACTCCATGGCCTTTCTTTCCTTGCCGTGTAATGTTATCCATGAGAATTTTTGCCTGGTCCCATTTTGGTAGATGGCCTTTTCGTCGACATGGTTAACTATTGCACTACTAACCCTGTGGTGTCTTACATCTGCTCGGTGTTCTTTTAATCTGGTGTCTAAGCCTCTGCTAGTTACACCGATGTATTTTCTGTCACATTCACCACACGGAACTTCGTATACTACGCTGTTTATATTTAAGTTTGGGTCTTTTATCTTGATTAAAAGGTCCTTAACTTTCGTATCTGTGGAAGTCGCAAGACGAATGTTGGAGGACGATAAGATTTTGTCTAGGTCTCTCGTTAAATTGGAATTTGGGACTACCCAATATTTAGTGTTGGACTTTTCTCTTTTGTTGCGTAGTATACTACGAGCCTTCTCCTCCAGGGTGCAAAGTAATTCTCTTGGGTATTTGAGCCCTTCAAAAGTTGTTTTAGTAATTTTAATTTCATCCTCTAGAAATTCGTCACTGCAAATACGAAATGCTCTTAAGAACAGGCCTATCACCACACCAGTCTTTGTCCTCTTATGTTTACTGTAGTAATGAATGAGGTCATTTTTATTCGTCGCTTTCCTGTAAACTTTAAATTTAACGCCACATCCTGTTCTTATTAATACGGTGTCTAGAAATGGTAGTTGTTCGTCTATCTCACTTTCGATCGTGAATTGGATGTTAGAATTCACACTATTTAGATTAGATGATAAGTTTTCAATTTTAGTATTGTAGTGGGTAATCACTAAAACATCGTCCACGTATCTTAGCCATACAGTATTTTCAGATATCATGCGGAGAAAAAACTTGTTTTCTAACATCTCCATATATAGTGAGGCCATAACTGCGCTGAGGGGAGAACCCATCGCTAAACCTGCATGTTGGAGGTATTCTTCACCGTTAAATTCACAAGCACCGAACTTGACGCACATGGAAAATAATTTCTTGTAATCGCGTTTGCACACGACTTAATCAGTTAAAACGATTAAAACAACTTTTGAAGGGCTCAAATACCCAAGAGGATTACTTTGCACCCTGAAGGAGAAGGCTCGTAGTTTGGGTGGTCCCAAATTCCAATCTAACGAGAGACCTAGACAAAATCTTATCGTCCTCCAACATTCGTCTTGCGACTTCCACAGGTACGAAAGTAAAGGACCTTTTAATCAAGAAAAAAGACCCAAACTTAAATACAAACAGCGTAGTATACAAAATCCCGTGTGGTGGATGTGACAGAAAATACATCAGTGAAACTAGCAGAGGCTTAGATACAAGATTAAAAGAATACCGAGCAGATGTAAGACACCACAGGTTTAGTAGTGCAATAGTTAGTGATTTAATACTGTTGCTTTAGCCCAATAGTTAGGGATTTAATATGGGCTAAAGCAACAGTACACTTTGTCGTCATGAATAATAAACACAGAGCCCCTGATCCATCGGACATTTCAGCCACGCGAACAACAGACGGATAATTGGTCCACCCGCTGTGATAGCCCGTCACACCGACAGATTAGGTCGAGTGGGGGACCAACCTGACACTTTGCCACGTTCCTTCTTTTGCCATATACAGGGAGCTCCAAAAAATATGTAACTACTTTGATCGGCTATAATAAATCTGTTGGGGCGCGCACGGACTTTTCTTTTTCAGGTTACATAGTCAAATAGGTTGAATTTATTAACATGTCCGCCGTCGGTTCAACACACACCAGGGTCATAAATCTAAGTCTGAGTGTGCAGCACTTACAAATTTGAAAATACAGAGGATTTTGCAGCATTTTGAAAAGGAGAAAATCCTGGATCACGTCCACAAGGGAAGAAATGGCCGGCGACCGCTCATCACTCCTGAGAAGAGGGAGCAAGTCCGTGAGTCGGTGGTTAGCAGTCCGAAGAAATCTTACCGAATCCCCGCTCAAGAGCTGGCTCTCTCTCCAACTACACTTTTGAGAGTTATGAGGAAGGACCTGAAGCTGTTCCCATTTAGAATTTCAACTCACCATGTGCTGCAGCAACAGGACAAAGAGAAGAGAATCGAGATGTGCGACTGGCTGAATGAAAAGCTCGAGCAAACTCCCAACTGGCTCAATCACATTTGGTTTAGTGATGAAGCACACTTTCATCTTAATGGGGCTGTTAATAACCACAACAATGTGTTTTGGGGAGAATAGAAGCCAGAAGAAATCAGTGAGAAGCGCCTCAAAGGTACGAAGGTCACTGCATTTGTGGCGTTCAATGCAAAGCACGGTCTGCTGGGACCTTACTGGTTCGAGGAAAATGGGCGCACCGTTACCATCAACAGTGAACGTTATATCGCCATTCTTTATCAGTTTCACGGTGACCTGACTCAGAAGCTAACCCAAGGACAGTTAAGGCTTGTTTGGATCATGCAGGATGGTGCAAGACCTCATACAGCCCACGCATCATTGGATCATCTCAGGGGACTCTTCCGGAATCGTCTCATCAGCCTCAACACAGATCATGAGTGGGCCCCCCACAGCCCTGACTTAAATCCACTTGATTTCTGGTTCTGGGGAGCAGCATTGTGGAAGGTCTATGCCAACAAACCTCAAAAACAGGCTGATCTAAAGCAGAATGTGGCAGCTTATGTAGCTGAAGTTTCCGCTGAAACATGGAAAAGAGTTGGCCAGAATTTCTGCGTCCGCGTGAAAGCATGTTTCAACAGAAATGGGGCTCATATCGAGCATGTGCACTACCAGAAATTTGTTTGACTTTCAGACATAATCCAACCTTATTAACTTTATGTATCTCGAGTATTAAGCTTGTTATTCAAAGTCTGTCTGAATAAAGACCAATCAAACTAGTTACATCTTTTTGGATCTCTCTGTATATTGACCAACTTGACTTCAAACTATGTTAAGGGGACCCCCCGCCCCCAGATTTAAGAAAAATTCGATTTTTTTTTATTGCATAAATACATAGTAGGGATCTTGCTCTAGATGCTGGTAAAGTGTTTTTATCGTACCGCCATTTTTAAAGGGTTTAAAGGGCCTACCCTCCCTCCCCCCGGCAGCCACATGCTGCGCACGACCATTGTTTACATACGTTTTGACCATATTTTACCCTATTTTTTTGCGTTTGATACACTCATAAAGTTTTCTCTTACGTCCGGCATGCACGTGAGTATGTGGTGTGAGGAAGTTCAGCCTGCACGACTGGCAGTGGCCTGAGTCTTACAAAGTAAAGGACATGTACACATTAGCTTGCCGCATTCACTAATTTGCCGTGTGAAATTCGCATCTATTTTTCAGTGAAGAGATA
>NC_134816.1:6220026-6222526 GCF_046742065.1 Oratosquilla oratoria
TTATAGCAATTATATTTAATAATAATAATAATAATAATTAATAATAAAGAATAATTTATTGTATATATAATATATATTATGTATATATTTATAATAAATAGTTTAATAATAATAATTAATTATAGTAATAATAAGAGTCAATTGTAATAATTATAATAATTATAATAATAATAATAATAATAATAATAATAATAGTATAATATAATTATTATAATAATAATAATTTTGATAATAATAATAATAATAATTAATAATAATAATAATAATCAGTCAATAATAATAATGATAATAATAATAATATATAAATAATAATAATACTAATAAGATATTAATTATAATAATAATAATTAATAATAATGATAATAATATAATAAAATAATTTAATTAACAATGATAATAAAAGTAATAATAATAATAATAATAATAATAATAATTATAAATAATAATAATAATAATAATAATAATATTAATATGTAATAAAATTAATAATAAATTAATAATAAAATAATATAATAATAATAATAAATAATAATAATAATAATAATACAATAATAACTAATAATAATAATAATAATTAATTAATAACAATGATAATAATTGTAGTAATAATATATAGTAATAATAAATATTATAATAATAATAATTTTATAATATTAATAATAATAATAATAAATAATAATAATAAATAATAAATAATAATAATAATAATAGTAATATTGTAATAATGTATAATAATGATAATAATTAATAATAATTAATAATAATAATAAAATAAAATAATAATAATTAATAATAATAATAATAATAATATTAATAATAATAATAATAATTAATAATTCAATAACAACAACAATAATAATAATAATAATGAATAATATTTTTAGTAATAATAATAAATAATAATAATATTAATAAATAGAATGATAATTACATAACTAATAATAATAAATAATAATAATAATATGATAATAATTATAGATAATCAATAATATTAATAAGAATAAAATAATAAAATAATAATTATAATAAATAAATATATAACTGATAATGATAATAATAATAATAGTATTTTATTAATTATTAATAATATTTAGTTAAGTAATACATAATAATAAATAAATATTATTTAATAATAATAAAAATTATTAATAATGGATTAATAATAATTAACTAATATTAATGAATAATAATTAGGAATTAAAATAATAATAATATTTAATAAAATAAATAATTAATGATTATTGAAATAGAATAATAATTAAAAATAATAATTAATAATCAAATAATATTATAATAAATAATAATAATAATAATAATAATAATAATAAAAAATAATAATAATAAAATAACTAATAAAATAATTTACATAATAATAATAATAATTTAATAATATTAATAATAAATAATAATCAATAATGCTGAAATTGAAATTGTATGGTTTACTGCCCAGGACTCGAACCCAGGCATTCCTCATAACAAGTGCGAACCAGTGAATCACAAACTTACAAACTAAGGCTATCAAGAGTAGAAGATAGTTACAATTGGAAAAGATATCTCTAATACACCTCGGGGGACCCATTCACAGTGTTGTACAAATGCTTTCCCACAGTTCGTAATTACTTCCAATTGTACTATCATAGTGCAGATGGCGTTTTGCAAGAACTCGCAAAATTCTTACATATATGTGTTTGTAACTTGAGCATATCAAATATATAAGAAAAATGCGCTGGAACACCTATCATCTCTGTGATTTAGCCTAGTTGAAGGTACATGTAACACGTCTCCGCACCTGTCATCGAGGTATGCCGAGGTTCGAGAGACATTGGGAACAGTAACGCCACCATTTCAATTTCAGCAATGCTGGCCTTTGATGGCTTAGAATTCAAAGTTGGCAATTGTGGTTGTTTCAAAAATCGCGTATATCTAATTTAACTATGGGAACACTTCCCTATTCAGTGTTGTTACAACAATGCCTATTCCCACCCGCAAATTTCATAGATAATTTCCACATTGTACTATCATTTGTGCAGATGGGTTTGAACAGCAAAATTTCAATATATGTTGTATGTAACATCGAGCATATAAATATATATAAAAAAATTGCGCTGAAGCTTATATCTTCTCTATTGATAGCACTAGTTTGGATAAGTCACTTGCCGCACTTGTCAATTGAGGATGCCGGGTTTACAGAGTTACTGGGTCCAAATGTACCAACATTTCAATTTCAGCATGCTGGCCTTTGAATGGCCTTAGAATTAAAAGTGCATTGTGGTTTGGTTAAAAATGTCTATCTCTAATTACTGGGGACCCATTTCAGTGTATATGTACATATATATAGTATATATTATATATATATATAAATTAACTTATATGATATATATAAATACTATATATATTAACTTTATATAAGAATATTATAAATTTGAAGGTGAAATGAATGTTTGATGAGGAGAAAGAAACTGAGGAGAATTTTAACGCACATTAATTTTTTAAATTTTTA
>NC_134816.1:6227526-6235026 GCF_046742065.1 Oratosquilla oratoria
CTGTCATTTTCTTTGCACTTCCCGCTGCGACTACCTTTCCCTCCTTATCCTCCTTCAAACACACACACACACACACACACACACACACACACACACACACCGCATTTATATATATATATATATAATTATATATATATATATATATTATATATATATATATATTCAATAGTATTTATATAATGTAATATATTCTAGTATATCTTATTATATGTGTGTGTGCTTTGTGTGTGTGTGTGTGTGGTGTGTGTGTGAGCTGTGGTGTGTGTGTGTTGGTGTGTGTGCGTGTTGTGTGTGGGTGTGTGTGTGTGTGTGTGTGGCGTGTGTGTGTTTGTGTGTGCGCGTGTGTGTCTGTGTTGTAGTGTGTGTGTGTGTATGTGTGTGTGTGTGTGTGTGTGTGTGTGTATGTGGGTTGTGTGTGGTTGCGTGATTGGTGTGTGTGCGTGTGTGTGTGCTGTAGTGTTTGTGTGTGTGTTTATTGTGTTTATTTTGTGTGGGTGTGTTGTGTTGTGTGTGGTTGTGTGTGTGTGTGTGTGTGTGTGTGTGTGTGTGTGTGTGTGGTGTGTGTGTGTGTCGGTGTGTGTGTGTGTGTGTAGTGAGTGTATCTGTGAATGTGTGTGTGTGTGTGTGTGTGTGTGTGCTTGTGTGTGTGTGTGTGTGTGTGTGGGTGTGGGTGTGTTGTGTGTGTGTGGTATGTGTGTGTGTGTGTGTGGCGCGCTGTGTGTGTGTTTGTGTGTGTGTGTGTGTGTTGGTAGTGTGTGTATTTACATATAATTACAATTACATGTTAAATATGAATATATCTAATATTATTTCTATATATATTTATATATATATATTTATATATGTATGTTAATGTATGTATATATATATATTTTATATATATATTATATATATATAGTGTGTGTGTGTGTGTGTGTGTGTGTGTGTGTTGTGTGTGTGTTGGAGGTGTGTGTGTGTCTGTGTGTGTTGTAACATTATATATAGATATATGTATCGTTTGTATAGTATTATAATTTACTTCTATATATATAATATATATATATATCATATATTTATTCTATATAGATATATATATGCATTTATATATATTTAAACTTTAGAACCCACTGTCGGTGGATAGAAATAAGATAAAAAGTGAGATTGAGTGATTCCTGAATATTTTCGACCAACTCTCTCTGTTGGTCCTTCTGCTGAAGAGGGATCCACAGAGAGTGGGTCGAAAAAAAAAAAAAACTATACAGAGCAATCATCGCACCTTTTTTTCTGTTTTCCACTCGACAGTGGGTTCTAAGTTTAAATTTTACCGAATGTGTTTACTACGACATAGTGCATATTAATATTATATATACATATATATATATTTTTTGTGTAAGCCAGGTAGGATAGACTTTTCTTGCAGGCAGACGAGGTTTAAATGCACTATTGAAGAATTTCATTTTTTGAATTTATCTTCTTGCCGTATAGTCTCTATATCGGACGAATAGTTGACTTAATCATTTTCTGTAAGTCTGTTTTAGGAGAATCTCTTATAATTGGCCGACGTTTCGGAACTCATCTTGTTCCATCTTCCTGGGCGATATGATGTGTCAAGTTTTCTGTGTAGGTTATATATGGGATGTACGGATCATGGACACTGGTGTCGAGGAAAAGTTTGGATGCTCATTGTGGTATGGTAGCCAAATGAGCGTGCGTTGTTTTCACTCGCGGGGGGGTGGTCTCTCCCAGTGGGCGACAGCGATGGGGTTCGTTGGTCGCTCTAGCACTTAGTCTTTTGCTAAGATGGCAAGACCCGTAGGTCTTCCACCTGAGATGTTAATTGATGGCTGCTTTGCTTGAATGTAGAGTGCTTCAAGGAATAGCAACCATCGTGGATCTCTTTCTCTGTCAATGATTGTTGTGTTGTGATCCAGATCTTTTCTTGTTAGTGGTCTATTGAGTTTGGTAGTGTGGTGGGACTTTATGGATCCGTTACTCAAATGGCATGTCAGGCGTCTTGTAAGCTTAGTGGTTGTCATACCAATGTAAGAATGAGGTCCACACTCCTCACTATTGCAGCTGTATTGGTATACAACATGGTCTTCTTGTAACTCTGTTTTCGTTGTGTTGGGGCGATTACGTATCATTAGTTGGGATGTCTTCTTTGTCTTGTAATATATGATGATCTGGATGTGTTTTGTTGGGTCGGTGGGTAGTACATTTTTGTGAATAATGTCCTTTATGATCTTCTCCTCTGCTTTGTATTTTTGTGGACATATGGCTTTTGTAGTAGATTTTTATAGGTTTGTTTTCGCTTGTGGTGTTTCTGTCTTCGTCGGTGTACCATTTGTTTAAATGTGTTTGTATTGCTTGTGATACATCTGAATTTGCGTATTCATTGTTGATAAGTACTTGTGTGATTCTCTCCAGTTCTTGGTGGGTTTGTGTCCAGGTGGAGCAATGTGAGAGGGCCCTTCTAACGTAAGCGCCGATGGTTGATTGTAGGTAGCGCTTCGGGCACTCGCTATTTCCGAAGCGCTACCTACAATCCACCATCGGCGCTTACGTTAGAAGGGCCCTCTCGCATTGCTCCACCTGGACACAAACCCACCAAGAACTGGAGAGAATCACACAAGTACTTATCAACAATGGATACGCAAACTCAGATGTATCACAAGCAATACAAACACATTTAAACAAATGGTACACCGACGAAAAATGAAAGAAAGAAAAAGGAAGACAGAAACACCACAAGCGAAAAGAAACCTATAAAAATCTACTACAAAAGCCATATGTCCACAGAATACAAAGCAGACGAGAAGATCATAAAGGACATTATTCACAAGAATGTACTACCCACCGACCCAGCAAAACACATCCAGATCATCATATATTACAAGACAAAGAAGACATCCCAACTAATGATACGTAATCGCCCCAACACAACGAAAACAGAGTTACAAGAAGACCATGTTGTATACCAATATAGCTGCAATAGTGAGGAGTGTGGACCTCATTCTTACATTGGTATGACAACCACTAAGCTTACAAGACGCCTGACATGCCATTTGAGTAATGGATCCATAAAGTCCCACCATACTACCAAACTCAACAGACCACTAACAAGAAAAGATCTGGACCACAACACAACAATCATTGACAGAGAAAGAGATCCACGAAGGTTGCTACTCCTTGAAGCACTCTACATTCAAAGCAAAGCAGCCATCAATCAACATCCAGGTGGAAAGACCTACGGGTCTTGCCATCTAGCAAAAGACTAAGTGCTAAGCGACCAACGAACCCCATCGCTTTCGCCCACTGGGAGAGACCACCCCCCCGCGAGTGAAAACAACGCACGCTCATTGGCTACCATCCACCAATGAGCATCCAACTTTTCCTCGACACAGTGTCCATGATCCGTACATCCCATATATAACCTAACAGAAAACTTGACACATCATATCGCCCTGGAAGATGGAACAAGAGAGTTCCGAAACGTCGGCCAATATAAGAGATCTCCTAAACAGACTTACAAGAAAATGATAAGTCAACTATTCGTCGTATAGAGACTATACGCAAGAAGATAATCAAAAATGAATCTTCAATAAGCATTTAACCTCGTCTGCCTGCAAGAATATATATATATATATATATAATATATATATATATTATATATATATATATATATATATATTACTGTCCTCTACCATTTCTCTATATATTCCTTTTCTTTCTCTCTTTTTTTTTTTTTTTTTTTTTTTTTTTTTTTTTTTTTTTTTTTTTTTTTTTTTTTGCCTAACCATGTGGAGGGAGAAAAACATGCTGCCACCAAGTCTTCCCACTTGAGTCTTAAAGAGGCGACAAAAAACGGGACGGGGATAAGACAAGGAATCCTGCAACCTGTAGCCCCACAGGGAACATTCCTAAAAAAAGAAAGGCATAAGAATGTCTAGGAGTTTTCCAACCAGTACTCTAGGATTTGGGTCTTTTAATGTGCGTGGAAGTGGTACAGATGAGAATAAAAGGCAAGAGATAGGGAGTATGTTTGTGAGTAGAAAGACAGATGTGTTAAAAATGAGGGGCGAGTGTGAATTTGGCAATGTAGTTGGGACGTTCTCAGGAGTGAAGAGAGGCCAAGGGAGAGAAGGGGTGGCTATAATAGTAAGTGAAGAGATAGGTAAATCTGTAGTGGAGTGGAAGGAGGTTTCTTCAAGGTTAATGTGGATGAAGGTGAAGCTGGGAAGGGAGATGTGGGTTTTTGTTCCAAATTATGACAAACACTTCTTAACTTTGCATAAATATGATCTAACAATATTACTTTCCAAAGGTCTGGGATAGCACTTTGAAAAATACCTTTCTTTTCTTTGGTGATTTTGAAAGATTCTTTCAATATAATCTTCACGATGTCTATGTGTTTCTCGAATATTATCCTTAGATAGTGTAAATAGTGATTTTATCAAAAATCTTAAGAACATTTTAAAAGGTAACAATGAACTGATAAAAAAAATTGTCTACAGTGTCTCCGTCACTTCCATACATGTATGGATTGATAAAAACCCATAAAACAAACAATCCAGTTAGGCCCATTACTTGTTCAATTGGATCTTGTAGCTATAAGTTATCAAAATGGCTAGTGTCTCTTTTCAGTCCTCTTGTTGGAACAATTTCAAAATCACATACTAAGGATAATGTTGATTTTAAAGACAAAATACTTGGACATAATATCACTTTTGACTTCAAATTGGTTAGTTTTGATATAACAAGTCTTTTTACTCGAGTTCCGGTTTTTTACTTGTTAAATTTTCTTGAAAAAGAATTAAAGAAATATGATCTTATACTTCCTTCCCAAGCAATCATTATTCTAATCAAGTTATGTGTTATTGACTCAAAACTTGAGTTTAATGGTAAGTTTTACAAACAAATATTTGGTATGGCTATGGGGAATTGTCCGTCTCCGGTTTTGAGTAATCTATATATGGAGTTTTTCGAAAGAGATTTATAGCCTAATATTTTGCCATCTAATGTAATATGGTACAGATATGTTGACGCCATATTGTGTATTTGGCCTTGTGATAAACCTGTGGATGAGTTTGTGTTAAAGTTTAATAGTTTGGTTCCTTCTATAAAATTAACATTTGAGACAGAAGAGAACAAAACATTGCCTTTCTTAGATTTAAGTATTCATCGATGTGGTGGATATTTTAAATCTAATGTCTACAGAAAACCAACCAATGTTCTCTCATACACCCATTTCTATTCATACCATCATTAAAATACGAAGTTATCTTTTTTTCTTCTATGTTCTTGAGAGCGTTTAGAGTATGTTCTCCTGAGTATCTTGAAGATGAAGTAAAATTCATTTATGAGATTGGTCAGAATTTGAGATATCCAAAATATTTGATGGATAGAACACAAGAAAAAGCCAGAAGAACATATTTTAACACCTCTCAAGTAAACGAATTTAAATTGAAGAACATTTTAGCAATATCATATCATGAAAATTTAATCACCCTTCCTCAAATATTTAAAAGCTTTGGTATGGTGATATTCAATAACAACAGTAGTGTTAAGAACTATCTCATTAGAAATTCTCCAAAAGAAAAAGAAGGATGTATCTACAGCATACCTTGTAAAGTGTGTGATTTTAAGTACATAGGCCAAACAGGAAAAGATTTAAACAAAAGGATTAGTCAACATAAATACAATATAAGAACGGGTCAAATGTCAAGTGGACTTTTCGTCCACCAAAAAGAGCTCTCCCATATTATTGATTGGCAAAACACAAAAGTTATTACATCATGTCATAACATTGTAGAAAGGAACATAATTGAATCATGTTACATTAAAAATAGTTTTGAAAATAATATGAATTTAAGCTTAGGTTTGTATAAGTTAGATAACTTTATTATTAAAAAGATTGTAAATAATTCTTCTGGAATCGGGTAACATTGGACCTTTCCCAGTTCCTCTACCACTATGTACATATTACGACCTTTGGTCATTTTCTGTATTCTTTGTACCCTGATGATGTCTTGAATAGACGAAAACGTTCGGATTTCAGTTATTTTATTTTTCCAAGTGGTTTCTGCAAGTATTGTTGTCACGTGTGCTTAGTGATTTGTTTCGTATGTATATATATGTATATATATATATATATATATATATATATGTATATATACATATATATATATATGTATATATACTCGTATACACACACACACACACACACACACACACAATATATATATATATATATATATATATATATATATATATATATATATATATATATGTATATGTTTGTATCATTATGACATTTGGAAATAAACTCTCCTACTGGGATTCGAACCTTCGCCTGAGCAGCTTGCTTTTTATCAGACGAAGACCGTACCATTGCGCCACCACGACCTTACAAACTAAGTCGTTCCGTTTTGTAGGTCGTGTGGAACAAAGAAGACGGGAGAAAATAGAAGGAAGGATAGTGAGTGGTCGGATGAGGACGCAAAGGCTTTCACAGATTGGTTACAATTTAGGACGAGGGAATCGTATGAGAGGCACAAAGTAAAGAGAAGAGAAGTAAAGCATAAGATAAAGGAGGCAAAGAGGAGAACAGATGTGAAATGGGGTAAGAGTGTGACAGAAAATTTTGAAAGTAATAAAAAAAATTGGAAATAAATTAAAAGAGGAAGAGGAGGCAAATCAAGTAGAGAAGAAAAGGTAAAAGGTGGAGATGGAGAGATGATAATGGAAGAGAAGGCAGTGAGAGGAAGGTTGGCAGAGTATTTTAGGGAAATGCTAAATGTGAAGGAGGACAAGGAGAGAAAGGTAGTTGCAGTGGGAAGCGCTAAGAAAATGAGAGTGATGAGTGAGGAAAACGGAGGAGAAATAAGAAAAGGTGAAGTGAAAGCAGCTGTTAAGATGATGAGAGCAGGTAAGGCACCTAGGTTGGATGGATTCCATGCAGAATGTCTGAAAAAAGGAGGTACAGTGATGGTGGACTGGCTGGTGAGGTTATTTAATGTTTGTTTAAGAGAGGGTAGAGTGCCAGAAAACTGCAGGAGTGCCTGTATAGTTCCACTTTACAAGGGAAATGGGGACAAGTGTGAGTGTAGTAGTTTCAGAGGGATAAACTTGTTGAGTGGCTGTTCAATTTCTACATGGATGGGGTTGTACGATATGTGAATGCAAGAGTAGTGGGTCAGGGATTGGAGATGGTTAAAGAAAATGGAGAAAAGTAGAAAATAAGCCAGTTGTTGTTTGCTAAAGGCACTGCGCTTGTAGCAGCATCAGAGGAGGGATTGAGAAAGTTAGTGAAAGAGTTTGGGAAGGTGTGCGAAAGAAGGAAGTTGAAGATAAATGTGGATGTGTAAAGTGATGAGATGAACAAGGGGAGAGAGTGGCAGCAGACTGGAAGTGAATATTAAGGGAGAGAGACTGAAAGAATAGGATAGATTTGGATACTTGGGTGCGAATGTGGCAGGAGAGGGAGGAGTGGAGGGGGAGGAGTGGAGGGGGAGGTAGAAT
>NC_134816.1:6250026-6252526 GCF_046742065.1 Oratosquilla oratoria
GCTTCTTTGGTGGCCTATATTGACTATTGTGGTGTCGGAAATAATAATTTGACATTCCTCCATGCATTGTATTCATCTAGCAGGGCTTGTAGTGGGATAAAGATGTCCTCAGCTGATCCGTGTTTACAAGCCAAAATGCCGAGGTGAAGAGTTTTTGCATAATTCTTAACAGACCACTTGATATTTTTTATTGTCAATTCTCTTCCCATGAAAATTCAAGCAAAATTCCTCTTCACCAATAATGTGATGGTGTGAGGACATCTACTCCTTTTTCAGATAAGTTTTGAAGAATATTTCATGCTTTCCTTGTTGACAAGGACACTTTTGATACCAGTTTGGCAACATATTTCGTTGCGTGATACTTTCGTTTCATGGGAGGAAACTCTTCTGCAACATCAGAACCAGTGCTGTTATTTTCTTCACTACTACTACTCAATTTCTGCACTTGAGTTTTTGACGGTTCTGGTGAATTTCTTGGCCGCTTCGAAGGATGGATCGTTGACACAGGAGCCACTTTCTCAGTCGTGTATCTCACTCGGCCTCCTGGTTCTATTTGTTTTCTGTAAAGTTCTATGTCTTCACTGCAAAGCCAGTGTTCACTTGGCTTTATAATATCGAAAAGATGATTGAGATTTCTTTCAAATTCTTTATTTTGCTGCTTTCTATATTTTTCAAACAATTTCACTATCTTGTCAACCTTTGCTGAAACTTGCTGCTTAGAAAGAAAAGGGAAGTTAATTTCTCCCAAAGCTTCAGCAATTCTTAAGATATCTTCCTTATTCAAGTCTGATCACACTTTGAGTTCATCGTACAATACCCATAAATCTACCAACAATGTCCCTGTTCAAAGGCATCTTACACATGATCTCATTTATGTCCTCTATGTTTTCTGGTATGCTTGGACGTCGTTTTGTAGTTGTTGTCAAACTTCTTGTACATTTCTTTCCAGCTGATTCCACCGCTGATTTGGATCGTTTACTTTTAAAAGACATGCTTGAATCTCAAAGCAGAATACATGCAATGAAAAATGAGAATGGAGAAAACACTAGCTGCTACCAGTGGTTCTCAACCTTTTTTTGGCCATGCCCCACCTAATCACGTTTAAAATCCTGATGTTCCCCATGTGGTAATATACAATTCTTATAATTTGAAAAATAAACTTCCTTTCAGCTGAAAAAGCATAAAACTTTGGGTTAAAACCACTTCAAATGAACAAGGCATCAATATGATTATGTAGTAACTACAAAAAAAAGACCTTTGTTAATAAAAATAAAGAATAATTTTCTCAAAATATTATCTGAAACATATGCTACACATGTTTACCTGATGAAAAATTTGAATAACTAAATAAAATATAAAAAACAAATAAAAAAAAAATAATTGACCCAGACTTCCTCAGTTGCCCTTATTAAAAATCATATTGGCCACCTGAAAAAAAAAAAATGTGGGGCGTACGCCCCATGTTGAGAATCATTGGTTTAAGCCAATTTTGATTTTTTCATTATAATGCACGAAAGGTATTTACTATCCAATAATGTATAAGTATCCATTACCCACTAATTTTACACATGTATTTGAAAATGCTACATGGTAAGAAAAGTTATTCCCTAATACTTATAGAACTGTAATGTTTTTGCGTAACCAAGTTATTCAAAATCTACAACACAATTATTTCGAATTATGACAAAAGAAACATTATAGATTTATTATATCTAAACTTTGCAAAAGCTTTTGATACCGTCCCCCCACGAAAGGCTACTTACTAAATTAGCTTTACACGGAGTAAGTGGTACCCTATTAAGTTGGACTAGAAATTGGTTGAATGATCGAAAACAGAGTTGTTTTAAATGGCAAAACTTCTAGGTGGAAAAATGTTACGAGTGAGGTTCCTCAGGGTTCCGTTCTTGGGCCACTTCTAATCATAGTATATATAGATTATATAGACCACGGACTAAAATTAATTTTTTTCAAATTTGCTGATGATACAAAACTGTGCAGAATGGCAAATGATCACTTAAATCAATTAGATAATTTAAGATAAATTACAGCAATGGTCTAAAAAGTGGGTTATGAAATTTGACACAAGTAAATGCAACGTTATGCACATAGGTAAAAATAATATTAAGTACTATTACAAGTTATTTGGAAATTCGTTAACAAAAGTGAATAGTGAAAAAGATCTAAGCGTAATCATTAGTAACGATCTCAAATCATCTAAGCAGTATATTTCAGCGTCTGAGAAAGCAAATAAGATTCTAGGACTGATTGCGCGATCTTTTGACTTCAAAAATCCATTTCTCATTAACAAGCTATATAAATCGTTAGTTCGTCCACATTTGGAATATGCTGTTTCCCTATGGTCACCGAATTTCATTAAAGACATTGACAGATTGGAAGAAGTACAACGGCGAACCACAAAACTGATTCTAAATATAAAAATAAATCTTACGAAATCAACTAAAACATATAAATCTGTTTTCCCTAAAAAAGTGTAGACTCA
>NC_134816.1:6257526-6267526 GCF_046742065.1 Oratosquilla oratoria
TAACGAGAAAATGTCATCGGAGGAACTTGTGAGTTTAATCAGTTTGTGCTTGGACTTCACCTTTTTCAGGTTCAAGGACAAGGTTTACCCATCAAAAGGTAGGAACGACCGTGGGCCCATCAATCTCTGTGGTGCTGGCGGAAACGGTGATACAACTATATAAAGATGAGGTGATGGCAGCTCAACCGCCATCTATGAAACCGTGGGACCGATACGTGGACGTCTTTGTTGTAATGCAGGTAGAGGAAGTAAAACATTTCTTCAACAGCTTGAATGGAATGAACGAGTCCCTCCAATTCAAAATGGAGAAAGAAAAAAAATAGAAGACAGCCATTTCTTGATGTCATGGCTAGGAGTGTTTTACGGATAATGCATATATGTGTATATGTATGCGTATTCGTTTATGTGTGTGTATTTTATTGATACGAGTATGGGTATATAGTAAAATTATATATATATACACACACATATATATATATATATATATATATATATATATGTATATATATATATTTCAAGGACTACTATTACACAGGACGTGCGCACCCAGATCCCTGGGTACGCTAGCGGAGGCCATTGCTTTCTTTGTAACCTAACATTTTATATTGGACAAATATATCAAAACTAGAAACCTAACATTATATATGTGACAAATATATCAACTATTGACTTATTCAATGCAGTATAAGTTAATATAAACTTTTATAGTGAAATAAGAAACTATTCTTAAGGCACTGTTATGCTTTGAAATGACAATTTTAGCCGGACTTAACAGGTATTATTGTATGAGGTTAGTGGACACCAAGGTTGGCGATTTTTTTTTTTTTTTTTTTTTTTTTTTTTATCTTTTCAAAAATATAGAAAAAATCTATTTTTTTATTTAAATAAGATTTATTTGATTTAAATAGATTTTTATAGGTTTTAAATATTGTGGGATTGCTATCTGATATGCGATCTGATTGCTAAAGGACATTGTTAGCATATCAATATAAGGAGCAGTGTTATATAGACTCGCCACAAGTATACAAGGAACGGTATAAGCCTACATGTATATATCACTGAACAGCCCATAACAAGTTTCAACAAGATTCTTGTTGAAACTTGTTCTAGGTAAGCAGCTTCTCACTGAGTCAGTTGCTGCTTTGGAATCAACCAGGAAGGATGTCTTCTGGACCTGGCAGAGTGGTTCCTTCAGGCAGAAAAAATTATCCTGTCTGGAATTATTTTGAAAAACTACCAACAATTTCTGGCAAAGGGTACCGAGCTAAATGCAAAGACTGCAGCCAGGAACTACAGGGTATTGTGTCAAAATTAAAATCTCACAGAGATAAATGCCAAGGTCAGCCACAGATATACAGAAGAAGAAATTGATGACCCAGGTAAATAATTTTACTTATATGTGTGCATTACTCCCTTTTCATACGCAACTATATAAATTTGGTGAACAATGGAGAGATGTACAATAAAAATGTGAAGGCCTAAAGAGATGATACTTCAACTTCATTACCTCTAAATTTGGGTAATAACTATATCACTATGATATACTGTATCCACTTAACTTTGGGGCCTAGATGATTGTTATTCATTTCATTCAACATTGTGTAATATATTTCATAGGTTCTATTGGAATTCAGCCAACAAGGGATTCAGCCCAAGGGGATTTAGCCTATCCTAACCCAACTAACCCATTATTTTTAGTGAATTTAAATTGTACTGAATCCTGTGTGGCCTGAATTCCAAGCCCACCTATTTCATATCCTGTTAATTATTTCCAAATAATTTAGTGGCTTGTATGAATATAATCATTATCTAAAAAAATAACTACTGTACTCAAAAGTAGCCTAAATCACACTGTATTCATTCATTTATTCATTCATTTATAAATTATGCAATACACTCAAATTTTCTGTTTCCATTTCAAGATCTGTATCAACAGCTTCAATCCCTTCATCATCGGCTCCACTTGAATTATCTGCAAACCTGACTCCACCATTAAAAAGGTCACTATCAGACTCCTCCACAGACGCCACTTCTGCTAAATCATTTTCATCTAAAAGAAAGTCATCAACATCTCTGGACAGATTTATCATAAAAACTTCAGCCTCTCAAAAGGAAAATCTCGACAAAGAAGTTGCAAGAATTATATTTGCTACAAATTCACCATTTCGTCTTGTTCAGCATCCTCAGTTTCTCAAGATGGTTCCAAACCTGAGGCCAGGTTATATTCCTCCATCCAGAAAAGATATTGCTGATAAGTACTTGGATCTTGTGTATAAAAAGGAATATAAAAAGTGTGCAGATGACCTGAATAATGAAACTGTATGTCTTTCAATTCATGGGTGGTCTAACATCCATAATGAGCTCATAATATGTGTCACTCTAACAACATCCACTGGTCAGATTTATTTAGTTGACACAATAGATACATCAGGGAAACCTCACACTGCTGAATATCTTCTACAACTTCTACAAAATTCAATCAAGAAGGCTGAACAAGATTTTGGTTGTCACATTGGAAGTGTTGTGACAGACAATGCAGCACTTGGAGGAATCAAGTGAACCTGAGCATACCGTCCTCACATACGGCTTATACCGTTCCTTGTATATTTGTGGCAAGTCTATATAACACTGTTCCTTATATTGATATGCTAAAAATGTCCTTTAGCAGTCAGATCGCATATCAGATAGCAATCCCACAATATTTAAAATCTATAAAAAAAAAAATCTATTTAAATCCAATAAATCTGATAAAAAAAAAGATTTTTTTCCATATTTTTTGAAAAGAAAAAAAAAGAAGAAAAAAAAAAACGCCAACCCTGGTGTCCACTAACCTCATACAATTATACCTGTTTAGTCCTGCAAAAATTGTCATTTCAAAGCATAACAGTACCTTAGAAATAATTTCTTATTTCACTATAAAAGTTTATATTAACTTATACTGCATTGAATAAGTCAATAGTTGATATATTTGTCCTATATACAATATTAGGTTTCTAGTTTTGATATATTTGTCCAATATAAAATGTTAGGTTACAAGGAAAGTAATGGCCTCCGCTAGCGGACCCAGGGATCTGGGTGCGCACGTCCTGTGTAATAGTAGTCCTTGATATATATATAAATCTATATATATATATATATATATATATATATATATATATATATATATATGTATATATATGTATATATATATATGTACATATATATATATATGTATATATATATGTATATATATACATACATATCTACTATATAGTTATATGTATATATATATATATGTACAGTATATACATATATATATATATATATATATATATATATATATATATATATATATATATATATATATATATATATATATGTATGTATGTATGCATGTCCAGAGAGAGACAGACAGACAGAAAGAGAGAGTATATATACACACATACACACACATACATATATATATATATATATATATATGCATATATATATAGTATATACATACATACATATACCAAGGCTTTTTCCCCCTTCCAAGGGAGGTAGCCAAAAAGGGAAAGGCACAAAAACACTCCCACCCATTACATCCCCAAATACACCCCACACCCCTCCCACCCTTCCTCTCATCTGAGCACCTCCTGGATGACGGGTCATCCCTGCACCCTGCCCACCGCCCTGGGTCAGAAGCAGTGTCGCAAGACACAGTACATCCACAGCAAGGCCGCTTCATTTAATCGGCGACCCCCCCTCTCCGTCCCCCTTTGCATATAAGGCGAGGACGGGGAGAAATCCCTTCGGGCTGCGTCAAAATCTACTCACACACACTACCCCACCCCGCACCCCCCCGCCCATTTCTCCTCATGCAGTCACAACACCATCCACACACAACCACCCTCCACTCACCCCCGTCCTCCGTCCCCTCCCCTCCCTCCCCAACAGACACCCCCCCTCCCCAAAGCCCCCCTCACCCCATCCATCCACCCCACCCTAGGACGCCCCCTCATGCTCACCCCCTCCACATCCGCCTTCCATACCCCCCCCACTAGTCCCTCTTCACTCATTCCCTCCATGTGTCCAAACCATCCCAACACTTCCTCATCAACCCCATCTCCCAAATCCTTTTCCACCCCCGCTCTCCTCCCCACCTCCCCACCTCCCACTCCATCCAGCCCAGCAACCCCCACCACACCTCTCAGACACCCCACCTCAAACACATTCAAACTCCTTCTCTCTTCCTCTCCCATGTTCCACGCTTCTGCCCCACACAGTGCTGCCGGCACAATCACCCCTTCATACAGTCTCCTCTTCGCATCCACTCCCAAATGTCTATTCCTCACCACACTCTTTAAACCACCAAGGCATTTACTCGCCTCTCTCAATCCACACTCCACCTCCACCCTCACTCCACCCCCTCCCGCCACACCTGCACCCAAGTATCCAAAACTATCCACCTCCTCCAGTCGCTCTCCCCCAATGTTCACTTCCAGTCCACTGCCACCCTCACCCCTTGCACATCTCACCACCCCACCCCTACCCACATCTATCTCCAGCTCTCCTCCATCACACACTCTCCCAAACTCTGCCACCAGCCTCCTCAATCCCTCCCCCGACCCCGCCACAAGCGCAGCGCCGTCCGCAAACAACAGCTGGCCCACCTCCCACTCCTCTCCACTTTCTCTAACCATCTCCAATCCCCGACCCACCACCCCAGCATTCACCTCTCGCACCACCCCATCCATGTACAAGTTGAACAGCCAGGGCGACATAACGCATCCCCGACGAAGTCCCACCTTTACTTCAAACCACTCACTCTCTCCATTTCCAATCCTAACACATGCTCTACCACTCTCATAAAAACTCTTGACAGCTCCCAAAAGCCCTCCTCCCATCCCATAAATCTGCACAACCTCCCACAGCGCCCCTCCGTCCACCCTATCATAAGCCTTTTCCAGATCCATAAAAGCCCAAAAAACATCCTTCCCCCCTCCCACAGCCCTCTCACACATCTGTCTTACCACAAAGATCCGATCCACACAACGCCTACCCGTCCCAAACCCACACTGCTCCTCACCAACCACTCCCTCCGCTCCTCTCCCAATCCTCCCAACCAAGATCCCCCCATAAGCCTTCCCTACCACACTCAACAGGCCAATCCCTCTGAAATTACCACATTCACACCTGTCCCCTTTTCCCTTGTAAAGAGGAACTACACAGGCACTACTCCAGTCCTCCGGCACTCCACCCTCTCTCCAGCAAACATTAAACAACCTCACCAACCAGTCCACCATTACTGAACCTCCCTTTTTCAGACACTCTGCATGACATCCATCCAGACCAGGTGCCTTACCCGCCTTCATCATCTTTACAACTGCCTTCACCTCATCCTTCCTTATCTCTCCTCCATTCTCCTCACTCATCACTCTCATTTTCTTCGCATTTCCCACTGCAGCCATCCCTCCCTCCCCATCCTCCCTCACATTCAGCAACTCCCCAAAATATTCTGCCCATCCTCCCCTCACTGCCTTCTCTTCCATTATCATCTCTCCACCTGCACCTTCCACCTTCTCCTCCCTACCTGATTCGCCTCCTCTTCCTCTCCCAATTTCTTTCCAAAACATCTTTTTATTACTTTCAAAAATTTCTGTCACACTCCCACCCCATTTCACATCTGCTCTCCTCTTTGCCTCCCTTACCTTTTGCTTTACTTCTCTTTTCTTTTCTTTGTACGTCTCATATGACTCCCCTGTCCTCCCTTGTAACCAATCTGTGAATGCTCGCCTCTTCTCTTCTACAACCTTCTTTGTTTCCTCATCCCACCATTCACCACCCTCTCTTCCACTTCCCCCTGTCCCTCCCGTTCCACACACCATCCCTGCACACTCTAAGACTCCCTCCTTGAACCATCCCAATTCCTCCTCCACACCCATCTCTGTTCTATCCTTCACTCCCTCCCACTCCTCCTTCAACTTCTTTTCGTACTCCTTCTCCTTTTCCTTTTCATTCAAGGAGTTCACTCCAAGAACCCCCCCACCTTTCGTCCCCCTCCTCCCTCTCCATCCATCCTCCACTCTCAGCCCACCTTCCACCAAAAAATGATCCGATACTCCCCCACCCTCTCCCCCCAGCACATGCACATCCCCAACTCTCCCTATCATAATCCCATTTACCACTACATAATCCATCAGCGCTCTATCCACCACCCCTCCCTCCACCACCCTCCCCCATGTGCACTTATGCTTGACCTTCTTCCGAAACACCGTATTTGCCATCATCAACTCTCCTTCCAGACACATTTCCACCACCAACTCTCCACTACGATTCTTTCCTGGAACTCCACACTTCCCAACCACTCCATCGATTGGACCATTTCCCACCCTAGCACCAAGGTCTCCCAGTACTATTACATTGATATTTCTTCCTAAACCCTCTATGCACTCATTTAAATCTATCCAAAAGGCCTCCCTTTCTTCCATGCTCTTCTCACTGCCCGGCCCATATGCACTTACAAAGACCCACATCTCCTTTCCCAATTTCACCTTCATCCACATTATCCTTGAGGAAACCTCCTTCCACTCCACTACCTGTTTACCTATCTCCTCACTTACTAGAATAGCCACCCCTTCCCTCGCTCGCCCTCTCTTCACTCCTGATAACCTCCCACTTACACTCCCAAACTTACACTCACCCTTCCCTTTCAACTTAGTTTCACTCAAAGCCAACACATCCAACTTTCTTCTCACAAACATACTACCTATCTCTTCCCTTTTACTCTCATCTGTACCACATCCATGCACATTAAAAGACCCAAACCTTAGGGTGCTGGCCCGAGGCCCTCCAGCACCCCTTATGCCTTTCCTTTGCTTTTTAGGAATCTGCCCCTTGGGGCTACAGGGAGAAGGATGCCTAGTCCCTCTCCCCGTCCCTTTCTTCTCGCCTCTTACGATCCAAGTGGGAAACTTGGTGGCAGTATTCTTTTCCCCCACCACATGTGTGTGTGTGTGTGTGTGTGTGTGTGTGTGTGTGTGTGTGTGTGTGTGTGTGTGTGTGTGTGTGTGTGTGTGTGTGTGTGTGTGTGTGTGTGTGTGTGTGTGTGTGTGTGTGTGTGTGTGTGTGTGTATTCACTTGGTCTTTGTATTCACTTGGTCTTTGGATCACGTGTTGGACTCGTGATCGACAGCTATTTCCCTCCTGGAAGAGAGCTCAGAGCTCGTAGGTCCGATCTATGGGTAATGCTATGACCTTGCACACACACACACACCCCTAACTCCCCGCCCACGAGAGTCAGAGTACGACCCGAGGCACAGTGATACCGAAATAATTTCGGCCCTGGGCAGGATTCGAACTGGGTGCTGGGAGCATTTCTGCTTCCCAGTTCAGCGCTCTACCAACTATGCCACCGAGTCGGTGTGTGTGTGTGTGTGTGTGTGTGTGTGTGTGTGTGTGTGTGTGTGTGTGTGTGTGTGTGTGTGTGTGTGTGTGTGTGTGTGTGTGTGTGTGTGTGTGTGTGTGTGTGTGTGTGTGTGTGTGTGTGTGTGTGTGTGTGTGTGTGTGCTTACCTAGTTGTATTTACTTAGTTATATTTTACGGGAAGGGGAGCTATGCTCGTGGTGTACCGTCTTCATATCTCGTTTTATCTAGACTGTTTTTAAATTCGTGTATTGTTTTTGCACACACTACCTTCTCATCTAACATATTCCAAACGTCTATTACCCTGTGGAGAAAGCTGTTCTTTTTTAGGTCTCTTCTATAACTTTCTTGATTTTCTTTACATGACCTCTTGTATCTCGACTATCCCATTTTATTAGATCCTCTCTATCAATAGTTTCTATGCCTTTTATGATTATATAAATAGTTATCAAGTCTCCTCTCTCTCTTCTTTGCTCTAATGTCTGTAGCTCAAGTTTTGCTAGTCTCTCTTCATATGATAGTTTTGAGAGTGTTGGTGCCAATTTCGTAATTGCTCTTTGTATTCTTTCAAGTTTTGTTATACATTTTTTTGTATTTGGTGACCTCGTCGTCGCTGCATACTCCAATCTTGGTCTTATCAAAGTGACTAGTATTTTCTTCACCATTTCTTTGTCCAGGTATGTAAATGCTACTTTGATTGTTCTTATCAAATTATAAGTTTCTCCAAAAATCTTGTTTATATGTTTCTCAGGGGATATATTATTCATTATAATGACTCCCAGGTCCTTCTCATTTTCTACTTTTTTTAATTTCTTCTTCTCCCAATTTATATGATCTCACTATTCTTTTTTTTTTCCAAATTCCATTATGCTACGCTTCTTAATATTGAATTCCATCTCCCACTTCCTACTCCATTCCCATACTTTATTGAGATCACTCTGTAGTGACTCACTATCTTCTACAGTGTTCATTTTTTTCAACAATTTTGCGTCATCCGCAAAGAAGCTCATATAACTTACAATGCCTTCATCCATATCATTAATATATATAGAAAACATTGTTGGGCCCAGAACCGTTCCTTGTGGAAATCCACTAATCACTTCATCCCAATTAGAGTGTTTGTCTCTTATCACCACTCTCATTTTTCTTTCATGCAAGAAGTCTTCCATCCACTTCAGCAGTTGGCCTGTATTCCTCCTGCAGTTTCTAATATCTTTAGTTCTTTTTTTGTGTGGCACCTTATCAAAAGCTTTTTTCAGGTCTAGAAAGGCACAATCAGCCCATCCATCTCTTTCTTGTATTACATCTATTAGCCTTGAATAGAAATACATTAAGTTTGTGACGCATGATCGTCCTTGTCTGAATCCAAATTGCCTTGGATTTAGTACGATTTTTTTTCCAGATGCCTTACCCATCTAGTTTTGATAATTCTTTCACAGATTTTAGCTATCGTACTTGTAAGAGAGACCCGTCTATAGTTAGTAGGGTCTTCCTTGTTTCCCCCTTTATATATTGGTACTATATTTGCCCTTTTCCAATCTTCTGGAACTTTTCCTTTTTTCAATGAACTGCTTATTAGACTATGTATTTTGTCTGTTAGTTCATTCCTGCATTTTCTCAAAATACAGTTTGCCATTTCATCTGGTCCATGCGATTTTCTAACATCGAGTTTACTCAAGTGATTCATTATTTCGTTCTTTGTCACTTCTATTTTTTTCATAGGGGGACTTTCTCCTCCCACTCGATATCTCTGGGTTGTATGTTCTCCCTCGTAAACACCGATTTAAAATGCTTGTTCATAATTTCTGCCATTTCTATTTCCTCTATGTATTCAATTTCTCCTTGTAGTTTCTCTAATTCTTGTTTGTTTTTCAGTTTGTTGTTTACAAATCTGTAAAATAGTTTTGGTTGATCCTTACATTTTCTATTATATCTTTTCCATACTTTCTCTTTTTTGCTCTACACACTCATACATATTTATTTCTATAACTAGTATATATTTTCCATTTTTCAGGTCTTTTTTCTTTTTTTCCATTTTATCCAAGCTTTGTCCCTTTTGGCTTTTAACTCCCTGCATATTTTGTTGTACCAACACTTTAATATCCTTTTTCTTGTTTTTGTCTTGGAACATACTTTTCCACTCCTTCTTTATGAATTTTTATCAAAATATTACATTTCTCTTCTACTGTTGTGTCCTCCTTGTGTATCTTTTCCCAGTCT
This sequence comes from Oratosquilla oratoria, assembly GCF_046742065.1. Taxonomy (NCBI): domain Eukaryota; kingdom Metazoa; phylum Arthropoda; class Malacostraca; order Stomatopoda; family Squillidae; genus Oratosquilla; species Oratosquilla oratoria. The sequence goes on from NC_134816.1 coordinate 6,267,133, forward strand.
GTTTTTTTTTAAAGAATTCTCTTATTTTAAGAGTAGTCAAGAGTTTTTACGAGAGTAGTAGAGCTTATGTTATGATTAGAAATGGAGAGAGTGAGTGGTTTGAGGTGAAGGTGGGACTTCGTCAGTGATGTGTTATATCACCCTGGCTGTCCAATTTATACATGGATGGGGTGGTGCGAGAGGTGAATGCAAGGGTAGTGAGTCAGGGATTGGAGATGGTTAAAGAAAATGGAGAAAAGTGGGAGATAAGCCAGCTGTTGTTTCCGGACGACACTGCACTTGTAGCAGGATCAGAGGAGGGATTGAGGAAGTTAGTGACAGAGTTTGGGAAGGTGTGTGAAAGAAGGAAGTTGAAGATAAATGTGGGTAAATGTAAGGTGATAAGATGTACAAG
>NC_134816.1:6277526-6285026 GCF_046742065.1 Oratosquilla oratoria
GACGCAGGTCCTTGAAAACAATGGCTTCTCTAATAGACAGGTGCAAATCGCCATCAACAGGCACCTCGACAGATAGTACTCCCCCCCAGCAGAACCGACGAGAAAGCCCTTAAAAAATCATCTGCAGAGACGTGAAACCTACCAACGACAACGACAAAATAGATCTGGTTATTTTCTATAAAAACATGAAGACATCCCAACTCCTTATCAAGAACAACCCCTGCCAGAGGACACCGGAACTTCAACGTAGCCATCTCGTGTATGAATACTCCTGCAGGAAAGGGAACTGTGAAGCCCTCAATGAAACATACATTGGGATGACTACGACGAAGCTCACGAGGCGTCTTACACTTCACCTCTCCAACGGCGCTATCAAACGACACCACTGACAAGAAAGAATTTGGAGGCATCACTATTTTACAGACAGAAACAAACCACACACGCTTTCCTATCCTAGAAGCCTTAAACATAAAAGATAAAAACCCTACCATGAATAGACAGACTCCGGACACATTCACTATCCCCACATCAAAAGACTTCGAGCTCCGCTTTAGGTTCACGTCCGCTTGGCCCGTGGGCGGCGCTACGCGTTCTGCTTCATGATTGGTTAACCTGATCAGCACTGAAGTGTTTGTAATCTGCGTATTGTGTATATATAATCATCACCCACACATTGTACTCATTAGCACTGAAGATGCCTAACTGTTAGTAAAAAGCTCTGCATAAAAATTAAGAAGATAATTCCCATGCCGTTACTTACAGTATACCACCTATGCTATTTGGCCAGGTGATTAGAGAACTTAGCACGACACATCGCGCCAGCATAAGAAAAGACGAGAATGTCAACAAAAAACTCGTGAACGCAGAAGCTGCTGGAAATTGTAGTGATATATATATATATATATATATATATATATATATATATATATATATATATATATATATATATATATATGATGTAAGCGGAATAGGAAACACAGGAGTCTTAGTCTTGAGTTTATTCCTGACTAGTTTCGCAGGTATGCTTTTTCAAAGCTTTTTCAAAGCCTTTGAAAAAGCATACCTGCGAAACTAGTCAGGAATAAACTCAAGACTAAGACTCCTGTGTTTCCTATTCCGCTTACATCAACCTGTCAGAATGTCTCAACATATATATATATATATATATACCGACATGACAAAATTGAATAGACACCAAGAAAAATGCATTTCTCCTCTTATTTAATGCTTAATAATATTCAAATTTACCTTATATGTTATATTTACCTAGATTTATGTTCTAGATTACATACAAAATTTATCAAGCATGCCACGAACCAAAGGAGCAGTGGACCTATCTGAATTTTAGTGAGGTCGTATTGTGGGTCAACATGAAGGTGGATTTAGTCAACGCAAAATATCTGAAAATCTATCAATACCCCTTTCTACTGTTAATAGAGTGATCGTACAATTCACCAGAGAGGACAAGAAGGGCGCAAAACTCACTCAGGTTGTCCAGGGCCCTCACAAAGAACCTTGCGTCTTGTCAAAAGAATTGTCGAAGAGTACCCACGTCGCAAGGACTGTGACATAGCGGCATATGCTAATTTCAGTCCTAGAACAGCTGTCAGGTATCTCCACAAGCTGGGTTACTATGGCAGAGCTGTAAGAAGGAAACCACTCCTTTGTCCAGCCAATATCAAGCGCAGAAAGGATTGGGCTGTTGAGATGGTGGAGAGACCTGTGGCCTTTTGAAGCACTCATTTTCACTGATGAGTCACGATTCGCATTATTTTCTAACAGAGGAAGAGTGTGGGTCTGGAGACTCTGTAGGCAAGAGTTTGACCACAAAAGACTGCAGTCAACAGTGAAACATGGGGGCATTTCAATAATGGTGTGGGGTGCAATTTGGAGTGATGGTCGATCAGAACTTGTGGAGTGCCAATGAAACATCAATTCAGGCAAATATGTCTCTATATTAAAGGAAGGACTCATTCCAATATTCTCCAGTTGTAGAATGAGTAAAAATGTCTTCCTATTTATGAAAGATGGAGCTCCTTGTCACACTGCTCAAGCAACACAAAATTGGTTAAGCCAAAATGGGATCAGGAAACTTCCATGGCCAAGTCAGTCCCCGGATATAAACCCTATTGAACAACTCTGGGGCATATTAGACCGACAACTTCGCAAAAATAACAGGAAGCCATCTTTAAAGCCCAAACTCTTATAACTACTACGGGAAACATGACAAGAAATCCCTCAAGAATTCGTGTACTAATCACTAGCATGCCTAGAAGGGTCCTTGCATTGAAAAAAGCAAAGAGGATGTCTGGAATCAATATAAAAAAAAAAAATCTGGAGAAGATATAGTGAGCGAAAATGGCCTACTGATATTGGATTTCAAAGAGAATCCTAAAGAATTCTGTAGTTACATTAAAGATAAAAAGGTTATCAGGAATCACACTGGCCCACTATTATCTGCTGACGGTCAACTTGAATATTCAAATGATGAATGTGTGATATTTTAAACAACTATTTTAGCTCAGTATTCGTAAACGAAACACCTCAAAGTGAACTCCAACTGAAACATGTGAAAAGTCTAGGGTAAATACAACAAAAGATATTATCAAAAGGTATACAGAAAAAATCAAAGTTAGTAAAACACCAGGGCCTGATGACTGGCATCCAAGAATCTTAAAGGAAATGAAAAATGAGATTATTGTTCCATTAGAAATTATTTTCAAGAAATCCATTATATCCGGAGATGTCTCAAAGAATGGAAGCTAGCTAACGTCATTCCCATATTAAAAAAAAAAAAGTAACAAAAAGAAACCAAATAATAACAAGCCTATAAGCTTGACTTCAATCGTAGGAAAATTATGAAAACTATCATCAAAGATGCAATCGAACATCATTTAGCTAGTAACTGTTTGATAAATGATAGCCAGCATGGATTCAGACAGAAACATTCTTGTGTGACTAACTTACTCGAATTCTACAACACAGTTATCTCGAATTATGACAAAAGAAACAATATAGATTTAATATATCTAGACTTTCCAAAAGCTTTTGATACCGTCACCCACGAAAGACTACTTGCAAAATTAGCTTCGCACGGAATAAGTGGTAGCCTATTAAGTTAGACTAGTAATTAATGAACGATCGAAAACAGAGAGTATTAAATGGCAAAACTTTTAGATGGAAAAATTTTACGAGTGGAGTTCCTCAGGGTTCCTTTCTTGGGCCATTTCTATTCATAGTATATATGAATTATATAGACCACGGACTAAAATCTATTGTTTCCAAATTTGCTGATGATACAAAAATGTGCGGGATAGCAAATGATCACTTAAACCAATTAGATATTCAAGAAGATTTAGATAAATTACAGCAATGGTCTGAAAAGTAGCTAATGAAATTCAACACAAATAAATGCAAGGTAATGCACATAGGTAAGAATAACAGTAAGTACGATTACAAGTTATTTGAAAAGTCATTAACAAAAATGAATAGTGAAAAGGATCTCGGCGTAATTATCAGTAACGATCTCAAATCATCTAAGCAGTGCCTCTGAGAAGGCAAATAAGATTCTAGGACTGATTGCGCGATCTTTGAACTTCAAAAGTCCATCACTCATTAACAAACTATATAAATCGTTGGTTCATCCATATTTGAAATATGATGTTTCCGTATGATCACCAAATCTCATTAAAGACATTGACAGACTGGAAAAAGTACAACGGCGAGCTACAAAACTGATTCCAAATATCAAAAATAAGTCATACGAAAATTGACTAAAACATATGAATCTGCTTTCCCTAAAAAAGGGTAGACTCAGAGGTGGCTTGATACAGGTTTTTAAGATTCTAAAGGGAATTGACAACATCAAAAGTGACAAAATTTTCACACTGAATGAGAATCAGACAAGAAACAATGGTCTCAAAATGTTAGGAAATATGTTAGATTCAATTTGGAAGTATGTAGAAACAATTTCGCCTACCGTGTAGTTAATGAATGGAATAAACTTCCCGCAGAGGCAGTGCGATATAGTTCAATTCGAAGCTTTAAGAATCATTTAGATAAACACCTAAGCAAGATGATGTAATGACTGTCATTTATTTTATATTATTTGTTTATTTGTTTTGTTATTGTTTGTCTGTATATTATTATTTCCTTGATTCTCATTTATCATTAGTTATATATCAATTATTATTATCTACTATTTACCTGTATTTATTTATTTTATTTATTGTTATTTATATTATTATATATTTTCATTTGTTTACTTATTTATTTATTTATTTTTCATTATTATAATTATTTTTTTGCATCCTAGTTATGGACCAAAAGGTCTCCTGTTGGCATGCTGCGCCTTTGTAATCCTTTGTAATCCTTTGTACTAATAATGTGTATTATGAAAAAAGCTCATGGAAGCACGTAAACAAACGGGTTCAGTTATATATTGTATGAAAACCATACAATGAAACGTAGATGTTTAGAATCGGCGTTTATATCCCTCATAGAAAATATAAATCAGAATAGTGTATTTTTTACAATAAACTAACCATTGGCAATTTTAATTACAAGTAACAAGCCATTTGCGCAAATTGTGTGTACACCATTTTAATGTTTGTTTCTCCCCGCAAGGCTCGGGCTATATAAGGAGTAAAATGTTTTTCATCGATGTTATTTCTGAAGAAGCCCTGCTGGGCGAAACGTAAAATATACTGGACTCCCATACTCTGCGTTTGGCCTCTTCCCTACAGAGCTGTTGCAGTCATTGCTGCTTTTACTCATATATTGACCCACATTGGTTGTAATGGGAGAAAAAGAAAGAAGAAGAAGAAAATGAGTAGAAAAGGAAGAGAAAAGACAAGGTAAAAAAGAAAAAGAGATAAATAAAATGCACATATTCATAGTCCCGAACCCTGACATACACACGACATCTCACACTCCCAATACAAGCGAGTGCATTTGAATTCTATAAACCATGGATAAGGCAATTTGCTATCACTCCAGCAAAATTATATCTGGATTAGTCCATCCATACACACTTTCTCCATAGTAAACACATACAACATATAAAACGCCATAAACACCAATGATAAAAAAAATTCATGTGCAGGCACACTTAATCTAGGAGGGTGCGACGGTGTAGGTCCCATCTAAGCCACCATTTTATAGGGCACATCATGAGAGCATCAAAGAATAAACTTCATGGCTAAAAGCAAGGTAAAGAGGACCTAATCTAATGTATGATCACAAAGATATAAAGGAAGGGACTTTAGTACTACTAGGATTCAGTTGCCAAATACGTATTTCAAATCAGTGGGGCAATCAGAGAGCAGAATTAGTTTATTCTCAACGGTGATGCTTCTTGATAATTTTGGTATTCTAAACCCCAATTTTACGCCCTTTTACTTAGTTCAAGGAATCGGGAGACACTGAAAAAAAATGGAATCTGGAATGTAATACGTAGTTTAAGAAAGATACAAGGTGGAAGATGCAAATAATAAAGAAAGATAAACCAAAAAGACAAATCCTTACAAAGCCAAAAAATAATACGCGTACAATTGAATTAAGGGATGCGCAAGCAAGGCTGAGTATGAACACAATAGAACCTTGGTTCTCGAACGTCTCAGAAATAGAATAAACTGTTTCTCGTCTGAAACATTCGAGATTTTTCTTTCTTTTTCCGGTACTCGACCAAAATATTGTTTCTCGACCAACCCGAACGTATCTGAGGGACGAAATTAGAAGAAAAAAAAAATAGAAGAATATCATTTTGATAAAGCTACACCCAGCAGATCAATAAAAAAAAATTCAATCCTCGACCAAATCTGTTCTCGGACATTTTTCTGGAACAAATTGTGGTCGAGAACCGAGGTTCTACTTTGCTTGTCCAATTGTAAAAGAAACTAGATCTTATAGTTTTGAGTATAACGTATGAAAAATAGACTCCCTAAAAAATAGGTGCATTAATTTAAAATAAATAGTAAACAAAATGACTTGTCATAGTCTTTCAGTCAGTATTGGCCTTTCCACACTCGTGTGGGAAGGCCAATACAATATAATCTTCCCTGTCCTTCCTATCTTTCCTGTCTTTCCTGTCCAATCGTTTACAAGCATAGAAAAGATGTAGGAGTCTATCGGACGCACGAGGCAGAGAAAAAGTATCGCATGATCGTGTGTTTGTATATGAGGGTTAGGAAAAGAAAGGCGATAGTGAGGTTTAAAAAAGACCGAGCCAGCCACAGAAGGGACAAACATGCGGGAAAGGCTGGAGTGGTCTCAAGGGTCATCGAAAACTCACCTCCGCTTGAGGTAGTTGACATTGGTGGAGAAGGAGGCTTTAAAGCTTGAGAAAGAAATTTTGCCGGTTTCTGGAGGACTGCACTCGCAAACTGAACCGAGAATGGTGGCGGTGGATCAGGCTCACGCCTCCGGTGGGGCCACGGCAAGCGCTCTCAGGGACGGTGTCGAGGGCCTCCTGATTGGGCCACGGAAGATGAAAACCCCGAGGGAAAAGCGTTGACGGAGAGTCTGAAGGCGTGTAGCTGTTGAGGCGAGGGGTTCTGTAGAGACTTTGTTTCCTGGTGGGGCCGATGCTACAGCCGGATAGAAAGAGAGGGGAGGAAGAACAACGCCTAGAGCGGCAGCAAAATCACGACAAGGGTTATGGCGCAGATGGTCTAGCCGGTCGGAGCTTAGGACAAGTGGATATTGGCGTAGGTTTTCTTGAGAAAAAGGGAAAAGGGAAGGAAGAGCTGGTTTCGACTGATGTGTAAACAACTTCTTCAGTTGTGCTTTGGAGTGCTCAGGAAAGCCTTGTTTGTTGGTGGGATTACGATGGCGGTGGTAGTGGAGGTAGAAGTTTTGGCCTGCAGTTCTACACTTTTGTCTGTCTACTGCTGGGTACCACCTGCTGACTGCCTACTGATGATTGCCACCTGCTGCAAGAACAAAGGGCTAAAGTGAACATAGCAGACTACACTAGTCACAGATATATACAACAAAGCTATCTACACATTAAAGTTACGCGGTGGATAAAAAGTGATATGAAAAAACAGACTACTTTTGTTTCAGCTTCCGCTGAGCGTGAACCATGGGAAGCGAATATAATTTACTTGTCCTTCCCACCTCATCCTCTCCTTCCACCAAAACCCTTCTTTCGCTTTCCACCTCACTGCACTTTAACTCTACAGTAACCCCTTCGTTATAGTAACATCTACGATGAATGAATTAGCCAGGCGTCAGTCAAATAAATGAATTTATTAATTTATTGATAAGTAGATAATATATAAATAAATAAATGCTAATATAAATAAATAAATACTTAAATAAACTGACAGATAACAAGTACCTTGTAAACATTATCTAATAGAAAGTCTTATCTCTTGAACTACCCGTTTCCTTATATTTTCTTCTATTTTCTCAACTTTTCATTTGTCTGTCTTTTACTTTTCCCGGTTTCTCTCCTAGAATCCTCTTATCATTCCTTTCCACCTCTCTCTCTTTCTC
>NC_134816.1:6300026-6327526 GCF_046742065.1 Oratosquilla oratoria
CTTTTGGGTGGTTTTGCAAAACGCCTCGCGCCCCTGTGTTGACGTGGTGATTTTGTAACGCTTCTCAAGCCAGAGCTCTGACTTTTGGGTGGTTTTGCAAAACGCCTCGCGCGCCTGTGTTGACGTGGTGATTTTGTAACGCTTCTCAAGCCAGAGCCAGTAAGCCTTTTTCGTTTTAACACACACCCTTTCATTACTTTTCCAAAATGTCTGAGGAAGTTTCTTCTAGGATGAAACGTTATCGACACTTCTGGAAATGGGTGACGTGCTCATAAAAGATACAAAAGAAAGACACCAAAAACAACTCTGAGCTTCTTGGACAGCTTCGAGCAGAACACACTAGAACCTTTCCGGGTCTTTACGGAAAAACCAAAAGCTTTTCTGTGATAGAGTCTTTAAAGGAGTTCCATTTAAAAGTTCTTCAGTTTAATGTCACCATACGTAAAAATGAAGACTTTTCGTATTCAGATGAAATGTTTGACGATTTACAATTGTTTAACGGAGACGTCGAAAAGAGTAAATTCGATGGTTTTCCAAGCACTATTTCGCGGGCTACAAGAGTTTCATAAAACATGGAGGCAGGGGTGATCACAGAAATTACCAAATGCACTACATCGACTCAATTTTTACAAGCGTCAAGAAAAGAAGAACAAGAACGCTATAAAGAAAGTCAAAGAAGAGGCTGAAAAAAGAGGCTCCAAGAAAAGATTGAAGAAGAAAAGCGGAAAGCCGCCGAGGAAGAGTAACGGAAAAAGCAAGAAAAGCTGGATAGAAAGCAAAAACTGATGGAACTTAAAAAGGGAAGGGATGAGAGGCGTGTTAAACGGTTGGAGAAAAAAAGACTTGAGCAACAATTGAAAGAGGAGAAACACCGTAAAAAATTAGAGAAGAAACGTCTCGAAGAACAAAGAAAAGACGAGAGACTACGTCTAAGAATGGAAAAACGCGAGCTGGCGAAAGAAGAACTAAAAAAAAAGAATGATTTGAGAAATCTGAAAAGAAATATAGGTTCTTTGTTATTCCCTGAACTACAAGAGCAAAAGAAAATGCTAGAAGAAGACAGAGCAGAAAGAAAACAAGATATGGAAGAGAGACGTGAAAAACCGTCAATCGACATATTTTCCATAGACAAACTAAAAGGAGTGATAACCGATGAAAATAAAGTTGAACCTCAAAATCTCGGCAAGCTAGGAGACTTCAAATGTAAATACTGCCAAGCCTTGATGTGAAAAAAGAGCCCAGGACTGTTTGTTGTAATAACGGGCAAGTCGCGGCTGTTATTCCATCAGAAATCAAAGACAAGACTGTTAAAAGCCTATACGACGGAACTTCTGAATTTTCTGATCGTTTTCTTGGAGATTTAGTAGGATTCAACAATTTGTTCTGTGTTACCTCTTTCTCAACACCTCGCAAGTTAGAAAATGCTTTAGAGAAATCCATATGTTTCAAGGTTCAAGGAAGAATTTACCACAGGTTAGGATATTTGAATCCTGGAAGATTTCATGAAGGACCTCTAAACCATCAGGCTTCGGGAAGCCGTGGATTTTTTGGCAAGGAAGTAGAAAAAAAGGATTTCTGGAAGAACAAAGGTGACAGTTTCTTGGACCTCTATTTTTACCATGATCGAGACCAGCAAATTAAACTAAGAACAGATAAAATGAAAAATTTAAAGTCAGAAGGGAAAATAGCCACAAAAAAAACGACGTTCCAGAGAAGAAAAGGAATACGAAGAAAATGAAAAAATAATCAAGATGCTTTTTGAATACTTTGCTGAAAATAATTCGTGTCTTTCGTCTATGTTAAAGGAGGTCGAAAATTCAAAAGAATTAGTTCGGCTTCACATCGAAAAACATGGAAAAATACCAGAGATGACCTTAACACTTAAAGCAGCAGAAGGCGTGCAAACGCGTGAACATAAAGGTGTGTATCACCTTCCATCTTCTTCTGCAGCTGTCGGAGGTATAGTGAATTTAGAACCCGGTAATGATCCTCTTCGGGTTATTATAACGTCTCCTAAACCCGGGTCTAATTATGTTACAAGGATCCTAGAACACTCGAATTTCTTCTATGATCCATTCCAATACCCTCTTTTAATTCCTCATGGAAATATGGGATATTCTTATACTTTGAAGCTTTTACAAAAAGGAGACAAAGTTCGAAAATACAACAAATTTACGCCCGCTGCATTTTACTCCTCCATGTACATGGAACGAGAAGGGGTGTTCAACTACATTACGAAATGTCGTCGTTTATTCCAACAATTCGTGGATAATTATGTGAAAGTGGAGACCATGAGACTTGATTTCATAGAGAGATACCAAAATGAAATAAGAAAGGAAAGGTCGGATATTCTGAGAGGAGAAAATGGAAAAGATAGAGGTTAACGTATAATTATACCTCCTTCATATGTTGGAGGACCAAGATATATGAAGCAAAGACAACAAGACGCCCTCGCATTTGTAACAAATTATGGATCTCCTGACTTTTTCATAACGTTCACTATGAACCCAGCATGGGAAGAACTGGAAGAAGCGACGAGTCAGGCAGGAGGAAATGCTGCTTCTGGATGTAAAGCAGACAGGCCAGATTTAGTGAGTAGACTGTTCAAGATGAAAGTGTATAGTCTTCTTGATGATTTCACCGTTAATTGTATATTTGGAAAAGTTAAAGCCTATCTTTACAGTGTCGAGTGGCAAAAAAGAGGGCTCCCACATGTCCATATTTTGTTATGGATGAGACAATGTTAACGCAGATTTTGTTAGCAAAATAATATCTGCAGAAATACCAGACAAGGAAACTCACCCTAGATTATATGATATTGTGACAAAGTGTATGATACATGGACCTTGCAAGGGTTTTGATGATTTCCAACTTTGTTGCCAAGGGAAATCTTCCTCGGACAGCAAAAATTTGTGTGGAAAAGGGTTCCCGAAAAAGTGTAGAGATACTCTATTTTTCGGAAATAATGGCTACCCACTTTACAAAAGAAGAGCAAAAGGAGAAGGCGGACATACATTTGAGAAGAAAATTAAGGGTAAAAACGTGACAGTGGATAATTCTTGGGTGGTACCTTATAGCCTCAAATATAACGCTCATATAAATGTCGAATGTTCAAATTTCATAAAAACCATAGCCTATGTAACAAAGTACGTTAACAAGGGCTGTGAACGCATACTGTACACCAAGACTGAAAAGGATAAAGAAATAGTAAACGAGGTAAGAAGTTATCAAGATGCACGCTTCGTAAACGCTAACGAGGCAACATGGAAGATATTCAAGTATCCTATCCATAAGAGCTTTCCCCCTGTTACTACCCTTGATTTGCACCTGGAGGGGAAAAATGAAGTATTTTTCAATGCAGACCACGACGAAGCGCCGCAGGCCAAGCACCGGGTGCTTGTCTTTTTAAAAAATATAAAACAAATTATTTATTTGATTTAAATAGATTTTTTTATAGGTTTTAAATATTGTGGGACATTTTTAGCATATCAATATAAGGAGGAGTGATATATAGACTTGCCACAAGTATACATGGAACGGTATAAGCCTACATGTAGTATATATCACTAAGCAGCCCACAACAAGTTTCAACAAGATTCTTGTTGAAACTTGTTCTAGGTAAGCAGCTTCTCACTGAGTCAGTTGCTGCTTTGGAATCAATCAGGAAGGATGTCTTCTGGACCTGGCAGAGAGGTTTCTTTAGGCAGAAAAATTTATCCTGTCTGGAAGTATTTTGAAAAACTACCAACAACTTCTGGCAAAGGGTACCGAGCTAAATGCAAAGACTGCAGCCAGGAACTACAGGGCATTGTGTAAAGATTAAAATCTCACAGAGATAAATGAAGGTCACCCACAGCATACAGAAGAAGAAATTGATGACCCAGGTAAATAATTTTACTTATATTGTGTGCATTTCTCTCTTTTCATACGCAACTATATAAATTTGGTGAACAATGGAGAGCATGTACAATAAAAATGTGAAGGCCTAAAGAGATGATACTTCATTACTTCTAAATTTGGGTAATGACTATATCACCATAATATACTGTATCCACTCAACTTTGGGGCCTAGATGATTGTTATTCATTTCATTCAACATTGTGTAATATATTTCATAGGTTCCATTGGAATTCAGCCCACATGGGATTCAGCCCAAAAGGAATTTAGCCTAATCGAACCCAACTAACCCATTATTTTTAGTGAATTTAAAAGTGGACTGAATCCTGTGTGGGCTGAATTTCAAGCCCACCTATTTCATATCCTGTTAATTATTTCCAAATAATTTAGTGGCTTGTGTGAATATGATCATTATCTAAAAAAATAACTACTGTACTCAAAAGTAGCCTAAATCACACTGTATTCATTCATTTATTTATTCATTTATAAATTATGCAATATGCTAAAATTTTCTGTTTCCATTTCAAGATCTGTATCAACAGCTTCAATTCCTTCATCATCGGCTCCACTTGAATTATCTGCAAACCTGACTCCACCATTAAAAAGGTCACTATTAGACTCCTCCACAAACGCCACTTCTGCTAAATCATTTTCATCTAAAAGAAAGTCATCAACATCTCTGGACAGATTTATCATAAAAACTTCAGCCTCTCAAAAGGAAAATCTCGACAAAGAAGTTGCAAGAATTATATTTGCTACAAATTCACCATTTCGTCTTGTTCAGCATACTCAGTTTCTCAAGATGGTTCAGAACCTGAGGCCAGGTTATATTCCTCCATCCAGAAAAGATATTGCTGATAAGTACTTGGATCTTGTGTATGAAAAGGAATATAAAAAGTGTGCAGATGACCTGAATAATGAAACTGTACGTCTTTCAATTCATGGGTGGTCTAACATCCATAATGAGCCCATAATATGTGTCACTCTAACAACATCCACTGGTCAGATTTATTTAGTTGAAACAATAGACACATCAGGGAAACCTCACACTGCTGAATATCTTCTACAACTTCTACAAAATTCGATCAAGAAGGCTGAACAAGATTTTGGTTGTCACATTGAAAGTGTTGTGACAGACAATGCAGCAAATGTCACCAAGATGAGAAAACTCTTAGAGGAATCGAGTGAACCTGAGCATACCGTCCTCACATACGGCTTATACCGTTCCTTGTATACTTGTGGCAAGTCTATATAACACTGCTCCTTATATTGATATGCTTAAATGTCCTTTAGCAATCAGATCGCATATCAGATACCAATCCCACAATATTTAAAATCTATATAAAAAAAAAATCTATTTAAATCAAATAAATCTGATTTAAATAAAAAAGAATATATTATTTATATTTTTTGAAAATATAAAAAAAACGCCAACCCTGGTGTCCACTAACCTCATACAATAATACCTGTTAAGTCCGGCTGAAATTGTCATTTCAAAGCATAACAGTGCCTTAAAAATAGTTTCTTATTTCACTATAAAAGTTTATATTAACTTATACTGCATTGAATAAGTCAATAGTTGATATATTTGCCCTATATATAATGTTAGGTTTCTAGTTTTGATATATTTGTCCAATATAAAATGTTAGGTTACAAAGAAAGCAATGCCCTCCGCTAGCGGACCTAGGGATCTGAGTGCGCACGTCCTGTGTAATAGTAGTCCTTGATACATACATACATATATACATATATATATATATACATATATATATATATATATTTATATATATATATATATATATATATATATATACTTCTTTATGTACATATACGTATGTGTGGATATGTGGATATATGTATGAATATATATGTATATATGAATATATATATATTTTTTATTTCTATTATCATATTTGTGTTTGGGTTGGTACACTGGTAGTATTTAGTTGATATCCGAATTGGTTATACTGATTCTAAGGTATGTTATGTTTTGATGAGCACCTGAGTGTGCACTTAACTGATGTCCTGTTTCTGAGTTTTGTATTACTGTAGTTTGTGTTCATTTATAAGTTATTACCAATGTATTTTGCGTGCTTGTGGTACAGATAAAAGGGAAAAGACAGGTAGTATGTTTGTGAGAAGAAAGATGGATGTGTTGGCCTTGAGTAAAACTAAGATGAGTGGGAAGGGCGAGTGTGAGTTTGGGAGTGTAGTTGGCAGGTTTTCAGGAGTCAAGAGAGAGCGAGGGAGAGAAGGGGTGGCTATACTAGTAAGTGAAGAGATAGGTAAACGTATAGTGGAGTGGAAGGATGTTTCTTCAAGGTTAATGTGGATGAAGGTGAAACTGGGAAAGGAGATGTAGGTTTTTGTAAGTGCATATGGGCCTGGTAGTGAGAAGAGTGTAGAAGAAAGGGAGGCTTTTTGGATAGATAAGTGCATAGAGGGATTAGGGAGGAACGTCAATGTAGTGGTATTGGGAGACCTTAATGCTAGGGTACGATATGAACCAATTGATGGAGTGGTTGGGAAATGTGGAGTTCCAGGAAAGAATCGTAGTGGAGAGTTAATGGTGGATATGTGTCTAGAAAGAGAGTTGATGATAGCTTATACAGTGTTCCGGAAGAAAGTCAAGCATAAGTACGGATGGGAGAGGGTGGTGGATGGAAGGGCGGGAGATAGAGCGTTAACGGACTATGTAGGGGTAGATAGGATGTACAAGTTCTAAGGGGAGAGAGTGGAGGAATATCAGATCATTTTTTGGTGGAAGGTTAGTTGAGAATGGAGGATAGAAGGAGAAAGAGGAAAAGGACAAAAGATAGGGAGGTGCTTGTGGGTGAACTCTTTAAATGAGAAGGAAAAGGAGGAGTACAAGAAGAAGCTGAAAGAGGAATGGGAGGGAGTGAATGATAGAGTAGAACTAGGAGTGGAGAAGGAATGGGGATGGTTCAAGAAGGGAGTCACAAAATGTGCAAAGAAGGATGGGAGGAAATAGAAGAAAGGGTAGTGAGTGGTGGGATGAGGGAACAAAGAACGTTGTAGAAGAGAAGAAGCGAGCTTTCACAGATTGGTTACAAAATAGGACGAGGGATTTATATGAGAGGTACAAAGAAAAGAGAAGAGAAGTAAAGAACAAGGTAAAGGAGGCAAAGAGAAGAGCAGATGTGAAATGGGGTAAGAGTATGACAGAAAATTTTGGAAAGAAATTAAGAGAGGAAAAGGATGAGAATCAAGTAGAGAAGAAAAGGTAAAAGGGTAGACAGGAATGCAATGTGGGAGGTTTTGCAGATATATGGGATAGGAGGAAAGCTTTTAGAAGCTATCAGGAGTTTTTATGAGAGTAGTAGAGCATGTGTTAGGATTAGAAATGGAGAGAGTGAGTGGTTCGAGGTAAAGGTGGGACTTCGTCAGGGATGTGTTATGTCGCCCTGGCTGTTCAACTTATACATGGATGGGGTGGTGCGAAAGGTAAATGCAAGGGTGGTGGGTCTGGGATTGGTGATGATTAAAGAAAAGTGGGAGGTGGGCCAGCTGTTGTTTGCGGACGACATTGCGCTTGTATCAGGATCAGAGGAGGGATTGAGGAAGTATCACGATTGTGCACGTAACTGGGATACCACTTTCTTGGTCTTTGGTATCTCTTTTCCAGGCGTCATGACCTTTATATTTCTGATGGGATCCACCTTACTCGTAGAGGCAAAGATGGTTTTAGAAACCTCATTGTGAGAGTTTGTAAAGAACTAGTTCCTTTTTGGGGTAGAAACTCAAAGGGAAGGGGAAATAGAGTGTATTATGGAAAATAGAGTAGGGTATAGCAATAATGTAGAGCGATATACCAGTGTAGGATAAAATATCATTTTAGGACATAATGTCATTAGAAGACGAAATAGTATATTAGGATGTAATGTCAAAGGACAAAATATCACGATGGGATGTAATAATAGTGGAGGACAAAATATCACGATGGGATATAATGATAGTGGAGGACAAAATATCACGATGGTATGTAATGATAGTGGAGGACAAAATATCACGGTAGGATATAATGTCAGTGGAGGACAGAATATCTCTTCAGGAAGGGATGCCAGACAGAATGTCAGTGAACGACGGGTGGCCGGTGTGGAACGCGGTGACGTAGGGGGGCAAGGTATACATAAGAGATCGAATGACCGTGGGGGACCAGATATCCGTGATGGGGCAAATGTCCATGATGCATTCAATGTCAATGAAGGACCAAATGTCAATATAGAGCAAGGTGTCAATAAAGAACAAGATTATGATGTAAGGCATGAGGTTGAAGTACAAAACGCGTCAAAAAGAAATAATCACGAGTTTCTTAATACCATGTACATAAATGCTCGTAGTATTGGGAATAAATTCCAAGAAATACAGGCGAATGTAAAGAGTGAAAATCTCGATATGATAGGAATAACCGAGACGTAGTTAAATGGTAACGAGTTTGAAGCTGAATTTAATATTGCAGGATTTAAACACTTTCATCTGGATAGAAACCACAAGAAAGGTGGGGGTGTTTTGTTGTACGTTAAAAGCAATGTCCATGCCTGTGTTTTAGAAAAAAAAATGAAACAGGATGTATATGATAGTTTGTGGGTAGAATTAACCCAAACAAATGGACAAAAAAAATGAATATAGGTATAATATATAGGTCAAAGACATTATCATTAGCAGACTACAAACTGTTGTTTCAAAAAATGTCTAGTTTCTGCAACCGGGACCTATTGATAATGGGTGATTTCAATTCTACTGTCAATGATTGGATGACCCTTGAACATGGTCATATAGGTAGTCACTTGATAGATTTTCTCGGTGAAAATTACTTAGTTAAGCATGTAAAGGAACCCACAAGACATTAAAACTTACTCGATCTATTGATCACTAGCCGTGAAACCATGATAACCGATGTAGAAGTCGGTGAAACTGATGCAAATAGCGATCACAAATTAGATTCAAACTACTAAAAAGATTTAGAATAGATACTTGTGTATCTAAAATACCCAATTTCAGTAAAACTCAGTTCATAGGACTACGTCTGGATCTTCAGCTTACAGATTGGGAGGAATATTAAGCAAAAGACCTGTAGATCAGATGTGGGAAATATTTCAAAATATGCTTACTAAGATGATTCATACACCCCGTTTAAGGACAGACGCCCCCCAAATAAGGCTCGCCAAAAATGGCTCCACAAAGAAACTGAAAAAAGTATTGCTAAAAAGAGACAGGCATATAAGAAATACAAGTGTTCGGGTGCACCTAATGACTATCAAAGTTATGATATAATACAGAGATATTTTAAAAATGCAATAAAAAACGAAAACGACAATACGAAATGAATATTGCTGATAAATCCAAAGAGAATCCCAAAGAATTCTATAGTTACATTAGAAATAAAAAGAATTTTAGGAATTACATTGGCCCACTATTATCTGCTGACGGTAAACTTGAATAGTCAAATGAAGGAATGTGTAATATTTTAAACAACTATTTTAGCTCAGTATTTGTAAACGAAACACATTCAAAGTGAACTCCAAACTGAAACCTGTGAAACAAAAATTAGGGTGAACTTACTACGGTAAATATAACAAAAGAAATTATTAAAAGGTGTATAGAAAAACTCAAAGTTAATAAAACACCAGGGCCTGAGGATTTTAATGCGAACCAACAGAGGCAAGAAACTTGTGGGATTGTTAGAAGAAGCACCAAGACCGCCCAGGATGAGGGGATTACCAAAGACACACAAGCCGGGTATACCGATGAGACCCATCACGTCAGGTATCGGCAGCGCTCCCCACAGGTTAGCGAAGTGTTTAGCCAAACCGTTATCTCGATGTTTGGGGGCACTTAGCAGTGGCCATTTGAAGGACTCAAGTGACCTAATCACGAGACTCAGTAATGTGGATTTCTCACAGAAAGTCATGATAAGTTATGATGTAACTGCTTTGTTCACAAATGTTTGCGCAGAGGGGGCACTAACAGCAGCCAAGGAAGCCATCGGTAATATAGATGACCAGGATTTACCAGTGGGAAGAAATGATTTTTTGGAATTAGTCTCTCTGTGTATCAGATTCGGACCGTTCATGTTCCAGGATGAGGAATATTGTCAGATACGTGGTCTGGCAATGGGGAGTCCACTCAGTGCAGTCCTAGCATCATTATACATGGAAGTTTTGGAGAGAGATCATTTTATGAAAATTATGGGAAGAGGGACCCATTGGTTTCGATATGTAGACGACGTCCTAGTCATTGCCCCGGAGAAAACCAATTTCACCACCAAACTTAATAGGCTGAACATGGTAGACAGGGATATTCAGTTCACAGTAGAACACGAGGTAGATCAAAAGTTACCTTTCTTGGATGTATTAATTTGGAGGAAGGATAACGGCACGGTGGGTTTCTCGGTTCACAGAAAAGCTACCAACAAAAATGACCTCATCCACTACTTTTCAGCACATAGTGAAAGGATAAAGAGAGGAGTAATAATTGGATTTTTTCTCAGAGCGTTCCGGGTATGTAGTGAAGAACATATTGACAGAGAAATCAAATATATTTTTAAAGTGTTCTCAGGACTAAAATATCCAGAAGGGTTACTCCATAGTTTGAAGAAAATAGCTCTTAAAATAATGGAAAAGAGAAATGATGAGAAAAAAAAAAGAGACTAAGGAAGATGGCTTCATTGTAGTTCCAAACTCCAAGCACACAGAAGAGTTAAGACATTTGCTCCGCAGAGCAGGGCTGAAGATCGCCAGTACATCCAGTACGAAGATAGGTGAAGTAGTGAGAGGTAAGAGTAGAAATGAACATAATAACAACAGTATGGTTTACAGAATCCCATGTGGTGGCTGTGACCTAAACTACTTTGGGGAGACAGGAAGAGGCATACACAAGCGGACATATGAGCACAAGAGCGACCTGAGGGCCCACCGAACATCAAACGCCCTGGTGATTCATGCGGAGGAGTACGGGCATTTACCTAACTGGGACGGAGTGGAAATATTAAAACAAGGATTAGACAAGAAAAAAAGAAAAATAGTAGAAGCAGCTTTTATAGCATCCCAGCCCTGCTGTAACCATCGTGATGGTTTTATTAAACTGTCCAAAATGTCCGGCTGGATGATCTTACAGGAGCTGAAGGGTACGAGAGGGAGGGAGGGGGTGGGTTAAGGAAGGAACGCGGAATGATGCAAGATATATAATTGTTGATTTCCCGATTATGTTTGTACACTCTGAAGAAGCTCTGTTAAGAGCGAAACGTCAGTTAAATAAAACTTCAACGGTTCTCGGTGTTTATCTCACCACCCTGCCACTCATATATATATATATATATATATATATATATATATATATATGTGTGTGTGTGTGTGTGTGTGTGTGTGTGTGTGTGTGTGTGTGTGTGTGTGTGTGTGTGTGTGTGTGTGTGTGTGTGTGTGTGTGTGTGTGTGTGTGTGTGTGTGTGTGTATGTGTGTGTGTGTGTGTTATATATATATATATATACATATGCATATATAAATATATATATGTATATATATATATATGTATATATATATATGTATACATATATATCTACATACATATAAGTATATATATACATATATATATATGTATATATATATATATATATATATATATGTATATATATATATATGCATATATATATATATATATACATACATATGCATATATATATATATATATATATATATATATATATATATATACACGAGGGAATCGTATGAGAGGTACAAATTAAAGAGAAGGGAAGTTAAGCAGAAGAGAAAGGAAGCATAGAGGAAAGGAGATGTGAAATGGGGTAAGAGTATGACAGAAATTTTTGAAAGTAATAAAAAGATGTTTTGGAAAGAAATTAAAAGAGGAAGAGGAGGCGAATCAAGTAGAGAAGGAAAGGTAAAAGGTGCAGATGGAGTGATGATAATGGAAGAGAAGGCAGTGAGAGGAGGGTGGGAAAAATATTTTAGAGAGTTGCTAAATGTGAAGGAGGATAGGGAGGGAAAGGTAGTTGCAGTGGGAAGCGCTAAGAAAATGAGAGTGATGAGTGAGGAAAATGGAGGAGAAATAGGAAAAGATAAGGTGAAAGCAGCTGTTAAGATGATGAGATCAGGCAAGGCACCTGGTCTGGATGGATACCATGCAGAATGTCTGAAGAATGGAGGCACAGTTATGGTGGACTGGCTGGTGAGGTTATTTAATTTTTATTTAAGAGAGGGTAGAGTGCCGGAGGACTGGAGGTGTGCTTGTATAGTTACACTTTACAAGGAAAAAGTGGACAAGTGTGAGTGTAATAGTTTCAGAATGATCAGCTTGTTGAGTGTAGTTGGAAAGGCTTATGGGAGGATCTTGATTGAGAGGATTATGAGAGGAACAGAGGGAGTAATGGGTGAGGAACAGTGTGAGTTTAGGACAGGTAGGGGTTGTGTAGATCAGATTTTTGTGGTAAGACAGATATGTGAGAAAGCTATAGGAAAAGGTAAGGATGTTTTTTTGGGCTTTTATGGATCTGGAAAAGGCTTACGACAGGGTAGACAGGAAGGCACTGTGGGAGGTACTGCAGATATATGGGATAGGAGGAAAGCTGTTAAGAGAAGTCAAGAGTTTTTATGAGAGTAGTAGAGCTTATGTTAGGATTAGAAATGGAGAGAGTGAATGGTTTGAGGTAAAAGTGGGACTTCGTCAGGGATGTGTTATATCGCCCTGGCTGTTCAATCTATACATGGATGGGGTGGTGCGAGAGGTGAATGCAAGGGTAATGGGTCAGGGGTTGGAGATGATTAAAGAAAATGGAGAAAAGTGGGAAATAAGCCAGTTGTTGTTTGCGGACAACACTGCGCTTGTAGCAGGATCAGAGGAGGGATTGAGGAAGCTAGCGACAAAGTTTGAGAAGGTGTGCGAAAGAAGGAAGCTGAAGATAAATGTGGGCCAAAGTAAGGTGAAGAGATGTACAAAGGGAGAGAGTGACAGCATGCTGAAAGTGAGCATTAAAGGTAAAAGACTAGAGGAAGTGGATAGTTTTAGATACTTGGGTGCGAATGTGGCAGGAAAGGGAGGAGCGTATACATAGATACATATATATATATATATATATATATATATATATATATATATATATATATACATAGATACATAGCATTGATCTTAAACCAGGGGTACGTCCAGTGTACGTACCCTCTTACAGGTTGCCTCATTCTCGTAGACTTGTAGCTCAGTCTCTAGTTGACGAGTTTTTTTTAATGAGGGTATCAGCCAATAGCCTTGTTCTAAATGAAACTTCCCGCTCCTTCTTGTGCCCAAGAAGAATGGATCATTCCGCACTATTGTGGATTATAGGCGTGTAAACAATGTCACAATTCCAGATCATTACCCTTTGCCTGTGTTGAGTGATCTTTTTCAGTCCATAGAAACAGATAGCACAGAGTTTACCACTTTGCAACTAAAGGCTGGCTTTTGGCAGATTCCTTTGGAAGAAAAATCTCCTAAGATTACGGCCTTCTTGACTCCGTCAGGTCAATATGAATGGCTTCGTTGCCCCATGGGATTGTGGGATGCTCCTTTGATATGTCAGCGCCTTAATAACTCAATTTTTCATGGACTAGTAGGTAATGGACTTTTTACGTACCTGGATGACTTGATCCTAATTTCTAAGGATGTGAAAAGTCACTTCCATAAGTTATCCCTAGTCTTGCAACGTTTTGCTGAATATCGTACTTTTGTAAAAGACTTTGTTTTCAACACATCACCTCTTACTCGTCTCCTCAAAAGGTATACTTCCTTCCAGTGGTATGATGTCCATCAAAAAAGTTTTGACTCCTTGAAGCATGCACTTACTCAGGCGCCTGTGTTGGCAGTGTTTTCCATTTACCATTTGCACTGATGCTTCTGGTTTAGGTATTAGAGCTATCCTAAGGCAGTAAGTAGATGGTCGTCATCCACATGTCATTACATATGCTAACCACGTACTCAATCATGCTGATTCTCGCTACTCTGTTACACATCTGGAAGTTTTAGCAGTGGTGTGGGGTCTAAAGCATTTTCGTGACATTATCTTTGGTTATTCTATAACAGTTTACACAGACCACATTTCTGCCACACAACTTTTCAAAAGAAAAAAAAATTCAGGACGCCTAACCAGATGGTTTTTACTATTGAGGATTTCAATCCAGTCCTTAAGCATATTCCGGGACGTGCAAACAATGTTGCTGATGCACTTTTGCGAAATGTACCTATAGCTGCTGTTGCAGTAATTCACAACTTCTCCCTACGAGATTTAGCCAAAGCACAACGTAAGGACCCTGTTTGGTCTGTTGTCATTTACACCTTGGAATCTGGTGATGATGCTACCTTGCCAAAATTGCCTGTACCTCTTTCTCAATTATCCTTGCAAGACAGTGTTCTCACTTGTAAAGTGAAAGATATTTGAGCAAGATATGGCACAATTAGTGACCCATGAGTCTCTAGTCCCTGTTGTTTTATCTCTTGCTCATAATTCCCCCCAACTTGGTCCCCCATGTCGTGACAAAACTCTGGCTATGGCTCGCAAGAAATATCATTGGCCTAGAAAGCGTTTAGATATTGCCACTCATGTAGCCCAGTGCAAGTCTTGTGCTCAGAACAAAGGTTCTACTCACACTGCTCCTATTCCAGAGTATCCTACTCCTTCTCGCCCCTTCGACACTACCACCATTGATCTCTCGCAACTGCCCCGTAGTATTCAAGGCTCAGTGTACGTTCTTGTATGCGTTGATCACTATAGCCGTTTTGTGATAGTGGTCCCCTTGCGTAATAAATTTACTCCAGTTGTTGCTCATGCTCTAGCTTCCCATGTTTTCTGCCCTTTCATTACTCCTTCAGTGTTGCTTAGCGACGATGGGACTGAGTTTAAGAATGAGGTCATACCCAACATTTGCAAACAATACATCACCCTCTAACGGTCTGGTGGAGTGGAAAATAGGAAAATACTTGGTACATTAATAGCACTATCAATGTACCAAAGGGAAAGACACCTCATTATGTCACTTATGGTTCTGAGAAGACGCTTCCGCATGAACTTTTGGATAGTCCTATTCGTCCTCTCTCCAATTCTGAAGATTACAGTCAACTTCAGTGTCATACACCGCATACCATTTATGATTCTGTCAAAAAGAGGCATAAAATCATTCCCACCCATCCCATCCCTGAATGCACTCCACACCCCTCCATCCTCCCTCTTATCTTAGCACCTCCTGGATGACGGG
Organism: Oratosquilla oratoria; assembly: GCF_046742065.1. Taxonomy (NCBI): domain Eukaryota; kingdom Metazoa; phylum Arthropoda; class Malacostraca; order Stomatopoda; family Squillidae; genus Oratosquilla; species Oratosquilla oratoria. Next base: position 6,315,183 of record NC_134816.1, read on the forward strand.
TTATCCCTGCACCTTGTCCACTAGCAGGGGTCAGAAGCAGTGTCGCAAGACACACCACATCCACAGCAAGGCCGCTTCATTAAATCGGCGACCCCCCCTCTCCGTCTCCCCATGCATAAAAGGAGAAGATGGGGAGAAATCCCTTCGGGCTGCGTCAAATTTTGCTCACACATACTACCTCATCCCCCATCCCCCCGCCCATTCCACTTCATGCATCACAACAATCATCCATATACAACCCTTCTCCATTCACCCCTGTCTTCTGTCCTCTCCCATCCTTCCTCAACAGACATTCCCCTCTTCCCCAAAGCCCCCTTCACCCCATCCATCCACCTCATCCTAGGACGTCCCCTCATGTTCACTCCCTCCACATCTGCCTTCCATACCTGTGTGTGTGTGTGTGTGTGTGTGTGTGTGTGTGTGTGTGTGTGTGTGTGTGTGTGTGTGTGTGTGTGTGTGTGTGTGTGTGTGTGTGTGTGTGTGTGTGTGTGTGTGTGTGTGTGTGTGTGTGTGTGTGTGTGTGTGTGTGTGTGTGTGTGTGTGTGTGTGTGTGTGTGTGTGTGTGTGTGTGTGTGTGTGTGTGCGCACGCGCGGGCGCGCTTAGGTTCTTATGTTTCCTTTACTTGTCTTTATTCTTCAATCGTTTTAGTTTTTCTTGTCCCATACTTCCTTAGCGTCTCTTGGTCTCCTCCTTCCTTTCCCTATTCATCCTCTCACACCTTATCCTTTACCTTCTTTTTCTATCTCTTCCTTCTTCACCTGCTTTTCTTCCTTCGAATTGTACCGACCCGTCCCAATTTCCATTCCCTTCTATTATACTAGGTACCGTTGACTGCACCTGCTTCACATTCTCGGCAGACCCAGGCAAACGCACCTTAAAGCCGAACGACTGAGGGGGCGGGTGAGAGCAGCGCACGCCCGGGCACCCGAAGGCCCTCAAGCCTATGCCCGTCGTAACTCATTTTTAGCAAGACTACACGCCTGATGTCGTAATCTATATCTACTAGACTATTAAATATAAATATACAAATGGATAGGTAAGAATAAGTAAGTAGATAGATTTGTAGACCTATTATTCAACAAAATGAATATGTAAATAAATAGGTCAATAATTAAATACATAGAATAAATAAAATGAACAGAACTAAATATATAGATATATAGATAAATAAGTAAATAAACAAACAAATAAGTAAATGAATAAATAAACAAACAAAAATAGATATAAGGTGAAGACAGGCAGTTTGTCTTCTAATAGACATATTTTGTTGAAGGTGATGCTATTTTCTGCATTGATAATTTGCTTGCAGATAGTTACTATAGTTCTCACTAATCACCGTATTGCAAGGTCCAATCTCTGTAGAACTTGTTCGTAGGCGGTCATAATCTCCGATTCGGATTTCTGCACAACTTAACCTTCCTCAGGGAGTTGTGCAGATGTCATCCATAAATGGTATTTGACCACAGGAAAAATATTGACTGGGGGATATCACTAGATAATTGTCCTTTACATCAAGGACAGGAACCCAAGTTTGAATATACAGACACTCGATTTATTAGTACTACCCAGCATGAGAACACAGGGTAGGCCAGAAGCCTGAGGAGATGTAAAATTAAAATTTAATTTATTATAATTTTCCAATTATCTAGTGATCTCCCCCTATCAATATTTTTCTTGTGGTCAAATACCACTCATGGATGGTACCTGTACCACTCCCTCAGGAAGGCTCAGTCTAGTGAGCATTATAGAAATTATCTGCAAGAAAATTATTAATGCAGAAAATAGAATGACCTTCAACAAAAAATACATATGAATATATTACATGAAACCTGATATCAAGTATGATTTTACGCGCTTAATCATCATCTACAAACATTACTTTGGGATGGCAATTTCCAGTTAATAGATTTATCTGTTAGTCATGGGAATGTTGACGCTCAGTGCAAAGCTCTATGAGATAGGTATGTGCTAACCACATACACGAATGTGCACACACACATGAACTCACTCGTATATGTGTGATATGTTTGTCATATATATATATATATATATATATATATATATATATATATATATATATATATATATATTCACATATATACATATATATACACATATATATATATATATACAGTATATATATATATATATTCATACATATATATATATATATATGTATATATATATGTATACATATATATACATATATATATATGTATGTATATATATATATACATATATATATACATATATATATACATGTATGTGAATTTTCATTACTAGGTAATTGCACATTATCCCGTAAATACTTTAAAAAAAATACAGAAAATGTTTTGCAAAAAACCATTATCTTTGTATGGCAAGAGTCATAAAGTGGCTGAAAGGCTTTTGAATATGTTTGTTTATGTGAGTGTTTGTGCTAATCTCATGCTTATATATTTTCGGTTTCCTCCACTTCTATTTTGACGGGGATCAGTCTGCAAATGCGAATGCGTTTACTTGGGTATGGTATCTTAGTTCACGTGAGAAAATATGTAAATCTGCTACAGCATAGTGTGTGAAAGTTCCGTCTGGTACATGAGAAAGAAAATCAACTTCAAGAACACACAGACAGCCTGAACACACAGTGCAAGAAACTTGATATGAAGATTATCATCAGTAAAACCGAGACGATGAAGGTTAGCAGAACACCTAGCAACCTCAAAATGTTCACAACCACTACATGGAATTTTATACACAATACTTCCGTTGTCATATTGATCTTTTTTTCTTTTTCGTCAAGTCACCTGCGTCACTCACGATGGTTAAGCCAGAGGATCTTAATGCTAGTCCTAACTCGTCTGTGAATTTGGAAAGGGGGACTACTAGGTAACGATTGTTCAATTTGTCTATTTTTTTTTTTCATTTCTTTCGCTGATCGTTTTAGCTTTAGTTAGTAAACACGTTAATAAACCTTTTGGGTAACCCAGTTTTGTAAACGCGTCAGTCACATAATTGATTTCTTCCTCGAGGAATTCTGGGCTACATATTCTCAGAGCTCTAAGAAAGAATCCTATTACTACACCCGTGAGTGACGCAGGTGAGAAGATAGGTGACTTGTCCAAAAAGAAAAAAGAAAATCAATATGACAACGAAAGTATTGTGTATAAAATTCCATGTAGTGGTTGTGAATATTCTTACTTTGGAGAAACACACAGAGGATTAGAGAAAAAGCTCAGCGAACACAGAGCAGATGTCAGATACCATCGCGACACTAGTGCATTAGTTAATCATATTAAAGAAAAGAGTCATTTACCGAAATGGGAGGCAGCAGAAATACTAGAAGAAAACTTACCCAGACAGAAAAGGAAAGTACTTGAAGCACTGTCTATTGCTACCTGTTAGCGTCCTTTGTACTAATCTCTAGAGAAGTTCTTATTCTTCTGTATAGTAAAATTCTTCTTTAGGCCCCATGCCTAGTCCTTCACTCAAAGCTTGAGGGGTGAATTAAATGAGATTGGTTTTTCTTATATTCATTCTACTACTTGGTTTTGTGAGCTACACCCAGAGAGTCCCCTTTGGGATCCCTCTACAATACGTCAAGCCACCTTCATTCTGACGTCACTATTTCATTCATCCAGTATCCTTTTACTTCTCAAACAAGTGCCACTCCTTAAGGGCGTGACTTTACCTCCCTGCGCCAATCATTTTTCTCCACCTTTTTCTCCAATCAGAGAGGCTGTTATACTGTTTCAAACGATATCATTACGTAAGCATTATGTCGCAACGGAAATGGCTCATACACTTACAATTTTTGCTACATCAGCATTATTTACAATCAGTCACCTCAGCATATCTCGATATCCCAATCCAAGTTTACAAACACCAGACGGCAAATCTACCATTCTGCAATTCAGCAACTATGCAACCCGCAGTCGGCCATTTTATCATAACAACCTAATAAAATGACTATAAATTTCACCTTCCTTTCCTCCTACCCCTCGATCTACCTAAATGTCTACCTCTATCTACCGGCCTCTTACGCTACCAACGAAATTACAAATCAAAGAACGGGTGACATTAAATGGACAAAAACCACCGCAGCTATAGCAACAGCAACTAGGACAATACGCCACCGGAGTAGAAACAAAAACCCCTCAGTAACGACCAGACAAAATCCCCAATATACAGAAACTACCCTGGATGTCCTCTCCGAAGATCCTCACAGTGCCCCGTATATATACATGTTTGCCTTATTTTCTCCTTAACACATTATTTCTCTGAAGAAGCCTATTTGAGCGAAACTAGTCAGAAATAAACTTGGATTCTGATTTATGTCTTCCTCACCCACCTTTACCATATATATATATGTATATATATATATATATATATATATATATATATATATATATATATATATACATGTATGTATATATATATCCCTGTGTATAGTGGAACCTAGTCTGTTATAACACATTTGTACCAGATCTCTGTTAACCCACGGTCGGCGAAATAATAACGGAAAGTACAGAGAAGTCGAAATATACAGTTTCGAAATATACAGTTTCTCTGTACTTTCCGTTATTATTTCTCCGATAGTGGGTTAATAGTGATATATATATATATATATATATATATATATATATATATATATATATATATATATACATATATATATTCATTGTATATATGGGCAGGAGATTTTCTCTCAAGCATGTTTGGTTAAATTGAATGGCAAGATTATTATTGCAGAGTTTTTTATCTGCCTTTTCTTTTTTCTGAGAACCTTTTTCCCTTCCACGGGAAGTTGTCTTATAATGTCACCATATGACATTGTTTTGTAAGTTACTTTGGGCATGGCTTTACCAAAGTGAAAAACTGGCCAGAACGCGTTTTCACACTACTTAGTGCTTCATCAGTGGCTAGACTGTGAATATCTGATTTTTTTTTTTCCACAATCAGAAAAGCAGACAAAGCAGCTACTTTCGTCTTAATAAACACAGAAGAATACTTACAAAAAATGGATGAAATCCTAAACGATGAGAGAAAATTTAAGAAGATCTCAAGAGACCCCACAGACTCCCTCAAAAAGAAAATTAATAAACTAGTAGATTGTGCAAACGCAGTCAAAGGAGGCATAAAGCTTCCTAAACCTACAGGCGATTACGAACTAGGTTACTGCTATGGCAATGTTAAAACCCATAAACCCGGCAACAAGCTACGTCCAATTATCTCACAGATACCATTACCAACCTACAAAATTGCTAAAAAAAACTTGCTGAAATCCTCACTCCTTACACTCCCTCTGACTACAATGTCAAATCCGCCACTGATTTTCTAGATCTTTTAGCAAACAATGACTCAAAAGGCATTATCGCTTCGTTAGATGCGGAGTCCCTCTACACTAACATCCAAGTTGACCGCACTATTCAATATATAATAGACAGAGTTTATCACAATGATACCACTCCTAACTGTGATATACCAGAGAAAGTAATGAAAGACCTTTTGGAATGTTGCACCAAAGAAGCCCCCTTTATGTGCCCTAGAGGAAATAAATATTGCCAAACCGATGGTGTTGCAATGGGATCACCACTCGGAGTACTTTTTGCTAACTTTTTTATGGGTAGCATCGAAAATGAAATTTTCGCAAATCTGCAAAAACCTCACATTTACTGCAGATATATAGACGATATTTTCGTCAAAGCTGAAAATTGCCAACAAATAGACGATCTAAAAGAACGATTAATAGAGACATCTGGTATCAATTTTACAATTGAGCACAGCATAGATGGGTCCCTTCCCCTTTTTAGATACATTAGTAAAACAGAGAGATGAAGGCACTTACGACACATCAGTATACATAAAAACATCTAATACAGGACATTGCCTAAATGGGACTAGCGAATGTCCCCAAAGATACAAAGATTCTACCATCAGTGCCTATATTAGAAGATCTCTTAGTCACTGTAATAATTGGGAAACAGTACATAATGAGTTAGAAAGAGCTTCTCAGACCCTTATAAATAATGGATTCGCCAATAAGGATATAGAGCGAATCACAAAAAGAACTCTAGACAAATGGTACCTGGACAAAAACCACCAGGACAAAAGCCACCCAGACAAAATCCCACAGGACATAAACGCCAAAAACCTGATCAAAATTTACTATAAGTCCTTCTTCTCCACAGCCTATAAAGAAGATGAAAGGGTTATGCAACAAATTATTAAAAGAAATATTAAACCTAAAGAAGAAAACTCTAAAGTACAACTGATTATATATTATCAAAATAAAAAGACATCCCAACTGCTACTAAAAAATAATATAAAGTAAAAGTGACCTTCAGAGAACTCACGTCATATATAGGTACACCTGTAAACTTGGGAACTGTGCATCCCAACCTTCAAACTATATTGGCATGACAACAATGAAGCTCTCACGCCGGTTATCATACCACCTCTCTTCAGGAGCTCCCAGAAACCACCATCATTCTGCTCACAAAAGAAATTTAAAAAAAGAAACTCTAGTAGAAAACACAGAAGTGCTAGCAACAAATCAAGACCATAGAAGACTACCTATCCTCGAGGCTCTCTTTATTAAAGAAACATCTCCCAATCTTAATATACAAACTAGGGATTTAGAGGCCCTCCCTAGCGTAAGGAGATCTAAGCTCCCTGACAGAAGGTACAATACTGATGACGTCACACAACAGCCGACCAATGAGGAAGTAGAATAGTTCGGGAGTCCCAGTCCAGCCCACTAGCCAATCAGAAGCCTCAAAATGAAATATCAGACCTACATCAATAGTATATAAACACAGAAAAAAAAAAAAATCAGATATTCACAGTCTAGCCACTGATGAAGCACTAAGTAGTGTGAAAACGCGTTCTGGCCAGTTTTTCACTTTGGTAAAGCCATGCCCAAAGTAACTTACAAAACAATGTCATATGGTGACATTATAAGACAACTTCCCGTGGAAGGGAAAAAGGTTCTCAGAGAAAAAGAAAAGGCAGATAAAAAACTCTGCAATAATAATCTTGCCATTCAATATATATATATATATATATATATATATATATATACATATACACATATATATACATATATGTATACATATATATATATTATATATTATATATATATATGTATATACATATATATATATACATACATATATATATATATATATATATATATATACACCAAAGGCTTTTTCCCCCTACATGGGGGGTAGCCAAAAAGAAAAAGGCATAGAAACCACTCCCACCCATTCCATTTCCTATATATTCCACTCCCTCCCTCTTATCTTGGCACCTCCTGGATGACGGGTCATCCCTGCATGCTGTCCACTGCCCTGGATCAGAAGCAGTGTCGCCAGACACAGCACATCCACAGCAAGTCCGCATCATAAATTCGGCGACCTCCCCCCCTCTCCGTCCCCTCATGAAGAAAAGGAGAAGACGGGGAGAAATCCCTTCGGTATGCGTCCATTTTTTTTTTCTCATACATACTTCCTCACCCCCCATCCACCACCCACTCCCCCTCATGCATCATAGCATCATCTATACACAACCCCTCTCCATTCACCCCTATCTTCTGTCCTCTCCCGTCCTTCCTCAACAGACATTCCTCTCTTTTGTAATGCCCCTTTCACCCCATCCATCCATCTCATCCTAGGATGCCTCCTCATATTCACTCCTTCCACCTCTGCCTTCCACACTTCTTTTACTAATATTTCTTCACTCATTCTTTCCATGTGTCCAAACCATCCTAATACCCTTTCATCAACCCTATCTCCCAGTTCCCTTACCACCCCTGTTCTCCTCCTGACCTCCTTATTTCTCACTCTATTCAGCCTAGTAACCCCTATCATACTTCTCAGACATTTCATCTCAAACACATTCAAACTCCTTCTCTCTTCCTCTCTCATGTTCCATGTTTCTGCCCCGTATAATGCTGTTCGCACAATCATTCCTTCATATAACCTCCTCTTAGCATTGGTTCCCAGATGTCTATTCCTCATTACACTTTTCAATCCACCAAGGCATTTACTCGCTTCTCTCAATCTACATTCTACCTCCACCCCCACTCCTCCCTTTCCTGGCACATTCGCACCCAAGTGTCTAAAACTATCCACTTCCTCTAGTCTTTCACCCTTAATGCTCACCTCCGGCCTGCTGTCACTCTCTCCCCTTGTGCATCTCATCACCTTACTTTTGCTCACATTTATCTTCAGCTTCCTTCTTTCACACACTTTCTCAAACTCTGTCACTAACTTCCTCAATCCCTCCTCTGATCCTGCTACAAGCGCAGAGTCGTCAGCAAACGACAACTGGCTCACCTCCCACTTTTCTCCATTTTCTTTAACCATCTCCAACCCCTGACCCACTACCCTTGCATTCACCTCTCGCTCCACCCCATCCATGTAAAGATTAAATAGCCAGGGCGACATAACACAAACTATTCACTCTCTCCATTTCTAATCCTAACACAAGCTCTACTACTATCGTAAAAACTCTTGACTGCTCTTAACAGCTTTCCTCCTATCCCATATATCTACAGTACCTCCCACAGTGCCTTCCTGTCTACCCTGTCATAAGCCCTTTCCAGATCCATAAAAGCCCAAAAAAGCATCCTTAAACTTTTCCTATAGCTTTCTCACATATCTGTCTTACCACAAAAATCTGATCTACACAACCCCTACCTGTCCTGAACCCACACTGTTCCTCACCAATTACTCCCTCTGTTCCTCTCCTAATCCTCTCAATCAAGACCCTCCCATAGGCCTTCCCAAATACACTCAATAAACTGATCCCTCTGAAACTACTACACTCACACTTGTCCCCTTTCCCTTGTAAAGCGGAACTATACAGGCACTCCTCCAGTCCTCCGACACTCTACCTTCTCTCAAGCAAACATTAAACAACCTCACCAGCCAGTCCAATATCACTGTACCTCCTTTCTTCAGACATTCTGCATGGCATCCATCCAGACCAGGTGCCTTACCTGCTCTCATCATCTTAACAGCTGCTTTTACTTCATCCTTCCCTATTTCTCCTCCATTTTCCTCATTCATCACTCTCATTTTCTTATATATATATATATATATATATATATATATATATATATATATGTATGTATGTATGTATGTATGCATATATATATATGCATATGTATATATATATATATATATATGTATATGATATATATATATATGTATATATATATATGTCTATATATATATATATATATATATATATATATAGTGTTATCCTCGGCAGTTTGCAATTATTATGTCGAACTATGTATTCTTGTCATTCTCTGCACTTCATGTATATTGATTCTTTGCCAGATAAAGTCTATCTATCTATATATATCCCAGTTCTTTTCGAAAACCATTTTCAGTGTGGAAAAGAACAGGGAGTGGATGATGTTGCTGTGATATGCAGCAGCGAAGAAGAACTACAAGAGATGACAGGAAGATGGAATAAAGTTATGAATGATAATGGTATGAAAATTAGCATTCATAAAACGGAAGTCATGAGTATCACGAGGAATGAAAAGAATATAGAAATAAGAATAGGAGAGACCCAGTTGAAACAAGTAAGCGAATTTGAATATCTTGGGGTGAAAGTTAATGAACAGAATAATCAGGAAATTGAAATAAATAACAAAATTAATCAAGTTGATAAAAACCTTGGTATGCTTTCAGTGTTGTTCAGAGTTCGCAATGTCCCTAGAAGATGTAAGATGCCGATGTATACAACAGTATTAAGACCAATTTTGCTTTATGGACCACAAACATGGACAATGACGAGCAAAACAAAGGGTAAAATCGTTGCAGAAGAAATAAAAATTCTGAGGAAAATCAAAAGGGTGTCTAGACTGGACCGATTGAGAAACATGGATTTAAGAGCAAAATTGAATGTAAAGAATATACTAGAACATATAGAAGACAATAGAATGAGATGGTATGGACATGTGCAGAGGATGGAGGATGGGAGACTACCCAGTGCTGCAACTCATATGAAGCCAGAAGGTAGAAGACCGGTGGGCAGGCCTAGAAAAAGATGGATGGAAGGAGTTAAGGAAGCTTTGCCGAATCGAGGAGAACTTAAAAAGATACTGCAAAATTAATAAAATGAAGTCTACAGAGATAAAGATGGAGAGAAACTAGAAAACGAGGACCACTGGCTGACAGGGGATAATCCTACCATGCGGCTGGTAAAAATTAAAAAGGTGAAATATATATATATATATATATATATAGCCATGCATATTTACATATACATGTTTATACATGTATATATATATATATATATATATATATATATATATATATATATATATATATACATATCTTTTTTCAACCACAAATCACTTTTAATTCCATGCCATCGCAGTCGAGACTGAAGAATCGCTCGATGGAGGCATCCGTTGGAAATTGAAACGTGGACGAGCCGAGGATTCGAACCCAGCTAACCCGTAACAAAGTTACGGGTTAGCTGGGTTCGAATATTTTTTGGTCTTTTATGGATCTGGAAAAGGCTTACGATAGGGTAGACAGAAAGGCACTGTGGGAGGTTATGCAGATATACGGGATAGGAGGAAAGCTTCTAGGAGCTGTCAAGAGTTTTTATGAGAGTAGTAGAGCTTGTGTCAGGATTAGAAATGGAGAGAGTGAGTGGTTCGAGGTAAAGGTGAGACTTCGTCAAGGTAATCCCTCTGAAACTACTACATTCACACTTGTCCCCTTTTTCCTTGTAAAGCGGAACTATACAGGCACTCCTCCAGTCCTCCGGCACTCTACCTTCTCTCCAGCAAATATTAAATAACCTCACCAACCAGTCCACCATCACTGTACCTCCTTTTTTTTTTTTTTTTTTAGACATTCTGCATGGCATCCATCCAGACCAGGTGCCTTACCTGCTTTCATCATCTTAACAACTGCCTTCACTTCATCCTTCCTTATTTCTCCTCCATTTTCCTCACTCATCACTCTCATTTTCTTAGCATTTCCCACTGCAGCTATCTTTCCCTCCCTATCCTCCTTCACATTTAGCAACTCCCTAAAATATTCTGCCCATCTTCCCCTTACTGCCTTCTCTTCCATTATCATCTCTCCATCTGCACCTTTTACCTTTTCTTCTCTATTTGATTCGCCTCCTCTTCCTCTCTTAATTTCTTTCCAAAGCATATTTTTATTACTTTCAAAATTTTCTGTCATACTCTTACCCCACTTCACATCTGCTCTCCTCTTTGCCTCCTTTACCTTTTGCTTTACTTCTCTTTTCTTTTCTTTGTACCTCTCATATGACTCCCTCGTCCTATTTTGTAACCAATCTGTGAAGGCTCGCTTCTTCTCTTCTACAACCTTCTTTGTTTCCTCATCCCACCATTCACTACCCTTTCTTCTATTTCCTCCTGTTCTTCTTGTTCTACACACCATCTTTGCACATCTATTTTCCTCCTGATATGTATATACATATACATATATACATATCACACAAGAAACCCACAATCGGAGAAAATAAACTTCGAATTAAAGAAGATTCTATATTTCGGTTACCAACTGTAGCCCTTTCCAGGAAAGTGCATAAAACAGTGGAGAATTAGGACTTATGAGCTACAGATAGAAAGAAAAGCGAGGGAACGTGGACTGATGGCATTACTCAGACGCCGGGTAAGATGGGGTGGCGGGGTAGGGGACGGTAAGGGTGAGGGTGAGAGTGAGGAGGAGGTAGAGGGGGGTTGTAAACTTCGGACAAGCCTACTAACCGCCGCTCGGGAGATAATGTCCGGAGTCCACTGCCCTTTAGAATAATTAATGTTGGGGCATTTCTCAATAGCTGATTTGACTATTTTCCTCCTGAAACCGCAGTGGGACTTGAACACTAATCTAGTCTTACCCCAGTCGAAAGAATGATTTCTATTTTTAGCATGAAGAGATACGGCCGAATTTTCCTGCCCATACCTAGTTGATCTCTTATGTTCTGCCAATCTAGTGTTCAAGTCTCTTCCGGTTTGACCCAAGTACACTAAGTCACAATATTGGCTGGGCAAACAATAAACGCAGGGTGACTCTACTTCCTTCAGTTTTTGTTGAACGTCCACAATTTGCTTACGCATGGTGTTGGGATAGTGATAGGCAATAGTGAGACGTTCATAAGGAAACAATTTAGTAGAAGTACTGATGATTTTACTATAGGGAATTTTCAAGATATATATGAAAGAGCGGTGATAACTAGGGGGGACGAAAATTTTAAAATGGTCCAGAAATTGAGGACTGCAGATCCTTCTGAAACTACTACACTCATACTTGTCCCCTTTTCTCTTGTAAAGGCACTCCTCCAGTCCTCCGGC
>NC_134816.1:6335026-6340026 GCF_046742065.1 Oratosquilla oratoria
TGTGTTTTTCATTACGCTGTTTTCTTTACGCTATTTTTCAGGTCATAGTGAGAGAACAAAATCAGGTGCAATAATAGATTTCTTTTTAAGAGCTTTTAGAATATGTGATGAAGAATTCCTGGCAGAAGAAGTAGAACATATTATGAAAACATTCATTAAACTTAAATATCCTGAAGGGTTGTTATATAAACTAAAAAAGAAAGCGAAGCTAATAAGTGACAAAAATAAAAATGGAAATAGCGAAGTTGTTGAGAGAAAAACACGTTATATAACTGTACCAAACACCGACATAAGTCCAATCCTTGATAGATTCCTTTTGAAAGCGGGCAAGAACAACAGGTCATAAGATCAGCCAAATCATTAAACATAAAGACACTAACGCGACGAATGAAAATAGTGTGGTATATAAAACTCCGTGTAAAGGTTCCCTTCAGCATACTATGGAGAATCTGGTCGAGGACTTATGAAAAGGATAATTGAACATAAGAATGATGTAAAAGCGCACCGAAAAACTAATTCTTTTGTTAGGCATATTGAGGAACAATATCATATCCCTGACTGGAATAATGCGGTTGTTCTTAATAAAGGTTATACAAAAAGGTTGAGAAAAACAATTGAAGCTGCATTTAAAAATATCAAAGAAAACATAAATAATAGAGAAGGTTTCAAGCATTTCCATATATAAGTTGGCTAACACAGCATGTTGAATATATATGAAAATAATTGGTAGAAACAGCGTTTGGTTGAGGTATGTTGATGACATTGTTGTTATTGTACCAAAAGAAACTAATATTAACAATAAATTAAAAATATTAAACAATGTAAATAGTAACATACAATTTACGGCAGAAGTAGAGATCAACAGAAAATTACCATTTTTAGAAACTGTCATACACAGAACAAACAGCAATGTAAAGTTTTCGGTATACTGCAAACCCACTAATAAAGAAGATTATATATATTTTTATTCAGGACACAATATTAGGACTAAAACAGGTATAATAATTGGCTTCTTCCTCAGGGCTTTTCGCATCTGTAGTGAAGATTTTTTAGAAGAACTAGATCACATTACAAAAACTTACAGCAAATTAAGATATTCCAAAGGTCTCCTACTTAAATTAAAAAAGAAAGCTAAGGAAATGAATAAGAAGAGTAAAGATGTAAATAATTGCAACAAAGAAGCACGATATATCACAGTCCCAAATTCCAGCATTAATTCAACTCTAGACAACGTCCTCTTAAAAGCAGGTATAAAGATAGCGAGAACATCAGGTAGCAAAGTGGGACATTTGGTAACGCGTAATTATAATAACCATACGAATGAAAATAGTATTGTCTATAAAATACCTTGTAAAAATTGCCCATCCTCATATTTTGGGGAAACAGGTCGTGGATTAGAAAAAAGGTTATATGAACACAAAAATGATGTAAGAACCCACAGGCTTTCTAATTCTATAGTAAGACACATAGATACACATGACCACCTTCCGAGCAGGGACAATACAATTATAATAAATAAAGGTTCAACAAAGAAATTAAGAAAAACAATAAAAGCAGCCTATATTAATACTAATAATAACATCAACTATAGAGATGGTTTTATATGCTTGGCAAGAGCTACAAGTTTATTGATAGTTGATGAAAACAAACAGACAAATGTTCCGAGCACGACGACCTTTCCTAGGCACCCTGTGAGGTGACATGCATGTGTATATATTATTTGTTTTTGTTTTGTTATCATTTGTCTATTTGATTTTCATTTATTATTAGTTATATATCAATTTATTATTATTACTCCAACAGTGGTTTCTACGTGATATATATATATATATATATATATATATATATATATATATATATATATATATATATATATATATATATTATGGAAGAAAGTGTACGCTAGACTCGACGTTCGTGTCCAGCGTATACTTTCTTCCATGAAAATGGTTCCTGGACTCCAGCTATTTTCGAATATATATATATATATATATATATATATATATATATATATATATATATATATATATATATATATATATATATATATATATATATATATATGCATGCGTTGTTAAAGTCAACAGCTGAGATAGCATTATTCTGTTTATAGAATATCTTTTCTATGTTACGCACTAATGTGCGGTCGTCTGGATGCAGATTTCTGAGTAGAGTACTGAAGTCCATGGTGTTTTCCTCTAGATGTCTTTCGGCTCTAATTAGCCATCTTCAGGAGGTGTTGTTTGGTTGAATTGTTGACAGAGAATGACGCGGTTTGATCGTGTGGCGGTATATATCGGCGGAGAGCGGAGTGCCCAAACGTCCGCCCGCCAATCAGCGCGCGGGGTGCGGACGTTTGGGCACTCCGCTCTCCGCCGATATATACCGCCACACGATCAAACCGCGTCATTCTCTGTCAACAATTCAACCAGACAACACCTCCTGAAGATGGCTAATTAGAGCCGAAAGACGTCTAGAGGAAAACACCATGGACTTCAGTACTCTACTCAGAAATCTGCATCCAGACGACCGCACATTAGTGCGTAACATAGAAAAGATATTCTATAAACAGAATAATGCTATCTCAGCTGTTGACTTTAACAACGCATGCATTATTAATGGCCTACTTCCAAAATATATATATATATATATATATATATATATATATATATATATATATATATATATGTATATATACATACTGTATATATATATATATATATGTATATGTGTATATGTATATGTATAGGTATAGGTATAGGTATAGGTAAGCATATTATTGAACATTTCAGAAGCTCTGCCAATGTAAATGAATGCGTATATGTATACATATACACACATGTATATGTATGTATGTATATGTATACATATACGCATTCATTTACATTGGCAGAGCTTCTGAAATGTTCAATAATATGCATACCTATACATATACCTATACAAATACATATGCATACACACATGTACATATACATATACATATGCATATACATATACATATAAATATACATATACGTATACACATGTGCATACAGTATACGCATACGTACAAATATATATTATATATATATATATATATATATATATATATATATATATATATATATATATATATATATATATATGGGGGTGAAAGAGTGGAAGAGAAGCGTGAGGAGGAGGAAGAGGAAAAGCAGAAAGAGGAGATGAGGAGAAACCGCTGACGTCAATAGGGTTAAAAGGAATCGATACTCCCTCCACCTGCAAAGTTCCCATACCATCTGCATGCACACACGCACACACACATGCACAACCCTGCGCATGCACACGCAAACACACTGGTGCATACACATGCACACACAAATTTACACTCGCGCGCGCACGTATACGCATACAAAAACACACATGCATACATAGACACACACGCACACACAACCCTGCTCATGCACAAGCATCCTCATGGGCACACGCAAAGACAGGTACACGCACGCACGCGCGCGCAACAATATACATATAAAAACAAACGTGCACTTACACAAACACACGCAAACTCATGTATAGAACAAGAAAATATAGCCGAATTTGGAACCACACACGAATTTGAATCTGGATATAATAATTATAGAATAATAGGACCCACAAGCATTGCTGATTTCTTGTTTACTGCAGTTATGGAAAGACACGCACGCACGCGCACTCACATGCACTCACGCACATATACACACACACACATACACATACACATACACACACACATACACACGCGAGTGCACGAACGCACGCATGCAACACAAAAAATACGAAAGCTCACTAAAAATCAGATTTTGGGGATCAAGAGAATTAATATATTCAACATCATAAATGGAAGCGAGGCCAGAACAAAACAAAATGAGCATAATATTAGTCAAATGTTGATAGTAGATAGTAGCCTACTGTCACCAGAACTTATAACTGCTAATGCAGAGTCGCCTCGCCGGACCCGGCTTATACAGTTAACCCATTAAACTCCGATGACAAGATTTTTGTCATTTGGTCAAACAAAACAAAAGATCATAAAACACCAAAATGTTTGATCAAACATTTTGGTGTTTTATGATTTTTTGTTTTGTTTGACCAAATGACAAGAATCTTGTCATCGGAGTTTAATGGGTTAATGTCCTTCTTGCCTGGAAAGGTGGCCTAAACGAGCCAGTGATCTAAACGAGGTCATTGACGCCAGCGGTGGTTGGACTCGCTATTGAGGTCATTCGTTTGTAATGAAGAAATACAGTCCAATTTGTTAAATGTGTGAAGATGCACATTAAATATTATGCACATTAAATATTATAATGTAGAATTAAACTGTATTGTTATATGTATAATACATTAAATCTATCCAATTGAATTGTTCACCGTGTTAGAAATAAAGATTGGTGAACAACTGAACTAAGCGATAAAATGAATACAAATCTTATGTTAGAATATGATATTTAGAAAATACTTCTTAGCATAAAATCAAAAAGATTATCTTTGTAAGTTCAAACATTTTATATCAGTTAAAACCATGGTTACGAAAACTAAGCATTACATAGAATATACGTGAACAGAACTAACTGTATTATTGGTGATGCAGATAACTAATACATCTGGATACTACAGATGCTATCACCTCATTTCTGAAAAGTAACCTCGCCTAGCCTAAGCAACGATGGATATGACGAATTAAACACCATGTGAGGGGGGAGGAGTCTTTATTTGTACGACGTTTCGCTTATTACAGCTGTAATAAGCGGAACGTCGTACAAATAAAGACTCCTCCGTCCTCACATTCAGGTGTTTAACTCGTCAGTCTTGTCGGCAACTGCCACTTTCATGAAAACGTGGGATATAGAAAGAGAAAGAAATGTGGTGGGGAGAGTGATAGAGTGAGAGACATATTATGGAGGGAGAAAAAGAGAGAGGAAGGGATAGAGCAAGAGAGAGAAATATTGCGAGGGAGGTATATAGATAGAGAAAGAGATATGACGGGAGGAAGAGAGAGA
>NC_134816.1:6360026-6362526 GCF_046742065.1 Oratosquilla oratoria
CTCCCTCTTGTCTTATCACCACCTGGATGACGGGTCATCCCTGCACCTTATCCACTGCCCTGGGTCAGAAGCAGTGTCACAAGACACAGCACATCCACAGCAAGGCTGCTTCATCAAATCGGCGACCCCCCCTCTCACACATACTACCTCATCCCCCATCCCCCCGCCCATTCCACCTCATGCATCACAACATCATCCATATACAACCATTCTCCAATCACCCCTGTCTTCTGTCCTCTCCCGTCCTTCCTCAAAAGACATTCCCCTCTTCCTCAAAGCCCCCTTCACCCCATCCATCCACCTCATCCTATGACGTCCCCTCATGTTCACTCCCTCCACATCTGCCTTCCCTACCTCTTTTACTAGTCTTTCTTCACTCATTCTTTCCATGTGTTCAAACCATCCTAATACTCTTTCATCAACCCTATCTCCCAACTCCCTTTCCACCCCTGTTCTCCTCCTCGCCTCCTCAATTCTCACTCTATCTAGCCTATTAACCCCCATCATACTCCTCAGACACTTCATCTCAAACACATTCAAACTCCTTCTCTCTTCCTCTCTTATGTTCCATGTTTCTTCCCCATACAGTGCTGTTGGCACAATCACTCCTTCATACAGTCTCCTCTTAGCATCCATTCCCAAATGTCTATTCCTCATTACACTATTTAATCCACCAAGGCATTTACTCGCTTCTCTCAATCTACATTCTACCTCCACCTCCACTCCACCTTTTCCTGCCACATTTGCACCCAAGTATCTAAAACTATCCACTTCCTCCAGTCGCTCTTCCTTAATACTCACTTCCAGTCTGCTGCCACTTTCACCCATTGAACATCTCATCACCTTACTTTTACCCACATTTATCTTCAGCTTTCTTCTATCACACACTCTCCCAAACTCTATCACCAACTTCCTCAATCCCTCCACCAATCCTGCCATAAGCTCAGTGTCGTCCGCAAACAACAGCTGGCTCACCTCCCACTTTTTTCCATTTTCTTTAATCATCTCCAATCCCTTGCCCACTACCCTTGCATTTACCTCTCGCACCACCCCATCCATGTAAAGATTGAAGAGGCAGGGCGACATAACGCATCCCTGACGAATTCCCTCCTTTATCTCGAACCACTCACTCTCTCCATTTCTAATCCTGACACAAGCTCTACTACTCTCATAAAAACTCTTGACAGCTCCCAGAAGCTTTCCTCCTATCCCGTATATCCGCAAACCTCCCATAGTGCCTTTCTGTCTACCCTGTTATAAGCCTTTTCCAGATCCATAAAAGCCCAAAATACATCCTTCCCCTTTCCTATAGCTTTCTCACATATCTGTCTTACCACAAAAATCTGATCTACACAACCTCTACCCGTCCTAAATCCACACTGTTCCTCACCAATTACTCCCTCTGTTCCTCTCCTAATCCTCTCAATCATAATTGTCCCATAAGCCTTCCCAGCTACACTTAGCAAGCTAATCCCTCTAAAACTACTACACTTACACTTGTCCCCTTTTCCCTTGTAAAGTGGAACTATACAGGCACTCCTCCAGTCCTCCGGCACTCTACCCTCTCTTCAGCAAACATTAAATAACCTCACCAGCCAGTCCACCATCACTGTACCTCCTTTTTTTTAGACATTCTGCATGGCATCCATCCACACCAGGTGTCTTACCTGCTTTCATCATCTTAACAACTGCTTTCACTTCATCCTTCCTTATTTCTCCTCCATTTTCCTCATTCATCACTCTCATCTTCTTAGCATTTCCCACTGCAGCTATCTTTTCCTCCCTATCCTCCTTCACATTTAGCAACTCCCTAAAATATTCTGCCCATCTTCCCCTTACTGCCTTCTCTTCCATTATCATCTCTCCATCTGCACCTTTTACCTTTTCTTCTCTACTTGATTCGTCTCCTCTTCCTCTCTTAATTTCTTTCCAAAACATCTTTTTATTACTTTCAATATTTTCTGTCATACACTTACCCCATTTCACATCTGCTCTCCTCTTTGCCTCTTTTACCCTTTGCTTTACTTCTCTTTTCTTTTCTTTGTACCTCTCATATGACTCCCTCGTCCTATTTTGTAACCAATCTGTGAAGGCTCACTTTTTCTCTTCTACAACCTTCTTTGTTTCCTCATCCCACCATTCACTACCCTTTCTTCTATTTCCTCCTGTCCTTCTTGTTCCACACACCATCTTTGCACACTTTGTGACTCCCTCCTTGATCCATCCCCATTCCTCCTCCACTCCTAGCTCTACTCTATCCTTCACTCCTTCCCACTCCTCCCTCAGGTTCTTTTTGTACTCCTTCTCCTTTTCCTTTTCATTTAAAGAGTTCACTCTAAGCACCTCCCTACTTTTTGTCCTTTTTCTCTTTCTCCATCTGTCCTCCACTCTCAACTTACCTTCCACAAAAAAAGGATCTGATATTCCCCCACCCTCTCCCTTAAGCACATGTACATCCTTAACTCATGCTATCGTACTCCTATCTACCACTACATAACCC
>NC_134816.1:6367526-6370026 GCF_046742065.1 Oratosquilla oratoria
AAGAACATAAGAATGAAGGAGACTGCAAGAGACCATAAGGCCTACACTAGGCAGCTCCGTATCCATCACCACCTGTCATCCCCATCCATAAAGTTGTCTAATCGTTTCTTAAAACAATTGATAGTTTCTGCGCTTACTGCATGGTTACTAAGTCTTATGGGAGGGTTTTGATTGAGAGGATGAGAAGAGGAACAGAGGGAGTATTTGGTGATTCACCTTGGTCTTTGGAACACGTGTTGGACCCGTGACCGACAGCTATTTCCCTCTCAGAAGAGAGCTCAGAGCTTGTATGACCTATCTATGGGTAATGCTGTGACCTTACACTTACACACACACCCAAATCCCCGCCCACAAGAGTTGGAGTAACGACTCGAAGCGCATCGATACTAAAATTATTTCAGCCCTGGGCAGGATTCGAACCCGGACCGCCGTAGTGACCGTCAGGGACTCTACCAACCGCGCCTCCGTGAGGAACTGTGTGGGTTTAAAACAGGTAGGGGTTGCGTGGATCAGATTCTTGTGGTAAGACAGATACGTGAGAAAGCTTTAGAATAAGGTAAGGATGTTTTTTTTGGGCCTCTATGGATTTGGAAAAGGCTTATGACAGGGGAGATAGGAAGTCACTGTTAGAGGTATTGCACATATATGGCATAGATGATAAAATCTATTAAGAGCAGTCTAGAGTTTTTACGAGGGTAGTAGAACTTGTGTTAGGATCAGATATGGAGGGATTGAGTGGTTTCAGTTTAAAATAGGATTTCGCCAGGGATGTGTTATATTACCTTGGCTGTTCAATTCATAGATAGTTGAAGGGGTGCGAGAGGTAAATGCAAGGGTAATGGGTCGTGGATCAGAGATGGTTAAAGGAAATGGAGAAAATTTAAAGATAGATTATGACAGGATCAAAGAAGGGATTGAAGAAGTTAGTGACAGAGTTTGGGAAGGTGTGCGAAAGAAGGAAGTTGAAGATGAATATGGGTAAAAGTAAGGTGATGAGATGTATTGTAGTTTTTATTTTTATTTTAGTTTCTTATTTTTGTTTTTGATATGTTCTACCTGCGTTGGAATATAACGGTTACTGGAGAGACCTGTCCCAGTGTACCAGGTATCCCCTATTTACGTACATTTCCTATTGCTACCACTGTATCACCCTGAAGACTAACCCCGGACAGGGTTCGAAACGTTGGAGTAAATTGACGAACGTCGAGTCCAGCGTATACTTTCTTAATATATATATATATATATATATATGAGTGAAGTCTGAAGAACGGAAGAAAAGCTGATACAATTACAAGATGGTCACCACCTGCTCTACTAAAGAGGTACGGACAAAGAAAGACGTAGTGGAGTAGGATTCTTGATCAACCTTGAGGTTGCTGGTAACGTAGTGAAATTCAGTAGTTTATAGGACAGGGTAGCTTGGATTGTGATTAGGCTGTGCAAAAGATATACTCTAAAAATAATTCAGGTTTATACACCAACTTCACAGAGTTCAGATGATGAAATTGAGTCGTTCTATGATGATTTAAGTCAAGTAATGGATCAAGGAAAATGTAAGTACACATTAATGATAAAGTGGGGAAGAAGATGGAAGTTGAGACGTGCATTGGGAAGTTTCGAGTAGGTGAAAGAAATGACAGAGGCGAGATGTTAGTCAATTTTGCAGAGAACTACAACATGAGGATAATGAACACTTTCTTCCAAAAGCGTGTAGGTCATAAATAGACGTGGAGAAGTCCAAATGGAACAACAAAGAACGAAATAGACTTCATATTAGAAAATGAGAGCAAAAGCATTAGCAATGTTACGGTGATAAAGTTAACACAGGTAGTGATCATAGAATGGTAGGTTGCACTGCTAAATTCAATTTCAAAGCCGAGAGAAATAAACTAGTTTTAAAAAAGAAAATAAGCCTTGCAAAGGTTAAGGATAATAAGAAAAAAATTCAGTTAGAAATTGAAAATAGATTCGAAGCACTAACAACTAACGAGGACAGCGTGGAAGATATTAATTTGAATTTAGTGAATATCATTAGGAAATCGGCAGAGAAAGTAGGAAGTACAGAAAACATTAGAGAAAAGATATACCCCAAAACTACAAATGACCTAATTAAAAGAAGAAGGACCATGCAGATTAAAAGCAGGAGAGACGAAATAAACAAGCTTATCAACAAAAGGCAGAGATCAGAGGAAAGAAAGAGAAACAAGGATGAAATAGAGGAAACTATTCGGAAAGGTAAAAGTATTAAAGTGACCGAGCATAGATATACTTTAGGAAGACCGTAGTTGATTCAGTAAATTCATGTGTAGACGTTAGTAGTGTACCAGAGAAGAAGTAGTGTACCAGAAAGAAGTAGAATTTGCTCTAAAAACTATGAAACGAGGAAAAAATCTGAGTGCGAGAGGGACTTGGGAGTTCTGGTGAGTCCGGACCTTAAAACCAGGAAGCAGTGTATTAGCGCCAGAAATAAAGCTAACAGGGCATTAGGCTTCATTGCTAG
>NC_134816.1:6375026-6377526 GCF_046742065.1 Oratosquilla oratoria
ATCAAGGAATTGCTTAGGGTATTTTAATTCTAGCCCAATGTTAAAAACATTTCTGATTTCTTCATCAATAAATTCAGGACTACAAATACGAAAAGCTCTTAAATACATTGAGGCAAATACTGTACGTTTAATATTATATGGATGAGAATAATAATAATGAATATATGAACTTACATTGGTTGGTTTACGATATACTTTAAATCTAAGGCTATTGTCATGACGTAGGATAGTGCAATCCTACGTCATGACAATAGCCTTAGATTTAAAGTATATCGTAAACCAACCAATGTAAGTTCATATATTCATTATTATTATTCTCATCCATATAATATTAAACGTACAGTATTTGCCTCAATGTATTTAAGAGCTTTTCGTATTTGTAGTCCTGAATTTATTGATGAAGAAATCAGAAATGTTTTTAACATTGGGCTAGAATTAAAATACCCTAAGCAATTCCTTGATATTGCTTACAATTTTGCAAGGAAATCATTTTTAACTCCTCAGCCTAAATCACCTTTCAATTATCATAATGTTTTAATTTTACCATTTCAAGAAAATTTGTTAAGTATCACAGAATTATTAAAAAGGTTTAACGTAAAGGTAGTTTTTAAACATGATAGTACAGTAAAACATAAACTTATCAACAATAGTATTGAAATCAAAAAAGGATGCATTTATAAAATTCCTTGCAAAATGTGTAATCAATTTTACATAGGTCAAACTGCCAAACCCTTAAACATTAGAATTGAACAACACAAGAAAAATGTCAGGGATGGCAATAATTCTAGTGGTATATTCAAGCATATTGAATTAAATAATCATCCAGTTGATTGGGGTAATGCCCAGGCAATCTATTATACCAACAACATAATAGCAAGAAATTTAATAGAGTGCAGTTTGATTCATACCACTAGTAATCAAAATACCAACCTACATAAAGGCTTGTACAAACTTGATAATTTCATTTGTCAAGAAATTAGTAAGATAATATCATGTAAAATGTAATCCAACAAATTGACTTAATATCGCCCTATATAAGTAGTAGAAACAGTGACCCTTGGCGACTGTGACCATCGTAAGATAATTGACAATGACCTTTCGCTCTCTTTGGCGACTGTGACCTGATGTCGCCCGACCATCGTAAGATAATTGACAATGACCTTCAGCTCCCCTTGGCGACTGTGACCTAATGTCGCCCGACCATCGTAAGATAATTGACAATGACCTTCCGCTCTCTAGGGGGTAATTGGTCGGTATGCTTATTCAAAACTGTCCCAGTCCCCTTTGTATCATGTATATAATGTCTATGTATTCCTATCACTATGTACTTGTTGCACTGAAGATGTAATATACGAAAGCGCTCTGCTTCGTTAGTTTCTTTTTCCAAGTGGTCTACTTTGCATATATATATGTATATACATACATACATATACCAAAAGCTTTTTTCCCCTACACGGGGGGTAGCCAAAAAGAAAAAGGCATAGAAACCATTCCCACCTACTCCATTTCCTATATATTCACCCTCCACCATCCTCCCTCCCTCCTATCTTGGCACCTCCTGGATGACGGGTCATCCCTGCATCCTGCCCACTGCCCTAGGTCAGAAGCAGTGTCGCAAGACACAGCACATCCACAGCAAGGCCGCTTCATAAATTCAGCAACCCCCCTCTCCGTCCCCTCATGCAGAAAAGGAGAAGACGGGGAGAAATCCCTTCGGGCTGCGTCAAATAATTTTCTCATACATACTTCCTCACCCCCCATCTCCCACCCACTCCCCCTCATGCATCACAGCATCATCCATACACAACCCTTCTCCATTCACCCCTATCTTCTGTCCTCTCCCGTCCTTCCTCAACAGACATTCCTCTCTTTTGCAATGCCCCTTTCACCCCATCCATCCATCTCATCCTAAGGACGCCCCCTCATATTCACTCCTTCCACCTCTGCCTTTCACGCTTCTTTTGTTAATCTTTCTTCACTCATTCTTTCCATGTGTCCAAACCATCCTAATACTCTTTCATCAACCCTATCTCCCAGTTCCCTTTCCACCCCTGTTCTCCTCCTCACCTCCTCATTTCTCACTCTATCCAGCCTAGTAACCCCTATCATACTTCTCAGACATTTCATCTCAAACACATTCAAACTCCTTTTCTCTTCCTCTCTCATGTTCCATGTTTCTGCCTCGTACAATGCTGTTGGCACAATCATTCCTTCATATAACCTCCTCTTAGCATCCATTCCCAGATGTCTATTTCTCATTACACTTTTCAATCCACCAAGGCATTTACTCGCTTCTCTCAATCTACATTCTACCTCCATCCCCGCTCCTCTCTTTCCTGCCACATTCGCACCCAAGTATCTAAAAATATCCACTTCTTCCAGTCTTTCACCCTTAATGCTTACTTCCAGCCTACTATCACTCTCTCCCCTTATACATCTCATCACCTTACTTTTGCCCACAGTTATCTTCAGCTTCCTTCTTTCACACACCTTCTCAAAC
>NC_134816.1:6382526-6392526 GCF_046742065.1 Oratosquilla oratoria
TCATGTGGGGTTCCTGAGGAAACAAAACCTTGTGAGGAACGTGTCCTTTATACCAAACAGGTTTTGTGAGGTGAGTAATAAGGCAGGTGGATGGACCCACAGCCAAATACTGTATATTTTTGTATTACTCGATAGGCTTTGTTGTATACAAATTTAATTTTTATCCATTACTTATATACCATTTTCATAGTTTCACCCTCACTGATGGAGGATATGGTCAGGGCGTACATTGATGTCACTGTTATGTGATTGACATGTGAATAGGGTGTTCATATCATGCAGTGAGAATTGATATATATGTAGAGAATATATAACACAGACCATAAAATTATGTGCAAAAACATTACTTGTATGAAGACAGACACGGGCCTGCTGCTTTTGCCATCAAACAATATGATTGCTGGCAATTTTTTTTAAATAATAACCCCCCAAGTTACAATGTGATTATGCCCTTTCACACCTTAGGTCGGGCTATGTACGGTACGTGGCCGAGTGTATCAAGGCTCAGCGCTCTAGCCATGAGCAATCATTGAGTCGTCGATTCCAACCCACCGGCGTCACTTATTTCTACAAGAAATTTATTTCCTAATAACTATAGAATTAATCTTACCAAGGGTGACTCAAAATATGTATCCATAGACAATCGGGAATAAATATATATATATATATATATATATATATATATATATATACATATATATATATATATATAAATATATATATATGTATATATGTATTTTTGTATATATATATATATGTATATATTTATTTTTATATATATATATATATATATATATATATATATATATATATATGTATATATATATATACATATATGTATATATATATACGAAAAACCCACAGTCGGAATTAAAAAGAAAACTAAGAAAAAAGTTCAACTTCTATATTTCGGCTAATAGCTATAGCCCTCTTCAGGAAAGGATAAGATACAAGAGTTGTTTGAGACTTAAAAGAGGGGCAGGAACATGGGTAGATGACGGGCAACATTTCGTCACTCAGGGCGTGGTCAGAAGGAAGGGAGGTGCGAGGTCAGAGGGAGGGGGTCGGAATGGGCGGGGGGGGCGGGATCAGGAGGGTGAAAATTCTTAACCAAACTTCTCACAGCTAGACATGGGATTATGTCTGGTGACCATTGTGCTTTGGAGATGTTAAGGTTTGGACATTCTTCAATTAAGGAGGATTCAACAATTTTCCTCGTGAAACAGCAGTGATTTTTGTTGCTGACATGTTGGAGCACAGCCGAACTTTCTTGGGCATATCTAATGGATCTTTTGTGTTTGGATAATCTGTGTTCAGGTCCCTGCCGGTTTGACCAGGGTACATTAGATCACAATCTCGACAGGGTAAGCTATAAACATCCGGAGTCTCGGCCTCCCTTAATCTTTGGTGTACATTAACAATTTGTTTATGTACGGTGTTGGGGTAAAGATAGGCAAGTGTGAGGTGGTTCTTGGGGATTAGATTAATAGAAGGATTGTTGGAGTTACAATAAGGGATTTTTTCAATGTGTTTGTGAGAGGGTTGTGTGATGGGAGCTGAAATTCTCTAATAACTAGCTCTAGCCTTACTGAGGGCTTGATCCGGGAACCAGGACGGACATGCCAACTTCACGAATTGACTTTTGATGAAGTCAATCTCCTGGTGCAAGAATTGAGGACTACAAATCCTAAAATCTCTCAGAAGAAGGCCGGAGACAACACTCTTTTTTACTTTGTAGGGGTGGTTACTAAAAAATTGGAGGTAACTACTTGAATGGGTGAGTTTCCTGTAAACTGTGAAAGATAAATTATCATAAATCTTTCTAATCAAAATGTCTAAGAATGGGATTTGGTGACCTACTTCCCAATCTGTTTTTTAATTAATTGTTAGGGGACCATTGGTTCAACTTGTCCAGGAGTACTTTAAATGCACTCCATCTGTCATTCCACGCTAAGAAAATGTCATCGACATAACGGTACCAAATCATATCAGGCGTTTTGATAGTGGGTAACTAAGTACACTCAAAGTACTCCATGTACAAGTTGGCCAAAACAGGAGATAAATTAGAACCCATAGTGCAACCGAATTTCTGTCTAAAGAATTGGTCCTAGAAAGAAAAGACGTTTGAAGAAGCACAAAGGCGAACCAAATAAATAATTTTGTTCACCGGAAGTGGGAAATTGCCTACTGAGGGTTGTCTCAGAAGGGAAGATAATGAGGTGCCGCTGTGAGTGGCGGGCTGAGTCCAAGGCGAAGGATAGTCATGGTTTTACACTCTAGCAGGTAGTGGTGGAGGGGCTGTTGTATCTCTGTTCCATAGAGTTTGCAACGTTCGTAATTATATCTTCCCGCACGTAGCACTTGCCACCCACAACGATATCCAAGGCGGATCCTATGGACTGTAGATTCCGCCTCTCTACCCGGAGCCAGGTGAGCTGCCTCGTACCTAGTGACAAGGTAGTACCACAGCGCTGATTCAGAAGTATGAAGTTTGCTCCCGTGGTTGGCCCTAGCCATTAATCTGCCCTTCTTGGTAATAACGCCCTTGATCCGTCAGATCGTAGGTGCCAGGGGTAGTGTGATTGTACTGAACCTCGTCGCTGCTTTGACAGCATCATCCGCAATGTTGTTCCCTGGAGTTCCGATGTGACTGGGGATCCATTGGAATGTTGCAGACATTCCATGATTGTTCAACAAGTGCAGCGAGTGCTGGATTGGTGTCGTTAAGTAAACGTCATCCGTTGTCTTCCCGGACAGAATGACGTCAACAGCACAATTGCCCTCTGCCTAGCAAAGAGAGCGTGGTCCAGGGCCCTGGAGATGGCAGCAAGCTACGTCTAAAAAGTAGAGCTTCCTTCCTTCACTCTACATAGCGCGGTCATCCCATTTGCGATTGTAAAAACCGCGCCACACCTTCCCGTGAAGGGGTCTATAGAGCCGTCCTTGTAGTAAGATAGGCTTACTGGGGGAATGATGGACCTTATGGCCTCAAGGACCATGGATCGTAGTCGTGCCGGGTCGTAGCCAACCTTCCTTCCGTTAAGGTGGAAAAGTTTAGAGCTGGCGCAGAAAGATCGCCACAGGGGAGGGTGGGGGTATAATCTGGATGAGGGTTGTCTAGAGCACGTTGCCGAACCAATTCCCAAAGTTCAAAAGCACAGATCGCATTCACCTCATGGGTTTTCCATGAGTGACCAGTGACGTCTCCCTCGGCTTCTAGGGCACTCACCCTTAGACCGGTCAAAAGTCGAACGAGAGGACATGAAGCAAGCCTCTCCACCCATAGGGGAAGAGAGGCCCATGGAGGGAGACGCAGTGCCAGCGCGGAGAGCCTGGTTTTGCAGGACTTCGAGTTTGTCCCACGAACTGGACCGGAGGGAGATGAGAGCCACAGCGACATAGTCCACCATCGAGCGTACCTCTTGGATGTAGTATATCTGGAGGACCTTGTGCACGGCACCAAGCCAGGATCTTACAATTGCTCTGAGGAGATTTGATCTCGTCTTCGTGGCTTCTCGGAGGTACCTGACTCACGGAGGGAAGGAGGGCCTGGCGTCGATCCGGACGTCCAAATACTGATAGGTGGGCACCCATGGGAGGATGTCGCCCTGGAGATAAAGTCGTGGGCATTGCTTCCGCATCCTTAGACTCATTGCTCTGCTTCTTGTTGTCGAGATCTTCATCCCAGACTTCCACATTCCTGGAAGAGGCAATTGAGAGCCCTTTGAGCCCTGCGAAGGAGGCAGCCGGTCCTAGTGAACACCAGCGTGAGATCGTCCTCATAGCAGAGGAGGAGAGCATCCTCCCCGAGATCAAAGAGAACTAGGTTCTCTCTGAGCACGTTGAAAAGGGTAAGACCGAGAACGACCCCCTGCAGTGTCCATTTTCCAACCTGTGTAATGCGGATAGGTATCTCTAGAAGCGCACTCTCGTTATTCTATCCGTGAGATAGTCTGCAACCCAGGCCAGAAGTCCCTCTTGGATCCCCGTAGCAGACAAGGATTCAAGAATGGCAGTATTATTTGCTAGCTCAAATGCTTTTTCTAGATCCAGAAATACCACAACTGCAGGATGACTACCGACCAATCCAAGAAGGGTTGTCATACAGTCAATTGCTGCTACTCATTCTATGAAGCCACACATGTTGTGATGGAAAGGTTCCATCTACCATAGGAGATGATTGAGGACCACTCGCTCAGTGGTCTTGCCAATGCAGGACGTGAAGATTATGGACCTGTAGCTGTGTGGGTCCTTGGGGTTGAGGATCTGAGTGATATCCACCTCTATTCACTCTGTCAGGAGGCATTGATGAGTACCAGTGCTGCCAGCTCCCCAGAAGGTCCCAGTTGTCTCAGGAAGGAGTAATGTATCCTGTCACTACCAGGAGCTGTATTCTTGCTCGTCTTACGAGCCCGTCGAAGTTCCTCGAGTGCAAAGGGACAGTCCGTGGCCATTGCCGCGCGGATCTCATTCTCTCTGTCCTGTCAGAGGAGGTGGGGGGAGTTGGGTGGAAGAGGGATGGTCCGCATATTGCTGCTCCAACAGCTCTGCCTGCTATTTGGGCTGCGGGTGAGTGGGGGGAGGGAGATTGCATCTGTTGCCAGCCGTAGCTTTCTCCAAAGGGCGCTAGAAGAAGTTTCGACAGAAAAATATGACACACCATTCCAGCCACTTTTCTTCCCGGAACCCTGTGGGTGACCGCCCGTGCATGCCTAATGGCAGAGCGTAGGAGAGCTCGTGCCTCAAGGGATGGATGGCGTCGCAGGAACCTACGGAATACGTTGATTTGGTGATTTTGCTCTCTTACGATGTCGTTGTAATAATACCAATCAGCATACCGATTTATACTTGGTTTGCTTTGGGGACAGTTCGTTCCGCAGCGGGCGGGACGGCAGAGACAAAGTCTCGATGCAGATCGTCTATGTGCAGTGTGGGGACATAGAACTGGTACCAGTGGTCTAGTTCCTCCTGAAAAAGTATCCAATTGGCCTTCCCTGTATTCCAGCGCCGAGGTGGGGAGGTCGAGGGGGGAGGAGGCCTACGGCTAAAGTCGTGACTAAGGCAAAATGGCCGCTAGTGAGCTGCAAGTCCACCATCCAGTGAGCACAATGAGCCATGCACGTAAAGAGCATGGTGAGGTCCAGGCGTCCCCCCAAGATGTGAGTAACCCCCTAAGTTCAATAGGGTGATCTCAGGTATCTCCCCTAGAAAAGTTGCATGAGTGTGCCCTGTAGGATTGGGTTGCCTGAGAGAGCGGAAGATGGAATGATTAAAGTCCCCGGCAATGAGTGCAGGTTCGTGGCCAGCTAGGGATATCATTTCCTGTAGTGCTAGTTCACCGACTTGAGGACGATCTATGTTGTACAGGAATAGGGTGCCCCCGGCAAGGGTGATTCTGACAGTCAAGGCCTCCACTCGTTCTCCGCAAGACACGATGGGTACGGATTCACTTGGAATCGTCGTCCGAATTAATATAGCGAGTCCGAGTGACTCCCCGCTACGGGTTGTATAGTATACCTGGTATCCACCAACCCGGAGCAGTCGATTGACCGGCCAATTTGTCTCCTGCAAGAGGGCTACATCCACGTCCTTTGTGGCCAGGGCAGGCTGAAGTACGTGGATTTTGCCAACAAGGCCGTTGATATTCCACTGCAAGAGTTTTAGTTTGTGCCGTGATGCGGCCATGCGGGTGAAGGAGGAGGAGCAGTATGGGAGGGGGAGTGGGTCTAAGTAGGGTGGAAGGGGGAGGAGGGGGAGGGTGGGAGGAGGGAAGAGGAGGTCTAGGGTGGGAGACGGAGGAGCAGGTGTAGGGTAGAGGGGAGAGGAGGGGGAGTAGAGTGGGAAGGAGAAGGAGGAGTGGGGTGGGAGGAGAGTGTAGGAAAGAGGTGGGAGGAGGTGGGGAATCGGGAGGGTGAGTAGGGTAGAAAGGGAGGAGGAGGAGTGGGCTGGGAGAGGGGTGTAGGGGGAGGAGCGAGTGGGAGGGGGAGGGGGAGGAGCGGGGTAGGAATGGGAAGGAGAAGGGGGAGTAGGAAGGGGGTGGGAGGGAGAGGAAAGAAGAGGAAATGTGCTGTTCTGTTCTGTTTAATTTGGGCTTTATGTGTGAGCCCGTTTGAAGGGTGATTTGACTTATGAGTGTGTGTGGGCCCAACCACACACACTCATACATTCACAAGATGTGCATACGTATATGAAATACGTATGCACATCTCAGTGAATGCACCCTACCTATGATGAACTGTGTATTCAGTGGACAGTGTGTTGTTATCAATTGTGTAATAAAATTAAAAAAAAAAAAAAAAAAAAAAAGGGGGGGGGGTGATTCAATGTACGAGTGTGTGTGGCTTTGGCCACGCCCACTCATACATTTGTTGGATGTGCATACCTATGTGAAATATGTATGCACATCCAGTCACCCTTCCTGACATGAACAAATGCAATAGTATATAAATTGAAAAGGGGGCTGACACTCCACCAGCCGACGCAGTTCGTAATCGCTTAGGTGGCGGCATAGGCGACGCACAAGACCCTCAGATGTTGTCGGAGGCCCTCTCCTCAGAAAAGCAGTTGCGGGGCAATGCTTGAGGTAGTGGTTCAGGGTGGCTTCGGGGTGGCTGCAGTGGCGGCATTTTCTCTCTTCAGGTGTAGCGTTATTCTTTATCTGCCAGAAACAACGGTCCTCCAGTCGCAGACGGAAGAGCAGAGTTTCCACTTTTCTAGGTGTGGAGCGAGGAAGTACAAGGGGCTCGTAGTCTGTGACTGCCCTGTACCACCTCGCCCTCTCTGACACCTCTGCCTCCAGTCTGTGCTGAAGGAACCGTTGTACCTGGTTAAGAGACCTGGTGCGTAGGCGCAACTGATTTCTGCTGAGAGGGACGACAACATCGACTTCGGGTCTTTTGCGCGCCGCTTCAGCTGCGGCGTCGGCTAGCTCATTACCTGGGACGCCTACGTGGCTTGGCACCCAGTTGAGCGTAACACTCCTGCCTTGCTGATGCAGCTTCAGCAGGAGTGCTAGGATGGAGGTCAGTAGGCGTACATTGTCGCTGGGCTGTATCGATTCCAAGCTGCCTAGCAGAGACTGTGAATCCGTGTGGATCACCACAGGACCAGCTCGAGATATTAGAGCATGCTCTAACGCTCCTTGGACCGCTATGGCCTCAGCTTGGAGAGTGGACGCATGATCAGATACTCTCCTGCCGTAGGTCAAACCATCCGTCACGAAAGCAGCCCCCGCACTGCGAGGCCTGTTGGGGTCTACGGAGCCATCCGTGTAATAGACCGCCATTCCAGGTTCCGACAGTGCGCAGATGCCTTGTAGGGCCTGCGCTCGTACTCTTTCCTGGTCACCTAACTTCTTACTGGGAAGCTTTGTGACAACGAAGGTTGCAGGTATCGACAGCCATGGTGGTGGGGGCTTGAACTCTGGATGTGGAGAATCCCTACCCTTCTCAAGGAGAGTGCTGGTGAGCCTGAAGGAGTCCAGGATCGTTGCCGCTTGTGACAGCCAGGTATCGGAGTGGATAAAAGTACCCACCCGTCCCAGTGCTATTACAAGGCTCTGACTCAGCTCAGTTATCCTGGGGCTCTGGACCAACTTGGCATAAAAGTCGACCTCCAGCCTTCTGACCCGTGATGTGAAGGCAATGAAGCCTCCATTTGGAGGTTAACGATCTTAGTCCAAGGTTGTGCTCCCAGGATAATCCTTGCTGCGGCATTTTGGCAAGGCTCCAGGTCTTCAAGCTTGGCAGTCGGCACATTTATGAGAGCTGGGGCAGCGTAGTCCACCAGACTGCGGACTGCGTGCACATAGAATGTGCGACGGACCCGATGCGTGGCACCGAGTGCCTTCCCCGTCATTGCTCTCATAACTGTGGTTCTTGCCTTCAGTCTCTCCTTGAGATAGGTAAGTTCCCTCTGAAAGGTGAGCCTCTCATCAATCCAGGTCCTAGATGGTGAGGTGCTTCCCTTCTGTCCAGAGTCTCAATCGGTGAGGAGGGGTGGGATGGGAGGGGGAGGAAGAAAAGGATGGGTTTTGAGGGAGTAGGGGGGAAGAGGAGGACGGGTTTTGTGGGAGTGGGGAGGTGAGGGTGGGGAGGGGGGCGCCGTATAGGGGATAACAATAATAGGGGATAACAATAATAGGTACTGGTCTTACTCCGAAGTCAGATCTCTGGCTTCTGACGATGGGGTTGACGGATATTGGAAGGGGGTGGTGGTGTTGGTGGTGCTGCCTTCCACGGCCGTGATCTTAACATTCGGGCTTGTGGTTTCTCCCATCGCAAATAGTGGTAGGGTCGTTCACCCCTATAAATTTCATCATGACCATAGCCATAGTGGTCATGAACCCCTTCATTTCTTCATTAGTCATGACAGGGGTGGCCTGGGAAAGAGCCTGCGGGTTACAGGGGCACTCGGCTTCTGCTCTTGCACTTTTATTGCAGAGGTGTGGAATAATGGGGATAGTATCGGTGGGTATACCTTCACTGACATTAGTGGCGGCGGGGGGAGGGATGAAGGTGGTGGGCGTATATACCTCCACAAAGGGTGGCGGGGGCGGGGGCGGGGGGGCGGGGGCGGGGGCGGGGGCGGGGGCGGGGGCGGGGGCGGGGGCGGGGGCGGGGGGATGGCCTGTGGTTGACGACTCCGTGCTGGTGCATTCAATGGTTGCTTGTGGGGGGGTCGGCTTTTACCAGGATTCTTTTCTGGGCGCTGCAATTGGCACTTCATGCCTTGTGTCCTTCCTTGCAATTAAGGCATTTTGGAGTAACCTCCTTCGCTTATTTGTGCTTCTTGAAGCACTCTGGTGGGATGTGTTGGTGTGGAGGAGAATTGTATTTTGTTGTTTTGTTATTTATTGTATCATTTATATTATGCTATTATGTATTTATATTATGTAATACAATGTGTTTTGTTTATGTAAGATATCGCGAATTGGAGAGCGTGGCGTCAGTATCTAAGCAGCCTTGTAAGCAGGCGCACGCAATTGTGATTGTATAAGTTTGTGTGTATCTAAATATAATATTCCACTTTTAATTTTTTGCGCACTCATTAGCCACCCCAATACACCCAACTATGGTGGCCATTTCCAAATTTCCAAAAAGGAGGACACTGCATATCGATTATTATAATATACAGTAATATATATATATATATATATATATATATATATATATATATATATATATATATATATATATATATATTTATATACATATATATATATATATAGCCGCTGCAGACAGCGCATTTAATCTGGTGTCGGCATTTCGATCGATGACATCCAAACTGTTGACACCTGAAGCAACAAAGCGGTTCTGGGGGGAATGGGATGAGCTTGTACTTCCCTCAGTTCCCCAGGTCTAGCTTGGCAGGGGGCGGTCCCTGCATATCCGCTATTATGCGGTTCAGTGCTTCCTTCGTTAGGCCAAGACATCTCCTGTCAATCGAAACTCTTTGGTGTTGCTGCACTTTGTCCAGTGAGAACTCCACCGGATAGTCCACCAGCATTGCTCTCATCGGCTTCTCCTCCGATCGGCGCCTGACAATGGATACTTGTTTCCCATTGAGGATGCGGATGCTTTTCAAATAATTGTGTCTCCCGACCGAAGCATACACATGCACCAGTTCTTTTTGGATGTTTGGGCCGGACAGTGAATCTAACTACCTTGTTGGCCAACTCTATGACTACTACTGCCTCGTATGGATTGCCGAATTCGGTGTTTTGTGTTACCTTGAATTTCCCTAGTGGTTCTACTGCCTGTGATGGGGTAGGGGGAATGGGGAGGAGAACGGGTCACATGCGCCGAGACGGGAGACCTCTGGTGCCTGCGAGGGGGTTGGGAGAATGGGGGGAGGGGAGGGGATCAGATGCGCCGTGGTCGCAGGACCAGGTTGGTGTTGGGGGGTTTCGGGGGGATGTGTGGGCACTCTGCTATGACCGCACAGTCCATGGGGGCGGGGGTGTGGGAGGCGGTAGCGATCTGCGTCACTGGTGGTTGGG
>NC_134816.1:6397526-6440026 GCF_046742065.1 Oratosquilla oratoria
CAAAGATCTTGCTGCACTAACTTTTCTCGAAAACTATGATATTGTTGGGATCACTAAACATTGGATAAACACTGAAAATAGAGGCTTCTTAGCGCAATATATTATAAAAGGGTACTCGATATTCAGTGACGATCACAGAAAGGAGATGGCGGTGTTCTTCTTTGTGTAAAATCATGCCTACAAACACAGGAAATTACTTAACCGTACATAAGGAATATGGACACTAAATACGCGCAAATTTGCACACCGTCCGAAAAATTTATTCTAGATCTTGTTTATCGACCACCACCCCAATAAACTATATGAGCAGATTTTAAATGTTTGCAGAGAACGAAGATATTATTATTGGAGATTTCAATTTACCAATGACTGTATAGGGTGGAACATTAAATTCGCACACCGGTAATGGGCTATACTCAAATATCTTGGAAAGTTACATTCGCGAGCCAACACGTGGGCAGAATGTACTCGATATTGTTCTTTTTACTAACGAAAACCAAGTAACGGATGTAAATGTTGGACCGAAATTCAATACCAGTGACCATAGTATCCTTATATTTCACATCGATTGTAAAACCGAGCTGCAAAATAAATGCTTCGAAAAGGTACAAAATTTTCAGAAAGCAGACTAAGAAAAATTAAGAGGCATACTTGGAAACACCGACTGGTCAGAAATTTACAAAATCCAGGATGTTGAACAAACTTGGGATATATTCTCTAATATACTCAAGAAAGCAGTTGATGAATGTGTTCCAATGCGCGATAGACGTCCATCAAGCAATGCCAAACCTAAATGGTGGAATTTTGATATAAAAAGATATTTTGCTAGCCAAGAAATATGCGTATAGGATATAAAAATAAACATATAGTCAAACAGACAGGTTAGAGTAGGCAAGATGTCGTCAAGAATCCAAAAAGCTCATCAAAATCAGTAGAAAATTACAAGAACAATATATTGCCTTTAGGTGCAAATGAAATCCTAAAGAATTTTTTAAATGTATCAGGAAAAAAAGTACTCTAGAGCACTATTGGTCCACTCCAATCAGCAGGAGAAGGGGGAATATTAACAGAATAGAGTGGAATAGCAGACATCCTAAATGATTATTTTGCGTCTGTATTCACTATTGAGAACAGAGGAAGCGATCAGCCAGCACCACCAGGACAGTCAGTATCCACACGCCTACTTGGCATGAATACTGTGATGCGCATTATAGATAAACTAAAAGCATACAAAATTTACCCAAAAATATTTAAGGAAGTTAAAGAATCAAATTACAAGCCCCTTGTTGCGATTTTTCACTTATCTTTATAATCTGGAAGAGTTGTACAAGACTGGAAACTAGCAACTGTTGTGCCCTTGTTCAAAAAGGGTGACATATCCAATCCTGGTAACTATCGGCCTATTAGCCTTATATCAGTTGTTTGTAAACTAATGGAGTCTATCCTGAGAGACGAAATTGTGAAATTCTTGGAGAAAAACAATATCATTAAAAATTTTCAATATGGTTTCCGTAATAAGCGCTCGTGTCTGACAAACCTTCTCGAAGTCTTCCATGATATTTACGGAATGTACGAAAAAAGAGAACAGTTGACATTATATATCTCGACTTCCAAAAACCTTTCGATAAAGTCACCCATAGGAAGTTGCTAAGTAAACTAGAATCCCATGGTACAGTAGATCATATTCACCGATGGATTTCTGAATGACTGACTGGCCATAAGCAACGTGTTGTTCTGAATGAAAAATGCTCAGACTAGCATTGTGTATCGAGTGGAGTATCTCAGGGCTCAGTGCTAGGCCCTATACTCTTTCTGATATAAGTTAATGATCTGGATGTAAATTATCAAAATTCGCGGATGATGCCAAAATTGCAAATGAGATGATATCCATAACACAACAACAAGAGTTAAAAAAAAAATGAACACTTTATGTGAATGGGCGGAATAATGCCCAGATAGTTTTCAATATAGATAAATGTAAAGTACTTTATATTGGTAATAGTAATGTCCAGGCCAACTACACGATGAGTGGTATACAACTAACGAGTATAGAACAAGAGAAAGACCTTGATGTTGTGTTATTAAATAACCTCAAACCAAGCAAACAGTGCTCGGAGGTAATTAAAAATACAAATAAGTTAATTGGATTTATAGGTAGACCTTTTGAGTTTAGAACTGAAAAAAATATCCTTAATCTTTATAATGCTCTAGTCAGGCCTAACCTAGAATAATATGTATAATGCTGGTCTCCAAATTACAAGAAGGATATACAGAAGTTATAAATAGTGCAGCGTAGAGTAACAAAGCTCATTCCTAAGTTGTGGAACAAGCCCTAAGAAGAGCGCTTAAGAGAACTAAATTTGTTTAGTTTTTCGAAACGAAAAATGAGGGGTGATCTAATTGAAGTCTTCAAAATTGTCAAGGGAACTGAAAACACGGATGATATTTCAAAATTGACACCTCCAACTCAACTAGAAATAAGGGATGCAAGACTGAAGGAAAACTATTTCAAACAGATGTGGCAAAACACTTTTTCTTCAATCGTGTTGTTAACATATGGGATGGTCTACCAGCCAACGTCACCAATTGTTCCACGGTAGATGCATTCAAAAAGCGTCTCAACAGTTACTTAGCTACAAATCCCCAACTAGAACGAATTACTTCTAGGTAGATAATAATATTAAAAAAAAATAAGTATCAGAACAGCCTTGTAAGGACCAATAGCTATGTTGCTGTTTGTTTATCCATGTAACTCCATGTACATCACCCTACCCGTAATAACCTTAGGAGTTCTGACTGCTTCTTGGCTATAGGAACGCATACAAATAGTGTGGATTTTGTCAGTTGTCCCATAATTATTTTTAGATGTATCAACATTGACGTACACTACTTTTTTTACTCACTGTCTTATATAATGTGTAGGTAAATTGTAGATTGAGAGAAGAAAGTAAATTCTTTGGGGGATTAAACAGTGTCATGAAAAATACCTCGTAGGCAACTGGGAATGGATGCAAAGAGGAAATTGTAAGAAGGGGTGATTGTGCCGACGGTATTGTATGGGGCAGAGGCTTGGAATTTAAAAAAAGCAGAGAGGAAAATTTCTAAATTGTTTGAGATGAAATGTCTGAGGAGTATGGTAGGAGTTACTAGGTTGGACAGAGTGAGAAACGAGGAGGTGAGGAGGAGAGCGAGAGTGGGAAAGGAGATAACAGATAGGGCTGATGAAAGATTAGTAAAAGAGGCGTGGAATGCAGAGGTGCGGGGCGTGAACTTCAGGTGATGACCGAGGATGAAGGGGCTGTTGAACAAGATGGAAATGTCTGTTGAATAAGGGAGAAGGCAGGAGATAGGTATAAGTGGAAAATTATTGTGTATGGATGATACTGTTATGCAAGGAAGGGAGGGATTGGGGATAGGGGATAGGGGTGCTTATGTGTGAATGATATTTTGACGCAGCCCGAAGGGATTTCTCCTCGTCTTTTCTTTTTTCTGCATGAGAAAAAAAAAATGAGCAAGACATTTAACAAATATTTTGTCACGGTGTTTACAAAGGAGATATGGTATCTAACTGCGACCCGATTTTTAGTGGGGACGAAGAAAGTAGACTAACATCAGCATTAGTAAGGTAGAAGGAGTGAAACAGCTTGATAGACTTAAAACAACAAAATTCCCGGGACCAGACGAAAATTTTCCGAGAGTGCGTAAGGAGTGTAAATTTGAAATCCTGGACTAGTTAACGGAAATATCTAATAAGTCGGTAGACACTGGTTTTGCGCCTATTGCTTGGGGTCATGCAAACGTTATTCCTGTTTTTAAAAAGGGAGATAAATCGTCTATATGGAACTACAGCCCAATCAGTTTGACATCAGTTATAGGTGAAATACTTGAATGAATAGCAACTAATAGAATCAGAGATCACATCGAGAGACATACGGTGGTATTCTTAAAAAAATCTTTCCTTATATAAATCTTATATAAATACTTGGAAGGGAAAGATTTATATAAGGAAAGAATTTCTTTTAAGAATACCGTTTTCAAGAATTTTAGCATGGTTCTTCAAGGGTAAGTCTTTTTACACTAATATATACAAGGAGTCATAAAACAATGATAGTTACGATGTTATTTATTTTGGCTTTAGCAAGGTGTTCGACAAAGTACCCAACTAGAGACTAATAAGTAAAGTGAAAGCCCATGGCATAAGAGGAAAAATGTTTGAAT
This sequence comes from Oratosquilla oratoria, assembly GCF_046742065.1. Taxonomy (NCBI): domain Eukaryota; kingdom Metazoa; phylum Arthropoda; class Malacostraca; order Stomatopoda; family Squillidae; genus Oratosquilla; species Oratosquilla oratoria. Next base: position 6,401,745 of record NC_134816.1, read on the forward strand.
GGACTAGAGCTTGGATCAGTGACAGAAAAAAGCATGTCACCACAAACGTTGTAAAATCTAGATAGGGAGTATTTCAAGTAGAGTGCCCTTGGGCTCGGTTTTTGGGTCCCTTGTTGTTCATTATGTATATAAACGACTTAGACAATGGGATTAATAATGATGTTAGTAAATTTGTGGACGATCTTAACAAATTGTTCACATGGTCTGTGAAATAGCATATGGACGTCAATATCTCAAAGTGCAGCATGTTAAACGTAGGGTCACACAACCCCGAAAGCAGATATGGCTTAGATATCCCATTTTTAGAGAAATATGAGTGCGAGAGAGACTTGGGAGTTCTGGTGAGTCCTGACCTTGAATCCAGGAAACAGTGCATTAGCACTAGAAATAACCCCAACAGAGAATAAGGTTTCATTGCTAGGACGGTTAATAATAGAAGTGCACAGGTAATTATCAAACTCTGTCTGGCGTTAGACCCATCGTTGACCACGCTGTACAGAGAAGAATGACCAAAATGATACATGGGCTCAGAAATTTATTTTACGAGGATAGGCATAGGCACCTTAACTTACAGTCTCTGGAAAGACGCAGTTTTTCTATCCAATTTTAGTTTAAATGTTAGTTTAAGATACTGGTCAATAATGCAAGGGTTCCTATCTACTCCCTCTCCAGTAGATTGGTAGTAAAATTCACCATTTTTTAATTTTCTATTACACTTCCCTTTCTCAAAGAACTTAAGACCAGTTGGTATATCTTATCTATCAATTATCCTTTGCACCCTTTCAACATCCAGTTTGAGATCTTATATGCCCCTAGGGTCTTTCTCATTTCTGAGTTTTCCAGAAATTTATTTACCTGGGTCTCTTACATTTTTATATTGTTTGATATATGTTCTCTAATTACTCTTTTTTTCTACGAAATCTTGTTCTTTACTGAATATTAACTGAAAGTTTCCAATAATTATTTCAACTTGTTTTTAGCTACCATATATTATTCAGTTTTTAGCTGTTTTCAATTGCTTCTCAACTTACCATTTACAAATACATAAATTAACTTGAGTTAATTTTTACTCTTGTCAATTGTACCCCTGTGTATTCGTTTTTGGTACCCTTGTGCGGGTTTTTTTTTTTTTTTTATTTCCCTATTTCTATGTTTTATCTTGTTTTTGTTTTTTGCTATCACCGATTTCGTGTTAAAACAGTCCATTTTTGTAACTTTCCCCAACTAAGATTTAGTACATATTTGTCCGCTAATCAATGCGTTGTAAAAGAATCTGAAAGATTTTCCATTTTCCTTGTTTCTTTTGTTTCCCTGAATTCTTTTCAATTTGCTTTCCCAGTGTAATTTTCCACCTAAATAGTTATATCTTCCTTGTCTGTAAGACTTTTCTTGGTCCTGTCTTATTTACTTCTCAATTTATTTGAGGACTACATAATCCATTTTGTTTATAGAGTAACTTGTGGTTCACTGATTCTTCTTTTTTGAAGATCAACTCCAGTCTGTTTGTGTGTGTGTGTGTGTGTGTGTGTGTGTGTGTGTGTGTGTGTGTGTGTGTGTGTGTGTGTGTGTGTGTGTGTGTGTGTGTGTGTGTGTGTGTGTGTATGTGTGTGTGTGTGTGTGTGTGTGTGTATTCACTTGGTCTTTGGATCACGTGTTGGACTCGTGATCGACAGCTATTTCCCTCCTGGAAGAGAGCTCAGAGCTCGTAGGTCCGATCTATGGGTAATGCTATGACCTTGCACACACACACACCCCCAACTCCCCGCCCACGAGAGTTGGAGTAACACCCCTCAGCGCTGCGATACTGATATTATTTCAGCCCCGGGCGAGGATCGAACCCGGACCTCCGTAGTGGCAGGCCAGAGCTCTAACCACAGTGCGTGTGTGTGTGTGTGTGTGTGTGTGTGTGTGTGTGTGTGTGTGTGTGTGTGTGTGTGTGTGTGTGTGTGTGTGTGTGTGTGTGTGGTGTGTGTGTGTGTGTGTGTGTGTGTGTGTGTGATTCACCATGGTCTTGGATCATGCATTGGACTCGTGATCGACAACTATTTCCCTCCCCTATTCGCTCTTCCTCAGCTGCCCTTTATCAAGGGAAGTGGAATGCTTTTGGAGAATGGTGCCACTCCCGAGCAATAGCCCCAGAGCAAGCCACCATTCCTCTGATTGCCTCCTTCTTCCACTTCCTCCGGAAGTCCAAGAAGATCTCCCTCTCGGCAGTGCAGGGCTATAGGGCAGCTCTTAATCAGGTGTTTTCTCTGAAGGGCATGGATCTAGCCCTGTCTCCAGAAATTTCCATGCTCTTCAGACATTTCAGAAAATCATGCCCCCCCAGGGAGATCACTTCTCCTCCATGGGATGTGGCATTAGTCCTCAACGCTCTGCGGGGCCCCCCTTACGAACCCCTCCGAGATGCTAATTTCAAGGACCTCACCTTGAAGACAGTTTTTCTCTTGGCCCTGGCGTCTTCCAAGAGGGTCGGGGAGTTGCATGCCATCTCTTATCGAGTCGCCCACTCGAAAGGATGGCAAGAGGTCTCCTTCACTTTTCTGCCCCAATTCGTTGCCAAAAACCAGGATCCGGCCAAAGCCGACCCTAGATTCTGGTCCTTTAGTATTCCTTCCTTGGACGACTTTGTAGGGGGCGAACATGCAGAAATGGTCCTATGCCCGGTACGTGCTATCCGGACCTACCTCAAGAGGACGAAGCATCTTAGACCAGACTTGCCAAGACTGTTCGTCTCTACCAGGGGTACACCCAAGCCCGTCACTAAGACTTCCATTTCTTACTGGATCAAGGAAGTCATCCGCAGGGCCTACGCCTCGAGCCCCACGGATTACCCTGGAGCAAAAGCTCATGACCTCAGGGCAATAGGACCCTCCCTAGTCTTCCGAAAGAATCGGTCAGTCAACCAGGTCCTTCAAGCAGGTATATGGAAGTCCCAGACTACGTTCACTTCCTTTTACCTCAAAGATGTCATGTGGGAATCCTTAGGGACCTTCTCTCTAGGCCCCATAGTGGCCGCCCAAGAAGTCCTGAGATAACATACCCCGTGCCAACCCTGAAGCCTCATCCAAGTTCTGGATCGGCAACCACGGGGATACCTATCTCAAGTCCTTCTCATACTCCTACATTCCCTTACCTCACCGAGGGCTCTCAAGCATTCCAAGGGAATCAGTTCGAGCCCTACAAGGGGTACAAAGTGAGTATGCCCTGTCTGTCTCCACTCTGAGAACAGATCCAGGTGCCCTTCACAGTTTCGGGGAATGTATAAGGGTCTGGTCAACGTAGATCTTAGCACTCTACATTTTCTCCTTACGAGGGTTTCCCAGGCTAGACAAATACTTCCTTCCCCCCTAAGTCCAAATCTCCTTGGGTAAGGAGTACCGAAGAGTTTGTATTCTTCGGAACAAATGTAATTTTCGCAGGAAAATTAATTTTTCCCTGATACAAACCTGAGGTACTCCTTACCTCTAATGGCCCTCCTCATCCACCCCGCTAGTAGTTCCTTCTCCCTGGCCTGTCAACCCTCGTGACTAATTTCATACCTGGCTCAGACAATGGAGCTTCTACCCTCCTACCCTTGTGAGGGGAGGGGGGGCCCCCCTTGCCCCAGGAGGGACCCTTACTGAGGATAATGGTTGCCCAGACCCTCGGAGTGAGGTGTTTTCAAGCACACACAGTGTGGGTAATGCTGTGACCTTACACGCGCACACACACCCAATTCCCCGCCCACGAGAGTTGGAGTAACAACCTGCAGCGCAGCAATATTTGGAATAGAAATTGGTTAATTGAGTTGTTTTAAAAGGCAAAACTTGTAGATGGAAAAATGTTGCGAATGGAGCTCCTCAGGGTTCCGTTCTTGGGCCACTTCTATTCATATAGACCACGGACTAAAATCTATTGCCTCCAGATTTGCTGATGATACAAAACTGTGCGGAATGGCAAATGATCACTTAAATCAATTAGATATTCAAGAAGATTTAGATAAATTACAGCAATGGTCTGAAAAGTGGCTAATGAAATTTAACACAAGTAAATGCAAGGTAATGCACGTAGGTAAAAATAACAGTAAGTACGATTACAAGTTATTTGGAAATTCGTTAACAAAAGTGGATAGTGAAAAGGATCTCGGCGTAATTATCAGTAACGATCTCAGATCATCTAAGCAGTGTATTTCAGCCTCTGAGAAAGCAAATAAGATTCTAGGACTGATTGCGCGATCTTTTGATTTCAAAAGTCCATCTCTCATTAACAAGCTGTATAAATCGTTAGTTCGTCCACATTTGAAATATGCTGTTTCCGTATAGTCACCGAATCTCATTAAAGACATTAACAGATTGGAAAAAGTACAACGGCGAACCACAAAACTGATTCCAGATATCAAAAATAAATCATACGAAAATCGACTAAAACATGAATCCGTTTTCCCTTAAAAAAAAAACGTAGACTCAGAGGTGAATTGATACAGGTTTTTAAGATTCTAAAGGAAGTTGACAACATCAAAAGTGACCAAATTTTCACGCTGAATGAGAATCCGACAAGAAATAATGGTCTCAAACTGTCCGGAAATAGATTTGATTTGGAAGTGGGTAGAAACAATTTCGCCAACCGTGTAGTTAATGAATGGAATAAACTTCCTGTAGAAGCAGTGAAATGTAGTTCAGTTCGAAGCTTTAAGATTGGTTTAGATAAGCACCTAAGCAAGATACTGTAATGACTGCCATTTATCTTATATCATTTGTTTATTTGTTTGTTATCATTTGCCTGTTTATTATTATTTGCTTGATTTTCATTTATTATTAGTTATCTGTCATTTTATTATCATTTACTATTTACCTATTTATTTATTTTTAACTATACCTATGCATTTATATTATTATAATTTCTATTTATTTATCATTATTATAATTTTTCCGCATCTGACCTAGTTATGGACGAAAAGGTCTCCTGTCGGCATGCTCCGCCTTTGTAGTCCTTTGTAAATAATTTCAGTATCACTGCGCTGCAGATTGTTACTCCAACTCTGGTGGATCGTAGATCGGTCATATATGAATTTTGAGCTCTCTTCCGGGAGGGAAATAGCTCTCGATCACAAGTGCAGCACGTGATCCAAGACCATCGTTAATCACACATACACACAAACAGACTGGAGTTTATCTTCAAACAAGAAGAATCAGTGAACTACAATTGTGTGTGTGTGTGTGTGTGTGTGTGTGTGTGTGTGTGTGTGTGTGTGTGTGTGTGTGTGTGTGTGTGTGTGTGTGTGTGTGTGTGTGTGTGTGTGTGTGTGTGTGTGTGTGTGTGTGTGTGTGTGTGTGTGTGTGTGTGTGTGTGTGCGTGTTTGTTTTGAATTATTTTTTACCATACTTCGTACGACACTGAACATCGCTCGACCCCAACAACTATCTGCTTTGGTAATCCGCGTACCTTGGACAAAGATAAAAACACCAGTTACAGCTAAGGTCCTTGTGTAAGTTTCTCATCTTTGTGGATATGACAGCGTTGAAGGAGTTCGGGATAGTGTTGTGGTGCAGTGCATTGATTCGGTGGACGGTTTGTCGGTCCATGCACCCACTTCTGCCCACGCGCCCACCTGCCTACGAGAGCACTGGGTTGTATCGACCGCTTCGTAAGACTTGCCTGGCCAGGGAGCTTCTTCTTCTTCTTCTTCTTCTTCTTCTTCTTCTTCTTCTTCTTCTTCTTCTTCTTCTTCTTCTTCTTCCTTTTCTTCTTCTTCTTCTTCTTCTTCTTCTTCTTCTTGTACGCTTTTGTCTTTTCTGTTATATTTCCCTATTTCTATGTTTTATCTTATTTTTGTTTTTTACTATCACGCATTTTGTGTTAAAACAGTCCATTTTTTGTGACTTTCCCCAACTTAAATTTAGTACATATTTGTCCGCTAAACAATGCGTTGTAAAAAATCAGAAAGATTTTCCATTTTTCCTTGTTTCTTTTGTTTCGCTGAATTCTTTCCAATTTGCTTTCCCAGTCTGATTTTCCACCTAAATAGTCATATCTTCCTTGTTTGTAAGACTTTTCTTGGTCCTGTCTTATTTACTTCTAAATCTATTTGAGGACTACATAATCCCTTTTGCTTATAGAGTAACTTGTAGTTCACTGATTCTTTTTTGAAGATCAACTCCAGTGTGCGTGCGTGTGTGTGTGTGTGTGTGTGTGTGTGTGTGTGTGTGTGTGTGTGTGTGTGTGTGTGTGTGTGTGTGTGTGTGTGTGTGTGTGTGTGTGAGAGAGAGAGAGAGAGAGAGAGAGAGAGAGAGAGAGAGAGAGAGAGAGAGAGAGAGAGAGATTCACCATGGTCTTGGATCACGTGTTGGACTCGTGATCGACAGCTATTTCCCTCCCGGAAGAGAACTCAGCTCATATATGACCGATCTATGGGTAATGTTGTGACCTTACACACGCACCCCCCCCCCAACTCCCCGCCCATGAGAGTTGGAGTAATAACTCGCAGCGCAGCGATACTGAAATTATTTCAGCCCTGGGCTGGATTCGAACCCGAACCGCCGTACTGGCAGCCGAGAACTTTAACCACTGCGCCACAAGGTGTGTATGTGTGTGTGTGTGTGTGTGTGTGTGTGTGTGTGTGTGTGTGTGTGTGTGTGTGTGTGTGTGTGTGTGTGTGTGTGTGTGTGTGTGTGTGTGTGTGTGTGTATGTGTGTGTGTGTACCATGATTCCATAACTATTATAATAAAGTAGTAGCCTCTGTCTGTCTGTTTGTTTGTTTGTTTGTTTGTTTGTTTGTTTGTTTGTTTGCCTGTTTGTTTGTTTGTTTGTTTGTTTGATCACGAACTCCTCTAGGGTTTTAGAGATAGACCCCCATAACCATATATATTCTGATACCCCATCACTCCAGGTACTTGGATAACTATATTTCATTTCCAAAAAAATATATTATGGTTAGGGTTGAGGGTTAAAGTTAGGAGGTTTATGGTGTGGGAACACGCCACTACTGTAATATCCCCTTAAATCGTATAGTATTTTTGGTGACTTAAGAATTAATATGATTAAACAAACCATTGTATGTGTCCATAAATATTATTTATTTTTGTGAAATTAATGTTACCACAAACCATGATAGCTTTTATAAAAAGAAAGCATGTTAATGTAAAATGATTGTATAATTTTACCAAATGTTGAAATATTGGTTATTTTCATTTAATTTTATTGCGGGCGGAAATGGATTATTCACAAACTCCTACGTTTTTGCAGATGAACCCCTATAATCCTATATATTCTGAAGATAAATAAAGTAGATACATTTCTTCACCTCTTAGTTACATTTATTGTCAATCCACATGCACATACATACGCACGCAAAAGAATGTGTACATATGATATTTGTGGTTGTGTATGCATGTATTTTCAAACTAGGGTTTCCCAACCTTCGGGAGGTGGGGGCGCACACCTGGGAGGGGGAGTGTTTAAAGCTATATTTCATTTAAAAATATATTTTGGTTAGGGTTAAGGGTTAAAGCTAGGTGGTTTATGGTGAGGAAACACGCCAGTACTGTAGTATCCCCTTAAGTCGCATATTATTTTTGTGACATAAGAATTAATATGATTAAATAAACCCTTGTATGTGTTCATAAATATGATCTATTTTCGTGAATTTAATGATGCTAGAAACCGTGATAGCTTTTGTAAGAAAAAAGCATGAAAATTTAAAATGATTGTATAATTTTACCAAATGTTGAAATATTGGTTATTTCTATTTAATCTAGTGCGGGCGGAAATTGATTAATCACAAACTCCTCCTAGATTTTTGCAAATAAACCCCTATAACCATATATATTCTGAAGACAGATAAACGTGATACTTTCTTCACCTTTTAGCTGTAGACATTTATTGTCAATACACACACGCGCGCGCGCGCGCGCAAAAGAATGTGTACATGATATTTGTGTTTGTGTATGCATGTATTTTCAAACTAAGGTTTCCCATCCTTCAGGTAGGGGGGCGCACACCTGGGTGGGGGAGTATTTAAAGCTATATTTCATTTAAAAAACATTTTGGTTAGGGTTAAGGATTAAAGTTAGGTGTGGTATGGTTAAGGATTATTCACGAACTCGCAGCAACGCGTGGGTAATTTGGCTAGTTTGTATATAATAGTGTTGCTTGCAAGTTTGTGAATGACCCTAAAACAGGACACCATATTAGGGTCATAGTGACTCCATCACTATTTTGTATAATAGTAATGTTAGGACCGGGGGGGGGGGCGCAGGGATGCGGCAGAAAGGTCTAAATTGTTTGTATTGTCGGTGAAATGGCAAATGAATTTCAATATCTGAAAATGCAGTGTGTTAAACGTAGGTTTACACAACCCAGAAAACATGTATAGCTTAGATAACACCATTTCAGAGAAAATAGTACGTGAAAAAGAATTGGGGTGTTAGTGAGCTCCAATCATAAATACAGGAAACATTGCATTAGAATTTATTGTTAGGATGGTTACAAACAAAATTGAAAAGTTGTTATTTAACTCTATCTGGCTATATTTAGACCCATCCTTAACTAAGCGGTACAGTTTTGGTCCTATAGACTGGATATTGATTCACTAGACTTAGTACAGAGGAGAATAGCTAAACTGGTACATGGGCTCAGAAATTTACCTTACAAAGACGGGCTTGGGCACCTTAATCTCTTAAATACCATGACCCCAATGTATGCGTCATGAGCCGTGAGTGTGATATACTCGTACGAGGATTCCGGCGTCAGCTTCCTGATTATAGTTATTTTGCAGGTGTAGCTGAGTGACCCCTGTATTCTGTGAACGGGCTTGATCACGTCTTTTGTGACATATTTATTCAGGGTATAACATTAACTTACACTCTCTGTAAAGACGAGGAGTCTGGGGTCATCTAATAGAGGTATTCAAAGGGGCCAAAGGTGATGCAGACTAGGTCATCATATCAATACAGCAAGGTAGGATTCGTAGTGATCGATTTAAATTGGACAAATTTATATTTAAAATGGAAAAAGGCAAGAATTAGCTTATCAGTAGAGTGATTAACGAATAGAATAGACTTAGTTACCTTATAGTGAACGTTGAAGCTATTGGTTGTTTTAAGAAAAGGTTAGATAGCTTTATAGATGGGGATGATGGGTGATAGTGGACATGGAATTGTCTATTGTAGACCTTATGGTCTATTGCAGTCTCCTTCATTCTTGTTATGTCCTTATCTATGTTTTTATTTGTATTTATATATTTCTATGCAATTTTATCATTATATATTTCATGTTTCTAAATTTTGAAATGCCTAACAAAAAGGTAAATAAATAAACAAATGAGTAAATCTATAAAAATCTAAACAAAAATGGAAAATGGAAGTTGTAACTAAAGCTGTAGTAGAAATGTATGATAATTGATGAACAACTCTTTTAGCGATTTGATAAATTAAGTAAGGGAAGGAAAAGAAAGAACAACTGTCTAAAAAGCAATAAGAAAGACACTGCAGAAAGGGATAAGTAAGTTATATTGTTTTGGATTTCATCGCTGATAAACTACGTTTCTATCCATCGGAGCAATATTACGCCGTAAAGGATTCTTCGTTATTCTCTGAGTGGAGATTTCCCTCCTACGTCACTTTGATCCATGGAGATGTCACTTAATTTACTATTGTGTTGACTGAGAAGAAAATAAGAGGGTTATGTATGGCAACAGAGAAAGAGAAAGTCAAAAGAGACGGGTAGAGAGGAAGGAAAGAGGAATTAAACTTTCGTGGGCGGGGAGTTGGGTGTGTGTATGTGTGCGTGTAATGTCACAACATTACCCATAGATAGGTCATATATAAGCTCTGAGCTCTCATCCGCGAAAGTAAAAGCTGTCGATCACGAGTACAACACATGATCCAAGACAATGGTGAAATACACACACACACACACACACACACACACACACACACACACACACACACACACACACACACACACACACACACACACACACACACACACACACACACACACACACACACACACACAAAAGAAAAACAAAAAAATATGAGATAAATATCAAAAGCTATGAGAAGAATCTTTGAAAATTAAAGGTGTCTGATTTTACGGGAATAAGTTTTAGTACTTTCCAAAGGCAATGGTAACTAAACAAATTACACAAAATGTCTTTTATTCTTTATTCACTGTAATCTAAAATTACTGATCTTATCCCTAAAACATCGTCTGCTTCGGCCGTTCTCGTAAAACCTACCGTGGCACCATCTACTCCGCAGTGATGTTATGAGTTCTGATCATTCTTCATGCATTGTCATGGACATTGTGTTTGATGAATGGTGATCGTGTCGAGTGTCGTAGGCTATTTAATCTCAAACTTAGGAATTACAGAACTAAGAGAGAAAGGCAAAGGAAAACTTGTGATAACCACCCAGGAGTAATTATTCACGTACCTTATATACACGGATAGCCAAATTTTATTACAATAATACTAAATGACCCTTTTTATAGTATATGCAAATTAAATGAAAATATATATATTGCTTTTGGAAATTTTGATAAAATATATTAGATGAATAGTATTAGAAAAATAAAACCAGAAGTAACGGGGCCGACGCATCGACGAAGTCATCGACAAATGGACATCACTGATAATATAATTATTGTTACGAGCGAAGGACAGAAGCTCACCTTTTCTATTGCACGTGAGCCATGATTATGGTGTCACGAGCGAAAGACAGAAGCTCACGCCTACAATTGTCCGGGTCAGGAAAGGCAGGAGTGTCACTTCTTTCACTTTATTCTGACTAACGAATATGAGGATTTCACACGTGTGTTCAACACCGAGTCTAGGTTTACTCTGCTGCTTTCCGGGGTATAGCGGGCGACGCCGGGACTTCCCCCCCCCCCTGGCGTCCCCCCACGCATACCCTCGCTAGATACCTCTTGCTTTCTCTCCGAATCACGCATTACTCAAACGTTACAAATCACGTGATGTCCATACTGACCATCCAGGTACACTATGCAACATTCATTCATGCTCTTTCGCCACATTATCCCCCTCTACAAAGCTTGACGACCCGTCAGCTTTCATCTACAAACAGACTTACATAAGAACTTCAACAAAGCATTTTGTATCAAAAATAAAACGTCACTTCTTCATTAGGAAAACATTACATCTACAGAACACTTAAACACATCCAATGACATATCCAAATAACACATTAATAACATCAAATGGCATATCCAAATAACACATTAGTCACATCAAAGGTCAATAATATAGTCCGTTAACCACGCTGGTAGCTTCCTATTTCTGGGAAGTCGACCAGGTCTCTGATCTCTCTCTACTTCATCTTCACTTTCTCTCTCCGAGTCTTCATGTGCTACACCGTCGTCACTCTCGGTGTCACTCTCACTATCACATTCACGTTCAACATCAGGACTATGATCACCATTATCACAACTACTATCACTACTGTCACTGTCTCTCGAGCCTAAATCACGTTCACCCCAGGTAAATTCTCCCTCGCCTAGGTGTTTCCATAAGGTAGGTTGACACCTACGCACTTTTTTGTTGCGACGTGTTGCGACGTGGGGTCGTGCCACCTCGTGGCGGAAACACCCCCCAAAATGTGCCAACATGTTGCGACGTGAGTGCGAGGTCTTCCGGCATGGCACGAGGTTGTGTTGCGATGTCTTGCGCAGTGCCGCGACGTGGACGCGGTGTTTCCTTGCGAGGTGTCACGGGATGAGGCGAGGCGTTTACACACCTTTGCGACGTAATTACGCAGTGTTGCGAGGTACCTGCGTAGTGTCACGAAGTGTCACATAAAAAGTGCCCAAGCTACCAGGGGTATATATAGAGATCGAAGCCTGGGGAAGTCACTCACACTACTGACCACCATAGAGGATGGATCAAGAGTACTACACAAGACGGGAGGCAGACAGCATGATTGCCAGTATTCTTTTGGTAACTGCTGTCTATATCATCGAGAAGTATTGGACAAGAAGACCCGAAGAACGACCAGAGGAACCACCTGTGGCACCAATGGTACAAGCAGAAGCAAGAGGAAGAAGAGCTAGAAGAACGACGTGGTGCCGGGAATGACTGACGAGGAGATCCATATATGGAGATTATGACCAGCTGCTACAGGAACTACACCGAGAAGACCATAAGGGGTACAAGAACTTCGTAGGAATCGAACCAGAGATGGTTGACCGCATATCCCCAATGCTCACCAAGAAACAGACGAGAATGAGAGATCCTCTAACTGTGGGATTGAAATTGTCTGTCACCCTCCGCTTCCTTCCAAGTGGGAACTCCTATACAAGTCTGCAATATAGTTTCCGAGTCTCCAAGAGTGCGATTTGCAGATTTTTGCCTAAAGTGTGCAAAGCCATCATCGACACCTACAAACATGAAGTCCTGAAGTGCCCCAAAACTCCTGAGGAGTGGGATACGGTCGCCGAAGTATTCGCGAGGAAGTGTAACTACCATAATTGTGGAGGGGCACTTGATGGAAAGCATGTCCCTATAAAGAAGCCCAAGAAAGGAGGATCACTATACTACAACTACAAGAAGTTCCACAGCATCATACTCATGGCCGTCGCAGATGCAAAGTACAAGTTCCTGTACGTCGACGTAGGTGCCGAAGGAGGTGCTGATGCTGGTGATGGAGGAACCTGGATCAAGTGTAGCCTTCATCATGCCATCGAGCAGAACCGAGTGGAATTTCCTGAGGACAGCACTCTGCCGAATGATGACACTCCAATCCCCTTCCACATAATAGCAGATGATGCCTTCGCCCTCAAGACAACGATGATGAAACCCTACTCCCATACATCCCAGATTTACCATGAGAAGATCTACAGCTATAGGTTGTCTCGCGCTCGTCGTGTGGTGGAGAATACATTCGGTATCCTGCAAATGAGATTGCGATTCTTCGGCACCACCATACAACAGAAACCCAAAGTAGTGAAGTTACTCACCATGTGTGGATGTGTCTTGCACAATCTCATACTCGACGACTATCCCTTTGCTCCCAACGACGTTGACCGCGAAGATGCTCAGCACAACATGCTACCTGGAGCTTGGAGGGAGGAGCCGAATCTCATGGAACAACTCATGCGTCGAAAGGGATCAAACTACACAAGACAATCCAAGGCTGCCCGAGATTACATGGCCTACTACTACGCTTCAGAAACAGGGCCAGTACCTTGGCAAGAAAGATTTGTCTATCCCAGAGGACGACCAACACAAGTGTAGATGCTTCAAATGTATATAAAATGAAAATGTATGTCTCACCACAAAACCTGTTCTTTTCATGAATAAAAATGTCTTAATTCAAAATTTGATATAATTAGACAGACGTAGTGAGAGACAGACAGAGAGGCACACAGATTTTAATCTAATTAACTCTATGTGCCTTTAATACAAATGTTTGAAATAACCAGTCTGTCTTCCTTCCTTCCCTCAGCCACTTCCGGATCAACCAAATCTCTTCCCCTAGGGAGACTCATCTTCTCCTCCTCCATAATCCTCCCCCCCCCCATCCCCGAGGGACACTCGAATGGACAGAGCAGGTCAAATGCGGTCAGTTCAGGAGGATGAGATGTCGTAGGGGATTAAGAGGGTTAACTGGTCAATTTTACTTTAAGTTTATTGTTTGTATTAGTTACGACTATAGACCCGTCGTACGTCAAGAATTAATATTTACGTATATACGTAAATATGGGCTTATGTGCACGTGTGCGCTCGTGTGTACTCATGTAGACTTTAGTAAGATGCGAGAGACTTCTTCCTCTCGTGCTGTCCTCTTCCTTGCTGGGGCACCACTCTTGCTCTCCTTCTTCTCTATTTTCCCGAAATCTGTCCTATTCTTCTCAAACAACTTCCTCACTTGCAGGAAAGTACAGTCGGGGAAGGTTGCTGCAAGCTCTGTCCACAGGGTCTCCTTCAGTCTGGGGTTGCACCACTGCTTGTCCCGCTTGTTGTAGAGAGGTGGATTCTGCTTCACAAACTCAGCAATCTCAGAAACTTGGGCATCCGTGAAGGGGTGTCTGGTATGTCCCTCTTGCTGGGCCGATACCTCTTCTTTTGTGATTGCTGTAGTCCACTAGGTCCTCCCACAGGTTCTTCTTCGACAACAGGATCGTCAGCAGACTCCGCCTCCACCACAATCGGAGAAGGGGGCATCTCCGGTTCCTGGGGCTGGGGCTGCTGGGGCTTCTTGGACTGCTTGGTGGTCTTGCGAGGTATTGTAGAGGTTGTAGTAGAGAGTATTTCGGCATGTGCGGGAAGATGAATGATTGATGCTGCCCCTAGCGACCATTTATATACCACCCACGCACCGGTATGAACCAATCAGCGTTCAGTACACGACTCTCCTCGGACCAGCTCGCCAGACATCATAAGCTGTGCGCAAGGGGGGAGTAACATTTTGGGGTAAAACCTCGCAAGAAGTCGCGCGGCGTCGTTCCTGGCGCGAGGTGGCACGAAATGGCACGAACCCGTGCGACATCTTACGAGGTAAGTGTACGACGTCGCAACACCAATGTTGCGAGGTGGCACGAGGTTGTCACCTCGCACCACTCCGCGACAAAATATAAAACTGTTTTAAAAACCTGGCGACGTCGTGCCATTTTACACGTTTCTTTCAAGGTCATGTTACGAGCTGGCACGATGTGTAGTACGCTTTCTTGCGAGGTGGCACGACCCCACGTCGTAACACGTCGCAACAAAAAAGTGCTAACCGATCGACATGCACTACTTTACTCGCCCGTTTTCTGTCAGGCATTTCTAGTCGGTAATTCACTGTGAATATTACTTCCGTCACTTTATATGGTCCTTCCCATTCAGATTGGAGTTTCAATAACGTGACTTGCCAGGCTTTCTCTGTCTTTACCATCACCGGCGGCATGCATGATCACTTGAGTCACTTATCACTTCAATATCAAATCACTTATCACTTCGATATCAAGTCACTTATCACTTCTTATCACTTCAATATCAGATCACTTAGTGACTTCAACATCATCCCACTTCTGACGCCAATTGTTACGAGCGAAGGACAGAAGCTCACGTAAGCTCTTTTGTAATTTCAATATCCCACGCCAGATGCGGTCTGATAACGGAGCAGAATTTAAGAATGAAGTCATGAAATACATTGAATAAATCTACAAGATAGACAGATTTTTCATCACAGCTTACCATCCTTAAGAAAATTGGTAGTGAAATGAACAAACAGGAAGGTCATTGAAGTAATAAGACCCCTCCTCCTAAAGATGAATGACACTTGAGAGGATTGGGTACCTGACTCAGGTTCAAGCCTCAATAAATAGCCCAATCAACTCATCAACAATTAAGACACCTCATTATATACTGTTTGGACAGGACCTAAGACTCCCATACGATATGGTCTCAGATTAACCTCCCCCATTATACAATATAGATGACTACGCCAAACACTTTATAAATCTTCATAACGAAGTCAGAAAAAAATAAAAGAATCAAGACACGAAATCATTACCAAGCAACATAGAAGGGCAAAAATCCATGACATTAAAAAGACGATGTAATAGTGAAACAATCCCCAACCCGTTCTAGCAAGCTCGACTCGAAATTTTCCGGACACTACATCGTAGCCGAAGTACCGGGGAACCAATAATAGAAACTCGTGAACCCCACGAATGATACTGTAGAAGTGACTCACGGAGAAAAAATTAAGAAAAATTGAAAATGGCTGCATGTATACACAATCCTAGGAAGAACCGGATTCCTTGACATACATATTCCAAAGCAATACGCTTCGGGATCAAATACGCAACAAATAACTCTCACTTCAATTTTCACGTGTCACTACGCCCAAGAAGAAAAAGCACACACAAACCAAACTCTCATTCTGTTCACCGAGATGTAGAACGTCATGCGTCCTCGGGGGGAAATT
This sequence comes from Oratosquilla oratoria, assembly GCF_046742065.1. NCBI lineage: Eukaryota > Metazoa > Arthropoda > Malacostraca > Stomatopoda > Squillidae > Oratosquilla > Oratosquilla oratoria. The sequence goes on from NC_134816.1 coordinate 6,417,657, forward strand.
ACGATCCCTTACTTTAGCAAATTCCTTCTATCTACAAAAAATCTTCTCTGCCTTCTTTAGGATCGTAACAACACAGCCACATGTCAGCACCTACATTCCCAAATAAAAAACACAAATCACCAACACTACCGTAATAAATCATTCCAAAACCATATTCCCACTGCAACTGGTGTGTCAAACCAGTTCTTATGGATATCCCTCCCCCACCATAGTATTATCCCGGGAGCAATCCTTAACCTCATCAGAACCATAAACAGTAGAAGACACCATTTCCAGAAAATTGAAAATAGACATCGACAACCTGATGTTCGATGTTTGCAGCCTGCAAACTAGGGTACACAGCCTCTATAGAGCGTTCAAGAAGTAACTCGATGAGTTCAAAAGGAGAAACGGAACAGCCCTCCCAGAAATTTCTAAACGATATACGAGCAAGTTTGAAACACTGACCAAAAAACTCAACAGACTCAGGAGAAAAGCCCAATCTAGATCCTCCTTTAGATCCTCCTTTAGATCATGGGCCTCATTTCCAAATAGTTGTTCGGAACAGCGACAGAAGATCTAGATCTAGACAAAATTCAGAAAAAAAAAGTAATGAAATAGCCTCTTACCTACACAAACTAGAAAATATAGTAGAAAAGAACTCTGTAAACGCCCAGGACCTAATCGACTCAGTAGACAACATGAAGGATCATTTCAGAGGAATACGAAGGAGCAGCATGGTGACAGGAGACCTTTTGGTCCATAACTAGGTCGGATGCGGAAAAAATAAACACATAAACAAATAGATAAGTAGATAAATTAGTAAAATAAATAAACAGATAATCATAAATAATAAACAAACAGAAATATAACAACAATTTTGTTGCATATAAATTACATATAAATAGAATCTAAGCGACGCCTTTATCTCAACGCCTCCAAACTGATGATGTCCCAAGAACCTACAAACTATAAGGAATAATGCATAAACAAATAACTAAATTAAGCAGATAGATAATGATAATTAAGTAAATATTACTAAATAAATACATAAAATAAATCAAAAGAAATGGCAGACATTAGTGCATATTTCTCATCTTAAAACTTCGAGCTGAAGTACATTACGATGCCTTTGCAGGAAATTTATTCTATTCATTTACTACACGGTTCACAAAGTTGTTTCTACCCACTTTCAAATTGAATCTACTTTCTAACAGTTTGAGACCGTTATTTTTTGTCTGATTCTCATTCAGTGTGAAAATTTCTTCATTTTTTATATTGTTAATTCCCATTTCCCACTAAAACAATTCAGAGAAAATATTCTAGTCTACAAGATAACAGTGCTTACTGATCATTAACCCCTCAAAGAATTATTTATAGGCATAACCCTACATGGTAAGATAGCCAGATGGCATAATACGATCCTAGAGTTCAACCCCTCAATAGAATACATCAAAAGGAAAGCGAACGTAGTCACTGAAGACCTTAGCAAGAATACATGCATAGCCACAGTCCCACTTACTCAGCGCATCTCCCCTGAGGAACTTAAGTAGGAACAGAGAAAGAACCCCATCTGGCCTCCCATTATATGCACTCTTGAATCAGAAGACGACCCAAGCCCGAAATCCCCAGTCCCTATACAGGAACTACACACATAAAACGATATGCCCACCAGGCCAACGTTGGATAATAGCAGACAGACTATTATCCCCTCCACCTTCATACAAATAGTTCGGTACAGCGACAGAAGATCTAGACAAAGTTCAAGAAAAAAATAATGAAATGTCCTCTAATCTACACAAACTAGAGAAGATAGTAGAAAAAAAATCTGTAAACGCCAGGACCTAATCGACGCAGTAGACAACATGATGGATCATTTTAGAGAATTACAAAGGAACAGCATGGCGACAGGAGCACTTTTAGTCCATAACTAGGTCGGATGCGGAAAAAATAAACAAACATAAACAAACAAATAAAGAAGTAGATAAATTAATAAAATGAATGAACAGATAATTATAAATAATAATAAAAAAAATAACTACAATTTTGTTTCAAGACGGTACCTATATGTCTTCATGCTTACCCTTGAGTTTATGGTTTATTCATGATGAAATGTGATATATGGTGGTAGGCTTCAGCCTACACACTATAATAAATAATACATAAATAGATTACAAAAAAAAAGATAGATGATAATAACTAAGTAAATAATACTAAATAAATAAATACATAAAGTAAAACAAAAGATATGGCAGACATTACAGCATATTTCTTATGTGCTAATCTAAATGAATCTTAAAACTTCAAACTGTAATACATTGCGCTGCCTTTACAGGAAGTTTATTTCATTCATTTACTACACGGTTGGCGAAGTTGCTTCTACCCACTTTCACATTAAATCTACTTTCTGATTTGCATTCATTGTAAAAAAAGAATCGTCACTTTTGAGGTCCATTCCCTTTAGAATCTTAAAGATCCGTACCAAACCACCCCTGAGTCTACGTTTTTTAGGGAAAATATATTTATATTTCGAAGTCTTACAATATTTCTCCATCACATACTCCACAAAACTCAACGGCCTACAAATATATACAATATGTTTCAGTATACTAGACGAACTAAGAGACATCACAGAAACAGTCCACAAAATTTGAAACCAAGTAGTTCAAGATATCACAGATGTGGCAAATAACAGAGCAACTACCCAATTTCCTCCAGTAGAAATTCTAGAATCAACCCTTTCAATTGCACACAGGACGCTACAATTAAACGAATTATTCTCAACAAAGCATTTACACTACAACTATTCCCTTATAGAATCTACCCTGGGAATCAATGTAAGATACATCCACATACCATAAGTCTCTTAGAGGAAATTTCAAGGTTGGAACCTCACCCCTTTTCTTTAGTCCTACAACAACTCCATAATATCATTAGACCTACCAACAATAATCATAATCAAATCCCAAGATAACCATTCGGTAATTCATATACCTTCATCAGAATTCCATCTATCCAAATCTACCTTTCTGAAATTCCACGTGTACCAAGCTTACCTATTTCGCTTCCAACAGAGTGGTAAACATCCTGTATTTTCCAAATAATACCTCCCATTACAGCACCCTATATAAATGCCCTTTCAAAACCATAGAAAAAGAAGATATACAACATATAATTTCTATTCTTCCTTAATTCAAAGGATTACAAAGGCGGAGCATGCCGACAGAAGACCTTTTGGTCCATATTTAGGTAGGATGCGAAAAAAATAATAGTAATAATAATAAATTAATAAATAAAAACTATAATAATGTAAATAACAAATAAAATACATAAATAAATGCATAGGTATAGTTAGATAATAAACAAACAGGTAAATAATAAATAATAATAAATTGACATATAACTAATAATATATGAAAATCAAACAGACAAATGATAACAAAACAAAACCAAATAATATAAGTTAAATTATAATCATTACAGCATCTTTTGATGTTGTCAATTCCCTTTAAAATTTTAAAGGCCTGTATCAAGTCACCTCTGAGTCTACGCTTTTTTAGGGAAACCAGATTCATATGTTTTAGTCGATTTTCGTATGATTTATTTTTGATATTTGGAATCAGTTTTGTGGATCGCCGTTGTACTTTTCCAGTCTGTCAATGTCTTTAATGAGATTCGGTGGTGACCATACGGAAACAGCATATTCCAAATGTGGACGAACTAACGATTTATATAGCTTGTAAATGAGTGATGGACTTTTGAAATCAAAAGATCGCGCAATCAGTCCTAGAACCTTATTTGCTTTCTCAGAGGCTGAAATACACTGCTTGGATGATTTGAGATCGTTACTGATAATTACGCCGATATCTTTTTCACTATCCACTTTTGTTAACGAATTTCCAAATAACTTGTAATCGTACTTGCTGTTATTTTTATCTTGCATTTACTTGTGTTAAATTTCATTAGCCACTTTTCAGACCATTGCTGTAATTCATCTAATTCTTCTTGAATATCTAATTGATTTAAGTGATCATTTGCCATTCCGCACAGTTTTGTATCGTCAGCAAATTTGGAAACAGCAGATTTTAGTCCATAGTCTATATCATTTATATATACTATGAATAGAAGTGGCCCAAGAACAGAACCCTGAGGAACTCCACTTGTAACATTTTTCCATCTAGAATTTTTTCCATTGAAAACAACTCTATTTTCGATCATTCAACCAATTACAAGTCCAACCTAATAGGCTACCACTTATTCCGTGCGAAGCTAATTTAGTAAGTAGTCTTTCGTGTGGAACGGTATCAAAAGCTTTTGCAAAGTCTAGATATATTAAATCTATATTGTTTCTTTTGTCATAATTTGAGATAACTGTTGTAGAATTCGAGTAAGTTAGTCACGCAAGAACGTATCCATCTGAAACCATGCTGGCTATCATTTATCAAACGATTACTTTCTAAATGATGTTTGATAGCATCTCTGATGATCGTCTCCATAATTTTTCCTACGATTGAAGTCAAACTTATAGGCCTATAGTTATTTGGTTTCTTTTTGTCACCTTTTTTTAATATGGGAGTAGCGTTAGCTAGCTTCCATTCTCTTGGGACATCTCCGGATATGATGGATTTCTTGAAAATAATTTCTAATGGAACAACAATCTCATTTTTCATTTCCTTTAAGATTCTTGGATGCCAAACGTCAGGTTCTGGTGTTTTATTAACATTGAGTTTATCTATACACCTTTTAATTTTTTTTGTTTTTTTTTTTTTGTTACGAGTATATTTACCGTAGTGAGTAAGTTTACCCTAGACTTTTCACAGGTTTTAGTTTGGAGTTCACTTTGAGGTGTCTCGTTTACGAATACCGAGCTAAGATAATTGTTTGAAATATTACACATTCCTTCATTTGAATATTCAAGTTTACCGACAGCAGATAATAGTGGACCAATGTGATTCCTAATAACCTTTTTATCTCTAATGTAACTATAGAATTCTTTGGGATTCTCTTTTGATTTATTAGCGATGTTCATTTCGTATTGTCGTTTTCTTTTCTTTCTTTTTCTTCTTTTTTTGGGGGTCTTTTTTAAATCTCTCTGTATTGATACATAACTTTCATAGTCATTAGATGCACCAGAGCACTTATATTTCTTATAAGCCTGTCGCTTTTTAGCAATATCTTTTTCAGTTTCTTTGTCGACTCAAATATCTGCAATATGTAGAGACCTCCTAACAATCTCTATCTCAGACTCCTACCAAATATTTAACCAAAATACAAGATTCCACACGAGCCATCACCACACTGTCCTAACCTCTAATCTCAGCAAAACCTTCAACCCCATCGCCATTCTACCGGACCCTCCAGTAATACCAGAACCTATGAGTCTTTCCTTAGACAAACAAAAATATGTAACTTGGCTAAAGCACACAAGATCAGAAGTGATCGACATACTAGAATTCCCACAAATCCTTAATCCTAGTTTCTACATTTCCTTTTTATCCCTCAATTGTCTAGCCATCCTCACACTATTCGTCCTCTGTGGCAGAATGATATACGTCTACCGCTCAACCATACCCCAGAAAAATCATCCTAAACTCGTTGCCGAAAGATTAAATCCTATCCAACAGTCAAATCAAACCAGTCATCCTGAGTCCACAGCTGAACAAAAGCCTCCTTTATAGTATTCCATGATTCGCACGACCGCGCCAACCTCTGCCACGTCACTCCTGCAAAATTCCCTATCTCGTAACTCCACCTCCTATCTGGTCTCCCTCTTCCACGCTTCCCATCTCACGGGTTCCACTCAGTAACACACTCTATCGCTCATAAGTCGCTCGCACTAACTTACCTGCCCAATTCCACCTCCTCTCTTTTACTCCCTCCACAATATCGTTCACTCTAGTCTGTCTCCTCACCCAACTTGCTCTCTTTCGGTCTCTCAGTGTTATTCACATCATTGATCTCTCCATTCTCCTCTGTGCAGTCCTTAGCTTTGTTTCCATCGCCTTTGTTAGTTTCCAAGTCTCACACCCATAGATTATTGCTGGCAGAATGCATTGATTGTAAACCTTACGTTTCAAACATAAAGGTAGAGAGCCTCTCAGGATTATATTATATTTACCATACACTTTCCAACCAATTTGTAATACGTCTTTTTGTTTCGTTATCATGATCTTTTGTCATTTTCACCTTCTGGTCTAAATAATTATACTCTTCAATTTCTTCAAGACTCACCATCGATTATAATCTCTTTACTTTGAACTTTCGTGTTGAACATCACTTTGGTTTTGGTCTTATTCATTTTTAAACCTACTTTGAGACTTTCCTTGTTCAGCTCTTACAAGTCTTCTACTCTTTCTGAAATAAGAATAATGTCATCCGCAAATATTAGGTGGTTCAAATATTCGCCATTAATCTTCAAACCTTTCTCTTCCCAATTCAACCTTCTGAAAATCTCTTCCAAGCAAGCTGTAAATAATTTGGGTGAAATTGTATCGCCTTCCCGTACTCCTTTCTTGATCTTTATGTATTCGAATTATAGCGGTACCTTTCACATATATATTTTCGTAAACCTTTATGATCTGTTCGTTTGTACCCTGAATGCGTAGCGAGTTTAGTATTGTTAATTGTTCTACCGAGTCAAAGGCCTTCTCGTAATCTACAAAAGCTAAACACAGAGGTATATTGTATTCTGTCGTTTTCTCGATTAATTGGTTCATCGCCTGCAAAGGGTCTAGAGTCGAGTATCCGCTTCTAAAGCCTGCTCGTTCTCTCGGTTGGTTTCCATCTAAAACTTGACTCAGTCTATTTGTAAGGATCTCGGAGAATACTTTATATACATTTGGTAGCAAGCTAATCAGTCGATAGTTACTAAGGTTCTTCTGGTCTCCTTTTTTTATGAAGCAAAATCACTATAGCATTGCACCATGATTCAGGAACACTTTCTTGACGTAAGCACTGGGTGTACAACTGAGCTAACTTAATACGAACTTCTTTCCCTGAGTCTTTCAACAGATCATATTTTTAGAGATAATTCTACTTCTTCTTTTGTAATCTCTAATACACTACTAACATCTACAGATGAATTTACTGACCCAACTACGGTCTTCGACGAGTAAATCTCTTGGTAAAATTCTTCTACTCTTTTTACCATTCTGTCCCTACATTTAATGATTTCCCCATTTCTATCTTTCAAACATATCATTTGCTGTCTTCCTAAAGCATGTTTGCGTTCGGTCCCTTTAATATTTTTACCTTTCCGAATAGTTGCCTCTATTTCATCCATGTTTCTCTTTCTTTTCTCTGATCTTTGCCTTTTGTTGATAAGCTTGCTTGTTTAGTTCTACTCTTTCTATTTCGTCTCTCCTGCTTTTAATCTGCATGGTCCTTCTTCTTTTAATTAGGTCATTTGTAGCTCTGAAGTATTTGTTTTCTCTTATACTTTTTTGTACTTCCTACTTTCTCTGCCGATTCTCTAATGATATTTACTAAATTGAGATTCATATCTTCGACGGTTTCCACGCTAGTTCTTAGAGCTTCGAATTTATTTTTAATTTCTAACTGAAATTGCTTCTTATTATCCTTAACCTTTGCAAGACTTATTTTCTTTTTTAAAAATAGTTTATTTCTCTCGGCTCTGAAATTAAATTTAGCTGTGCAACCTACCATTCTATGGTCATTACCTAGGTTGACTTTATTTATGACTGTAACATTGCTAACGCTCTTGCTCTCGTCTCCTAATATGATGTCTACTTCGTTCTTTGTTGTTCCATTTGGACTTTTCTAGGTTCATTTGCGACCTACACGCTTTTGGAAGAAAGTACTCATTATCCTCATGTTGTAGTTCTCTGCAAAATTGACTAACTTCTCGCCTTTGTCATTTCTTTCACCTACTCCAAACTTCCCAATGCACGACTCGTCTCCCATATTCTTCCCCACTTTAACATTAAAGTCGCCTATTACCAACGTGTACTTACTTTTTTCTTGATCCATTACTTGGCTTAAATCATCATAGAACGATTCAATTTCATCGTCTGAACTCTGTGAAGTTGGTGCATAAACCTGAACTATTTTTAGATTGTATCTTTTACACAGCCTAATCACGATCCAAGCTACACTGTCTGATAAATTACTGAACTTGACTACGTTACCAGCAACCTCTCGGTTGATCAAGAATTTTACTCCACTAGATCTTTCTTTGTCCTTACCTCTATAGTAGAACAGGTGGTGACTATCTTGTAATTGTATCAGCTTTTCTTCCGCTCTTCGTACTTCGCTCAGTCCTACGATGTCCCACTTGATGTTGTCTAGTTCTTCCATTATAAACTCTTCAGCCTGTGGTCTTCTGAGAGAGTTCTTACGTTGTAAGTATAGATCTTCATTTTCTTCATGCTGTTTAATGACCAAGGCTTAGATCTGCTTGGACAGTACTTACTCACCTTTGGTGGCATATTGCCCGTAAGCACATGAGGCAATGCTGTTGGACCTTTAGGAGACGATGATCCAACAGGAACGCCCGGTTTTGTTTAGTTTGTACTGTTCATGTTTGCAATGAGGGGCTTTTGGCAGTCATCTCACCTCCCTGCCGACTAGTTTCGGGTGAGATATTTCTCTGGTGTCACCTTATTCATTATATTTGGTGAAGCCCTACATATCTATAGGGTTTCCAATTGTCCACGCCGTCATTATGACGGTACCCCATATATCTATGGGGAATTTCAATGATAGGTAATTGCTGATGTGAATTACAATACTAAGAGAATTCTATAAAAAGAAACAAATACAAGTATCATTGGAACGAGACTCAGAGTAAGGAAAATACAGAAGTTAACCAGAGATATGTGTCGTGAATAGGAGACTCTGCATAATGAAAATACAGAAGTGAAACAGAGGTGAATATCGTAAATAGGAGAATCAGTGAAATGTAAAATACAGAAGTGAAAAAGTGTCGTGAATAGGATACTAAATGTTACGAAAATATGGAAGTGAAACAGATATAAGTCTCCAGGAAAAGAGCCTTAGGATTAAGAAATTAATGAACAAGAATGAGAATGTCTCACAGAAAAGAGACTCATGACATTTCACCAGTGGTAGCCCTACCATAACCTGATGATTCATGTATGTATGTTAGTTTCAATTATATGATAAACAAATCCCTTCTCGCTCCTAACATCCAATTTTACATATTTATGGGACAAATTCTATCTCAGTCAACAGGATGTATACACCTTAACCCTTCTAACACTTTCGACAGTCTCCCTTTAAAGATATTACAGGTTTATGATATAACAATCCAACCTTCTTCCATTAACACATTGTACAAGCGACAGTCGTAACCTATTTGGAAGAAGGGATGCATTATGTATTCTATCTCGTTCACAATTATATTGTAAAATAAAACGTATTAATAATAACCACATATATATACACCCACGAGAATCGGTGAAGGCATCGCCTGACTGCATACGTATCTCCACACCATCGTGGGAACACCATGACGATAGTTTCACCATGTAATGTAACTGTCAAGCCAGGGATGCTGACCTGGCACACCTCTTCAAACTAGCCAGCCACTGACCGACCAAGGGCAGTTTGTAGCCGGCGATTCTCCATGCCGGAGGTCCCGCAAGTATCTTTTGGTGAATACAAGTTGTTAGAAACAGTTTCATTTTCCTGTCACTTACTACGTGCAGTGTTCCTTCATCTACTTTGTTGATATCTGTATTCCTTACAAATGTTCTTATTGTTTCCTCGTACTATAATAAACTTTAATAATACAAAGGAGCATATATTATATTATCATCATCAATTACGGGCATACGCCAGGGAGCGCTTTGTTTCATTCCCACGGTAATACCAGTCCCCATGGTCTCTGAAAAAGTTTCCATGTAGCCACCCTTCCCATTTCAAACGACTTTTGACAGGTTAGATATACTTGCCCCAACCATGAATTCTGTGGGCGTCGCCTTTGTCTCCTCCACTGAGGGTTGTCTCTTGTGAAGACAACCCTATGAATGAGATCAACATCAGGGAAACGAGCCAAATGCTCATATAGCCGGAGTTAACGTGCACTAATTATGCAAGTAAACTGCCTAAGTCTCACAGTAGTCTGGTTTAATGTAAAGTCATTCCAGTAATACACCCATGATTTTCCGAAGGCACTTGGTACCAAATACATCGAGAGACTTCAAGTCATCATTTAATGTCCATGTCTCACTGTCATACAGCAAGGTAGGGAGCACAAGAGACTTGAAAATTCGAAACTGAGTCCCCCTACATTAATATCAACAACATCATATATTTTGGTTGAGTCCATAACCAACGCCAATCTTTCACAGCTATCTTTCTACAAAGTATTAGGCTCAAACGAAAAAATAATCCTGACAGTGAGTGAAGTCATGCAAAGGTTTTATGACGCAGAATAGTGTTTCTCAAATTTTTTCGATCGCGACTGCAAAAACAATTTTGTTCTGGAACATGGGAGTCCTGACATTTAAATTGTTTTTAGTTGTAGGAGGCCGGTAGTTGTACGAATGTAAATGAGCCTGCCTGCTCGCCTGTTTTTTTGAAAACATTGAGGTGACGCTATGTCTATGTAAACACACCGACGGTGGTGACTGTTTTATAATCGATGATGTAATCAAAACTCTGTAAGCGCAGGTTAGCTTCGTTTGACTAATGCTGAGGTAAACAATTTTGCTAGTGGCATTGGAATGGCTTTCCGGATTGGTGCAAGGTGGAGAAGGAGAAAAAAACTATTGGTGCATGAATTCAAAGTCACGCCCATAAGGAGTGACATTTATTTGAAAAGTCACTGGAGATTGGATTAGAAAAATTAGTGACATCAGACGAAGGTAGCTTAGCGTAGGATACGGGATCTCGTGAGAGAGGATCAAGAGACGATCTAGAGAGACGATCTAGGGAGACGATCGAGAGAGACGATGTAGAGACGAGAGAAAGAGATCCCGAGTGTAACCAGAAGGTGAAATTACAGTGAAAGAAGAAAGAAAATTCACCACCCTTTTATTAACCCAAAGGACGAGAGAACTAGGCACGGGGCCTAGAAAATAGTGAGACTACTGCTTAAGAGGAACTTGAATATTTAGGGAAACTCACTTAACGAAGGCAAGGGGCCTTGAGACGAGTGATATTACAAGTCAAATTTAAGTGGAATGATCGAGAACTGACAGTGGTGACAAGGGGTGGTGAAATAGTGGTGGATGCTACCAGTTCCCTACATACTTTTAATTTTTGTTCTTATTTTAATTTTATCTCTTGTTTTCCGCAACCTTCAGAAACAAAACTGAACCTTTATGGGTTCACGACAAACACAGTTATTGGGATAGCTGACGCAAAGCCGCGCGGCAAAGCCACAAAGGGTTTTTCCCTCCCCAATCCCTTGGTGGCTCCCCCTCCCCACCCATGCTTTTCAATGCTAACCATCAGCTTCTTTTTCATCGATCTATCTCTTTATGTCATCGCTGAACTGGTCTTTTCATTTTTCTTCCTCTCTATTTTCCACTCATTATTCTCTTTTTTTTTTTTTTTTTTTTTGCCATTTCTCTTTTTTGCTCATTTTTCTCATATTCACCCTCTCCTCTTTCTTTTTCCCCATCCAACTCTGTTTTTTTATTCTTTTTTTTTTAATTCCCTTTCCTTCCAAACTAACCTCTTCCCTATCTTCCCTTCCTCTCTGTCATCTCAGTCTCTCTTTACTGTATTGCCCTCTCCGACCTTCCCCCGTCTTCCTTCTACCCTGGCTAGAAAGTTTCACCCTACAAAAAATTACTTACTCTCCCAACCCCAATCCTAATCTCATCACTGTTATATTTGGCGACATCCTGAGTGACATCTGGGCTGATAGAACTTGGGCAGTCTCGATTTCACCCACCGCATCTACCATTATCAGGTCACTTCATTCTAGAAAGAAAACTAACAAAATAACACCATGAATAGGTGCGGCAGCCGTCATACTCGACTGGTATAATCATGTCGTCATATGCCTAGTTTTCTTTCCGAGATGAATTGACTTACTATTGAGGCCTTGGTCCAGGAAAGACGCCTCCACTCTCAAAGGGAAACCATTCCATAGATGTGCTACAATATATATTCAATATTCCTTATAATTACAGAGTCCCGCCATCCCGGCAATAACTGACGCTAAATGAACTGCAATCAAGCTGCAGTATATACGGTATCAGGTTGAGGGAGAAGGAGTGGTGATGAAGTAATAAATGCATTGCTCGTGATGGTGATGAAGATAGCTAGGTTGGTGGTGGTGATGATTGTGGTGGTGGTTGTGGTGGTGGTGGAGGGCTGGTAGTGGCAGTGGCGGTGGTGGTGGTAATGGTGGCTTCAGGTGATTCCATTCAATTGAAAAACTTGGGTCCGAAGAAGTTTTGATCGATTGAGACATTTTTCACCTTAATATCGCTTACTCCCATTCTTAATGTGCGTGTGGAGAGAACGCTGGTTTTCTCGCGCGAGCAACCAGCGCCGAGCAGCGCAGACCCGCACCAAGAATTACATCATATAAACTAGAGTAAGCATGCACAGAGGAAGCAGTTTTCATCGTGTCGGCGCTGGCAGCCAGCGTCAATCAGCTCTCCTGATTGCCTACTCATCCTGCGTGAGCGGACGAGGGGAATATATATATATATATATATATATATATATATAATATATATATATATATATATATATATATATATATATATATACATATATATATATATATATAATATATATATATATATACACATATGTATATATTCATATATATATACATATTCGTATATATATCCTTATATTTATATGTATATGATATATATATATATATATATATATGTACATATATATATATATATATATATATATATATATATATATATATATATATATATATATATATATATATATATATATATATATATATCGTCGTCGTGGCTATCCCTCGTGGTCGAGGATGATGGTCTTCGTGAGTTATTATTGGTGTGTGCGAAGGTGGCTAATGAGACCGATTTGTGCCTGGAAATATCGGTCGCAGTACGGACATATAGTTCCGGCAGGAAGTACTGGCCGTTGTTATTGTTGTCGCTTTTTCCACTCTAGGTTCATTTGCGACCTACACGCTTTTGGAAGAAAGTACTCATTATCCTCATATTGTAGTTCTCTGCAAAATTGACTAACATCTCGCCTCTGTCATTTCTTTCACCTACTCCAAACTTCCCAATGCACGATTCGTCTCTTATGTGTGTATGTGTGTGTGTGTATGTGTGTGTGTGTGTGTGTGTGTGTGTGTGTGTGTGTGTGTGTGTGTGTGTGTGTGTGTGTGTGTGTGTGTGTGTGTGTGTGTGTGTGTGTGTGTGTGTGTGTGTGTGTGTGTGTGTGTGTGTGTGTGTGTGTGTGTGTGTGTGTGTGTGTAATTACCTATTTGTATTTTACGGGAAGGGAAGCTATGCTCGTAGTGTCCCGTCTTCATATCTCGATTTATCTAGACTGTTTTTAAATTCGTGAATCGTTTTTGCAGACACCACATTTTCATCTAACTTGTTCCAAACGTCTATTACCCTGTGGGGAAAGCTGTTCTTTTTCAGGTCTCTTCTATAACTGTGTTTCTTGATTTTCTTTCTGTGTCCTCTTGTACCTCTACTATCCCAATTTATTAGATCCTCTCTATCCATAGTTTCTATGCCTTTCATGATTCTATAAATAGTTATCAAGTCTCCTCTCTCTCTTCTTTACTCTAACGTCTGTAGCTCAAGTTTTGCTAGTCTCTCCTCATATGATACTTCTGAGAGTGTTGGTGCCAATTTCATAATTGCTCTTTGTATTCTTTCAATTTTTGTTATATATATTTTTGTACTTGGTGACCACGTCGTCGCTGCATACTCCAGTCTTGGTCTTATCAAAGTGACTAATATTTTCTTCACCATTTCTTCATCCAGGTATGTGAATGCCACTTTGATTGTTCTTATTAAATTATAAGTTTCTCCAAAAATTTTGTTTATATGTTTCTCAGGGGACATTATTCATACTAATGACTCCCAGGTCCTTCTCATTTTCTATTTTTTCTAATTTCTTCCTCTCCCAATTTATATGATCCCACCATACTTTTTTTGCTTCTTCTAAATTCCATTATACTACATTTCTTAATATTGAATTCCATCTCCCACTCCCTAATCCATTCCCATACTTTATTGAGATCACTCTGTAGCGACTTACAATCATCTACAGTGTTCACATTTTTCAACAATTTTGCATCGTCCGCAAAGAAGCTCATATAAGTTTCAATTTCTTTATCCATATTATTAATATATATAGGAAACATTATTGGGGCCAAAACTGTTCCTTGTGGAACTCCACTAATCACTTCATCCCAATTAGAGTGTTTGTCTCTTATCACCACTCATTTTTCTTTCATGTAAGAAGTCTTCCATCCAATTCAGCAGTTTGCCCTGTATTCCTCCTGCAGTTTCTAATTTCTTTAGCAATTTCTTATGTGGCACCTTATCAAAAGCTTTTCTCATGTCTAGAAATGCACAATCAGCCCATCCATTTCTTTCTTGTATTACATCTATTAGCCTTGAATAGAAACACATCAAGTTTGTGACGTATGATCGTCCTTGTCTGAATCCAAACTGCCTTGAATTTAGTACGTTTTTTTTTTTTTTTTTCAAATGCCTTACCCATCTAATTTTGATCACTCTTTCACAAATTTTAGCTATGGTACATGTAAGAGAGACCGGTCTATAGTAAGTAGGGTCTTCCTTGTTTCCCCCTTTATATATTGGTCACTTTCATGTCCATTACTCTCCAATAGAATTTCTCTTTGTCTGACTCTGTTCTGTTCTCGTTTTTGGTTCCTTAACTTCGATTCTTTTTGTTTTCTCTTCCTCTCTTTCCTCTTTATTTATCTCTATTTCTATCCATATCTGTTTATACTGATCACTTTTTGCTAGTTTCCCTGTTTTTGATAAGGTATTCTCTGCTGTCGTTTGTGACCTGAATTTAACCTTAATTGGTCTGGTCTTTTCTATATTGTATTTCCCTAGTCTATATAATTCTTCAATTTCTTTCCCTGTTTCTTTCTCATCTTCTTGAACTACTTCTAATATCTCGTTTACTTTTTCCTTCTTCTCTTTTACTATTGTAGTCCTATTTGAATTATGCTTCTCTTCCATTCCTAATATAATTATACATTTCTTTTTATCCGCTATGTCGCTTACTATATTATCCTTCTCTCATCACTTTAATAACTATGTCCTTAGTTTGTTCTTTCATCTGCTGTTTTACTATATCTCTAGATTCAATTTTGTTGTTCTCTTGGACTTTTCTCCAAGCCTACACTTCTTTTGCTATGGACTCTTTATTATCATTCTTTAATTCCTCATTCTCATCCTTTACTTTTTTTAACTGTCTTTTTAATTCTTCTATTTCTTTATTTAGGTTTTGATTCTCCTTCTTCAGTTCTTCCAGTTTATCAATTCTTTGTGTAACTAGTGTTAATTGGTTAAACCTAACCCCCCCATGCTTCCTTTTTTTTTTTTTTTTTTTTTTTTTTTAGTTTCTCCTCTAGATTTACTAGCCGGGGGAGGTTGTCATCTCGTCCCTCAAAAAATTCATAAAATTAGTTATCTTCTCTTTCCATTGAGCTGCTATTATCTATATTTCTGCTCTTGATACCTCTGCTCCCCTGTTCTGCCTCGTCTGTGTGTTCTGCACACCTTTTGTTGAAACCCTTTCTGACTTCCGGTGCCCGTTCGTCTCCTTCCTCATTTCCTTCCATTTTCCTCAATAATGTCTCCCCTTCTCCTTTTTCTTCACCTACCCACTACACCAAGAGCTTTCCCCTTCCCTACTAATACAACACAGGTACTCCCTCGTCGCTGTAACCCACGAAAATTGTGCTTCTTTCCAGAGTTCCAATCTTCGCTGTTAGTCCGACGTGTGTGTGTGTGTGTGTGTGTGTGTGTGTGTGTGTGTGTGTGTGTGTGTGTGTGTGTGTGTGTGTGTGTGTGTGTGTGTGTGTGTGTGTGTGTGCGTGCGTGTGTGTGTGCGTGCGTGCGTGTGTGTGTGTGTGTGTGTGTGTGTGTGTGTGTGTGTGTGTGTGTGTGTGTGTGTGTGTGTGTGTGTGTGTGTGTGTGTGTGTGTGTGTGTGTGTGTGTGTGTGTGTGTGTGTGTTTACCTAGTTGTATTTTACGGGAAGGGGAGCTATGCTCGTGGTGTCCCATCTTCATATCTCATTTTATCTAGACTCTTTTTAAATTCGTGTTTTGTTTTTGTACACACCACTTTCTCATCTAACTTGTTCCAAATGTTTATTACTCTGTGGGCAAAGCTGTTCTTTTTCAGATCTCTTCTATAAATGTCTTTCTTGATTTTCTTTCTGTATCCTCTTGTATTTCTACTGTCCCATTTTATTAGATCTTCTCTATCAATAGTTTCTATGTCTTTCATGATTCTATAAATAGTTATCAAGTCTCCTCTCTTTCTTCTTTGCTCTAATGTCTGTAGCTCAAGTTTTGCTAGTGTCTCTTCATATGATAGTTCTGAGAGTGTTGGTGCTAATTTTGTAATTGCTCTTTGTATTCTTTCAAGTTTTTTTATACATTTTTTTGTACTTGGTGACCACATCGTCGCTGCATATTCCAATCTTGGTCTTACAAGGTAGCTAGTATTTTCTTTACCATTTCTTCGTCCAGGTATGTAAAAGCCACTTTGATTGTTCTTATTAAATTATAAGTTTCTCCATTTTTTTTTTTTTTTCTCAGAGGACATATTATTCATAATAATGACTCCTAGGTCCTTCTCATTTTCGACTTTTTTAATTTCTTCTTCTCCCAATTTATATGATCTCACTATTCTTTTTTTTTTCCAAGTGCCATTATACTACATTTCTTGATATTGAATTCCATCTCCCACTTCCTAATCCATTCCCATAATTTATTGAGATCACTCTTCTTTAGTGTTCACATTTTTCAACAATTTTGCATCGTCCGCAAAGAAGCTCATATAACTTTCGATTCCTTCATCAGTATCATTAATATATTTAGCAAACATAACCACTTATCACTTCATCCCAATTAGACTGTTTGTCTCTTATCACAACTCTCATTTTTCTTTCATGCAAGAAGTCTTCCATCCACTTCAGCAGTTTGCCCTGTATTCCTCCTGCAGTTTCCAATTTCTTAAGCAACTTCTTATGTGGCACCGTATCAAAAGCTTTTTTCATGTCTAGAAATGCACAATCAGCCCATACATCTCTTTTTTTTATTACATCTATTAGCCTTGAATAGAAACACGTTAAGTCTGTGACGCATGATTGTTCTTGTCTAAATCCAAATTGTCTTGGATTTAGTACGTTGTTTTTTCCAAATGCCTTACCCTTCAAGTTTTGAAAATTCTTTCACAGATTTTAGCTATCGTACTTGTAAGAGAGACCGGTCTATAGTTAGTAGGGTCTTCCTTGTTCCCCCTTTATATATAGGTACTATATTTGCTCTTTTCCAATCTTCTGGAACTTTTCCCTCTTTCAATGAAGTATTTATTAGGCTATGTATTTTGTCTGTTAGTTCATTCCTGAATTCTTTCAAAATCCAGTTTGCCATTTCATCTGGTCCATGCGATTTTCTGACATCGAGATTACTCAAGTGTTTTATTATTTCATTTCTTGATACTTCTATATCTTTCATAGGGGGAACTCTCTCCTCCCATTCGATATCTCTAGGTTGTATGTTCTCCCTTGTAAACACCGATTTAAAATGCTTATTCATAATTTCTGCCATTTCTATTTCCTCTGTGTATTCGACTCCACCTTATCGTAGTTTCTCTAATTCTTGTTTGCTTTTCAGTTTGTTGTTTACATATCTGTAAAATAATTTTGGTTGATCTTTACATTTTTCTATGACATCTTTTTCGTATTTTCTCTTTTCTTCTCTGCGCACTTGTAGATATTAATTTCTATAACTAGTATATATTTTCCATTTTTCAGGATTTTTTTCTTTTTTCCATTTTATCCAAGCTTTGTCCCTTTTGTCTTTTAACTCCCTACATATTTTGTTGTACCAGCACTTTACATATCCTATTTCTTGATTTTGTCTTGGCACATATTTTCCACTCCTTCTTTATATATTTTTTTTCTAAATACTCCATTTCTCTTCTACTGTTGTTTCCTCCTTGTGTATTCTTTCTCAGTCAGCTTTTTGAAAGAATTCTTTCATTTTGTCAAAGTTTGTTTTTTCATACATCAATCTTCCCTTTCTATATTGTTCGTTTTTTTCGTGTATTTTTCCTCGTTTAGTTCCAGTTCAACCAATATGTGGGCACTGTTACTTATTGGTGTTTTATATTCGATCTTGTCCACTATCTCGAGGTCTGATGTGATTATTAGATCCAGTCTCGATGGTTCTTCCTCATTTCTATACCTAGTGTTCTCTTGTATCCATTGCGTCATTGTATGTTCAGTAATCATATCAAGTAATACATTTCCCCATTGGTCATCTCCACCCTTCACTGTCACCTCTTCCCAGCATATTTCTTTACAATTAAAGTCACCCATTATAATTATTCGTCCTCTATCTTCCATTATCTTAGTGATATCCTGGTGTCTTCTAACATATTTTTGTGTTCTCTCTCTCCCCACGAGGCCGTTTTAGGAGGCACATAATCTACTACAAACTTCCTGCTCTTCTTATCCTTGTCCTCCACTTCCATCGTAATCATCTCTACACTATTTTTTCCACATATGACATTCCTCACATTTATATCCTTCTTAGTCAGGAACATAACTCCACCCCCTTGTTTTACTTCTGTTTCTAATCCAACAATTATATGTACCATGTCCTACACTGTTGGGTGGTATTGGACCTTTCAATTTTGACTTGGATGACTTGACATGGATAACACATTATAAACAAAACCTATACAAATATTAATATCTTGTATTGCTACATTAGTAAAAAAAATTCTAAATTACAGAATCCTTTAGTGATATCCACAAAACTGACATGTATATATGTATGTATATATATATATATGTGTATATATATATATATATATATAATATATATATA
The DNA here is from genome assembly GCF_046742065.1 of Oratosquilla oratoria. NCBI lineage: Eukaryota > Metazoa > Arthropoda > Malacostraca > Stomatopoda > Squillidae > Oratosquilla > Oratosquilla oratoria. The sequence goes on from NC_134816.1 coordinate 6,436,706, forward strand.
TATATATATATATATATATATATATACCAAAGGCTTTTTCCCCCTTACAAACAACTTCTTACATTGTCTCCTTCACTACCATATATGTATGATTTGATTAAACCTCATAAAGTTGATAACCAGGGTAGACCTATCATTTGTTCAATTGGGTCTTGCACTAATACATTATGAAAATGGCTGGTATCTCTTTTAAGTCTACTTGTTGGAACTGTTGCCCACACTCATATTAAAAACAATGCTGTTCATTGAAAAGTTACATGGACAAAATATCACTTTTTATATCAAACTTGTTAGTTTAGCTATTAGTAGTTTACTTACCCGAGTCTCAGCTTTAGATTTATTAAGATTTTTAGAAGATGAATTAAAAAAAAACATGATATGACTCTTTCTGCCCATCCAGCAGTCTTATTACTATTTGTTTTGCATTCAAATTTTTTATTTAATGATAAATTCTATATGCAGAGATTTGGAATGAGAATGGGGAATCCCCTGTCTCCAATCTTCAGTAATTTGCACATGGAATTCTTTTGAAAGATGTTTTACCAAATATTCTTCTTGACATAGATATATAGATGACATATTGTTTATGTGGCCTAATGACCAACATTTAGACAATTTTATATTAAAATTCAATAGTTTGGTACCATCTATTAAGCTTACTATGGAGATTGAACATGATAATAGTTTGCTCTTTTAGGTGTTATGATTTATAGATCTGGTAAGAATTGTAAATTAGATGTTTATAGGAAACCAACTAATGTTCTTTCATATATATATATATATATATATATATATATATATATATATATATATATATATATATATTAATTTTTACTCATATCACCATCTCAAGACAAAAAAAAAAAATCAAGAGCTTTTAGAGTTTGCTGCCCTGAATTTTTAGATAATGAAATAGGACAAATTTATGACATTGGAAGTAAATCAGATATTCTAAATATGTAACTAACAAGACACAGCAAATAGCTAAGAAATTTTTTATAGCTTAACCCAAATACAACAATTCAATAATTTGGTCAGTCTCTCTCATATCTTTAGCACCTTTGGAATACAAGTTGTCTTTAAAAATAACAACACTGTAAAAAGGCTATTGATAAAAAAAAATCACCTAAAGGGTGTTGTTGTTGTTGTTGTCGTTCCCTAGACTGTCTGTCCGAGCAGTCTCGCCTCCCCAAGGAATGCCACAGCCGAAACTGGGTTTTCCCACAAATCCTTTATAGAGTGTATGTTGTGTTGTTTGCGTGCATGATTGTGTATAATGCAGTCTTCCATTATGTGTTGTATGGTATGGGGTGAAGTGTTACATCCTGTTCACAATGCGGTCATCCAGCCTCTTCTGGTAGCTTAGAAGTGCTGGGTGGTGGCCGCACCGTAGTCTGGCCAAGTGGACTCCGTCCTTTCGTGGGAGAGAGGATTCAGAAGGGTGGATATCAGGGGGTCTGGCATGCAGCAGTGTGTTGTCTTTCAGTGTGTTAATGGAGCAGTGAGTGATATGATTATGAATATGTTTCCGGAGGCTGGTATTTGGTGGTTGTGGAGGAAGAGAAGAGAGTATCTGTGTGTGATACAGGTCTTTGGGTGTTGTTTTAATGTTTTTTGGTGTGTGTGGGTGTTCTACTATGTAGTGTAGCGGGTGTAATGTGTTTGTGGTGGCTGCGGCAAGTGTTTGTGTGCCTCTCATGTCGAGGTGGTCCTTGACTATGAGGACTTTTCTTTCATGGTGTAAATGGTCTGTAGGTGTTGTATTTGTGCAGCCTGTAATTGTTTTTAGGGCTTTGTTTTGTATGATTTGAAGGGTGTTGTGGTGTGTCTCACTGAGATTAGGAGCCCATGCAGGACTCGCATAATTCATCACTGAGCGTATGCATTGTTTGTATATTGTTGTATTAGTTTCTTTGTTTTGTCCAATGTTGTTCCAGTGATTGACTTAAGTGCGTTAAGTCTAGGTGTGCATTTGTTTTTTTATGTTTGTGATGTGTTGTTTGAAAGACATGGATGTATCGTATGCTACACCAGGAATTTTCGGTGTGTTTGTGTGTGGTATTAGAGTGTTGTTGATGTAGAGATGAAGTATGTATTTGTGTTCTTTTGTCCAGTTGGTGAGAAGTGTTGCTGTAGATTTGGTTGGAGCTATTTTGAGTCTGTTTGTGATGAACCATGTGTTGAGTGTATCAAGATATGGCTGGATTATTTCTGCAGCTTTGTCTGTGTTACGATGTGTGCATGTGATTGTTATGTCGTCTGCGTAGGAAGAGATTTGTATTTCTGAGGTGTCTGGTGTGAGTATGTCATGCATGTATAGATTAAAGAGCGTGGGGGATAGAACAGAGCCCTGTGGTACTCCATTCTTAATATTTCTGATGTGCGATGATTGCCTATTATGTTACACATAAGCATTCCTACCTGCCAGACAATTGGCCATCCATCTTTTGGTGTTATTGTGCATGTCTGTGTTATATTTTATATTTGTTAGGTTGTGGCGGGGGATAGCATCAAAAGCTTTACTAATGTCTAATGTTATAAGAAGTGTTCTGTGGTGGGGCCTATCTGAATTGATGCCATCTAAAATTCTTTGTGTGAGGTTTATGAGAAGAGTGTTTGTGGAGTGTAGTGGCCTAAAATCGTGTTGTGAGTCAGCAAGGGGAATATGTGGTGTGACAAGTTGAAGTATTAGGCGTTCAATGACTTTAGAGGGGGTGCAGAGAAGTGTGATTGGGCGGTGCGATGTTGGGATTGTTGGGTCTTTATTCGGTTTTGGAATGGTGATTATTTTACCATGCTTCCAGATGTCGGGTATAGTGTTGTGTGAATAGCTGTAGTTTGCAATGTTTGTGAGTGCGTGTATACCTTGAGGTCCAATGTTTTAGGTGGATGTTACTTATGTTATCAGGGCCACAGGCAGATGAGTGCTTAAGATTATGTATTATGTGATTTTTCTGACTGTCTATGAAGGGTGTATAGTCTGAGTCTGTGGGAAAGTCTTTCTTACGTCGAATAGTGCGTCCGTCGTGAGGGTGAGAAGTGAGATGGCTTGTCTGTGCAAAATGATTTATGAGTGTGTTTATAGCATCCCATGTAAAGAATGTAATTTTGAATATATAGGTCAAACTGGTAAATATCTGAATTTGATAAGCCAGCATAAGTATAGCGTCAGAACAGGGCAAATATCAAACAGGTTATTTGTGCTTATGAGAGACTTTAATCGTTGCTTTGAATGGAATAAAGCTGAAAAATATGATTGCACAAATTGGATGGAAAAGTGTTGCAAGTGGAGTTCCTCAGGGTTCCGTTCTTGGGCCACTT
>NC_134816.1:6445026-6447526 GCF_046742065.1 Oratosquilla oratoria
AGCTGCAATACATCACTTCATCTATTGACAAGGATCAGGTGATGAGGGAAACATTTGCCAAAGTGAAGACACTGCAGCAGAAGAATGTATTTCTCTTGATAGATGAAGTACAGATTCGGCCAACTGTTGGATTTTCTGGTGGGGTTCTGAGTGGTATGGCAGTGAACAAGCCAGACTGCAAGGCCACTTCTATGCTATATATTATGATTAAGTCGCTGCACAGAGGACCTAGTATTATGATTTTTGTGACACCCGTCCACAAGCTCATAGCAGCATACCAGCTTGAGCGTGTGAAGGAGGCGGCAGCTGCTGTAGAGAGGACAAGTGGGCGTATCATCGGGTCTATCACAGACAACCACAAGATAAAACAATAGTTCTGTAAGCTGTTTGATTTTCCGAGTGATTGCCGTGCCACAACCAAGCATCCTCTTGACAAAGAGCGTGTCTGGTTTCTCCTTTTTGACACAGTGTATCTTCTGAAGTGCATCCGCAACAACTGGATCAGTGAGAAGTGCCAGAAGATCAGTCTTGACAATAAAACAGCATCATTTGCTGACGTCAAGGAACTGTACGAGTCAGAGAAAGGCAGTATTCTGAAGACTACTCCCCTCACTTCGTTAGTTTACTTTTCCTAGTGGTTACTTACCCATTTGTGAACACACGCTCCTAGTGTTTTTATTGCATATACATATATATATACATATACATATACATATATATGCATATACATATACATATACATGCAAAAATAATCACAATAACGCGTGAATAAATAATATTGCAGAAACCACAGGGAAAATAAAGTCGGAATACTAAACGTTTTCGTCTATTCCGACTTTATTTTCCCTGTGGTATATGTATATATGTGTGTGTGTGTGTGTGTGTGTGTGTGTGTGTGTGTGTGTGTGTGTGTGTGTGTGTGTGTGTGTGTGTGTGTGTGTGTGTGTGTGTGTGTGTGTGTGTGTGTGTATGTATATATATATATATATATATATATATATATATATGCAGAAAAAAACCAGTGGTTTTTTCTGCATATTATTTTCACGTGTGCCTTGTGAATTACTGCAATATATATATATATATATATATATATATATATATATATATATATATATATATATATATATATATATACATATATGATTTGGATGATAGAGAACATAAACACAGGGGAAGGCTCGGAACCCTAAACACTCTAACGTTTCGTTCGCGTAGAACTTCTTCAGAGAGTGTACGGAAAACTGTAATTGAAGTTTATGTACCAAACTTAATTATCTTCTCGGATACTTGGGAAAGGTCGTCTTTCTGGCGTGTTCTAGAATTAAAATATTAGCTTTTTTAGCTAAATTGATAAACCCTCCTCGATGGCTCGATGAATCATTAGTTGAAATATATTGTATGCTGATTCTACAATTCTTCTAGTGAATTTATCAAAACCTTTATGTAGCACTTCAGCTCATCTCCAGTTTGGTAAATGATCGAATTTTTCCGCATGAACTACTAAAGAATAAGATGCCCTATGTACTTTTATGTCGTTTTGATAATCTTCTATCTGAAAGATTTGTTATTATTTCACACATTCCAGTTTTATTCCAATCGCTGTTGTCACACAGGTTGTTTAATTTTCGCTCTAGTCTTTCACTCTATGATGTCTTTTCTTTTTCTAATTTCCAAATTAGGTGTGATGACAATTGCACTTCAAATCTACAAGTACATTTATGGGTCGGTGGGCATATGTCTGATGGATAAATGTCCGGTGACCAAATATCAGGTATCGGTGTTCCGTTATTATGGACCTTTTTACATATGAATAGTTTCACTTTATCACGTAATGTTTTTATTTTGTTGTCCGAATCTTTACAAGCTTTTTCTAAATATACTTTAGCACACTTACCTAGATCGGCTCCGAAGCAACTGGTTAGTGAGAACAACCCGTTCGGTAAGTGTGCTGAAGTATATCTAGAAAAAGCTTGTAAAGATTTGGACAACAAAATAGACATGTGTGCTTGCATGTCAAGTTACCATTTTATTATTTGTGTAGTCCTTTTTACTGTCCTTGTGTTAGTATTAAGGTTTTTATCATCTAAGTGCATAATGTTCTTATGTGTTTAAATTAAGTTGTGTAAGTGGGTTAGGCTTATATGCTATTTTTTAAAGTGGGATAGGGAAAAACTTCCTCTTCGTCCTTTCGGCCTTAACGACATTCAGTGACCCCTCGGGTCAATTTGTCGACCCTTTAAAAGGGACGGTCAAACTTCCTTTCGCTGGCTTCTTCTTCCTCATCTCGACGAGTCGAGACCCGGCCGTTCTGTCTCCTTAGCGGAAACGTTCCCCCCACCTAGGGTTTTAACACGTAAGTGGGTTTTTATAGAAAATACATCCTATGTTTGGGTGCAAGGTTTTTGGTTATTTTCGGGTGTTTGTCAATTCTGTATCCTCTATCGTAGTCCCGTATTTTTTTTTTTTTTTTTTGGGGGGGGGGAGTTCTTGAATTGAC
>NC_134816.1:6457526-6462526 GCF_046742065.1 Oratosquilla oratoria
TGTTCTTATTAAATTATAAGTTTCTCCAAAACTCTTATTTATATGTTTCTCAGGTGACATATTATTCATAACAATGACTCACAGGTCCTTCTCATTTTCAACTTTTTTTATTCCTTCTTCTCCCAATTTATATGATCCTGTTATTCTGTTTTTGTTTTTTCCAAATTCCATTATACTACACTTTTTAGTATTGAACTCCATCTCCCACTTCCTACTCCATTCCCATACTTTATTTAGATCACTCTGTACTGACTCACAATCTTCTTCTGTGTTCACTTTTTTTAATAGTTTTGCATCACCTGCTTTTTCCAAATTCCATTATACTACACTTTTTAGTATTGAACTCCATCTCCCACTTCCTACTTTATTCCAATACTTTATTTAGATCACTATCTTCTTCCGTGTTCACTTTTTTTAATATTTTTGCATCATCTGCACATATAACTTTCAATTTCTTCATCCATATCATTAATATATATAGCAAACATTATTGGGGCCAGAACTGTTCCATGTGGAACGCCACTTAAAACTTCATCCCATTTTGAGTGTTTGTACTTGATAGAGAGACTGGGCTATAGTTGGTAGGGTCTTCTTTACTTCCCCCTTTATATATTGGTACTATATTTGCTTTTTTCCAATCTTCTGGAACTTTTCCTTCTTTCAAGGAACTGTTTACTATGCTATGTATTTTGTCTGCCAGTTCACTCCTGCATTCTTTCAAAATCCAGTTTGCTATTTCATCTGGTCCATGCGATTTTCTGACATCGAGATTACTCAAGTGTTTCATTATTTCATTCTTTCTTACTTCTATTTCTTTCATAGGGGAGACTTTCTCTTTCCATTCGATCTCTTCAGGTTGTATGTTCTCCCTTGTAAACACTGATTTAAAATACTTGTTCATAATTTCCGCCATTTCTATTTCCTCTGTGTATTCAACTCCTCCTTGTCTTAATTTCTCCAAATCTTGTTTGTTTTTCAGTTTGTTGTTTACAAATCTGTAAAATAGTTTTGGTTGATCTTTACATTTTTCTATGACATCTTTTTCATATTTTCTCTTTTCCTCTCTGCACGCTTGTACATATTCATTTCTATAACAAGTATATATTTTCCATTTTTCAGGTCTTTTGTCTTTCTTAAATTTGGTCCAAGCTTTATCTCTTTTGTCTTTCAACTCCCTACAGCTTTTGTTGTACCAGCACTTTACATATTCTTTTTCTTGTTTTTGTCTTGGGACATACTTTTCCACTCCTTTTTTTTTTTATAAATTTTTGTCAAAATATTCCATTTCTCTTCCACTGTTGTTTCTTCTTTGTATATTCCTTCCCAATTTTCTTTTTGAAAGAATTCTCTTATTTGATCAAAGTTTGTTTTTTCATACATCATTCTTCCTTTTCTATATTGTTCATTTCTTTTCATGTATTTTTCCTCATTTAGTTCCAGTTCAATCAATATGTGGTCACTTTTACTTATTGGTGTTTTATATTCAATCTTTTCCACTATTCTAGGTTCAGATGCAATTATTAGGTCTAGTCTCGGTGGTTCTTCTTCATTTCTATACCTAGTGTTCTCCTGTATCCACTGTGTCATTGTATGGTCAATAATCATCTCGAGTAGATCATTTCCCCATGAGCCATCTCCATCCTTTACTGTCATCTCTTCCCAGCAGACTTCTTTGCAATTAAAGACGCCCATCATAACTATTCTTCCTCCATCTTCCATTATCTTATTTAATGTTATCCTTGTGTCTTCTAACATACTTTTATGTTTACTCTCCTCCCACGAGGCTGTTTTTGGAGGCACATAATTTTTCACTAACTTTCTGCTCTTCTTATCTCTGTCTTCCACTTCGATCATAATCATCTCTACTGTATTCTTTCCATATGTGACACACCTCACGTTTATATCCTTCTTATTCAGGAACATAACTCCACCCCCTTGTTTTATCTCTCCGTTTCTAATCCAATAATTATATGCATCATGTCCTACACTGTTGGGTGGTAGTGGACCTTTTAATTTTGTTTCTACAATTCCCATTATGTCCGGTTCTTTTTCCTTCAGATAATCATTCAGCTCATTCAATCCTGTTATCAATCCATCTATATTTGTGTAAGACACTCTTAGTTTTCTGCCACTTCCATTGTATTCTCTGTTTCCCTTTTGTTTTTCTCTAGTATGTCGTATTTCCTTACTTTCATATTCACTACTCTCCAATAGAATTTCTCTTTTTCTGACTGTTCTGTTCTCGTTTTTTTTTTTTTCCTTAGCTTCATGTCTTTTCATTTTTTCCTCCTCTCTTTCCTCTTTATTCATTTCTCTTTTTATCCATAACTTTTTATATTGTTCACTTGCTGCTAGTTTCCCTGTTTTTGTTAAGATATTCTCTGCCGTTGTTTGTGACCTGAATTTAATCTTAATTTGTCTGGTCTTATCTGTACTATACTTTCAGATCTATACATCTCTTCAATTTGTTTAATGATTTCAGGTTCATCTTCCTGAACTAATTCTAGTAAACTGCTTACTTTTTCTTTTTCCTCATTGATTCTTGTGGTTCTATTTAGGTTATGTTTCTCTTCCATTCCTAATATAATTATACATTTCTTTTTATCTGCTAATTCTCTTACTATATTCTCCTTCTGTCTCATCACTTTAATAACTGAGTCTTCAGATTGTTCTTTCATTTGTTGTTTGATTATGTCAGTAAATGCAACTTTACTTTTCTTGGATTTTTTTCCAACCCTGTGCTTCTTTTGCTATGGCCTCTTTGTTGTCTTTATTATTCCTCTTTAATTCTTCATTCACCTCTTTTACTTCTTTTAACTGTCTTTTTATTTCTTCTACTTCATTAGTTAAGTTTTTGCTCACCTTCTCTAGTTCTTCCAATTTTTCAACTCTCTGCGCAATATTTGCTATGTTACCGAACCTTATCTCCCAATGTTCGGTCATTTGTCCAAGTTTTTCCTCTGGTCTTGCTAATTGGGGGAAGTTGGTATCCGCCCCCCCCCTCATTAAATCCCTGGAAATTATTATCCTCACCTTCCATTGTGCTGCTCTTATCTATATTTCTAATCTTTACATTTTTGTTAATCCCTTCACCAAAATCATCGGTCATTCTCTTGTTTACAAGACGCCTGGCCTCCTGGACCAAGTCCTCCCCTTCATCATTTCCTTCCATTTCCCTCAGTAATCCCTCCCCTTCTCCTTTTTCCTCATTTTCCCACTACACCATGAGCTATCCCCTTCCCTGTAAATACAATAAGGTACTTCATTTCCGTTGAGATCCACGAAAATGTCACTTTTTCTTCAGAACTCCAATCTTCGCCGTCCATCCGACGAAAGTGTGTGTGTGTGTGTGTGTGTGTGTGTGTGTGTGTGTGTGTGTGTGTGTGTGTGTGTGTGTGTGTGTGTGTGTGTGTGTGTGTGTGTGTGTGTGTGTGTGTGTGTGTGTGTGTGTGTGTGTGTGTGTGTGTGTGTGTGTGTGTGTGCGTGTGTGTGTGTGTGTGTGTATTTACCTAGTTGTACCTAGTTGTATTTTACGGGAAGGGGAGCTATGCTCGTGGGGTCCCGTCTTCATATCTCATTTTATCTAAACTATTTTTAAATTCATGTATTGTTTTTGCACACACTACTTTCTCATCTAACTTGTTCCAACTGTCTATTGCTCTGTGAGGAAAGCTGTTCTTTTTCAAATCTCTTCTATAGTTGTCTTTTTTTATTTTCTTTCCGTGTCCTCTTGTATTTCTGTCATCCCATTTTATCAGATTCTCTCTATCAGTAATTTCTTTTTTTTTGTTGTGTGTGTGTGTGTGTGTGTGTGTGTGTGTGTGTGTGTGTGTGTGTGTGTGTGTGTGTGTGTGTGTGTGTGTGTGTGTATGTATTATGTATATATATATATATATACATATATGTATACACACACACATATATATATATACATATATATAATATATGTGTATATATATAGTTACGACTACAGGCTCGTCGTAGTGAAGATTTCATTCAGACGCACATGCGCGCATGTACGTATGTGTAACTCGGACTATGCTAGCCGTTCCCACGGTAGGCTTGGTGGACTTCTCGATATCCAACTGTAAGAGTACTGTTAAAGTGATGAATTATATTTATATGATGTATTCCATTCCTTTTGTACACTGTTAACCAAATTCTATACATTACATATAGATTTATGTATGTCTATTGTCTTGTGGATCTCTCTTGTCAATCTTACGAGTTGATTTACGTAAGATAAGAGAAATTACATATTCTCTTAATCTTCGGACGCCGGTGAGAAAGTTCTGTGCCTACGTGAGGTGTATTCACGTCTAAAGACTCTTAAAGTGATGATTTCTATTCATCGGATTGTATTTCGTTCCTTTTTGTGCTTTGACAAACTATTCCATACTTTGCATATGAATTTATGTATGTGTATTACCTTGTAGATCTATCTTGTCAATCTTAGGATTTGATTTACGTAAGATTAAAGTAATTGCATATTTTCGTCGTTTTCTGACGCCGTAAACGCCGTTGTGGGCATGCTAGCTTAAGCGCGCGCTAAAGAAATTTGCGTGTGAACCAATTTTGTGGCAACTGCGTCCCTAACTTACATTTACGTACGTAAATTCATATAAAAACTATGAAGTTTCTGCATATCTAAGATTGACAAGGTAACTTTATCAAATATTATTATCTATTCATTGATGTAAAGAATATCCGTGTATGTACTTGGAAATATTCCTAAACACTCTTGTTAATCGTCGCGTCTAGCGATACTTGGCAACTCTCCGGATCTTACGGAGAAGAGTCTATATATATATCATTGCTTGTAACGGACAAGTGGACTCTGCCTCTCAGAGCCCCCATTGCACTGTGTCCTCTCGATTCTTTGTGGACTCTGCTTATCGGAGCCTCATTGCTCGTGTCCATTTTGTCGGACTTAGTCGTAGAATTTTCTCGACATTGTTATTTTCTTTACGTAAATTATTACGTAGGACTTAGTTTCCATT
>NC_134816.1:6465026-6472526 GCF_046742065.1 Oratosquilla oratoria
TGAATTCCATCTCACACGTCCTACTCCATTCCCATACTTTATTGAGATCATTCTGCAGCGATTCACAATCTTCTTTGGTGTTCACTTTTTTCAACATTTTTGCATCGTCTGCGAAGAAGCTCATATAACTTTCAATTCCTTCATCCATATCATTAATATATATATAGCAAACATTATTGGGGCCAAAACTGTTCCTCGTAGAACTCCACTAATCACCAAATCCCAATTGAAATGTTTATCTCTTATCACCACTCTCATTTTCCTTTCATGCAAGAAGTTTTTCATCCACTTAAGTAGTTTGCTCTGTATTCCTCCTGCAGTTTCTAATTTATTTGGCAATTTCTTATATGGTACCTTATCAAAAGCTTTTTTCAGGTCTACAAACCCACAATCAGCCCATCCATCTTTTTCCTGCATCATATCTATTAGTCTTGAATAGAATACATCAAGTTTGTGACATGATCTTCCTTGTCTACATCCAAACTGCCTCGGATTTAGTACATTATTTGTTTGTTTTTTCTCTCAAATGCTTTACCCATCTAATTTTGATAATTCACAAATTTTAGCTACCGTACTTGTAAGAGAGACCGGTCTATAGTTTGTAGGGTCTCTTTTCCAATCTTCTGGAGCTTTTTCTTTTTTCAATGAACTGCTTATTAGACTATGTATTTTGTCTGTTAGTTTGTTCCTGCATTCTCTCAAAATCCAGTTTGCCATTTCATCTGGACCATGCGATTTTCTTACATCGAGATTACGCAAGTGATTCATTATTTCGTTCCTTGTTATTTCTATCTCTTTCATAGGGGGGACTTTCCCGTCCCACTCGACATCTCTAAGTGATTTAAAATGCTTCTTCATAATTTCTGCCATCTCTATTTTCTCTGTGTATTCTATTCCTCCTTGTCGTAGTTTCACTAATTCTTATTTGTTTTTCAATTTGTTGTTTACAAATCTATAAATTAGTTTGGCTGATCTTTACATTTTTCTATGACATCCTTTTCGTATTTTCTCTTTTCTTCTCTGCGCACTTGTACATATTCATTTCTATAACCAGTATAGATTTTCCATTCATCGGTTTTTTGTTTTTTTTTTTGTCTTTCCTACATTTTATCTAAGCTTTATCCCTTTTATCTTTTAATTCTCTACATCTTTTGTTGTCCCAACATTTTACATATCCTTTTTCTTCTTTTTGTCTTGGAACATACTTTTCCACTCCTTTATACATTTTTGTCAACATTTTCCATAACTCTTCTACTGTATTTTTTTTTCCTCTTTGTATATCCTTTCCAGTCTGCTTTTTGAAAAATATTTTCTTTATTTTATCAATTTTTTCCATACATCATTCTTCCCTTTCTATATTGTTTGTTTTTCCCAATGTATTTTTTTTTTCGTTTAGTTCCAGTTCAACTAAAATGTGGTCACTTTTACTTAGTGGTGTCTTATATTCGATCTTGTTCACTATTTCAGATTCTGATGTGATTATTTGATCTAGTCTCGATGGCTCTTCCTCATTTCTATACCTAATATTCTCTTGTATCTATTGTTTCATTGTATGTTTTATAATCATATCAAGTAGTACATTTCCCCATAGGTCGTCTGCACACTTCACTGTCATCTCCTCCCAGCAGATTTCTTTACAATTAAAGTCACCCATTATAACTATTCTTCCTCCATCTTCCATTATCTTATTTAACGTTATCCTTGTACCCTCTAACATATTTTTGTGTTCTCTCTCTTCCCACGAAGCCGTTTTAGGAGGCACATAATTTACCACAAACTTCCTGCTCTTCTTGTCCCTGTCCTCTATTTCCATCATAATCATTCCCACTCTATTCTTTCCATATGTAACATTCCTCACATTTATATCCTTCTTAGTCAGGAATATAACTCCACCCTCTTGCTTTACATCTCTGTTTCTAATCCAAGAACTATATACACCATGTCCTACACTGTTGGGTGGTAATGGACCTTTCAATTTTGTCTCCACAATTCCTATTATGTCAGGTTCTTTTTCTTTCAGGTAATTATTCAGTTCATCCAAGCCTGTTATTAATCCATCTATATTTGTGAAGGATACTTTTAATTTTCTGTTACCTCCATCCTGTTCTCTGATTCCCTTTTTGTTTTTGTTTTTGTTTTTTCTGCTATGGACCATTTCCTCACTTTCATAGCCACTACTCTCCAATAGAATTTCTCTTTTTCTGACTGTTCTCGTTTTTTTCCTTAGTTTCGCTTCTTTTTTTTTTCTCTCTCTCTGTTTCCTCTTTATTCATCTCTATTTTTATCCATACCTGTTTGTACTGATCACTTTTTGCTAGTTTTCCTGTTTTTGATAAGACATTCTCTGCTGTCGTTTGTGACCTGAATTTAACCTTAATTGGTGTGTTCTTGTCTATACTGTATTTCCGCAGCCTATATATTTCTTCAGTTTCTTTCCCTATTTCCTGTTCGCCTTCTTGAATATTTCTAATACCTTGTTCACCCTTTCTTTCTCATCTCTTACTCTTGTAGTCCTATTTGGATAATGATTCTCTTCCATTCCTAATATAATTACACATTTCTTTTTATCTGATAAGTATCTTACTATATTCTCCTTCTCTCTCATCACTTTAATTACTGTGTCCTTAGTGTGTTCCTTCATCTGTTGTTTCACTATACCTCTAAATTCAATTTTGCTACACTCCTGAACCTTTTTCTATCCACTTATCTCTTTTGCTATGGACTCTTTATTCTCTTTATAATTCCTTTTTAATTTCTCATTTTCATCCTTTACTTCTTTTAACTGTCTTTTTAATTCCTCTATTTCTTTATTTAGATTTTGGTTCTTCTTTTTTAGTTCTTGCAATTTATCAACTCTTTGTGTAATTAGTGCAAGTTGGCTAAGCCTAACCTCCCATGATTCGTTCATTTTTGTTAGTTTTTCCTCTAGGCTTGCTAATCGGGGGAGGTTTTCATCTCCTCCCTCATTAAATCCATAGAAATAACTATATCCACTTTCTATTGCGCTGCTCTTATCTATATTTCTAATTTTAATGCCTTTACTGACTTCTTCGACTTCATCTATGTCGTCTGTACATCTCTTGTTTACATTCCTTCTGACGTCCGGGGCCCGTTCGTCCCCTTCCTCATTTACTTCCATTTTCCTCAATAATCCTTACCCTTCTCCTTTTTCTTCACCTGCCCACTACACCTACTAATACAACACGAAAATTGCGTGTTTTTTTCCGGAGTTCCAATCTTCGCCTTTAATCGGACACGCGCGCGTGCGCGTGTGTGTGTGTGTGTGTGTGTGTGTGTGTGTGTGTGTGTGTGTGTGTGTGTGTGTGTGTGTGTGTGTGTGTGTGTGTGTGTGTGTGTGTGTGCGAGTGTGTGTGTGTGTGTGTGCGTGTGTGTGTACGTGTGTGTGTGTGCGTGTGTGTGTACGTGTGTGTGTTTGTGTAAATACATACATATATATATATATATATATATACATATAACCCGTCTGTGTTTTTGGGTGCATGTTAATGTGCAGTAAAATTTTGTTTAGTACCATGTAGCTGATATTTTAGTGTCTATATGGGGTACCCCCACGGACCAGAGTTATGCATCATTTTGTCATTGTTAGAGGAAATATCTAATTATAGAGAAATTATGCTACTTTACTGTACTGTAAGTGTCCTTCTGTTATGCTGCTCCTCTTAATACTGTCGTGTACCACTTCTTTGAATATATATTTCTATTTTCGCTAACGTCTCTACCGTGTTAGGGGAAGAATGAATACATCCACCTAGTTTTCCACTTGTGTCATAAAAGGTGACTAAAACAAAATGGAGTGACAGGACTAGGTATCCTGCTCTCTGTAATCCTGAGGGATATATTCCTATGAGAAATCAAAGTATAAGAGAGTCTGGGAGGAGTCTATAACCCAGAACACTAAGGTTTGGTGTTACGATTGTGAGGAGTATGGTGTGGCCAAGCAAACTTTGTCGGACATTAGAAAATCGAAAGATAAACTGGTAGAATATTCTGCCAAGTACTGTGTGGATGCATCGGTAAACAAAAGTGGTAAAGATGCACCGAGAAAAAATATTAGGACTAGAAAATGTGCTGCATTAGATGCTGCGGTTATGAAGTGGTATGTGCAGCAGCGATCGGTTGGGATGAATGTCCGTGGCATAGAAATCCTTGTAGCAGCTAGGAAGCTGACACAGAAAACGTGGACTTTTTAATGCGACTGTGCGGGATGAAGCTGTCGTTGCGGTCACAGCCAGCATTTAACCTTTTCGGATTAAGCTGGATAAATTTTAAGATCAACATTTAAGCTACTCCCAAGTGTATAAGGGTGATGGGACTTTTTTCAATGCCTAAAAATAGTCAGATGAAGAAAGGCGAAGAAAATGTAGAGGGTAAAAAATCAAGTAAAGAGCGTCTCTCAGTCTGTGCCTATGCTAGCGATACCCACCGTCTGAAGCTTGCTGTCGTGGGTAAATCTAAGGCACATAGAGCTCGACGAGCCATCATTAGTGATTTATCAATGCACTACTTCCCCTCAGCAAAGGCATGGTTTACTTCTACCATATTCCTTGATTGGTTCAAAAATACTTTGTGCCAGCTGTGTGTGAGTGCCAGATTCACAGTTTGAAATTTGCGACAGAAGATGTGAAAGCGCTCCTTATTTTGGATAACGCCCCAGCTCATTCTAATGAAAGTGTACTTGTTAGTGATGATGGTCGCATTCTTTTGATGTTTATGCCTCCTAACACGACATCAGTGGATCATGGCATAATTTCAGCACTGGAAAGGCGTTACATCATACGATATCTTGATAAGGTGTTAGTCGTCCTTCAATAAGACGACAAAGTGAGGACACAAGAAGGGCAAGAATACTCGCCAATATCTAGGCTTACAGCATTTGTTCCGCTCGCTACAATTTTGCATACAGCTGGAACGCAATGAAGGTATCAACACTAGCCAGCTATTGGAAAAAAAAAACTCCTGCAGGACAAAGATATTGAAACAAATTTTGAAGGGTTTGAGGCTGAGGATATACACAGGCTGCTGCAGCGTGGTGGAGAGACAGTTCCTAGTGTTGATGATGTCCGAGATTGGCTGGAAGAACAAGAAGAAGATCCAGGGTACCAGGTGATGACTGAGGACGATATTGTGGCTTCTGCTACTAATCCTGAAGAGGAGAACAGCAGTGAAGATGAGGAAGAGGTGCCGGTCAAGAAAGTTAAATTATCAACTCTGAGAACTTACATAGATGCTCTGTTGGACTACATAACATACAGCACCATTCCAGAAACCAGCTCGCACTACGGGTCTCTCAGGATGCTGAGGGAATTAATTACCAAGGAGCAGCACCAAGGTGTCCATCAAACAAAAGTCATCAAATTCTCTCCAGGTGGCCGTCCTACGCCCCCAGCCCCAGCCCCAGCAGACAGCTCCAAACCTAGTTCATCTGGTCTTACAGCCCCAGACATCCCCGAACCTGGTACCTGTGGCGACTTCGAGGGTTTTACTTCAGATAGTTAGGCCATAGACAAAGAATAACAAGTTTTCTTGGTCCTGTAAATATTGTAAATATTGTTAAGGTAAGCAAAAATATAGATCTGTTGTCTTTTATATTTTTCAGGACGGTTATTTTATTTTGTTTGCATTATATATACTGTATGCATTTGTGTTATCCGGACTTTTTCATTATCCCAAAAAACGAGGATCAAGTGCATATATGTACTCCTGAAATGTTCTTAGAGAAGGCTAGATTTTTGTGAGCGAAGTCATATTCTAGTTATTTAGGTGCAGGCTGGAGGTAGAATGTAGGGGAAAAAAAGCCCAGTGTGATGACCCATTAAGTCACAAGTGCTCAATACAGAGTTGTAGCAGCACTAAATAAGAGATGATTTGAAACTAAAAATGTTAAATTTACTGTTTCAGAGTGCATTTACAGTGTTAAGGTATTTTATACTATTAGATTGGATGGTGCGTTTGATTAAAGTACAGTACTGCATTATAACTCTTTCTTTACTAACGTAGTTGTTGATATTAGCAAAAATTGAGTGTTGGTAGCTGCGGACAACTGGTACTATCGGATCGATGTTCTCTCCTTTTTCTCCAATAAAACGAGGGATGAGTATATATATATATATATATGTCTGTATAAATATATATATATATATATATATATATGTGTGTATATATATATATGTATATATATACATATATATATATATATATATATACATATGTATGTATGTATAAAATATATATAATAATGATAAATAAATGAATAAGTAAATAAATAAATAAACAAATAAATAAGAATTATTATAATATAAATACTAATCAATAAAATAAGTAAATAAATAAATAGGTAAAGTTAGATGATAAATAGACAGGTAAATAGTAAATGATAGTAAATTGACAGATAAATAATAATAAAAGATAATCAAGGAAATTTTAACAAACAACCAGACAAGTAATAACATACAAATAGATAAATAAATACATGAATAATATAAATGGTAGGCATTACAGCAACTTGCTTAAGTGTTTATCTAAACGAATCTTAAAGTTTCGAACGGAACTACATCGCACTGCCTCTGTAGGAAGTTTATTCCATTCATTAACTACACAGTTGGCGAAATTATTTCTACCCTCTTCCAAATTAAATCCATTTCCTGACAGTTTGAGATCATTACTTATTGTTGGATTCTCATTCAGCGTGGAAATTTTGTCACTTTTGATGTTGTCAATTCCCTTTAGAATCTGAAAGACCTGTATCAAGTCACCTCTGTGTCTACGCTTTTGTAGGGAAAACAGATTCATATGTTTAGTCGATTTTCTTATGATTTATTATATATATATATATATATATATATATATATATATATATATATATATATATACATACACACACATGTATATATGCATATATATATGTATATATATATGTATATATATATATATATATATATATATATATAGATATATATGTATGTATGCGTTGTTAAAGTCAACAGCTGAGATACCATTATTCTGTTTATAGAGTCCATGGTGTTTTCCTCTAGACGTCTTTCGGCCCTAATTGGCCATCTTCAGGAGGTGTTGACTGGTCAAATTGTTGACAAAGAATGACGCGGTTTGGTCGTATGATGGTATATATCGGCGGAGAGCGGAGAGCTGAAACGTCCGCCCGCCAATCAGCGCGCGGGATGCATCCTCTGTCTTCTGGTTGGTAACGACGTTTCAGGCTGCTGCTGGACATTGATAGCGGATTTTTTATTGTAAATTAGCACCGCTTCTTTCATCTTTAGTCTTCTGGTGTCGTTATTTCTTTCAATGATGGTGGTGGTGCCTTACATATGGTGCCTCTTAAGTGCTAGTCCATGCTCGTACAGGTAGTGTCTTCTTATGTCGCCGTCCTGCAGATGTGCTGAAATTCCATTTGACAGTGTTGTAGTTGTGACGCCAATGTACCGAGAATTTAGGCGACTGCAGTCAGCACTGGAGCATGTG
>NC_134816.1:6480026-6522526 GCF_046742065.1 Oratosquilla oratoria
GATCTGGGTGCGCACGTCCTATGTAATAGTAGTCCTTGATATATATATATGTATATATATATATATATATATATATATATATATATATATATATATATATATATATATATATATATATATATATGTATATATATATAAATATATATATATATATATATGTGTGTGTGTGTGTGTGTGTGTGTGTGTGTGTGTGTGTGTGTGTGTGTGTGTGTGTGTGTGTGTGTGTGTGTGTGTGTGTGTGTTTTATGTGTGTGCGTGTGTGTGTGTGTGTGTGTGTGTGTGTGTGTGTGTGTGTGTGTGTGTGTGTGTGTGTGTGTGTGTGTGTATGTGTGTGTGTGTGTGTGTGTGTGTGTGTGTGTATGTGTGTGTGTGTGTGTATGTGTGTGTGTGTGTGTGTGTGTGTGTGTGTGTGTGTGTGTGTGTGTGTGTGTGTGTGTGTGTGTGTGTGTGTGTGTGTGTGTGTGTGTGTTGAGACATTGTGACAAGTTAAAAAAGGTGGAAAAACGAGAGTCACTGGTCTCGTTTCGAGTTTATTCCTGACCGGTGTCGCTTGTAGCTTCTTCTTTGTAGCTTATTCTGAGAATATAGCTGGCAGTATACATAGTTGGTTGACTCCGCGTTCCCTCTTTGTGGGGGTCCGTTGGAGTTTACAATGAATTATTGAGTGAGGCGTTGTTCTATAATGTGTCGTAATGTTACAATTTATAATATGACTTGTGTTAAACCAATAATCAATTATGTGAAATGTGATTTAAACTAATAAACCAGAAATCGAACAGTTGCATGGGAATAGAGTGGCTAAGGTGTCCTAAAATGTGGCGAGATGTCACATTTTATGATAATATGAGAATAGTGTGATCATGTTTCTTCTCACAACTTTGTATTATATATATATATATATATACATATATATATATATATATTGTTATACCCAACCGTGAATCAAACCACTTTCAAATCGCCCGCCTACTACTCACGGCTTCGAACAGGACTCGTAGCCATCATACGTATTCCCAACGTTCAAGTTCGAACCTTACCATGGAACTATTGGTCCCGCCTTCCTCGGGTATATAAGATGAAACCGGCTGTCCGCCCCCGCACACGGCCTCCCACTCACACAACCCAGGCCTCACGTACTTCTCGCTGTATATTGATACCTTACTGTTCTGTTTGTAAGTACAGTATTAATCAATCTTGGACTTGTATATTAATACTTTTGCATGTTTTGAAATTTTGTTATTTCTCTTGTATGTACTTATTCATGTTAAATGTTCCAGTGTATTTTGAGTCTATGATCGTAAATGTCAAACAGTAAAGCTTTATTTTTTCTTTATTTGTAAATATAGTTTATTAAAGTTTCGTGCAGACGTCTATCTTACTTCCATCCTTACATTCAGTCTCAAATATTGCTTTTCCTCGGAACGTACGTTTATCTACCTAAATTATCTATACGTTCCACTTTATTGTTGTGGGCTTGCTTCCCAACTGGAACTCGACTTACTCCTAGACTCGACTTAAGTTCCACTCTTTACATTAACTCAGGCCAAACCAAGCAAGCAACCCATGACAATTGGGGGCTTGCCAAGGGATGGTAATCTATATTTACGTGAAATAGATTAGTAACCCTTAGGTAATATCGAAGTCTGCTTACCACTTAACGTCAATTATCGGTAATACGTGCGATTGTCACTTTATTCATTACCATACACTCACTGTCACTGAACTATTTATGCTTTATTTATGTTTCCAATATTTCGTTAGGTTAGATGATAGGATGTAAATTTATAAGTGTTCGATTGTGTTTAATCATCAATATTACGTTAGGTTAGATGATAGCATACAGAATTTTAAGGTGTCAATTATTCGAAGTGTATGAGACCCCGACATTCATATGTCCGACATATTCAATCGGTTCCAAAGGAGAACCTCTATTCAATAAGTTGGCAGTAACTTACCCAAGTAATTTACCGGTATTCAACTACAACCTCCCTCCCGAGTTAACTAGCGATCTTCCTAAACCACCCACTTGCTGTAGCCCTAAACGTCGAACAATAGTTACTGTCCCTAGGAGATTTATACTATCCCCCACAGCTTCGAAAGTTAACTATACCTGCAGAGTAAGCCGTGTCTTCTAAGATTCAGACCTTTAGTTAGCCATATTCTGATTCAGCGACAGTCTATGTGTGAGCTATTCTCTTTCCTATCGGGAATCCTCGAAGCAGACTATACGTAAGTTACGGGCGTATAGTCTGAGCGCTGAACCTTAGTATACACACCGTCTATAGAATAAATGTTCCCCCCGAACAGGGAATTAGTAAATTTTCTGTGTGTGAAGTCCAAGAATTTTTTTATACTAATTTTCCTGGAGTGGAATTCTCGTGTATAGACACTCACAATGCCTTTCAATATAGAAACTTTTGTCAAAAATTCCTCAGTGGATCAGTTAGGGTATAATCTAAAAAAGGATGATTGGAGACTGTTGGCTCAAACCTACCAAATCAATGCTCCTGCTAGATTACGTAAAGATGAACTCAAACGAGTGGTCATCGAATTCCTCGTAGATTCGCTGGTACTGGATGCAGATGCATTCAAACTACTACACCAGGAGAGTGTTCGTGATGTAACTGAAGGAGACCCTGTAAGTGATAGTGATCCCCCCTTGCAGCCTGAAGCACGCGCTCCCCCCAATTTCCCTTCAATAAATCAGTAGTATCTTTAGAATTAGAGAAAATTAAACTAGAGAGAGATAGAATGAGACAAGAACGAGAAGAAAAAGAGAAAGAACGAGAAGAAAGAGAGAAAGATCGGGAGCTTGAATTACTGAGAATAAAAGAGCGTGAGAAAGAAAGAGAGGATCGTGAGAAAGAACGAGAGGATCGTGAGAAAGAATGAGAAGAGAGAGAGAACGTGAATTTGAGCTGAGAAAGGAGGAACGTGACAGATAAAGACAGTGTGAGCGTGAGAGAGAGCTCGAAGTCGAGTACCAGCGAAAGTTAAATTTGGCTGACATAGATAGGAAAAATAAATATGTCCATTATTAAATAACCAAATTGCCTCTCTTCCTAACTTCAATGAGTCAGACCCAGAATACTCTTTTAGGCAATTTGAACGTCTAGCTGAACTGGCCCGTAGAAGAATGGGTGTGGATCATACAAAGCAAATTGGTAGGAACAGCTGCCGAAGTCTTCAACAGTCTTGAGGAATATTCATCCTATGAAATAGTCAAATCTAGTATCCTCAATGCCTATCAAATTACTCCTGACCAAATCTGCTAACTCGACATTTGTCGAATTTGCCTCTGAAAAACTCAGAATCTTTAAGCAATGGCTCTCTGCCACTAAAATAGACTTACGATCAACTCGTTAACTTGATGGTCTTTGAGGAATTTAATCGCAGAATTCCATTCCACATCATGCTTTATTTAGATATTAATTTCATAAATGGGAAAGATGTACTCAATTTAACTGAGGCAGCATTACTTGCCGATCAATACGCAGTGCTTAATAAATTGAACGTACATGTCACGTGGGTCACGTGACGAAGCTTGGAGAATGTCAGCGCGGACGTTTCGTCCACCGCTACCACGTGATTCGGCCCGTGATGGAGCTTGCAGTCAGCCTAGCACACCTGACCGGCCGAAGGAATGTCAACGTGAGGTCATGCTTAGCTTCCAAGTACGAGGTCACCGCTACTGCTGTGCGCATGCGCAGATCGTCTCCTCGCCCACTCTCCCTCCCCCTCCCAGGTCCACAAGGAAGGGCATGGAGAACCTGGTTTGCACTTGCTTTCCGACGCTCGTCGTCGTCGACGGACCAGGAGAGACCTGTCTGCTTGCCGAGCAGGACACTTCAGCCTCTCTCCCCACTCAGGAAAGTTACAATTTTTATAATTAAATTTTTGTGTAAGCTAAATTTAGCCTGTGTTATTCCGAATAAACACATCTTAGTTGGTGTGACGTATGTTTTTCTCTCGCCTTCTCAAATTTCCCGAGTATTCCCGTTCGAACCTATTTGACAGTACAGCGGGGAAGTAATGTTGTAAAGCCATCAGTAGGTTCCCTGGCCACTCCCGATAATAAGAAGGCAGGAAAGACCTCTATCCCTACCCCCCTCTACTCTTCCTGTAGTTACTGTAAGAAACCTGGCCATCACATCACTCAATGCCCAGAGACAGGTTGCTGAGTGTCAAAGTGCCCGAGTGGATCAAAAGCACCTACCCTGAGTACTGGATCAAAATCTTACGGTCCTCGTAAACCTGTGACCCATGTAGTAAGAAGTAACTTTCCCCTCTGCGAAGATGCTTTTAAAGACTTCAAATCCCATGGTAAATTTTTCACTACTGAGAAAAGCCCTTCCAATTTCAATCCAATGAGGTACTCCTCTTACCAGTCCTAGGGACCCCTCTTTCCCTCAATTCCAGAGCCCTTATGTAGTTTCTCATCGGCTGGATAAGCAAAATTACGTAGTCCTCACTCCTGACCGTCGTAAAGACTCTAGACTCGTACACGTCAATCTCATGAAAGAGTATGTCCGTAGAAAGCCTACTGATGTGCTAGAAAGACCTATATCATGCATTGTAAAACCCTCCCTTACCGATGAACCTAACATACGAGAAGTCGTTACGACGACTCTAAAGTCCAACTCTGCCCTCCTTGCAGACCCTCATGACAAAGAATTGCAAACTAATGCTCTTCCTATTCGCCAGACCCCTTATCACCTCTACCCCCATAAGGCAGAGAGGATGACGCCGCCGTCTCCGCCACAACTCCTCCTCCATCACGGCTCCACTCACCTCCCTCTTCAGTCCCACGGAGAAATTCGTCTGGTCTCCAGTCTGCCAACGCTCCTTCGAGACCCTTCGGCAGTTCCCGAGCGGCGAGCCGGTGTTGAAGACCCCCGACTACTCCCACCCCTTCGTCCTCCACGTAGACGCATCGGGAGAAGGGATAGGAGGGGTCTCGCTGCAGGAAGCCGACCACAACCCTCTTATCTTCGTCGAGAGGGCCCGTATTTTCAATCAACGAGTCCTCCGATGGGCCCTTGTCCTCCAAGCCTTCAGATTCCTCATGGTCCACATCAGAAGAGAAGACCATCTAATTGCTGACGTCCTGTCTAGGGGAGCGACCAGCCTCCTAGACGATTCGCGGTGGCTATGGACTCTCTAGTCCAGCTGCTCCCCGTTACGCTGGACTTCCGTCGGGGGGGGGGGGGTTATAGCCAACCGTGAATCAAGCCACTTTCAAATCGCCCGCCTACTACTCACGGCTTCGAACAGGACTCGTAGCCATCATACGTGTTCCCAACGTTCAAGTTCGAACCTTACCAAGGAACTATTGTCCCCGCCTTCCTCGGGTATATAAGGTGAAACCGGCTGTCCGCCCCCGCACATGGACTCCCTCTCACACAACCCAGGCCTCACGTACTTCTCGCTGTATTTTGGTGCCTTGCTGTTCTGTTTGCAAGTGTAGTATTAATCAATCTTGGACTTGTATATTATTACTTTTGTATGTTTTGAACTTTTGTTATTTCTCTTGTATGTATTTATTTATGTTAAATGTTCCAGTGTACTTTGAGTCTATGATCGTAAATGTCAAACAGCAAAGCTTTATTTTTCTTTATTTGTAAATATAGTTTATTTAAGTTTCGTGCAGACGTCTATCTTACCTCCATCCTTACTTACATTCAGTTTCAAATATTGCTTTTCCTCGGAACGTACGTTTATCTACCTAAATTATCTATACTTATCTTGCTTCCCAACTGGAACTCGACTTACTCCTAGACTCGACTTAAGTTCCACTCTTTACATGAACTCAGGCTAAACCAAGCAAGCAACCCATGACAATATATAGACACATATATATATATATATATATAATATATATATATGTATATATATGTATATATATATATATGTATGCATATATATATAGATATATACATACATATATATATATATATACATATATTACATATATATATATATATATGTATATATATATATATATATTACAGGTGAAAAATGTAATCACACATTTGTCAATAACGTAGAAACCACTGTTGGAGTAGAAAAGACTGGAAACGGGGAATCTATATATTTCGATTGCAAACTGCAATCCTCTTCATCTACTGAAGAGGATTGCAGTTTGCAATCGAAATATATAGATTCCCCGTTTCCAGTCTCTTCTACTCCAATAGTGGTTTCTACGTTATATATATATATATATATATATATATATATATATATATATATATGTGTGTGTGTGTGTGTGTGTGTGTGTGTGTGTGTGTGTGTGTGTATATATATAAATATATATATATAAATATATATATATATATATATATATATAGAGAGAGAGAGAGAGAGAGAGACATATATATATATATACACATGTGAGAATAAACACCTTGTGAGATCGAAACCTTTATTAGTACTACGTTTCGCTTGTTACAGCTTTTTCAAGTACAGACATGACACACACTCTGAGCACATATAAGCCAACAGGGAAGGAACTGGGAGAGGTTATCAGGGAGGGGTGGGTGGTAGGTGGAGGGGGAGGAGGGGGACGGGTGGGACTTGGTGGAGACAAAGGAGGACATTTCGGACAGTTTGTTGAAGTGGACTAAGGTGTAGTCATAGGTTTCTACCTCAGAGCTCTCAGAATTTGTAGCCCTGAATTCTTAGAGGACGAGTTTAGGCACATAAAGGAGGTTTTTCATAAATTAAAATATCCAGAGTGCATCATCCACCAGTGTAAGAAAAAGGCACTCAAAATAATGGAAGGGCGGGAACCAACAAAAGATCCAGCTAGGAGGCTTATCCTTCCAGCCAGCAGCGTCACCGCCACCCTCACCCGGACACTTGGGCGTTGCAACATTCAGGTAGTGGGCCAGTCCACCAGAACTATCAAAGAGCTTTCAAGAAGGAATGACAGCCAGGACGAGATGTGGGGAAAAAACGCTGGTGTCTACCGCATACCCTGTGCTGGATGTGATAAAGTATACATCGGCGAGACTTCCCGTGACCTGAAGACCCGGATCCGGGAGCATCGCTACGATTCCCGGAACAACATCACCACCAACGCCTGTGTTATCCACCGGAACACCAACGACCACCTGATGGATTGGGATAACGCAGAACTTCTGTTTAGTGAACCAGATAGGATGAGGAGAAAATGCCTCGAAGCGGCCGCCATTCAAAGCTTCAAAACCATTGAGCAGAACAGAGGCATGTTTAACATCGCCCCTCCTATAATCCATCTGTTACCCGCATTAAATAAATGTATGAAATGTCCCCCTTAGTCCACTTCAACAAACTGTCCGAAATGTCCTCCTTTGTCTCCACCAAGTCCCACCCGTCCCCCTCCTCCCCCTCCACCTACCACCCACCCCTCCCTGATAACCTCTCCCAGTTCCTTCCCTGTTGGCTTATATGTGCTCAGAGTGTGTGTCATGTCTGTACTTGAAAAAGCTGTAACAAGCGAAACGTAGTACTAATAAAGGTTTCGATCTCACAAGGTGTTTATTCTCACAGTCTTGTCGGCTTTTGCCATTGTGATTCATATATACACATGTATGTATATATATATATATATGTATATATATGTGTATATATATATATATATATACATATATATATAAAGCAGTCATTCAGTCAAATCAGCCATCCTAAGTCCACTGCTGAATAAAGGCCTCCTTCATAGCATTCCATGATTCACACGACCACGCTAACCTCTGCCACGTCATTCCTGCAAACTTCTCTATCTCGTCTCTCCATATTCTGTCTGGTCTCCCTCTTCCACGCTTCCCATCTCGCGGCGTCCACTCAGTAACACACTTGCTCCATCGCTCATCAGTCCTTCGCACCAACTTACCTGCCAAATTCCACTTCCTCGATTTTACTGCCTCCACAATATCTTTCACTCTAGTCTGCTCTCTCACCCAACTTCTCTCTCTCGGTCTCTCAGCGTTATTCCCATCATTGATCTCTTCATTCTCCTATGTGCAGTCCTTAGCTTTGTTTTCATCGCCTTCGTCAGTTTCCAAGTCTCACACCCATAGATTATCCAAATGGCTAGTTACTATTCTTAGCCTTTTAGTAGGTACAATCTCTACTTCTCATGTTACAAACACTTCTGATTTAATAGACAAACTCCATCGTTAATTTATTTATTAAAGTCCCCATAGATGATTATTTTTCCTTTAAGATGAATTTAATAAACATGTTCTTCCATTACCATCATATACATTGATTAAAGTAATTAAGGTATGTGTTAAAGACTGTAAGTTTTAATTCAATAGTAATTTCTATTCCCAAAATTTCGGCATGAGTATGGGAAACCCTTTATCCCCAGTTTTGAGTAATTTATACATGGAATTTTTCGAAACAAAAATATTGCATAAAATCTTCCCTCCTAACATCCCCTGACTTAGGTATATTGATGACATTTTATATATTTGGCCAGAAGATAAAAATGTGTATGATTTCTTAACCAAATTAAATACCATTGTAGATTCCATTGAATTTACTTTAGAAATTTAAAATAATGGTGCCTTACCTTTCTTAGATTGCACTATCCTACGTCATGATTACCTTAAATTTAAAGTATATCGAAAACCAACCAATGTAAGCTCATACATTCATTATTATTATTCTCATCCAAATAGTGCTGAACGTTCATTCTTCTATGTTTCTTAGAGCTTTCCGTATCTGTAGTCCTGAATTCATTAATGAAGAAATCAGAAATGTTTTTAACACTGGGTTAAAATTGAAATACCCTAAACAATTCCTTGATATTGCTTACAATTTTGCAAGGAAATAATTTTTAACTTCCCAACCAAAATCATCTTTCAGTTATCATAATGTTTTAATTTTGCCATTTCAAGAAAAATTGTTAAGTGCCACAGAATTATTAAAAAGATTTAACGTAAAGGTAATTTTTAAGAATAATAGTACAGTAAAACATATGCTCATCAACAATGGTATCTAAGTATAAATAGAAAAAATGAAATAAAAAATGTCTAAATTGCCTCGGTCACGGTGGTGTTTTGGTAACACTCCGTAGGTATTTTTATGATGCACCAGGATGATGCAAGTGAGACATATTGTGAATTGTCTGCTACTGCGATGGCAGGAAACAACACTGCTAAGCAGCGAAGATGGAGGCACATGTGGAAGTGGTTAACAACCACCAAGGGTGTGTCCAAGAAGGATTTTAAAGAGGACAAAGCGTTAGCGGCCAGACTTAGAGACGAGCACAGTAAAAAAAATCCCTGGTTTGTATACAGACGTCAAAATGTTTAACGTGAAAGCGTCTATACAGGAGTTCCAAAGGAAGGTGATTGCTTTCAAGGCAACCCTAGAGAACGATAAAGAATTCGAATATGACGACGCCATGTTTGACGGGTTGGGGTGTTCCGATGAAGCCATATCCGACAGCGACTCAGAGGCGTTCATGCGCCATTACTTCTCAGGGTACAAGAGTTTCGTTAAACATGGCGCAAAATCCGATCACAGGAACTTTCAGATGCACTTCCTAGACAGGTTATATAGGGCGTCAAAAAGAACCGCTGTTCGCAACAAATACGCTGTTAGAAGTGTAAGGACTGCTATTAAGCGTAAGAGTTAGGTGAAAAAGGAGGCCGTTTCGCGTGCCGCTCTTGGACCAGCAGAGGATTGCCGGAGCACCGTGAAGACAAAGAAACAGGCAGCGGAAGAGAAAAGGCTTCTAAAACGCGCTATCCATGAGGAGAAGAAACGGCTGGTTGAAGAAGAAAAGGCCAAGAAAAAAACAGAAGACAGAGAAAAGGGCAGAAAAGGAGAGACTGAAACAAGAGTACAGGCGTCGTGTGCAAAGTGAGAGAAAGGTGGCAGCCGCAATCAAGTTAGGGAAGAAGTCTGAATAGGACGAGGATGACAAAAGAACATTAGCTGAGATTAGAGGGGTTAGGGACGTTAAGTATCGCAGTAAAGGCGAGAAGAACTCCGTTTCTGACTTAGTTGGGGGTCTAAGCGAAACAGATGGCAAGGTGACGGCTCATCGGCTAAAGACAATAGTAGAACACAGATGCAAGATGTGTCAGGCTCTTCTGTGGAAGAAAGAGAACCCTTACATTTGTTGCTATGACGGGCAAGTTGACGTGAAAGAACTGTCAACTATAAAGAACGGTGAGCTAAAGTCACTGTTCGACGGGTCGTCTGAACTATTTAAAAAGTTCCTCGACAACATCGTCGGGTTCAATTTGATGTTCTCATTAACGTCGTTCTCAACCTCCGATAAACTGGAGAATACAGCAGAGAAGAGTATGTGCTACAAGATCAAGGGTATGGTGTACCACAAGGTGGGCACACTAAAGACTCATAGGACGTCATGAGAAGGCATGCACCCTGAGGATCTGCTAACAGAGTGTAAAGAAAAGGACGAACGTATGATTGGCAACGTGGACGAGTTATTCAAACCCGTAACGAATAACCCTTTGTTGGTTACAAATGATGGGTTCTTGGACCTTTACTTTTACCATAGCCGTGATCATTGGGTTAACAAAGGGGCGGAGCCGCAGGCCAAGCAACCTGGCGTAGCCAGGTGCGGCGAAGCCGATGCTTGTTGAAGTTAAAAGAGGATGCATTTATAAAATTCCTTACAAAATGTGTAATCAATTCTACATAGGTCAAACATGTTGAATCAAATAGTCATCCTATTGATTGGGGGTAATGCCCATGCCATCTATCACACCAATAACATAATATTAAGAAACTTTAGAGTGCAGTTTGATCCATACCACCAGTGATCAAAATACAAACTTACACAAAGGCTTATACAAACTTGACAATTTTATCTCCCAAAAAATAAGTAGAAGAATAACAAGGTAAAATGTAACCCAGCGACTGTGACCTGAAGTCACCCCTCCCTCTCCGAAGAGCGTAAGAAAAGCTGATATAATTACCTGATGGTCACCACCTGTTCTACTATAGAGGTAAAGACAAAGAAAGATCTAGTGGAGTAGGATTCTTGATAAAACGAGAAGTTGCTGGTAACGTAGTCAAATTCAGTAGTTTATCAGACAGGGTAGCTTGGATTGTGATTAGGCTGTGTAAAAGGTACACTCTAAAAATAGTTCAGGTTTATGCACCAACTTCACAGAGCTCAGACGATGAAATTGAGTCTTTATATGATGATTTAAGTCAGGTAATGGATCAAGAAAAAAAGTACACATTGGTAATAGGCGACTTTAATGCTAAATTGGGGAAGAAGATGTGCGATGAGACGTGCATTGGTAAGTTTGAAGTAGGTGAAAGAAATAACAAAGGTGAGATGTTACTCAATTTTGCAGAGAACTACAACATAATGAACACTTTCTTCCAAAAGCGTGAAGGTCGTAAATGGACGTGGAGAAGTCCAAATGGAACAACAAAGAACGAAATAGAATTCATATTAGGAGATGAGAGCAAAAGCGTTAACAATGTTACTGTGATAAATAAAGTCAACATAGGTAGTGACCATAGAATGATAGGTTGCACAGAGCCGAGAGAAATAAAATAATTTTAAGAAAGAAAATAAGCCTTGCAAAGGTTAAGGATAAAAAGAAGAAATTTCAGTTAGAAATTAAAAAAGATTCGAAGCTCTAAAAACTAATGAGGACACCGTGGAAGACATTAATTTGAATTTAGTGAATATCATTTTACTGTATGGGTCAGAGACTTGGACTATGACAAGGAAGATGTAGTCGGAGATTGGAGCTGAAGAAATGAGGGTATTGAGAATAATTATGGAGATCACCATAAGAGACAGGATTAAAAACAAGAAAACAAGTTGAGCCGATTGTTGGAATTACAGAAAGAAACAGCTTGAGATAGAGGGAGGTAGATATCCAAGGAAGTATTTGGAGAGAGAGTTGACACCGAGAATTGACACCTTGACGTGGTGGATAGGCTTGAGAATCTTGATGACTACAAAAGCTATGTCGATAGAGAGACAATCTCTGCAGGGTCACCCATATCGAACAGGATTTGTAAGAAAGATCAGACAAAGAGCAGCTCACACGTACAGTCGCAGGACCCTAGGTAGTGACCATAGAATGGTAGGTTGCACAGATAAATTCAATTTCAGAGCCGAGAGAAATAAAATAATTTTAAGAAAGAAAATAAGCCTTGCAAAGGTTAAGGATGATAAGAAATTTCAGTTAGAAATGAAAAATAGATTCGAAGCTCTAAGAACTAGTGAGGACACCGTGGAAGATATTAATTTTGATTTAGTGAATATCATTGGGGAATCGGCAGAGAAAGTAGGAAGTACAATAACATTAGAGAAAACAAATACTCCCAAGCTACAAATGACCTAATAAAAAGAAGAATGACCATGAAGAATAAAAGCAGGAGAGACGAAATAGAAAGAGTAGAACTAAACAAGCTTATTAACAAAAGACAGAGATTAGAGAAAAGAAAGAGAAACATGGATGAAATAGAGGAAACTATTCGGAAGGCTAAAAGTATTAAAGTGACCGAGCGCAACTTTTGTTATATATTTGTATGGTCGAGTTACATACACACACACGAAAGTTTGCGTTCAACCCATCTCCAGTATGATAATACAATTGGAAGTATACGAACGCAGGAAAGTATTTGTACAACACTGAATGGGTTCCAGTGATTAGAGATACATTTTAACAACCACAATGCACTTTAATTCTAACCAATCAACATCGGGAGACCCAATAGAGGCCGACATACAGAAATTGAAATGCGGTACTGCCAAGGACTTGAACCAGGTAATCACATGACAAGTGCTGTAGTGACTTACCAACTACGCTATCAAGAGAGATATAAGTTGAGCGCAACTTTTCTTATATATTTGTATGCTCGAGTTACATACACATCCCCGAAATTTTGCGTTCAACCCATCTCCCCTATGATAGTACAATTGGAAGTATACGAACGCAGGAAAGTATTTGTACAACAATGAATGGGTTCCAGTTATTAGAGATACGTTTTAACAACCACGATGCACTTTGATTCTAACCAATCAATATTGGGAGACCCAATGGAGGCCGACATGCAGAAATTCAAATGCGGTACTGCCAAGGACTTGAACCAGGCAATCACATGACAAGTGCTGTAGTGACTTACCAACTACGCTATCAAGAGAGATATAAGTTGAGCGCAACTTTTTTTATATGTTTGTATGCTCGAGTTACATACACATACACGAAATTTTGTGTTGTATATATTCCAGGAAAGAATCGTAGTGGAGAGTTGATGGTGGAAATGTGTCTAGAAAGAGAGTTGATGATAGCAAATACAGTGTTTCGGAAGAAAGTCAAGCATAAGTACACATGGGAGAGGGTGGTGGATGGAAGGGTAGTAGATAGAGCGTTAATGGATTATGTAGTGGTAAATAGGATTATGATAGGAAGAGTTAAGGATGTACATGTGCTAAGGGGAGAGGGTGGGGGAATATCAGATCATTTTTTGGTGGAAGGTAAGTTGAGAGTGGAGGATAGATGGAGAAAGAGGAAAGGGACAAAAGGTAGGGAGGTGTTTAGAGTGAACTCTTTAAATGAAAAGGAAAAGGAGAAGGAGTACAAAAAGAAGCTGAAGGAGGAGTGGGAGGGAGTGAAGGATAGAGTAGAGCTAGGTGTGGAGGAGGAATGGGGATGGTTCAAGGAGGGAGTCACAAAGTGTGCAAGGATGGTGTGCGGAACAAGAAGGATGGGAGGAAATAGAAGGAAGGGTAGTGAATGGTGGGATGAGGAAATGAAGAAGGTTGTAGAAGAGAAGAAGCGAGCTTTCACAGATTGGTTACAAAATAGGACGAGGGAGTCATATGAGAGGTACAAAGAAAAGAAAAGAGAAGTAAAGCAAAAGGTAAAAGAGGCAAAGAGGAGAGCAGATGTGAAGTGGGGTAAGAGTATGACAGAAAATTTTGAAAGTAATAAAAAGATGTTTTGAAAAGAAACTAAGAGAGGAAGAGGAGGCGAATCAAGTAGAGAGGAAAAGGTAAAAGGTGCAGATGGAGATATGATAATGGAAGAGAAGGTAGTAAGGGGAAGATGGGCAGAATATTTTAGGGAGTTGCTAAATGTGAAGGAAGATAGGGAGGGAAAGATAGCTGCAGTGGGAAAGGCTAAGAAAATGACCGTGATGAGTGAGGAAAATGGAGGAGAAATAAGGAAGGATGAAGTGAAGGCAGTTGTTAAGATGATGAAAGCAGGTAAGGCACCTGGTCTGGATGGATGCCATGCAGAATGTCTAAAAAAAGGAGGTATAGTGATGGTGGACTGGCTGGTGGTTATTTAATGTTTGCTGGAGAGAGGGTAGAGTGCCGGAGGACTGGAGGAGTGCCTGTATAGTTCCTCTTTACAAGGGAAAAGGGGAAAAGTGTGAATGTAGTAGTTTCAGAGGGTATTAGCTTGTTAAGTGAAGTTGGGAAGGCTTATGGGAGGATCTTGATTGAGAGGATTAGGAGAGGAACAGAGGGAGTAATTGGTGAGGAACTGTGTGGATTTAGGACGGGTAGAGGTTGTGTAGATCAGATCTTTGTGGTAAGACAAATATGTGAGAAAGCTATAGGAAAGGGGAAGGATGTTTTTTTGGCTTTTATGGATCTGGAAAAGGATTACGATAGGGTAGACAGAAAGGCACTGTGGGAGGTTATGCAGATATACGGGATAGGAGGAAAGCTTCTAGGAGCTGTCAAGAGTTTTTATGAGAGTAGTAGAGCTTGTGTCAGGATAGGAAATGGAGAGTGAGTGGTTCGAGGTAAAGGTGGGACTTCGTCAAGGATGCGTTATGTTGCCCTGGCTGTTCAACTTATACATGGATGGGGTAGTGCGAGAGGTAAATGCAAGGGTAGTGGGTCAGGGATTGGAGATGGTTAAAGAAAATGGAGAAAAGTGGGAGGTGAGCCAGCTGTTGTTTGCGGACGACACTGCGCTTGTGGCAGGATCGGAGGAGGGATTGAGAAAGTTGGTGACAGAGTTTGGGAGAGTATGTGATAGAAGAAAGCTAAAGATAAATGTGGGTAAAAGTAAGGTGATGAGATGTACAAGGAGTGAAAGTGGCAGTAGACTGGAAGTGAGCATTAAGGGAGAGCGACTGGAGGAAGTGGATAGTTTTAGATACTTGGGTGCAAATGTGGCAGGAAAAGATGGAGTGAAGGTGGAGGTAGAACGTAGATTGAGAGAAGCGAGTAAATGCCTTGGTGGATTGAAGAGTGTAATGAGGAATAGACATTTGGGAATGGATGCTAAGAGGAGACTGTATGAAGGAGTGATTGTGCCAACAGCACTGTATGGAGCAGAAACATGGAACATAAGAAAGGAAGAGAGAAGGAGTTTGAATGTGTTTGAGATGAGGTGTCTGAGAAGTATGATGGGGGTTACTAGGCTAGATAGAGTGAGAAATGAGGAGGTGAAGCGAAGAACGGGGTGGAAAGGGAGTTGGGATATAGGGTTGATGAGAGAGTATTAAGATTATTTGGACACATGGAAAGAATGAGTGAAGAAAGACTAGTAAAAGAGGTATGGAAGGCAGATGTGGAAGGAGTGAACATGAGGGGACGTCCTAGGATGAGGTGGATGGATGGGGTGAAGGGGGCTTTGGGGAAGAGAGGAATGTCTGTTGAGGAAGGACGGGAGAGGACAGAAGACAGTTGTGAATGGAGAATGGTTGTATATGGATGATGTTGTGACTGCATGAGGAGGAATGGGCGGGGGGATGGGGGGTGAGGTAGTATGTGTGAGCAAAATTTGACACAGCCCGAAGGGATTTCTCCCCCGTCTTCTCCTTTTATGCGTGGGGAGACGGAGAGGGGTGTCGCCGATTTAATGAAGCGGCCTTGCTGTGGATGTGCTGTGTCTTGTGACACTGCTTGTGACCCAGGGCAGTGGACAAGGTACAGGGATGACCCGTCATACAGGAGGTGCTAAGATGAGAGGGAGGGTGGAGTGGTATGGAGTGTATTCAGGGATGGAATGGGTGGGAATGATTTTATGCCTTTTTCTTTTTGGCTACCTCCCTTGTAAGGGGAAAATAAGCCTTGGTATATGTATGTATATATATATATATATACATATACATATGTATATACATATATATATATATGTATATATATATATATATATACATATATATATATATATATATTTAGGGCGCAGATTCTCACTAATACACACGGAGTTAAACACGACAGCATTTTGGCACTGGTTAATCTTCTTACTGAGATTTTCAATTTTCCTCACAGTAGGTCTCATTTCAGGAGGGTGGGCAAATACAAGCCTTCCATAGTCATCTGTCTATCTTTACATGTATTTTTGTGACTGGGAACATTTCTTTTGTGTTTAAATTATTTATCATAAGTTTCTTGTTCCATTGCATTTCTTATATGTCTGTTGTCATCCTTCGGGATATATTTATTTGTATTTGTGATGGTACAGACTGAATTTATGTTTTTCGTGTTATTAGACTTGTCGACTTGCCTTTACGTGTGCCAAAAATTAACCGAGAGCCACTACGCCCATGAACGTACTTTGTTACGGTGGCATCGTGCCTTCGTAAACAATCAGTCTCAATCCCGTATAGACCTGACCACTATTCATAGTCCTAGAATATTTCGGCACACCTCAGCAAAACCATAACAAAATATATATATATATATATATATATATATATATATATATATATATATATATATATATATATATATATTAATATTAATGAAACGGAAGTCATGAGTATTACGAGGAATGAAAGGAACATAGAAATAAGAATAGGAGAGACCCAGTAGAAAGAAGTGAATTTTAATATCTAAGAGAAATCTAATATCTAAGAGAAACTTAAATTAATGACAGAATTAATCAATCTAGTAAGAACTTTGGTATGCTTTTGGAGTTGTTCACAGACTGCTATGTCCTTAGAAGATGCAAGGTGCTGATGTATAAAACAGTATTAAGACCAATCTTGTTTTATGGATCAGAAACATGGACGCTGACGATCAAAACAAAGAGTAAAATCGTTGCAGCAGAAATGAAAATTCTGAGGAAAATCAAAAGAATGTCTAGACTAGACCAAGTGAAAAACATGGACATAAGAGCAGAATTAAATGTATAGAATATACTAGAACATATAGAAGAATATCACCTGAGATGGTATGGACACATTCAGAGGATGAAGGATAAGAGATTGCCCAGGGCTGCACTTCATATGCAGCCGGAACGTAGAAGACAGGTAGGCAGGCCTAGAAAAAGATGGATGGAAGGAGTTAAGGAAGCTTTGGCGATTCTAAAAAATCTTGCAGAGATACTGCAAAATGAAGTCTACAGAGATAAAGAAAAAGTAGAGAAATTAGGAAACGAAGACCACTGTCTGACAGGAGATAATCCTGTCAGGCGGCTAGTAAGGTAAGAATATATATATATATATATATATATATATATATATATATATATATATATGTGTGTATATATATATATATTTATAAAAATATATATATATATATATATATATATATATATATATATGACAATAGGTGAACTGGGAAAGCTTACAAAAAAATAGTGAAGAAAGATCAAAGATCTTATGTGGGAATTACGTCCGTGGCACTCCGTGGGGTGCTGGGAGGGTCAGTTGTCCACCCAGTGAAGCTAGAGCCACGGAGGTCGTACCTCCCTGTACATTTATGGATGGAGCCTTCTCTCGAATATGGAGGGCCTCCAGGATCTCCAGATATATATATATATATATATATACCTTTAGGGCAAAGTCTTTCTCTTAAACAATTACTGTTGAATGCTAAAGCACAAGTGGCATCAATAATTTTTAGAGAACATTTCTCTAACTTTCTAAGTATCATTCTCTCTTCATGGTTCAAACTCTGGAGGAAAGTACGAAAGTCGTCAGATTGGTTTTCCATTTTATACCGACAGCTGTTTCAACCATTTCACATGGTCGTCTTCAGGGTAAAACTGATTACAAAAGTGAAAAACATTAGAATATAAAGGTCCGTGGGCCGTACAAACAACAGAAAAGTAATAGAAATGGTGGAAAATGATTGGTGGGAATATGCGGGTGGGCGGGGCCAGGAGGGGGGGGGGCCCTAGTCCAACGATGGGCTTATGTCGCGTCTTGTCGGGTTGTCATTTCCGGTGAGCAAATGTCTAGATGCACCCTCTCGCCGGGACCTACGGGGAGCTAATGTCACGTCTTGTCGTCTTGGAACTTCCAGTGGGCAAATGTCACGGTGTGCGAATCTGTTTTTTCTATTGGAAGGGAGGACATGATCCGATGACTTCTGGACGTTTAATGTAGGCTGATGTAAAGTAATACTAACTGTCTCGTCAATTATTAAGCGTCCGTAATTAGAGTCTGTGTGAATAATTTCGGTGTCCCTGATGAGGTCTTCCAAACGCGGCTTCTTGTCATGTGTGTCATGTGTGTCAATGTAATGCAGATTGAACATTTTTAGAAGCTCCGCATGGGATACGAACCCTGACCCGTGCGTCGAAAATCACGCACGGGTCAGGGTTCGTATCCCATGGCGGAGCTTCTAAAAATGTTCAATCTGTCTTAAGAAACATACACAACTTGTCGGAAGGCTCGCCTAATACGGGATTAGATGAAATTGAGATTAGATCTTCCAATGTTACGTGAAGCGTGGTCGGGGACTAGTACAGTCCTTTTGAACCATCACCGTAGCATGGTTGCTAACGTCTTGGCCTCGTGATTTTCGACGCACGGGTCAGGGTTCGTATCCCATGGCGGAGCTTCTAAAAATGTTCAATCTGTCTTAAGAAACATACACAACTTGTCGGAAGGCTCGCCTAATACGGTATTAGATGAAATTGAGATTAGATCTTCCAATGTTACGTGAAGCGTGGTCGGGGACTAGTACAGTCCTTTTGAACCATCACCGTAGCATGGTTGCTAACGTCTTGGCCTCGTGATTTTCGACGCACGGGTCAGGGTTCGTATCCCATGGCGGAGCTTCTAAAAATGTTCAATATATATATATATATATATATATATATATATATATATATATATATATATATATATATTATATACCTACGGTGAGATGATCATTTGTCCGCCCAATGGCGTGGATTATTTGTCCTTCCTGTCAAGTGAATGACCTTTCATTTCGACTGTGGCCTCTCCTAGATTTTTTTTTTTTTTTTTTTTTTTTTTTATCCTCGTGCTCGTTCTCCAATAATTTGTTTATTTGTGGTCTCTCATGTGTTCAGTGTCTGCAACACTTTCCTGTATATTCATTCATTAGATTCTTGAGAACGTCATATAAATCCTAAACGTTAGTACCAAAAGACTTACAAAGGATTACAAAGGCGGAGCATGCCGATAGGAGACCTTTTGGTCCATATCTAGGTCGGGTGCAAAAAAATCATAATGATGATAAACAAATAAATGAATAAATAAAAACAATAATAATGTAAATAATAAATAAAATAAATAAATGCATAGGTATGGTTAGATAATAAACAGGTAAATAGTAAATAATAATAATTTGACATAACTAATAATAAATGAGAAGCAAACAAATAATAATAAACAAACGGACAAACGATAACAAAAACAAAACAAAAAATAATATAAAATAAATTATAGTCATTACAGCATCTTGCTTAGGTCTTAAACACCTGTATCAAGTTACCTCTGAGTCTACGCTTTTTTAAGGAAAACAGATTCATATGTTTTAGTCGATTTTCGTATGATTTATTTTTGTTATTTGGAATCAGTTTTGTAGCTCGCCGATGTACTTTTTCCAATCTGTCAATGTCTTTAATGAGATTCGGTGACCATACGGAAACAGCATATTCCAAATGTGGACGAACTAACGATTTATATAGCTTATTAATAAGTGATGGACTTTTGAAGTCAAAAGATCGCGCAATCAGTCCTAGAATCTTATTTGCTTTCTCAGTAGTCTTTACTAGTTTGACTACCCTGCCTCATTGTTGTAATATCTTTTGCTCATCTTCTACAAAGATTTCCTCTTCAGGTACGCTGCTTGTTCACAGCGTTAATTAAGGTATCAAGAAACTGTGAATTGTCATCATAATATTATTTACAACTTTTCCTGCCAGAGGGAGAACCTTTTGTCAAAGTGCAATACAGTATATTCATCTACATATATTTCCTCTTAAAGAACGCCTCCTTGTTCGCAGCATTAAATAAGTTATCGAGAAAATTGATAGTTGTCGTCATGTTATTATTTACAACATTTCCTGTCAAAGGGAGAACCTTCTGCCAAAGTATATTCATATATATACTTGTATTCTTTGATTAGCAAATCAGAAAGCTTCCTCAACTTCAACCTCCATGTTTCTTCATTATGATTTGCTGGAAATCATTACATGGGCAGTGCGACATATGTAAAACGCCTTGCTATTACTTGTTTACCGAGACAATTAAAAAAAAATCAAACGTAACATTTCTTTTTACGCCTTCATCAATGAAAAGGACAAAATGGCAACAAACGGAGAAAGTCCAGGATAAACATTAGAGAAGCAGTGGACGTGGCACGTGGAATTCATCATGCATGTGATCGAATATGATAGTTACCACTAAGGAAAAAGAAACACGACATTCCCAAGAGTTTTTGTATAATTCACATCTTCAAGGGAGAAAACAGATAAAAGAGTGGTACCAAGGAAGTGTAAGTAGCAATAACTAGGAAAGGTCACAAACAAACAAAAAGGGAAAGGTATCAAAGTGTAAAATAAGGAAAAATAATAAAATTATTAAATAAGAAAGGTCCCTAGAGGAAAAGAAGAGGAACGGTCACAATACGTGATTAAATAAAAAAGTCACAAGAATTCATAATAATGGTGTTTGGCGGGAATTTACATCCTGTTTACAAATATTGCCAATGATGAAAATAACCCAACTTATACATGCTACCATTAACGTTGAGATTAATCCATTCAGAATGATTAATAAGACTGCTTTCTAAGATATTTCTGTTGAATTTGAATTACAAGATAAAATCTATGAAACTTTAGTCCAGTCTACGCAATAATTGAAATATTTCCTGTGCACAAATATTTATGTGTTGTTCTAACAT
Organism: Oratosquilla oratoria; assembly: GCF_046742065.1. Lineage (NCBI taxonomy): Eukaryota > Metazoa > Arthropoda > Malacostraca > Stomatopoda > Squillidae > Oratosquilla > Oratosquilla oratoria. Next base: position 6,501,097 of record NC_134816.1, read on the forward strand.
TACACTTGTGTTCCTTATTTTAGTTTATCATTCTTTTCCTGTTTGCCACAGGATTTTGCATATGCACCCACTTGAATTTATTGGCGATTTCTTAATAGGTTATTTCTTAAATGTACATGGATTATAATATACCTATTTAACACACCATGTTCTAAGTAACTAAGGAATTTGAACAAGGTTTATACTGAGAGGTGATACGAAAAGATCTTTCGTGTCATAGGGAGATTAAAGCTGAATTCTCCCTCTAAAAAAAGAAAAAGAAAAGAGAGAGAGAGAGAGAAAGAGAGAGAGAGAGAGAGAGAGAGAGAGAGAGAGAGAGAGAGAGAGAGAGAGAGAGAGAGAGAGAGAGAGAGAGAGAGAGAGAGAGAGAGAGTATTGTATTCATTATCTGGTTAGCAATATGCTACATGTAGATTTAGTAAATGCGTAGTTAGAAATTCTGTATGTGTGTTTGTACATCCGTGTTAGCGTGAATGTTCCAGAACTTCCATAATTGCCATTGGTACATCTTAAGTAATTATCAAATTAATTGTAATGCGAAAGTTGAGTGAATGGGATATAGATCCTTATTACTATCAAATTTGAAGTTGTCATGTAACTGAAAGTGTATGAATGTAAAATTTCTGCGTGCGAGTAAATAATTAAAATAATCATATAAATTAGAATTAGCAACTGTTTTTGGATCGGACTACCCGGTGCTTAGTCACGCACCACGGAGAATTCAGCGTGAGCTCATAGGGTACAGTGAGTGCATTTCCGTGACTGTGGTGAAGAGTGTGAAGACGAAGTTGTACCTTACTCCTACAATATATTAACTATTTAACGTGCAGCGTTTTTCTCCACCTTATTGTTAACCAAAACAATAAATGGTGGCCCAGGTGGGATACGAACTCAAAACTTATTTACGAAAAACAATAAATGGTGGCGCGGTGTCGAAAGTTACAAGTGCTTCTCCCCCGCCCTGCCTACCCACAGCGTCTCCGCCATTACGTGCATTGGCAGTTCTACAAGTCTCTGCATTGTTTACAACAGAGTGAAGATCTATGTGACCCTTATTCCAGTCTGCGCACCTTGTGTGAACCCAAATTGCATTTACAAGAAATTCTCTGCCCTGCAAACGGCATTCCACAATGCACTTATAAGGTCACCTCACCACGCTACCTCCAACCACGTTCATCTATACCCAAGCGTCTTCGCAGTTTTCCGTCTTCCACTCTCACCCTCACCCTCCAAGCTCGCCCCCTAGCCAACTGTCAATCATTCGTACGGTTGAGCTCACAAACAGGAAATATCAAGCATACGCGTACTTCCAGTATCATCTCCTTCTCCAAGTGGACTACGCAGTATCCAGTCTCTGCTCCACTTCTCCACTTCCCAAGTGGACTTCCGGACCACGAGCGTTTTGAAATCTTCCGCTCCAGCTTCAACCATTTTCCACGGCCGTGCTGTGCTGTGACGTGCTGTGCTGTGCCGCAACGTGACGTGACCTCCACCACCACCTCCACTTCCAGTGTCCAGCATCGTGACGTCAAACGAGGTCACCATCTTCCACCTCAACGCCACAACTGCGTGACGTGACGTCCACCACCTCCATCCGCTCTCCGTTCCTCACAACGGGGGCCGCCGACTACATCTCACGAAAACCTCCACGGCGCCCCAACCATCTCCGCCTCCCACTCCCGGCGTTACACGACGATTCAAATCGGTTCACTGAGCCCCTCCTCCATAAGTGACATTCTTGAACTTATTACTTTATACTCATGTGTTCCAGTGCAGTTATATATTAACTCGTAACATTACAGTGTTTTTGTGTGAATTAGTTAGAAATTGCTTTCACAGAACATCGTGTTATCTTTTGTTTTGTTTTTACTTCATTACTATTACTATCTACATTTTGTGTATATATATGCCATATTCAATTATTTTTCTTCATAATTCCTTATAAGTCCTATAATATTTCTTTGCATTGTGTATATTTACCTAAAATTCTGTGTGCCTTTACTAAAATCTTCCACTGTTTACAGCCAAGTTTCACTTCTCTTCCATACCACCTGTGTGTTTCTCCATCCCTCTGTGTCTTCTCTCTACATCTCAAGACGTCTTTCTTCTCATATTCCTAAGGTAAGTGGAAAACCTTTTGGCAGTGAGTACATCCCATATGACAGACATTCCTCGTGATCCTTTTCGTAGCCCCTACCTCAATATTCTACCTTCATCCACAGAATCAACACCCTCACCTCATCCCTCCCCAAATTTCTCATCGCTACTCAGTGTGTCACTAAACGACCTTCCACCCCTACCTCCTTCTCCGTTATCATCCCCAAATTTAAGCCCTACCAATATGGCTTCTTCCTCATCCCAACAACCCCGTCAACTCATGACTATTGTACATGACACGGTAGACGTACCCAAGTTTACAGGATCCAATATTCCCTTCCATTCATTCCTTAACAATGTCGAAGCGGCTATTAATCGTAGAAATTGCACTACTGATGATGAAAAACTCAGTGTCCTACGCAGCTTTGTTGAGCTGAACTCTGTAGCAGGAGACATCCTACAAACAGATGCATTTCAAGAATGTAACAATTATTCTAATTTTGTTGAATTAATTAAGTCTCACTTTGGCCAACACACTACCCTTGGTGTTCTCACTCCCCTATATGACCTTGCCTTACAAATCAACTCTCCTCCTTATGTCAGAAAGGAAAAAGCTGCAAGACTTGCTTCAGATCTAAAAGCTCGTCTAAAATCCACTCTAGAATCTTCCAACTGGGTTGATGCAGATGGAAAACTCTCCCTCAACCAGGTTGCATCCCTCTTTGCGTACTTTCGTTTTCTTTCTCTTCTCCATCCAGACACCTTAAACAAAACTAAATCCATTCAATTCACTCCAAATATGACCATCTCTACCTTGTCTCATCAGAACCAAGAGTCACCAAAGACACTGACAGACATTGATGCCCAGCCAGCCCCTATCCCCAAACCTACCTTAGCAGTTGCACGTGTGTCCCGATCTGCCTCTCGGCAAAGATCCACTTTCCGTCCCAGATCCATTTCTCGACCTAGACAAAGATCCTTCTCACGTTCAACTGTTATTTGTTACTATTGCAAAACCCCAGGCCACTATGCTAACAGATGTGCTATTCGTCTCTCCACTCCTCCCAATAAAGATTGCCCTGTCCACGGTAAATGTTTCCACACGGCTGCAGAATGTCGTGTTTTGAACTCCAACCCCTCTCAACAGACTTTCTCTTCCCGTCGGAGTTCCCCCTCTTCTTCTTCTCCTATATGACTATCTCCCTCTCCTTCTCTCAGTACAACCCCTCCTAGCATGCATATCCCATCCCCACCACCCACCCTTCCCATTTGTACTCTTTCTAACTCTAACACATGGTCCAATGGTATTTCCATTCCTGCTATGGTTCATACCTTTCCTATATCTCTCTTCATAGATACTGGTTCTCCTGTAAATAGCATAACTTCTTCCACCTTCCACAAACTCCGACTATCCTATAAGCATGTTACAATCTTGGAACCTCCCGACCTCCAACTTACTAACGTAGATGGTGTTCCATTTCCAGTTTTAGGTAAGATCCATCTTCCTATAATTCTTCATCCTAACAGTCAAGAGATTCATATCCCTCTATATGTGGCTGATGTACAGTTTCCTGCAGATGTCCTTCTGGGACTAGACACTATGCAGCAATATGGAATTAGCGTCTTTCCCCAACGTCATGGCATTGCTTACGGTCGTCATTTTAATCCAGCCCTACACTTGGCGACTACTTCTCATCCACCTTCTGCACTTCCCACTTCTGCAAAATCCCCCTCCCACAGCATGCCAACTGTGTCAGTGCCCACTATTGTTGCTCCTCCTACCCCCTCTACCCAGATTCAGAAAACTCAAACAGAGAGTACTTCCTCCCTTTCTCCTCTAGCTCCCACGTCCCAGGATACTGTACAACCATCATCTGCACCTTCTCTTCAGAATTCACTTCCTCCTTCTAGTGAGCCTACCTTGCTCAAAGTTCCCACCCGTACAAAGCGTTTGCGTTCTTCTCGCATGCCTAAATCAAGGAAAAGGAATACCAAATGTTCTCCCCCTTCTACAAAATTCTCTCCAACAGAAAGCCAGATCTCTCCTTCCTTGGTTGATTTAATAATTACCTCCTCCCCTGTCGCCGTTGTGCTTTCCACAATGTGTCATACTACCCATGCAGTGTTAACAAGAACAGTGACTCTTCCACCACATGAGTATTTCAAAGTGCAGCTTCGCATTTTCCAAGCTCCGGAATGGTACCAACTTATGTGATTTTCTTGTGTATCCTTCAAGAGTAAAAGTCATTGATGACCAAAATTCTAACTTGCCAGTTTGTACCATTAACTCCGATGTGCATCATGCACAGGTTCCTATTGAAGCATCTCACTTCAAACCCCTTGACTTCCCCGATGCTCAACAGGATTTAACTTCCTTATGCAATGCCTTTCGTCATGTCATTGCTTTGCCAGGTGAATCCCTAGGTTCTACGGACCTCATTCACCACCACATTCCCCTTCGTGATGGCTCTAAACCTTGCTATATTCCGGCTTATAGACTGCCGCACAGTAAGCGCAAGATTGTGGACAAGCTCATTGCAGACATGCTTGCCCAGGATATCATAGAACCGTCTATTTCCGAGTGGAATTTTCCCCCTATTTGTTGTTCCCAAACCAGATGGTACATTTCGCCCTGTTGTTGATTTTAGAGAGCTTAACAAAATCACTGTCCCCGAAAGGACGCCCATTCCCGTTCTCCAGGAAATCCTACATTCTGTTGGTCAGAATAACACTGTCTTTTCAACTTTAGACCTAATGTCAGGATATTTTCAAGTTCCTCTTGCTCCGGAAAGCAGACCTCTAACAGCCTTCTCTAACCCTTTTGGTCATTTCCAATTCAAACGTTTGGCTATGGGTCTCACCTCTGCTCCTTCTGTCTTTACACGGCTTATGTATATCGTACTTGATGGCTTAATTGGTGAAAATGTCTTCATGTATTTGGATGACATCATAATAGCTTCCAAATCCGTACCCGACCACATTCACACCCTTCAACAAGTCTTTTCTCGTCTTGCAGATGCCAACCTTAAACTTAAACTCAGCAAATGCTCCTTTCTTAAGAAAGAAATTCGTTTTCTTGGACACATACTAACTTCTGATGGCATTCTTACGGTCCCTGATAAAGTCAAAGCTGTTGCTGACTTCCCTCGTCCAACGGACCTTGAGCACCTTCGCTCCTTCCTTGGTCTTTCAGGTTATTACCGTAGATACATCCGCAATTATTCAAAAATTGCAGCCCCTCTTACTTCACTGCTAAAGAAAAATGTACCTTTCCACTGGTCGTCTGCCCAGGAACAAGCCTTTGCAGACTTGAAGAATGCCCTTACCACTGCTCCTGTCTTAGCCTTTCCTAACTATGACTTACCCTTTATTCTCTACACCGATGCCTCATTTCAAGGTCTTGGTGCTGTCCTCATGCAAGAACAAGACACACACCTTCGCCCTATTGCCTTTACCAGCAGACTCCTTAACAAAGCTGAACGGAACTATTCTGTCACAGAAATTGAAGCTCTTGCTGTAATATATGCTCTTAGACATTTTAAGGAAATCATTCTAGGCTATCCTGTCACAGTCCATACAGACCACCAGGCACTCCTTCAACTTTTCAGAGGCAAGAACCTGTCCGGAAAACTTGCTCGATGGTTCTTGACTATTCAAGAATTCAATCCCACCTTCTCATATGTGCGTGGATCAGCAAACCATGTTGCAGACGCACTTTCTAGAAATGTTGCTGCTATCAATACCCTCCCTCAGCCAGTCACTCTTACTCATGCGCGTATACAAGCAGCTCAGAGATCCGACCCAATGTGGAAACGTGTGATATTCTCTCTCGAGTCAGGAGATACATATGATCTTACAGACTTACCTACCTCCTTGGACCACTTCAGACTTGTCGATGACGTTCTTTATCATGAAACCACACTTTCCAACAAGCATGAACCAAACAGACTTGTGCAACAACTCGTAGTTCCTTCTGACTTAGTACCTGAAGTTCTGTTCATTTTACATGATTCTCCACTTGCTGCACATCCAGGAAAAGACAAATGCGTAACACAGGCCAGAATTCAGTACTTTTGGCTTACGATGAGAAAGGATATCCATAACCACATTGACGCCTGTCATTCTTGTGCTAGCCATAAAGGTCATATTCAGAGTAAAGTTCCAATATTGACATACCCAATCCCTAGCAAACCCTTTGATATGGTTGCAATTGACCTTCTCAAATTACCACTCACTTCTAGTGGAAACCAGTACCTGTTTGTGTGTATGGATCATTTTTCCAGATTTTGCATACTTGCACCTATCCCAGACAAGACTGCGACAACAATTGCAAAAACATTCATTGACAAAGTTATTTGCCCCTTCACTACTCCCAAAGTTCTTTTCTCAGACAATGGCATGGAATTCAACAATGAGATTCTTTCAAATATTTGCAAATCCTTTCAAATCACAAAATGTAATATTGTTGCATACCACCCCAGTTCAAATGGCCTTGTTGAACGCCAAAACAGAAAGATTCTCAATGTTCTCCGGCACCTTGCTTCTGACCTCCATCTTTCCTGGGATCACCATGTCCCTATGATTCAGTCTTGCCTTAACAGTGCCATCAATAGGTCCATATCAGAGTCGCCTCACTTTGTCATCTTTGGCTCCGACAAACGACTCCCATATGACCTTCTTGCTTCAGATATAGGTCCCATTTACAACCTTGATGATTTTGTAAAGGTTTCACTTTCAAATTTCAGCTCTCTCTTCAAGAGAATTACTCAGTCTCTTTCTCTCGCTAAAGACGAGATGGCTCGTCTTCACAATAAAAAATGCGAGACAATCTAACATTGCAATAGGTGACATCGTATATGCCCAGAACCATTCTCCATCTTCCAAGCTTTCACCAAAATTCCTTGGTCCTTTCAGTGTCCTCGCACTAGAACCTACAAACAAAGTCAAAGTAAAACACTTGCATTCAGACACAGAATCCATCATGCACCTGGACACCCTTAAGCTTTTCTCTCGAGGTGTAGACTGTGACAATGACCCTCTGACTCCCGCAGAACCCCTTCCTCCTTCCCCTCCTATTTCAACGTCCCCTGTCTCCCACCCATATAATCTTCGCAGCCGTCATACTTCTTGAACTTTCAATCCCTAATAGCTGCCAAAATGTTCTCCACTACCGTCCTTTAAAAAAAAATGTTCCGTGTATGTTCTCCATGTAATTATATATAATGTTCATATGCCAGCATGTACTAATTGAATATATATCTTCTTGTACGTTACATTGTAAGTCGCTGAGGCCAGCTCCTTTCACGTGGCCGAGCATTTATTGTATTCATTATCTGGTTAGCAATATGCTACATGTAGATTTAGTAAATGCGTAGTTAGAAATTCTGTATGTGTGTTTGTACATCCGTGTTAGCGTGAATGTTCCAGAACTTCCATAATTGCCATTGGTACATCTTAAGTAATTATCAAATTAATTGTAATGCGAAAGTTGAGTGAATGGGATATAGATCCTTATTACTATCAAATTTGAAGTTGTCATGTAACTGAAAGTGTATGAATGTAAAATTTCTGCGTGCGAGTAAATAATTAAAATAATCATATAAATTAGAATTAGCAACTGTTTTTGGATCGGACTACCCGGTGCTTAGTCACGCACCACGGAGAATTCAGCGTGAGCTCATAGGGTACAGTGAGTGCATTTCCGTGACTGTGGTGAAGAGTGTGAAGACGAAGTTGTACCTTACTCCTACAATATATTAACTATTTAACGTGCAGCGTTTTTCTCCACCTTATTGTTAATCAAAACAATAAGAGAGAGAGAGAGAAAGAGAGCGAGAGAGAAAGAGAGAGAGAGAGAGAGAGAGAGAGAGAGAGAGAGAGAGAGAGAGAGAGAGAGAGAGAGAGAGAGAGAGAGAGAGAGAGAGAGAAAACAGGCAGGAGAATTTTATACTCATCCCATCCCCTCCATGAGAGCGGGGGTGGGTTATTACGTATTGGCTAGATTGGAGTCCTAGCCCGACAGCATATCAGTTTCTGAATTTGTTTCCACTGAGCTCTTCGTTATTCTCGATCGTGTTTGCAAGGAATTAAAATAGAAAAAGATAATTTGGATAGTGTATGTTGGAAAAATCCCATTTGTCTACATACTAATTGCGCTATCATGGCAGGGGTGGGTTGAGTATAAAATTCGTGTATATGTATTTAACTCGAGCATACATATATAAGAAATTGAGCTCAACTTATATTGATCTTGATAGCGCAATTGTTTAAGTCATTGTCCATTTGTTACGTATCGACTAGGTTCGACTCCAAGCTCGACAGTGTATCAATTCCCGAATATGTTTCTATTGAGCTCCTTGTTCAATAGTCTCCATGGTGTTTGCGAGAAATGGAAAAAGTTAATGTGGTTGATAAGACGATATATATATATATATATATACCCGGGTGCGGCACGTATTTGAGAACACACCATATCGAGTATTCTAGATGCCACAGTTAACTTTTTTTTTAATCCAGGCTCAAAATGGCGGAACCGAGGATCACCCAGGAAATAAAGAGGCATGCTGTAATCGTCTCCTTGGTTGCAGGGCACTCCAACTCCGAGATCGCTGCATTCCTGAATGTCGCCAGGTTGTTCGTTGTTCAAAGTTCGGAGAGACCTTGATGCTGCCAGTGGCGATGTGGTAACCGTTTCTCACCGGAAAAAACATTCCCGGTGCTCAGACAATATCAGGACGCCTAAATTCATCAGTTCTGTCCAAGCTGCCATCGACGAGGACCATGGGAATCCATAAGGGCACTGGGCAGGGAGTTGCACGTTGATGAGGCCACCATCCGACGTGTGGTTCATGAAGACCTCCGTTACAAGTCGCACGTGAAGCGGAGAGGACAGTTCATGTTCCAGTCAACCAGGGAGAACCGAGTGACTAGGGCCAAGCGTCTCTTAAACAAGCTGAAACATCCGGAGTAGCCAGGAATGATGTGGTTCTTCTCCAATGAGAAAAACTTTGTCCAGGACCAGAAGGTGAATCGCAGAAATGATCGGTGGCTGTGTCAAACCGCCGAGGAGGTTCCGACCGTCATGTTCACAAAAAGTCCAGCCTCTGTAAAGGTTCTGCGTGTCGTGAACAATGAAGGCGACGTGATGCCTCCACATTTCTTCCCTCAAGGTCTTCGAGTCAACGCCACTGCTAACACCAAAGTTTTAGGCACAGTTGTGAAACCGTGGATTACTGCTGTAGCACGTGACAAGTCGTATGTTTTCCAACAGGACTCCGCTCCATCGCATACGGCCCACACCACCTATGAATGGCTGCCCAGCAATTTTCACGACCACGTCACTCCCAACATTTGGCACACTAGCTCTCCTGATGTTAATCCTTTAGACTATTACATCTGGGGCGTTGTTAAGAAGGCCTCCAATATGTATCCACACAACACCGTTGCAACTCTCCAGCAAGCTATTGCGAATGATGGCAGTTTCATCGAATGAATACATGCATTGGGTAGGTATTCACCAGTACAGAACAGTAAGTGGTACTGACATGCTCTATCTACAGTGTCGTTTTCCTTATTCCATGGACGATCCTTTGTCTCAAATACCTGCCGCACCCGTGTCTTGGATCACGCGTTGGACTCGTGATCGGCAGCTATTTCCCTCCCGGAATAGAGCTCAGAGCTCGTATATGACCGATCTATGGGTAATGCTGTGACCTTACATGCACACACACACCCAACTCCCCGCTGTGTGTGTGTGTGTGTGTGTGTGTGTGTGTGTGTGTGTGTGTGTGTGTGTGTGTGTGTGTGTGTGTGTGTGTGTGTGTGTGTGTGTGTGTGTATGTGTGTCTGCGTGTGTGAGTGTGTGTGTGTGTGTGTGTGTGTGTGTGTGTGTGTGTGTGTGTGTGTGTGTGTGTGTGTATGCGTGCGTGTGTGTGTGTGTGTGTGTGTGTGTGTGTGTGTGTGTGTGTGTGTGTGTGTGTGTGTGTGTGTGCGTGCGTGCGTGCGTGTGTGTGTGTGTGTGTGTGCGTGTGTGTGTGTGTGTGTGTGTGTGTGTGTGTGTGTGTGTGTGTGTGTGTGTGTGTGTGTGTGTGTGTGTGTGTGTGTTTCTGTGTGTGTTTCTATGGTTACAAAATAGAACGATAGAATAATATGAGAGGTACAAAGAAAAGAGAAGTAAAGTATAAGATAAAGGAGGCAAACAGAAGAGCAGAAAGTAATAAAAGGATGTTTTGGAAAGAAATTAAGCATGGAAGAGGAGGCGAATCAAGTAGAGAAGAAAAGGCAAAGGTGCAGATGGAGAGATGATAATGGAGGAGACCACAGTAAGAGGAAGACGTGCAGAGTATTTTAAGGAGTTGCTAAATATGAAGTAGGTTAGGGAGGGAAAGATAGTTGTAGTGGAAAGCGCTAATAAAAATACAGTGATGAGTGATGAAGATGGAGGAGAAGTAAGGTAAGATGAGCTGAAGGCAATTGTTAAGATGATGAAGAGCAGGTAATGCACTTGGGTTGGATGGGTGTCATGCGGAATGTCTAAAAAAGGGAGGTATAGTGATGGTTGACTGGCTGGTGAGGAAATTTAATGTTTGTTTAAAAAAAAAAAAAGGTAGAGTGTTGGAGGACTGGAGGAGTGTCTGTATAGTTCCATTTTACAAGGAAAAAGGAAAGAAGTGTGAATGCACTAGTTGCAGAGGGATCATTTTCTTGAGTGTAGTTGGGAATGAGAGAATTAGGAGAGGATTAGGAGAGGAACAGACGGAGTAATTGGTTAGGAACACTGTGGGTTTAGGACATGTAGGGGTTGCGTGAATCAGAATTTTCTGGTAAGATAGATATTTGACAAAAATAAGGTAAGGATGTTTTTTTAGGCCTTTATGGATTTGGAAAAGGCTTATGACAGGGTAGACAGGAAGGCACAGTGGGAGGTATTGCAGATATATGGAATAGGAAGAAAGCTGTTAAGAGCAGTCAAGAATTTTTACGGGAGTAGCAGATCTTGTGATAGAATTAGAACTGGAGAGAGTGAGTGGTTTGAGGTAAAGGTAAGACTTCACCAAAAATGCATTATGTCGCCTTGGCTGTTCAATTTATACATGGATGGGGTGGTGTGAGAGGTAACGGGATTGGACATGGTTGGAAAAATAGAGAAAAATGGGACATAAGATAGTTGTTGTTTGCTGACAACACTGCGTTTGTGGCAGGATCAGAGGATGGATTAAGGAAGTTGATGACAGACTTTGGGAAGGTATGGGAAAGAAGGGAGTTGAAGATAAATGGGAGTAAAAGTAAGCTGATGAGATGTACAAGGGGAGAATATGGCAGCAAATTGGAAGTGAGTATTAAGGGAGTGAGACGACTGTAAGAAGTGGATAGTTTTAGATAATTGAGTGAGAATGTAGTAGGAAATGGAAGAGTAGAGGTGGAGTTAGAATGTATATTGAGAAAAGCAAATAAATACTTTGGGGGATTAAAAATTGTAGTGAAAAATATTTGGGAATGAATGCTAAAAGGAGATTGTATGAAGGAGTGATTCTGAAGACAGACAAAACTGTATGGAGCAGAAATATAGAACATAAGAGAGAAATAGAGGAGGAGTTTGAATGTGTTTGAGATGAGGTGTCTGAGAAGTATGATAGGGGTTACTAGGCTGGAGAGAGTAAGAAAAGAGTTGAGGAGAACAAAGGTGGAAAAGGAGTTGGGAGACAGGGATGAAAGAATATTAGGATGTTTTCGACACATGGAAAGAATGAATGAAAAAAGATTAGTAAAATGAGTGTGGAAAGCAGAGGTTGAAGGAATGAACATGAAAGGACGACCAAGGATGAGATGGATGGATGTAATAAAAGGAGCATTGAAAAAAGGGGGAGTGTCTGTTCAGGAAGGAAGACGAAAGACAGAAGATATGGGTGAATAAAGAATGGTTGTGTATGGATGATTCTATGATGCATGGGAGTGGGTGGAGGACGGGGGGGGGAGGCGAGGGAGTGTGTGTGTGTGATAATTTGACACAGCCCGAAGGGATTTCTCCCCGTCTTCTGTTTCTCTGCACGAGGGGACGGAGAGATGTGGTCGCCTGCACATTGGTCTTTGGATCACATTCTGGACTCGTGATCGACAGCTATTTCATCTCCCGGAAGAGAGCTCAGAGCTCGTATGACCGATCTATGGGTAATGATTTGACCTTACACGCACACACACACCCAAGTCCCCGCCCACGAGACGAGAGTTGGAGTAACGACTCGAAGCGCAGCGATACTGAAATTATTTCAGCCCTGGGCAGGATTCGAACCCGGACCGCCGTAGTGACAGTCGGGGACTCTACCAACTGCGCCACCGAGTCGTGTGTGTATTTACCTAGTTGTATTTTACGGGAAGGGGAGCTATGCTCGTGGGGTCCCGTCTTCATATCTCATTTTATCTAAACTATTTTTAAATTCATGTATTGTTTTTGCACACACCACTTTCTCATCTAACTTGTTCCAACTGTCTATTACTCTGTGAGGAAAGCTGTTCTTTTTCAAATCTCTTCTATAGCTGTCTTTTTTTATTTTCTTTCCGTGTCCTCTTGTATTTCTGTCATCCCATTTTATCAGATTCTCTCTATCAGTAATTTCTATGCCTTTCATGATTCTGTAAATAGCTATAAAATCTCCTCTCTCTCTTCTTTGCTCTAGTGTCTGTAGTTTAAGTTTTTGTAGTCTCTCTTCATATGATAGTTTTGAGAGTGTTGGTGCCAGTTTTGTGATTGCTCTTTGTATTCTTTCAAGTTTTTTTATACATTTTTTTGTACTTGGTGACCATATCGTTGCTGCATATTCCAATCTTGGTCTTATCAGGGTGATTAGGATTTTCCTCACCATTTCTTCATCCAGGTATGTAAATGCCACTTTGATTGTTCTTATTAAATTATAAGTTTCTCCAAAAATCTTATTTATATGTTTCTCAGGTGACATATTATTCATAACAATGACCCCCAGGTCCTTCTCATTTTCTACTTTTTTTATTCCTTCTTCTCCCAAATTATATGATCCTGTTATTCTGTTTTTGCTTTTTCCAAATTCCATTATACTACACTTTTTTGTATTGAACTCCATCTCCCACTTCCTACTCCATTCTTGTACTTTATTTAGATCTCTCTGTAGTGATTCACAATCTTCTTCAGTTTTCATTCTTTTCAGTAGTTTTGCATCATCTGCAAAGAAGCTCATATAGCTTTCAATTCCTTCATCCATATCATTAATATATATAGCAAACATTATTGGGGCCAGAACTGTTCCCTGCGGGACACCGCTTATTACTTCATTCCATTTTGAGTGCTGATCTCTTATCACTACTCTCATTTTTCTTTCTTGCAAAAAGTCTTCCATCCAATTTAGCAATTTACCTTGTATTCCTCCTTCATATTCTAATTTCTTAAGCAACTTCTTATGTGGTACTTTGTCAAAAGCTTTTTTTAGGTCTAGAAATGCACAATCAGCCCATCCATCTCTTTCTTGTATTATATCTATTAGCCTTGAATAGAAACATATTAAATTGGTAACGCATGATCGTCCTTGTCTGAATCCAAATTGCCTTGGATTTAGTACGTTGTTTTTTTCCAAGTATTTTACCCATCTACTTTTGATAATTCTTTCACAAATTTTTGCTATTGTACTTGTTAGAGAGACTGGTCTATAGTTGGTAGGTTCTTCTTTATTTCCTCCTTTATATATAGGTACTATATTTGCTTTTTTCCAATCTTCTGGAACTTTTCCTTCTTTTAAGGAACTGCTTATTATGCTATGTATTTTGTCTGCCAGTTCCTTCCTGCATTCTTTCAGAATCCAGTTTGCTATTTCATCTGGCCCATGCGATTTTCTGACATCAAAATTACCCAAGTGTGTCAATATTTCATTCTTTGTTACTTCTATTTCTTCCATAGGGGGGACTTTTTCTTTCCACTCAATCTCTTCAGGTTGTATATTTTCCCTTGTAAACACTGATTTAAAATGTTTGTTCATAATTTCGGCCATTTCCATTTCCTCAGTGTATTCAACTCCTCCTTGTCTTAATTTCTCCAAGTCTTGTTTGTTTTTCAGTTTATTGTTTACAAATCTGTAGAATAGTTTTGGTTGATCTTTACACTTTTCTATAACATCTTTTTCATATTTTCTTTTTTCCTCTCTGCACTTTTGTACATATTCATTTCTATAACCAGTATATATTTTCCATTTTTCAGGTCTTCTGTCTTTTTTCCATCTGTTCCAGGCTTTGTCTCTTTTGTCTTTTAACTCCCTACAACTTTTGTTGTACCAGCATTTTACATATTCTTTTTCTTGTTTTTGTCTTGGGACATACTTTTCCACTCCTTTTTTGTAAATTTTTGTCAAAATATTCCATTTCTCTTCCACTGATGTTTCTTCTTTGTATATTTCTTCCCAGTTTTCTTGTTGGAAGAATTCTCTTATTTTATCAAAGTTTGTTTTTTCATACATCATTCTTCCTTTTCTATATTGTTCATTTCTTTTCATATATTTTTCTTCATTAAGTTCCAGTTCAATCAATATGTGGTCACTTTTACCTATTGGTGTTTTATATTCAATCTTGTCCACTATTCTAGGTTCAGATGTAATTATTAAGTCTAGCCTCGATGGTTCTTCTTCATTTCTATACCTAGTGTTCTCTTGTATCCATTGTGTCATTGAATGGTCAGTAATCATCTCAAGTAGAGCATCTCCCCATGAGTCATCACCACTCTTTACTGTCATTTCTTCCCAGCAGATTTCTTTGCAATTAAAGTCGCCCATCATAACTATTCTTCCTCCGTCTTCCATTATTTTAGTTAATGCTATCTTTGTGTCCTCTAACATACTTTTATATTCACTCTCCTCCCATGAGGCTGTTTTCGGAGGCACATAATTGATCACAAATTTTCTGCTCTTCTTATCTCTGTCTTCCACTGCTATCATAATCATCTCTACTGTATTCTTTCCATATATGACACCTTTCACGTTTATATCCTTCTTAGTCAGGAACATAACTCCACCCCCTTGCTTTTTCTCTCTGTTTCTAATCCAATAATTGTATGCATCATGTCCTACACTGTTGGGTGGTAGTGGGCCTTTTAATTTTGTTTCTACAATTCCCATTATGTCCGGTTCTTTTTCTTTCAAATAATCATTCAGCTCATTCAATCCTGTTATTAATCCATCTATATTTGTGTAAGACACTCCTAGTTTTCTGCCACTTCAATTGTGTTCTCCGTTTCCCTTATGTTTTTCTTTTGTATGTCGAACTTCCTTAGTTTCATGTTCACTACTCTCCAATAGAATCTCTCTTTCTCTGACTCCGTTCTGTTCTCGTTTTTTGCCTTAGCTTCCAGTCTTTTCTGCTTTTCTTCCTCTCTTTCCTCTTTATTCATTTCTCTTTTTATCCATATCTTTTTGTATTGTTCACTTGTTGCTAGTTTCCCTGTTTTGGATAAGATATTCTCTGCCGTTGTTTGTGACTTGAATTTGATCTTAATTGGTCTGGTCTTGTCTGTGCTATACTTTCCGAGTCTAAATTTCTCTTCGATTTGTTTCATAATTTCTGGTTCATCTTCCTGAACTGATTCTAGTAATTGGCTTACTTTTTCATTTTCCTCTTTGATTCTTGTGGTTCTATCTGTGTTGTGTTTCTCTTCCATTCCTAATATAATTATACATTTCTTCTTGTCTGCTAAATCCCTTACTATATTCTCCTTCTGTCTCATCACTTTAATAACTGAGTCTTCAGTATGTTCTTTCAATTGCTGTTTGACTATGTCAGTGAATGAAACCTTATTTCCTTCTTGGGTTTTCTTCCAATTTTTACTTTCTTTAGCTATCGTTTCTCTGTTTTCTTTACTATTCTTCTTCAATTCCTCATTCTCCACCTTTACCTCTCTTAACTGTCTTTTTAGGTCTTCTATTTCATCAGTTAAGTTTTTATTCGCCTTTTCCAGTTCTTCCAATCTTTCAACCCTTTGTAAAATGGTGTTCATATGACCTAACCTACTCTCCAAGTCCTCGATCACCTTATCAACCTTCTTCTCTAGTCTTGTCAGTCGGGGGGGGTTTGTGTCCCCCCCACTCTCTTTAAATCCCTTGAAAATATTTTCATCACTTTCTACTGTATTGTTCCTATCTATACTTCTAATCTTTACATTCTTATTAGACATTCCGTCGTCCTCCAGCTCGTCTTGTGGTCGTTTGTTTACTTTACGGCGGTCTATTTGGACCAAGTCCTCTACTTCCTCATTACCTTCCATTTTCCCAGCAATCCCTTCCCTTCTCCTCTTTCCTTACTTTCCCACTACCCCACGAGCAATTTCCCCCACCCTGTAAATACAAAAAGGCACTTCTCTTTGCGTTGGGATCCACAATCTGCACTTTTCTTCAGAACGTTCTTCAAGCCGTCCGTTCGTTGAAAGTGTGTGTGTGTGTGTGTGTGTGTGTGTGTGTGTGTGTGTGTGTGTGTGTGTGTGTGTGTGTGTGTGTGTGTGTGTGTGTGTGTGTGTGTGTGTGTGTGTGTGTGTGTGTGTGTGTGTGTGTGTGTGTGTGTGTGTGTGTGTGTGTGTGTATGTGTGTGTGAGTGTGTGTGCGTGTGTGTATGTGTGTTTGTGTGTGTGTACATTTATATATATGTATATATATATATATATATATATATATATATATATATATATATATATATTTGTGTGTGTGTGTGTGTGTGTGTGTGTGTGTGTGTGTGTGTGTGTGTGTGTGTGTGTGTGTGTGTGTGTGTGTGTGTGTCCATATATAGATTTATATATATATGTATATACATATACTGTATATATATATATATTGTATATATGTATGATAGTTTTAGAGGGATCAATTTGTTGAATGTAGTTAAGAATGTTTATGGGAGGGTTTTAATTGAGAGAATTAGGAAAGGAACATAGGGAGTAATTGGTGAGGAAGAGCGTAAGTTTAAGAAAGGTAGGAGTTGCGTAGATCAGATTTTTGTGGTAAGGTAGATATGTGAGAAAGTTAACATAAGAACATAAGAACATAAGAATAAAGGAGACTACAAGAGACCATAAGGCCTACACTAGGTAGCTCCGTATCCATCACCACCTGTCATCCCCATCCATAAAGTTGTCTAATTGTTTTTTTAAACAACTGATAGTTTCATCGCTTACTACATGGTTACTAAGTTTATTCCATTTGTCGACCACCCTATTAGTAAAACAATTCTTGCCTATTTCCTTCTTAAATCTAAATTTGTCTAGTTTATACCCATTACTGCGAGTCATGCCCTGTTGTTTTATTATGATGACTTTGTTTGCTTCACCCTTGAACACTTCTATTAGATCACCCCGCACTCTGCGTCTTTCCAGAGAGTGTAAGTTTAGGTGCCTAAGCCTCTCTTCGTAAGGTAAATTTCTGAGTCCATGTATCATTTTGGTCATTCTTCTCTGTACTGATTCTAGTGAATTTATGTCCATTCTGTAGGACGGTGACCAAAACTGTACCGCACAGTCAAGGATGGGTCTAACTATCGCTAGAGTTTAATAATTACCTCTGCACTTCTATTCGTTACCGTCCTAGCAATGAAACCTAATGTTCTGTTAACTTTATTTCTGGCGCTAATGCACTGCTTCCTGGTTTTAAGGTCCGGACTCACTAGAACTCCCAGGTCCCTCTCGCACTCAGATTTTTCTAAAAACGTGTTATCTAAGCTGTATCTATTTTCAGGGTTGTGTAGCCCTACGTTTAACACGCTACACTTAGAGATATTGAAGTTCATTTGCCATTTCACCGACCATGTTAACAATTTATTAAGATCATCCTGCAGAATCTCTGCGTCGTCTCCTGACCTAATTAGGCGTCCTATTTTAGTGTCGTCCACAAACTTACTAACATCACTATTTATCCCATCGTCTAGGTCGTTTATGTACATAATGAACAACAAGGGACCCAAAACCGATCCCCGGGGGACCCCGACCGAGCCCTGGGGGACCCCGATGTGGTTTTGCCCTTTATGGATTTGGAAAAGGCTTATGACTGGAAAGATAGGAATGCACTGTGAAAGGTTTTGCAGATATATGGGATTGGTGGAGAGCTGTTAAGGGCAGTCGAGAGTTTTTACGAGTGTGGTAGAGCCTGTGTTAGAAGTGAAAATAGAGAGAGTGGGTGGTTTAAGGTAAAGATAGGACTCCGTCAGGGCTGTGTCATGTCGCCGTGGCTATTTAATGTGTACATAGATGAGAGGTACGAGAAGTAAGGGCGGGGGTAATGGGCAGGGGACTGGAGATGGTTAAAGAAAATGAAAGAAGTGGTAAGTGAGGCAGTTGTTGTTTGCCGATTACACTGCGCAATTCCAGGGGCAAACGGGGTATTAAGGGAGTTAGCGACGGAGTTTGGGAGTGCATGCCATAGGGGAAAGTTGAAGGTGATGAGATGTGCAAAGGAAGAGGATGGCAGTGAGTTGGAAGTAAGTTTTAAAGGGGACAGGCCTGAGGAAATGTATAGCTTTAGGTATTTGGGGTCGCATGTGGCAGGAAAGGGAGGAGTGGAGGTACAGGTCAATTGTACATAGATAAAATCAGTAAATGCTTTGGGGAATTAAAAAGTGTCATGAGAAATAGGCATCTAGGAATAGATGAAAAGATGAGATCGTACGAAGGGGTGATTGTGCCGCGGATTTGAATGAGGCAGAGACATGGAATTTAAGAGAAGCAGATAGGAAAATTTGAATGTGTTTCAGATGAAGTGTCTGAGAAGTATGGCAGGGATTACTAGGTAGATAGAATAAGAAACAAGTAGGTGAGAGGAGCTGGAGTGGAAAAAGAGATGATGATAGAGTTGATGAAAGAGTATTAGGATAGTTCGGACATAGGATAGCATGAGTAATAAAAGATTAGTAAAAGAGGTGTGGAGGGCAGAGGTGGATGGAGTGAACTTGAAGGGACGACCGAGGACTTGATAGATGGATGGGGTGAAAGGGATGTTGAGAAAGAGGGAAAAGTCTGTTGAGCAAGAAAGGGATAGGGCAGGAGAGAGGGATGAATGGAGATTGGCAGTGTATAGATGATACTGTAATGCAAGGAAGGAAGGGGTGGGGGATCGGTGCGACTGTCGGAATTTTTTGTATGATTCTTGCTGTTTGTAGCTATTCACTTCAGATATTCATAATGGCGAAAGCTCATAAAGGTTTTGTGCTAGCTTACCATTGTCCATGAGCTGAGATCGGGGGCTCTGTAGAAATTAGGTAATGTTGGCAGTTAACAGTCAACCTAGATTCTTCGGGAGTTAGGTTAACTCCAAGCTGGAGTCCTTCTGTAGCTCCTATGGCTCAATTGGTAAGGTGACTGCTTGGCATCTAGCTAGTTCTCGGATTCATTAACAGATCGACTGTCGGATATTTATATATATATATATATAATATATATATATATATATATATATGTATATATATGCATATACATATATATATCATATATACATATATGTATATATATATATATGTATATGTATATGTATGTATATCTATATATATATACATATACATATATATATATATATATATATATATATATATATATATATATGAATATATATATATAAATATATATATATATGTATATATATATATATATATATATGTGTGTGTGTGTGTGTGTGTGTGTGTGTGTGTGTGTGTGTGTGTGTGTGTGTGTGTGTGTGTGTGTGTGTGTGTGTGTGTGTGTGTGTGTGTGTGTGTGTATCAAGGACTACTATTACACAGGACGTGCGCACCCAGATCCCTGGGTCCGCTAGCGGAGGCCATTGCTTTCTTTGTAACCTAATATTTTATATTGGACAATATCAAAACTAGAAACCTAAAATTGTATATAGGGCAAATATATCAACTATTGACTTATTCAATGCAGTATAAATTAATATAAACTTTTATAGTGAAATAAGAAACTATTTTAAGGCACTGTTATGCTTTGAAATGCCAATTTTAGCCGGACTTAACAGGTATTATTGTATGAGGTTAGTGGACACCAGGGTTGGCATTTTTTCTTCTTCTTCTTCTTCTTCTTCTTCTTCTTCTTTTTATCTTTTTAAAAAGTTTTTTTTTTCTTTTAATCAGATCTATTTGATTTAAATAGATTTTTTTTATAGATTTTAAATATTGTGGGATTGCTATCTGATATGTTATCTGATTGCTAAAGGACATTTTTAGTATATCAATATAAGGAGCAGTGTTATATAGACTTGCCACAAGTATACAAGGAATGGTATAAGCCTACATGTGCAGCCTGTGCAGCCCACAACAAATTTCAACAACATTCTTGTTGAAACTTGTTCTAGGTAACCAGCTTCTCACTGAGTCAGTTGCTGCTTTGGAATCAACCAGGAAGGATGTCTTCTGGACCTGGCAGAGTGGTTCCTTCAGGCAGAAAAAAATATCCTGTCTGGAATTATTTTGAAAAACTACCAACTACTTCTGGCAAAGGGTACTGAGCTAAATGCAAAGACTGCAACCAGGAACTACAGGGCATTGTGTCAAGATTAAAATTTCACAGAGATAAATGCCAAGTTCAGCCGCAGCATACAAAAGAAGAAATTGATGACCCAGGTAAATAATTTCACATATATTGTGTGCATTTCTCCCTTTTCATACGCAACTACATAAATTTGTTGAACAATGGAGAGCATGTGCAATAAAAATGTGAAGGTCTAAAGAGATGATACTTCAACTTCATTACTTCTAAATTTGAGTAATGACTATATCGCTATAATATACTGTATCCACTTAACTTTGGGGCTAGATGATTGTTATTCATTTCATTCAACATTGTGTAATATATTTCATAGGTTCCATTGGAATTCAGCCCACATGGGATTCAGCCCAAAAGGGATTTAGCCTAACCTAACACAACACCCATTATTTTTAGTAATTTAAAAGTGGACTGAATCCTGTGTGGGCTGAATTCCAAGCCCACCTATTTCATATCCTGTTCATTATTTCCAAATAATTTAGTGGCTTGTGTGAATATGATCATTATCTAAAAAAATAACTACTGTACTCAAAAGTAGCCTAAATCACACAGTATTCATTCATTTATAAATTATGCAATATGCTAACATTTTCTGTTTCCATATCAGGATCTGTATCAACAGCTTCAATCCCTTCATCATCGGCTCCACTTGAATTATCTGCAAACCTGACTCCATTAAAAAGGTCACTATCAGACTCCTCCACAGGCGCCACTTCTGCTAAATCATTTTCATCTAAAAGAAAGTCATCAACATCTCTGGACATATTTATCATAAAAACTTCAGCCTCACAAAATGAAAATCTCGACAAAGAA
>NC_134816.1:6525026-6530026 GCF_046742065.1 Oratosquilla oratoria
CTCGAACTCAACTCTAGGCCAATCGGTAAGGCAGGTTCAAAGCTTTTATGAGCTTTCAT
Source organism: Oratosquilla oratoria (assembly GCF_046742065.1). Taxonomy (NCBI): domain Eukaryota; kingdom Metazoa; phylum Arthropoda; class Malacostraca; order Stomatopoda; family Squillidae; genus Oratosquilla; species Oratosquilla oratoria. The sequence goes on from NC_134816.1 coordinate 6,525,086, forward strand.
CGTTGTAAATACCTGAAATGAATCGCAAGTCTCAGCGAATGTCAATAAAATAATTTCCGAAAGTCGCCCTGAGGTTCAAACCGAGGTCTCACTCAATGCTAAACTAACACCTTACTAACTGAGCCGTGGGAGCAACAAAAGTTCTCCAACTTGAAGCTGAACTAAATTCCAAAGATTCTATGCTGTTAACTGCCCTCGAGACCTAATTTCACAGAGAACCCAAATTCAAATATAGGCCAATCCCAAAGGCTAGAACAAAACCTTTATGGGCTTTGGTCGATATAAATACCTGAAATTAATTTCCTGTAACAGTGAATATAAAAAAAAAAATCTCTTTGACAGTCACCCCGGGGTTTGAACCGAGGTCTCGCTCAACGCCAAACTAACACCTTACCAACTCAGCCGTAGGAGCTACGAAAGTTCTCCAACTTTGATTAGAATTAACTCCCGAAGATTCTAGGTAGACTGTTAACTGCCGTCATGACCTAATTATAAAGAGAACACGGTAAATCTGATGTGAAACCTTTATGAGAGTTCGTCGTTGTAAGAACTCGAAGTGAATCGCTAGTAACCGTGAACATCAATTAAATAATCTTCCTCTTACTGTCGTCTCTTCCATTATCATCTCTCCATCTGCACCTTTTACCTTTTCTTCTCTACTTGATTCGCCTTCTATTCCTCTCATAATTTCCTTCCAAAACATTTTTTTTTCTGATATACTTTTACCCTATTTCACATCTGCTCTCCTCTTTGCTTCCTTTATCATATGTCTTACTTCCATTATCTTTTCTTTGTACCTCTCATATTATTCTCTTGTCCTATTTTGTAACTAATCTGTGAATGCCTGTTTCTTCTCTTCTACAACTTCTTTGTTTCATCATCTCACCACTCACTACTCTTCTTTCTATTTCCTCCCGTCCTCCTTGTTCCACACACCATCTTTGCACACCTTATGACTCACTCCTTGAACCATCCCCATTCTTTCTCCACTCCTAGTTTTACTCTATCCTTCACTCCCTCCCATTCTTCTCTCAGTTTTTTCTTGTATTCTTGCTCCTTTTATTCCACATTTAAGCAGTTTAATCGAAGCACCTCCCTACCTCTGTCTTTTTCCTCTCTCTCCATACATCCTCCATTCTCGACTTACCTTCCACTAAAAAAAAGTTTTATATTCCCCCACTCTTTCCCCTTAGAACATGTATATCCAAAAATCTTCCTATTTTTCTCCTGGTTACCACTGTATACTCCATTTAAGCCCTACCTACCACCCTTCCATCCACCACCCTCTCCCATGTGTACTTATGCTTGACTTTATTCATAAACACTGTACTTGCTATCATCAACTCTCTAAACACATATCCACCATCATCTCTCCTCTACAATTTTTCCTGGAACCTCACACTTCCCATCCACTCCGTCTATTGGTTCGTCTCCTACCCTAGCATTGAGATCTCCCAATGCAACTATAGTGACATTTCTATCTAAACCCTCTATGCACTCATTTAAATCTATCCAAAAAGCCCCCCTTTCCTATAACTCTTCTCGCTACCAGGTCTATATCTACTTACCAAAAAAAAAAAAAAAAAAAAAAAAAAATCTCCCTTTCAAGTTTCACCTTCATCCACATTAATCTTGAAGAAATCTTCTTTCACTCCACCACACGTTTACCTATATCTTCACTTACTAGTATAGCCACTCCTCTCTCTAGTCCTCTCTTTACTCCTGACACTCCCAACTACACTCACAAACTACTCACAAACTCAAACTCGCCCCTCCCTTTCAACTTTGTTTCATTTAATACCAACACATCCATCTTTTTTCTCACAAACACACTGCCTATCTCTTCCCTTTTACTGTCATCTGTATCACATTCACGCACATTAAAAGAGCCAAACCTCCTTAGGGCTTTGGTAGGTAAACTCCTCCCAGACCTTTCCCCTCCCCCCCCCTCTTTTTTTTTTTTCTTCTTTTTTCTTTTTTAGAAATATCCCATTTGAAGTTACAGAGAGTAAGATGCCTGGTCCTTTCCCAGTTGTTGTTTTTTCAGCTTTTACGATGGCAGTATTTCTTCTCCCCTCCTACAGGGTTCAGTGAAAAAGGAGATGAATATTCAGAGAAGTAGTGCAGGACAGTATTAAGAGGGGGCCAGCATAATGGAGGGACAATTGCAGCATAATAAAGTAGCATTATTACTCTATGAATAGAGATATCCTCTATCACAGACAAAATGATGTGTGACTCTGGTCCGTAGGGGCGCCCCATATAGATACTAAGGTATCAGCTGCATGTTACTAAGCAACTTTTAACCCCACAATAACATGCAACCAATACCCCTGACGAATATCAATCAAATAATTTCTGACAGTCGCACCAGGGTTCGAACCAAGATCTCGATCGTTTATATATATATATATATATATATATATATATATATACATATATATATATATATGTATATATAAAATGTGGTTGAAAAGATGAATGTGCTTATATATATATGCATATATACATGCATATATATATTATATTTATATATATATATATATATATGTATGTATAATATACACACACACACATGTATATATATATATATATATATATATATATATTGTAGTTATTCACAAGGCACACGTGAAAATAGTATGCAGAAAAAAACACTGGTAAATAAGAAACTTAGTCCGAACGTTTTCGTCTATTTAAGACATTATCAAGGAATACGTATTCCTAATAATATATTAAATAGACGAAAACGTTCGGACTAAGTTTCCTATTTACCAGTGTTTTTTTCTGCATATATATATATATATATATATATATATATATATATGTATATATATATATATATATATATATATATATATATATATATATATATATATATATATATATATATATACATATGGGTGTAAGAGGGCTCTGGATTGAGATAGCACCCTTGTCTGCCCGCAGCTGCAACCCTCTTTCGTAGGGTGGACGGACAACACGGGTTCTCATCCATCTCCCAAAGCTGTCACGTGTTGGCTCCAAGGGCAACACCCCGATAAACAGTCTCAACTGACGGGCCAAACCACGTGAGGGAAAAGCAGTAAGCCTTGAAATCCGGAGTGGAGACCCGCAGGAGGTTAAGTGCTACAATTATCACCGTTCCGGCATCTCCTGCAGCCAAACTGACACCAAACGTCATGCTTCGGATTCCTTTGAATTTCGTCAACAAGGCCGAGATTGGATTGGGTCACCCAGGATTTCCTTATTCAGGGCCAGGCTTCGCGCAAAAAAGTAACTGGAGAGGGATACTCTAGCCACACTGTAAAATGTGGACACAAACCGGAAGTTGTCAGTTTACGGGTTATAAGCCCTTCCAAACTGGCGTACAGGAAGGATTCCATGGGACAACTTTGACGGTGGGAGGGACCACTGAAGTCCTACCGTTCGACTACCGCCCGCCTCAAGCTGGGCAGCCCCCGGCCAATAAGGTGTCGGTCCGCCAACGTGTGCCGCTCCAGAGGGTGCCTGGAGCTTAGTGTCCGTCAAAACATGAAAAGCGGACGGAAACTTAGTACCCAACAGTCATATTACTGTTAAAAAGAAATCATCTATCTTGCGTCTGGTAAGCTGGAATGTCAGGACAATATGTCCTGGCCTCACCGACGATCTACAGCAGATTGATGACTCCAGAAAAACAGATATCATCAACCGTGAGCTGGAGAGGCTCAACATTGACATTGCTGCATTACAGGAGACAAGACTTCCATCGAGCGGCAGCCTCAGAGAACTGGATTATACATTCTTCTGGCAGGGAAAGGAACCAGAGGAACTGCACATGCATGGTGTAGGATTCGCAGTGAGAAACTCTCTACTGTCTTCAGTGGAACCGTCATCAAAGGGAACACCTCGAATCCTCCCTCTTCGACTCTCAATTTCTTCTGGCCCAGTCAACATCCTGAGCATCTACGCTCCCATACTCAGCTCTACGGCTGAGACCAAGGATGAGTTTATGAGGAGCTTGAGACTAACATCAGAGAAATTCCAGCCACAGAACAACTATACCTGCTTGGGGATTTCAACGCTCGTGTGGGAGCTGACCAAGAATCCTAGCCCCGCAGCATTAGCCACTTTGGTGTTGGCAAACTCAACGAGAATGGTCAAAGGCTTCTAGAAATGTGTTCTTACCGCGACCTCTGTGTAACCAACACATTCTTCGTCACCATACCTCAACACAGAGTATCCTGGCGTCACCCTAGATCACGTCACTGGCACCAGTTGGACCTCGTTATCACCAGAAGACCCTCATGCACGCAAAGAGTTCGCCTTCACCTTCAGCATCAAGAAGACCAACATCATGGGACAGGATGTCAGCAGCATTCCTAGCATCTCCATTGATGGCCACATCCTCGAGGTGGTGGGTGAATTCACCTGCCTGGGTTCCACCATCTCGAGCAACCTGTCCCTGGATGCAGAGCTGAACAAGCACATAGGCAAAGCAGCAACAGCATTGGCTCGCCTTGGAAAGCGTGTATGGGACGACACCATGCTGACCACCAACACCAAGATAGCGGTATAACAGGTTTGTGTACTCAGCACGCTCTTGTACGGCAGCGAAGCCTGGACCCTGTACTCCCGCCAAGAACGCCGACTCAACATCTTCCACATGGGCTGCCTCAGAAGAATCCTGGGCATTAGCTGGCAAGATCGTGTCTCCAACAAGAATGTTCTGACACAGGCGGGAATGCCCAGCATGTTTACCTTGCTCAGCCAGAGGCGATTGAGATGGCTGAATGGACGATGACCGAATGGACGATGGCCGAATACCGAAGAATGTACTGTATGGAGAGCTTGCCACTGGCTCCAGACCTGCAGGAAGGCTCATCCTCCGATACAAGGACGTTCTCAAACGTGATATCTGAAGGCAGGCGACATCAACCCAGCAAGCTGGGAGGCAGT
>NC_134816.1:6540026-6547526 GCF_046742065.1 Oratosquilla oratoria
TATCTATTTACTTATTCATTCGCTTATCTATTTCTTATTTATTTGTTTATTTATTCATTTATTATTTATTTATTTATCTATTTATTTGTTTATTTGTTTATTTGTTTGTTTATTTACCTACATAGTTATTCATATAGTTATTCATCTATTTATCTATTCATTTATTTATCCATTTACTTAAGAGGAGTAGGGACAAAAAAGACAATTTCATCATAGAAGAGATGATGCTGAAAGTGAGGACGGGGAGTATTAGGTGACAAAGGTGGAGGAGGAGGAGAAAGAGTTATCAAACTAGGGTTTTCAGGAAGTTTTCCGGGGATATATGGCTGTATAGTATAGTATATTTGTACATTGCTTGTGATGTTAATGCTTCTACTTAATAAAGTCATTATGATTTAAATGATTTTATAATACTCATTGCAGTAATAATATATAATGAACTAATCTTGATATATTACAATTTTATATTTAGTGACAGATGAATAAGGGTACGGGTAAATGATCTTATAACAGGGGGTTCTTTACAGGATAAAAGGTTGAGGTAGAGCATGATGGCAAGAACAACGACTGTGGTGATCATGGAAGAGGATGGTGATAAAGCAGCAATGAAAATGACAGCAACAGTGATGAATAAAAGATAACTGTCATCAACTATAATCACTAATTTAATCATAAATCTACTTTACAACTTATCCTGACATACAGAAACAATGTCAGTATCTTCACTTTTACGACAAATTCACATTAGCATCACAACCATCACCATTTTCATAGCCGGTGTTAGTCTCATTAATATTTGTATGAAGATTACTATGCTAATGTAGTATGTAGGAAAATTGAAAAAATATTTTTTTAATATTGCTGATGACATTTTGTTACTGCCTTTGGTATTATCACTTTTGATTAACTCATCACAGAACTTAATTATGTTTATATATGTATGTATATACATACATATAACTATATATATATATATATATATATGTGTGTGTGTGTGTGTGTGTGTGTGTGTGTGTGTGTGTGTGTGTTTGTGTGTGTGTGTGTGTGTGTGTGTCTGCGTGCGTGTGTGTGTGTGTGTGTGTGTGTGTATGTGTGTGTGTGCGTGTGTACATGTATATATATATATATATATATATACATATATATGTATATATATACAAGTATATATATACATATATATGTATATATATATATATATATATACACATATATATATATATATATATATCTATATATATATATATTACCAACAAAATGCTAGAATCCCATCTCACAATCAAAGAACCTCAGAATCATAACTACATCAACATATACTACAGAAACACCTTTACTAGTAATTAGAAGAAAAAAAAATGAAAAAGTCATTAAGGATATCATTCAAAAGAATTGCCTTCCTACAAATGAGAACAACAAAATCAGAGTTCTCATCTACTACAAAAATCCCAAAACTTCCTCTCAAAGATCATGACAAACAATTCGTCTAGGCAATCAGACTTCACATCTAGAACTAATGTAGGGTACCAATATCATTGTTCTACAGGGGATTGTCAGCCTCTCCCTCACACCTACATTGGTTTTACTAGATGTAAAGTCAGCCGTCGCCTATCTTTGCATCTACAAGAGGGAGAAATCAAAGTGAATCATAGGAATTTCCACAACGCTGTACTCAGAAGGGATGAATTGATCAATAACACCAAAATTATTGGATCGAGTGATGACCCTAGGAGACTACAATTACTCGAAGCCTTTCACATTAGAGACAAAGCTCCAGTCATTAACATCCAAAGTAATTTAATCTCTATTATCCCATTATATAAAAATAAAAATCCCCCACTCCCCCTTCCCTCTACTCCCTCTCTCCCTTCACCTCCACCTCCTCTCTCACCCTCGGTGACCACACCCGCCTAATCCTCCCCTACACTCCAACCCCCTTACCCCTTGACCTCTGAGATCCCTTTTGTCTGACCTCTTTTGTCTGACCTGATCTCAGGCCTATATATACATCGGTCAACCTCGACTTGTCACTCTCCTTTCTTTCTCTCTTCCCTTTAAATGTAAGTCTTCTTATTTATTTTCACATAATTGTCATCTTTATTATATTCATGTAATTTTGTCACCATTACTGTAACTATCTAATTTTTGTTATTTCAGTTTACTCTTGAAAATGTCTTCTTCAAGACGAAACGTCGAATTCAAATAAGAAAAAATGGAAGAATATAGAGACTTAGTTTCAATTCACCCGGTTAATGGAAAATCTCTAATCAGGAAAATCGAGAATACAAAGAAAAAACTGAATAACTACAACAATGCTGTCGTTTTTAACTCCACGTGTATTACTGAGAACCTGCTCCCCTCCTTTACTATATATACATATATATATATTTATACATATATACACACACACACACACATATATATATATATGTGTGTGTGTGTGTGTGTGTGTGTGTGTGTGTGTGTGTGTGTGTACATACGAGTATATACCGTATATATATATATATATATATATATATATATGTATATATACTGAATAAAATCAATTGCACTGGATGCTTTGATGGTTTTAAGATAGGTATTCTTGATCTTTCGGAAAATCTTCTTATTGATTGTAGAGAGGGCCTAGATAAAGATATTTATTTCTCTCTGATGAGTAGCATAGCTCACTTTTAATACTGTTGTATGCCGACTTGTTTAAATATCTTCTAGTATGAGAGATAACTGTTGACTATGAAGCATGATAGTCAACAAGAAGATTTTCCAAAAGATCAAGAATACCTACCTTAAAATCGTCAAAGTATCCAGTGCAGTTGATTTTGATTAGAATTGTCTGAGAAAAAAAATGTGCCCAAGAAATATATATATATATATACATATATATATATATATATATATATATATATATATATATATATATATCTTTTGGGCAAAGTCTTTCTCTCAAACAATTGTTGTTGAATGCTAAAGCACATGTGGCATCAATGATTTTTAGAGAACATTTCTATAACTTTCTAAGTGTCATTTTCTCTTCATAGTTCTAACTCTGGAGGAAAGTACGAAAGTCGTCAGAGTGGTTTTCCATTTTATACCGATATCTGTTTCAACCATTTCACATGGTCGTCTTCTGGGTAAAACTGATTAAAAATGTGAAATACATTAGAATATAAAGGCCCGTGGGCCGTACAAACAACAGAGAAGAAATAAAAATGTGGAATATGATTGGTGGGAATATGCGGGTGGGCGGTGGCAGAAAGGGGGCCCTAGTCCTACGATGGGTTTATGTCACGTCTCGTCGGGTTGTCACTTCCGGTGAGCAAATGTCTAGATGCACCCTCTAGCCGGGACCTACGGGGAGCTAATGTCACGTCTTGTCGTCTTGGAACTTCCAGTGGGCAAATGTCACGGTGTGCGGGTCTGTTTTTTCTACTGAAACGGAGGACATGATCCGATGACTTCTGGACGGCGTAGTCTACAAATTTCAATGCTCTGAAGAGGCATGCAAGCCCCTCGACATGAGCTACGTCGGACACACGATGACCACCTTAAGAAGGCGACTGCTAGCACACCGAAATAACGGAGCAATTCACCAGCATTACATCGACACTCATGACAAGAAGCCGCGCTTGGAAGACCTGGTCAGGGACACCGAAATAATTCACACAGACTCTAACTACGGACGCTTAATAATTGACGAGACAATTAGTATTACTTTACAGCAGCCTACATTAAACGTTCAGAAGTCATCGGATCATGTCCTCCCTTCCAGTAGAAAAAAAGACCCGCATCTAGACATTTGCTCACCGGAAGTGACAACCCGACGAGATGTGACATAAACCCATCGTAGGACTAGGGCCCCCTTTCTGGCGCCGCCCACCCGCATATTCCCACCAATCATATTCCACATTTTTATTTATTCTCTGTTGTTTGTACGGCCCACGGGCCTTTATATTCTAACGTATTTCACATTTTTAATCACTTTTACCCTGAAGGCGACCATGTGAAATGGTTGAAACAGATGTCGGTATAAAATGGAAAACCACTCTGACGACTTTCGTACTTTCCTACAGAGTTTGAACCACGAAGAGAAAATGATACTTAGAAAGTTGGAGAAATGTTCTCTAAAAATCATTGATGCCACATGTGCTTTAGCATTCAACAGCAATATATATATATATATATATATATATATATATATATATATGTATATATATGTATGTATGTATATATATATATATATATATATATATATATATATATATATATATATATATATATATATATGAGAGAGAGTGATAGGTGGGGAACGGTAAACGAAGATGGGTTAAGAATACATTTATTGTCCTAACGTTTCGATCTCTATTTTTTCACACATAACCCCTCTCACCCGCCCCCCATTCATTCCACCTTATGGATCACAACATCATCCATACACAACCATTCTCCATTCACCCCTATCTTCTGTCCTCTCCCATCCTTCCTCAACAGACATTCCCCTCTTTCCCAAAGCCCCTTTTACCCCATCCATCGATCTCATCCTAGGTCGCCCACTCATGTTCACTCCTTCCACATCTACCTTTCACACCTCTTTTACTAGTCTTTCTTCACTCATTCTTTCCATGTGTCTAAACCATTCCAATACTTTTTCATCCACCCTATCTCTCAACTCCCTTTCCACCCCCGTTCTCCTCCGCACCTCCTCATTTCTCACTCTATCCAGCCTAGTAACCCACACCAATCATATTTCTCAGACACCTCCTCTAAAACACATTCAGACTCCTCCTCTCTTCCTCTCTTATGTTCTATGTTTCTGCCCCATACAGTGCTGTCGGCACAATCACTCCTTCATATAACCTCCTCTCAGCAACCATTCCCAAATGTCTATTTCTCATTGCACTTTTTAATCCACCAAGGCATTTACTCGCTTCTCTCAATCTACATTCGACCTCCATCTCCACTCCTCCCTTTCATGCCACATTCGCACCCAAGTATCTAAAACTATCCACTTCCTCCAGTCTCTCTCCCTTAATTACCATATGAGGAGAGGCTGACAAAACTTGAGCTACAGACATTGGAACAAAGAAGAGAGAGAGGAGACTTGATAACTATTTATAGAATCATGAAAGGCATGGAAATTATTGATAGAGAGGATCTAATAAAATGGGATGGAAGAAATACAAGAGGACACGGAAAGAAAATAGATAAAAGACAATTATAGAAGAGACCTGAAAAAGAACAACTTTCCCCACATGATAAGAGACGTACGGAACAAGTTGGATGAAAATGTGGTGTGTGTAAAAACGATACACGAATTTAAGAACAGGGTAGACAAAATGAGATATGGAGACGGGACACCACGAGCATAGCTCCCCTTGCCAACTAGATAAATACAACTAGGTAAATACACACACACACACACACACACACACACACACACACACACACACACACACACATATATATATATATATATACATATATATATATATATATATATATATATATATATTTGGATGATGGAGAACATAAACACAGGGGAAGGCTCGGAACCCTAAACACTCTAACGTTTCGTTCGCGTAGAACTTCTTCAGAGAGTGTATGTAGAACTGCAATTGAAGTTTATGTACTAAATCTAATTATCTTTTCGGACACTTGGGAAAGGTCGTTTTTCTGACGTGCTTTAGAATTAAAATACTAGTTTCTTTAGCTAAATTGATAAACCCTCCTCGATGATTCGATGAATTATTAGTTGAAATATATGCTGATTCAACAATTCTTCTAGTGAATTTATCAAAACCTTTATGTAGCACTTCAGCTTCTCTCCAGTTTGGTAAATGATCGAATTTTTCCGCATGAACTACTAAAGAATTAGATGTCCTATGTGCTTTTATGTCGTTTTTATGTTCATAAATTCTTATTTTGGCGAATCGTCAAGAGGATTAGAAAAAAGAATTTATGAACATAAAAACGACATAAAAGCACATAGGACATCTAATTCTTTAGTAGTTCATGCGGAAAAATTCGATCATTTACCAAACTGGAGAGAAGCTGAAGTGCTCCATAAAGGTTTTGATAAATTCACTAGAAGAATTGTTGAATCAGCATATATTTCAACTAATAATTCATCGAATCATCGAGGAGGGTTTATCAATTTAGCTAAAGAAACTAGTATTTTAATTCTAAAGCACGCCAGAAAAACGACCTTTCCCAAGTGTCCAAAAAGGTTATTAGATTTAGTACATAAACTTCAATTGCAGTTCTACATACACTCTCTGAAGAAGTTCTACGCGAACGAAACGTTAGAGTGTTTAGGGGTCCGAGCCTTCCCCTGTGTTTTTGTTCTCCATCATCCAAATAATTTGTCTAAAATACTTATCATATATATATATATATATATACATATATGTGTGTATATATATATATATATATATATATATATATATATATATTCATTGTATATATGGGCAAGAGATTTTCTCTCAAGCATGTTTGGTTAAATATACAAACTAGGGATTTAGAGGCCCTCCCTAGCGTAAGGAGATCTAAGCTCCCTGACAGAAGGTACAATACTGATGACGTCACACAACAGCCGACCAATGAGGAAGTAGAATAGTTCGGGAGTCCCAGTCCAGCCCACTAGCCAATCAGAAGCCTCAAAATGAAATATCAGACCTACATTAATAGTATATAAACACAAAAATTCAATCAGATATTCACAGTCTAGCCACTGATGAAGCACTAAGTAGTGTGAAAACGCGTTCTGGCCAGTTTTTCACTTTGGTAAAGCCATGCCCAAAGTAACTTACAAAACAATGTCATATGGTGACATTATAAGACAACTTCCCGTGGAAGGGAAAAAGGTTCTCAGAGAAAAAGAAAAGGCAGATAAAAAACTCTGCAATAATAATCTTGCCATTCAATTTAACCAAATATATATATATATATATATGTATATAAGAATATATGATTATATGTATACATTTATACACACACTCACACACACACACACGCACTCACACACACACAAACGCACACACACATACGCACACACACACAGTGTAGCAAAATACAGCAAATCCACAGCAAAGCCACTTCACTCAGTCGGTGACCCCCCCTGCTAGTCCCCTTATACAGAAAAAGAAAAGTCGGGAAGAAAACCCTATGGACTGCGTCAAAATATCATTCACACATGCCCCCTCCCCCCATCCCCCACCCACTCCCTTCCATGCATCACAGCATCATCCGTATACAACTATTCTCCATTCACCCCTATCTTCTGTCTTCACCCTTCCTTCCTCAACAGACATTCACCTCTTTCCAAATGCCCCTTTTACACCATCCATCCATCTTATCCTTGGTCGCCCCCTCATGTCCACTCATTCCACATCTGCTTTCCACACCTCTAACTAATCTTTCTTCAATCATTCTTTCCATGTGTCTAAACCATTCTAATACTCTTTTATCAACCCTATTTCCCAACTCCCTTTTTAACCCCGCTCCCCTCCT
>NC_134816.1:6552526-6865026 GCF_046742065.1 Oratosquilla oratoria
TATCAAGTAGTAAATTTCCCCATAGGTCGTCTCCACCTTTCACTGTCATCTCTTCCCATTATAACTATTCTTCCTCTATCTTTCATTATCTTATTAAGTGTTATCCTTGTGTCTTCTAACATATTCTTGTGTTCTCTCTCTTCCCACGAAGCCGTTTTAGGAGGCACATAATTTACAACAAACTTCCTGCTCTTCTTGTCCCTGTCCTCTATTTCCATCATAATCATCCCCACTCTATTCTTTCCATGTGTAACATTCCTCACATTTATATCCTTATTACTCAGGAACATAACTCCACCCCCTTGTTTTACCTCTCTGTTTCTAATCCAATAATCATATACACCATTTCCTACACTGTTGGGTGGTAATGGACCTTTCAATTTTGTTTCACAATTCCCATTGTGTCAGGTTTTTTTTCCTTCAGGTAATCATTCAGTTCATTCAAGCCTATTATTAATCCACCTATATTTGTGAAGTACACTTAATTTTCTGTTACCTCCATCCTGTTTTCTGTTCCCCTTCTGTTTTTCTCTGTTATGAACCATTTCCTCACTTCCATATCCACTACTCTCCAAAAGAATATCTCTTTGACTCTGTTCTGTTCTTGTTTTTTTTTTCTTAGCTTCGATTCTTTTTTTTCCTCTCTTTCCACTTTATTCGTCTCTCTTTTTATTCATATCTGTTTGTACTGATCACTTTCTGCTAGTTTCCCTGTTTTTGATAAGACATTCTCTGCTGCTGTTTGTGACCTGATTTTAAACTTAATTGGACTGGTCTTATCTATACTGTATTCCCCTAGCCTATATTTTTCTTCAGTTTCTTTCCCTATTTCCTGTTCACCTTCTTGAAATATTTTAATACCTTGTTTACTTTTTCTTTCTCATCTCTTACTCTTGTATTCTTATTGGGATTATGCTTGTCTTCCATCCCTAATATAATGATACATTTCTTTTTATCTGCTAAGTTTCTTACTATATTCTCCTTCTCTCTCATCATTTTAATAACTGTGTCCTTAGTGTGTTCCTTCATCTGTTGTTTCATTATATGTTTAAATTCAATTTCTCTATCTTCTTGGGCTTTTTTCCAACCACTTACCTCTTATGCTATGGACTTTATTTTCTTTATTTATTTTATTTATTATTCCTCTTTTATTCCTCATTCTCATTCTTTACTTCTCTTAACTGTCTTTTTAATTCTTCTATTTCTTTAGTTAGGTTTTGATTCTTCTTCTTTAGTTCTTCCAATTTATCAGTTCTTTGTGAATTATTGCGAGTTAGCTAAACCTAACCTCCCATGATTCGTTCATTTTTGTTAGTTTTTCTTCTAGACTTGCTAATCGAGGGAGGTTGTCATCTCCTCCCTCATTAAATCCATAGAAATATCCATCTTCACTTTCTGCTGTGCTGCTCTTATCTATATTCATACTTTTAACAGCTTTGCTTACTTGATCGACATGATCTGTGTCGTCTGCATATCGTTTACTCACTCCCCTTCTGGCATTTAGGGTGTGTTCAGCCCCTTCCTCATTTCCTCTCCTTTTCTTTTTCTTTTCTTTTTTTTTTCTTTTCTTTTCTATGGATGAGGCAAACCAAAAAGAGCAACTTACCATTACTTTCTAATTCAATAGTAAGAACTTAATTGTTCAGAAAAAGTAAAAATACATTTGAATATTCAGAGATGGGCCACAGACAAAGAACATCGCATTTAGTGGCAAAATTTAACTTTATATTTTATTAAAAAAAATCCATATAGTGATTGCTTAGGACTGGAGATAGTGGATTACCCATTGCCATACCGAATTCCTGAGAATAAAATTGACCATTAAACTCAAATTTACAATCATAGTTTGATAAGTTCAATGATTTTAGTTGAGGGCAACGGAAGTGAGATTTTGTCTAAAAATTCAGTGAGGAAAATAATTAAATCACCTACTGGAACTTTTGTAAATTAAATAGTTTTATCAAAACTGACAAGTTTGAAATCATAACTAATATTTAAATTCTCAAGTTTATGAGCTAAATCAACATTACTTTTTATGTTTGAATTGGAAATTGTGCCAACCAACCTATTGAGTAAAGACACCAGCCATTTTGATCAATTAGATGAGATGGATTTCACTGAGCTAATTATTGGTCTTATAGGGTTTCCAGGTTTATGTTTTTTACAAAACCTTACATGCAAGGGAGAGAAGGAGTAATGGTCGAAAAACGTTTGATTAAATCGTCTTTTCCCTTTAACACGGATTTCATTATCTTATTAAAATGGCTGTTGATTTTACCGATAGGATTAGTGTGAAGTTTAGTGTAAATAAAATCATCGGATAGAAGATCACTCATCTTGGCCAAATACTCATCTCTGTTTAAAATAACCACAGAATTTGCTTTATCTGCTCTAGTAATATGAAAATCCTGATTTTTTTTAAGAGCTCTTACAGCCTTCATAATATATCTGGACAATCAGGTAAACGTGGATTATTCAATGAAGCATAAACAATATTTTTGCAAATGTTCTTTTCTTCAAGAGATAATTCACCTGTTGTCTCAAGTGGCTGCATATACAGGATCCCTTGCAGAGATTGTAAAAAGTATTACCTTAGGTAAACGGGCAAGGAACTCTCAACAAGGATTAAACAACACAAGTACAGAGTAAAAACAGCACAAGAGTCTAGTGCGCTGTTTGTCCATTTGCGAGATTTTGATCATCATATTGATTGGTCTAATGCTTCTTCCATTACGTCATGTGATTTGTTTGCCAATAGGAACATCATTGAAAGTTGTTTGATAAAAAAAATTTGAAGGATCCAATATTAATGTTAGCTGTGGTATTCTAAATTAGATCATTTTATCATTGACAAAATTTGTAATCTTATTACATCTTTTTAAAAATAATTTGTTTATGTTGTTGTTGTTGTTGTTTTTGTTGTTGTTGTTGTTGTTGTTGTTGTTGTTGTTTTCTCAATGTGTATTGTCTGTACCTTTCGCAGTTGATTTTCATACCTCTTATATACCATGTGTATTTTTTCTGTATTCCCCTGAAAATGTGAAATATCACGAAAGGTCTTAGGAATTATGGTTTCTTTTCCGGATTCCTTTGTGGTTATCAGCAATATATATATATATATATATACAGATCTTATATATATAGATACTATATATATATATATATATATATATATATATATATACATATATATACATATGTATATGTGTGTGTATATGTGTATATATATATACATATATATATATATATATATATATGTATATATATATATGTATGTATGTATGTATGTATGTATGTATGTATGTATGTATGTATTTATGTATGTATGTATGTATGTATGTATGCATGTATATGTACGAATGATATTCTGACACAGCCCGAAGGGAGTTGGCCCTATCTTCTCTTTAAAACGGCCTTGCTAAATTGCTTCTGACCTTGGGCATTGGGTAGGACACATGGATGACCCGTCATCCATAAGGTGGTAAGATGTGAGGGGGAAATGGTGGTGCACGAAGTGGAATGTGTGGCAGTAGGTGTGCCTTTGACTTTGACTACCTCCCTTATAAGGAGAAAAACTCTTGGAGATATACTAGCCAAATTACCCGTGCGTTGTTGCGGGCAAATGATGATCCTTTTAATTTTGACAGAATTTGTGGAGAAAAGTTACACGTATCAATATAACTCAATGGAAAGGGTAACAAAAATGAAATGGTAAGAAAGTAAAAAAAAATCAATTTGAGAAGCGAGAAACCCTTTGGAAATCAAATATACTCATCCAAGTAGCCTGGGTTATGGTAAATATATATGGGTTTTTTTTTTGGGGGGGGAGTTCGTGAACAAACAAACAGACAGAATATATATGGTTATAGGGGTATATCTGCAAAAAGCTAGGAGGAGTTCGTGAATAATCCCTAACCTAACCATACCCCACGTAACTTTAGCCCTTAACCCTGACCATTTTTTTTTTTTTTGGGGGGGTGGAAATTAAATATAGTTATCCAAGTACCTGGAGTGATAGGGTATCAGAATATATATGGTTATGGGGGTCTATCTCCAAAACCCGAGGAGTTCGTGAACAAACAAACAGACAGACAGACAAAGGAAAGATAGTTATCCAAGTACCTTGGGTTATAAGGTTTCAGAATATATATGGTTATAGGGGTCTATCTGCAAAAACCTAGGAGTTCGTGAATAATTCCTAACTTAACCATACCCCACCTAACTTTAAACCTTAACCCTAACCAAAATATTTTTTTAATTAAATATAGTTATCCAAGTACCTGGAGTGGTAGGGTATCAGAATATATATGGTTATGGGGGTCTATCTTCAAAAACCTAGGAGCAGTTCGTGAACAAACAAACAAACAGACAGACAGGCAAATAAAAGATAGTTATCCAAGTACCTTGGGTTAAAACATTGTAGAATATATATGGTTATAGGGGTCTATCTGCGAAAACCCAGGAGGAGTTTATGAATTATCCCTAACCTAACCAAACCCCACCTAACTTTAATCCTTAACCATAACCAAAATAGTTTTATGAAATATAGTTATCCAAGTACCTGGAGTGATAGGGCATCAGAATATATGTGGTTATGGGGGTCTATCTCCAAAACCCTAGGAGGAGTTCGTGAACAAACAAACAGATAGAAAGACAGACATCGGAGGAAAAATGTGGACCACAACTCTGAGGTATGTAAATTGCCTTGCAAAGACTGTGATAATGTCTATTGGGGCCAAACTGGTATGGATTTGTCCACAAGAATAAAAGAACATAAAAATTCCATTAAATATGGACAAGTCAACTCCTCTGTGTTCCTTCATGCCAGCCAAGAAAACAACAGAATGGATTGGAATAATGCCGCTATTATATTCAAATCCCATTGTAGCTTTCGTAGGAAAATTGTGGAATCTTCCTTAATTAAACATTTTCCTAGCTTCAATACCTCAAAAGGTCAGTGGCCCCCAGATTGCATTACGAGGATAGCAGTCAATAAATTAATGTCAAGAGCGGTCAGATAAAATACCACAAACTGTCCATCCGTGACCCAACCACATCAAGGGCATGTAACCTGAGTCCCCCCACTTCTCCCCGTACCCTTTTATGTACTCCTCACTACCTCATTTATACCTGTACTCTATCTTCTTGTAACCGTTCTGCTGAAGAGGACTACAGATAGTAGTCGAAAAATACAGCTTTCTTGTACTTCTGATATCATTTCTTTGATAGTGGGTTTTAAGTGTACACACTCATTGAAATAAAATAAAAATCAACCGTGGATAAAACCCACCTTATCTAATCAAAGCGGTGAACGGAAATTTTGCCATTAACTTGTGAGGTCCAAGGTTTGGTAATTATTCACTAGGGAGTGGAATACCAATTTTAAACAATTCAAAACCCTAAATTACCCATTTCATTATAAGATGGAGTTTTCCCTCGAGGAATTCGTAAAACAAATATATATATATATATATATATATATATATATATATATATATATATATATACTCGTATATATATACATATATATGTATATATATATATACAGTATATATATATATATATATATATATATATATATATATATATATACTCGTATACATATATATATATATATTATATATATATATATATATATATATACATATAAATAAATAAAAACACTTCACTGCAATCAAAAGGAAGAATTACTAAAGAGACGTGAATGCTCATTGCCCGACACTATCATATAGCAGTTTCTTCCAAACTTTCTAAAGATAAACTCAAATATGTAGTAGTTAAAGATCTTATTGAGCAAGAAGTGCTAGACGTAGATGCATACCACTTTATTCCTCAATGTCACCCCCCGCTCTTCCCTCTTTTCTATTCTCTCTTCAGATTGTTCTAAGGCCCCATGCCTTGGTCTTCTTGGGGGTGAATAAAATAGGGTGTAGTCGTTCTGATGCTTGTTGGTCTAAATCAGTACACCCGAGAAATCCCGAGAGGAATTCTCAACGTCACGTCAAGCCACCTTCGTTCTGACATCACTTTTTATTTCATCCAATAGTCATTTACTTCTCAAACAAGTGACACACCTTAAGGGCGTGACTTTCCTTTCTCACCAATTACTTTTCTCCTCCTCCAACTTTTTCTCCAATTGGAGAGGCTGTTATACTCTTCTAAACTATGTCACAATGTAAGCATTATGTCGTAACAAAAATGGCTTGCCGCTCACAGTTCCAACAGACAAAACAATTTACACCAGGCGACACTGCACTTTTAAATATATACAAGGCGCGATTCTGAATCAGCTATCCTTGGCGTTAGTCAGCCGTCGGCCGTTGTATCATAACATCCTAATAAAAATACTATAAAATTTCCTTCCAGTCCTTCTACCTCCTCGATCTACCTCCGATCTACCTTAAATGTCTACCTTTATCTACCGGCCTCTTACACTCAAGCCTTTACTGATCAAAATGAGAAAGATGAAGTAGAACCTCCTCCCTCTTCTGGTGCAACTCCTAAAGTTACCCCAAACTTTGTGAGGTGATCAATCTAGTTAGAAAAAAAAATAGAATTAGAACGGTAAAAATAGAATTAGAACAAAAAAACTTGAGACATGAAGTGAAAGAACGTGAAAAAGAATATGAAAGGGAATATGAAAGAGAGGAGAAAGAACTTGAGTATATACGTAAATTAGATTTAATTAACCATGAAAAGGAGGCCAAAGATCAGATCCCGAATGATTTTTCAGACAATATGATCAATTAGACCAACATAGGAATTAGCTTGAAGAAGAATGGATATGACTTATCCAACACAAGTTAACTTGTACAGCCGCCAGAGTAATCAATATTATGAGGAATATACCTCCTACTTTTTAGTAAAAGAAAATATATCAAAGGCGTATCACATCACCCTTGAAGCTTACAGACAAAAATTTAGGAATTTAGTAGTCTCCCCATAACACTTACGTAGAATTTGCGTCTGAAAAGCTAAAACTTTTTAAACAGTGCTTATCTTACCAGAGGGTAGAATCCTTTAACCAACAAGTTGATCTTATGATATACGAGGAGTTTAAGAGGCGGCCTTATTGGGTAATCAGTTCGCGGTAGCACACAAAATGGGTAATCAACGGGAAAAGCTAATTGCACGGGTAAATTCATCAATATGTTTTCTTGGCACCCTTGGTGATAAGCAGATAAGCAGGTGGGAAAACCCACTAATGTTTTGTGTGAATATTGTAAGCTTACTGGACATCACATTTCCTAATGTCCTGAACCAAGGTGTACCACTTCACACTACACTGGGAAGGCCCAAACTTTGGATATGTCTTCAGTAAAGTTAGGTGGCGGAACAAAATCCTCAAATCCTCCAAAACCCATGACTCATATAGTAATTCGACCTTCTACATCTCCTGATGGTTTCTTTAAAGATTTCAAATCCTCTGGTGAAGTAGCTATAACCCAAAAAGGTCCATTCTACCCAATAATCATTCTGAGGGACACTGACTCTGATCAATCCAATTCATTTAAAGATGCCCTACCTTGAGTTGAAAAGAGGAGTACAGAAGATGAGATTTAGATAGAAAATCTGCCCCCGGTTGAATCCGCAAATCTAGCTAAAGTATTCCTTAGGTCTAATCTTGTCAATAAAGAAGTAACAATTGGCCTCAGAGAGAAAAGTCAATGCCAATTCCTGGAGTTGAGCTCATCCTTGATAATAACCTTGCAGGCTCATTAATAGTACCTCCCTTAAAAGTCCTATAATTGTAGAAGATTACATACATCCTGAAAGTTTTCCCCTATGTGCAGTAACTCGTTCCAAATCAGTTTCCTTAAACGAAACTGCAGCTAATATTTTTTATCTATCTACACAAATCATGTCACCTAACTTCATCAACGCTCAACATTCAGACCCTATTTTAAAACACTTCCATAGATTAGCAGAAGATTCTAAGGATAAATGGACAAATTCCCCGGATTCTGTCAAGTAGTTATACCTCAATCAAGTAGACCTCAAATCATTGAAATACCTCATGATGGTTGAGACGGTGATATAGGAGTTTGTAAGACCTATAACAAAACTCCATTTTATTTAAAGATCTCCTTCCTGGAGTTGAAAAGAGGAGTACAGGAGATAAGATCTTAATAGAAAATCTGCCCACGGTCAAATCCGCAAATCTAGCTAAAGTATTCCTCAGATGTAATCTTGTCAAGAAGGAAGTAACAATTGGCCTCAGAGAAAAGTCAATGCCAATTCCTGGAGTTGAGCTCATTAGTAGTACCTCCCTTAGATATAGTCAAAAACCCTTGTCACAAAAGTTCTTCAATTGTAGATCACATACATCCTGAAAGTTTTCCCCTATGTGCGGTCACTCGTTCGAAACCAGTTCCCTTAAAAGAAAATGCACGATATTTTTTATCTTTCTACACAAATCATGTCACCTTCTAACCTCATCAAAGCTCAACATTCAGACCCTATTTAAAAAACACTTTCATAGATTACCAGAAGATTCTAAGGATTCTATTATCAATAAGGTATTCTCATGAGATGTACAAAGTCACCTTTACATGCAAATCCTGACAATTGGGCAGAGATTCACCTCAGTCAATTAGATCTCAAATCATTGAAACAGCTCATAATGGTTCAGGCGGTCATGTAAGACCTATAACAAAATTCTAGAACATTTCTTTTGGCCCAATCTAAAAAAGAACATTAAAGAATATGTTCAAACCTGTCATGTTTGTCAGCTCGCTGGCAAACCAAATCAGAAAATACCTAAAACCCCTCTATCTCCCATCCCTGTGTCAGGGAACCCTTTTGAGAAAATTATCATAATGATAGCCTTAGAAAGCACTATTATTAAAAATACATTTTAAAGGTACTAATAATTATAGAATTACGAAGATACTAATAATGATTACTTTAGAGGGTACCGATAATTGTAACTTTAGAAGGTAGTAATAACTTTAGAGGGTACTAATGAAGAAAAAATAAAAATAATAATAATAATAATAAATTTAAAAGGAGCAAATACAAGTTGTTGATATTAAAATCTTTAAAAGGTACTAATAATAATAACATCGAACAATACTAATTATGATATATAACAGTAATGATAACTTGGGAAAGTTCTAATAATTATAATTGTACAAGGTATTAATGATGATCACTTAAGAAGGTACTAATAATAATTTCAGAAGGTACCATTAATGATAAGTTTAGAAAGTACTAAATTTGCTAGGTACTAAGAATGATAACTTTAGAAGGTACTACTAATGAAAAATTTAGAAGGTAATGATAATAACAGTGGGCAGCACTAAGAGGGGGTTTACACGATCTAACGGTTCGTCGAACGCGGTTCGACAAACACGTGTTTAAAGTGATGTGTGAACGTGTGAACGGGGTATTTGGGGTTTAACCAACGTGTTAGACAACCAAATACCCTGTTCATACGTTCACACATCACTTTAAACACGTGTCTGTCGAACCGCGTTCGACGAACCATTAGATCGTGTATACCCCCTCTAATGATAATAACTTTAGATGTACTAATAATGACAAATTTAGATGGTACTAATAATGATAACTTTAGATGATACATAGAATTTTAACTTAAAGTACTATTGATAATATCTTTGGAAGGTACTAATAATTATAAATCTGTACTAATGATGATAACTTAGAAGATACCAGTACTTTAGAAGGTACTAATAATGATATATTCAGAAGATAATAATAATGATAACAGAAGGTACTAATATCGACACCTCTATAAGGTGGTATTTATATAATTCGGAGGTACTAATAAATAAAACCTTAGGTGTGCATAATGATAACTATAGAAAGTACTTGTAATGATAACATTAGAGTGTACTACTAATAAAGGTTACTAATAATGATAATTCTAGAAGGTACTAATAATGATAATATTAGAAGGTACTAATAATGACAAAATTAGAAGGTACTATTGATAATTTTCAAAGGTATTTATAATGATAACAATGGATAATACTAATTATGATAACTTTTGGAGGTATTAATAATAATCAGTTTAGAAAATACTAATAATGCTATCTTAAAATACTAATAATTATCATATTAGAAGGTACTAATAATGATAACTTAGATGGTACTAATAGTGATATATTTGGAATGTACTAATAATGGTGACTAGAAAGTACTAATGATTATAACATTTCAGAGCACTAATAATGACAAATTTGGAAGGTACACATAATGATAACGTCAGGTAATAAAACGGATAATTTTAGACTGTACAAGTGTAGATAAGTTTTAAAAGTATTAATGATAACAGTTTTATGTAATAATAATAACTTTTGAAGGTACTAATAATCATAACTTTATTAGGTACTAATACTGATAACTTTTGATGGTACTAATAATGATAAATTTAGAATGTCCTAATAATGATAAATTTAGAATGTCCTAATAATGATAACTGAAAGTTCTAATAATGATAACGTTAGAAAGTACTTGTAATGAAAATGTTTGCAAGTAGTAATGATCATAACTTAAGAAGCCAGTGATAACGATAACTTTAGAAGGTACTAATAATTATAATTTTAGAAGGCAATTATAATGATAATTTTGAAAGGTACTAATAATAACTTTAGGTGCTAATAATGATCATTTTATACGGTACGAATAATTATAACATTAAGATGAACAAATATTGATAACCTAAGATGGTGTTTGTAATAACTTTAGAATTATCAAATAATTATAACATTAGAAGGTACTAATAATGATAATTAGAAAATACTACTAATGACAATTTTATAAGAAGCTAATAATTTAACACTTATGAAGTAATAATAACGACAGTTTTAGAAGGTACTAATAATGATATCTTAGAAGTTACTAACAATGAGAACTTTAGATGATACCTATAATGATAAGATTAAGCAGAACTAATAATTGTAACTTTAGTAGGAATTAATAACTTTATGAGTTACTAATAATGATAACATTAGAAGTTAATAATAATGATAAATTTAGAAGTTACTAATAATGATAACTTTTGAAGGTACTGTGAAAAGTCTAGGGTGAACTTACTATAGTAAATATAACAAAAGAAAAAATTAAAAGGTGTATAGAAAAACTCAAAGTTAATAAAACACCAGGGTCTGACGGTTGGTATCCAAGAATCTTAAACAAAATAAAAAATAAGATTGTTGTTCCATTAGAAATTATTTTCAAGAAATACATTATATCCGGAGATGTCCCGAGAGATTGGAACCTAGCTAACGTTACTCTCATATTCAAAAACGGTGACAAAAAGAAACCAAATAACTACAGGCCTATAAGCTTGACTTCAATCGTAGGAAAAATGATGGAAACTATCATCAGAGATGCTATCGAACATCATTTAGAAAGTAACTATTTGATAAATGATAGCCAGCATGGATTCAGATGGAAACGTTCTTGCGTGACTTACTCGAATTCTACAACACAGTCATCTCGAATTATGACAAAAGAAACAATATAGATTTAATACATCTAGACTTTGCAAAAGCTTTTGATACCGTCCCCCACGAAAGACTACTTACTGAATTAGCTTCACACGGAATAAGTGGTAGCCTAAGTTGGACAAGTAATTGGTTGAACGATCGGCAAAACTTCTAGATGGAAAAATGTTACGAATTGAGTTCCTCTGTTCTGTTCATACTATTATCTCCAAATTTGCGGATGATCCAAAACTGCAGAATAGCAAGTGATTGCTTAAACCAATTAGATATTCAAAAAGATTTAGATAAACTACAGCAATGGTCTGAAAAGTGGCTAATAAAATTTAACACATGCAAATGCAAGGCTATGCACATAGGTAAAAATAACAGTAAGTACGATTACAAGTTATTTGGAAATTCGTTAACAAAAGTAGATAGTGAAAAGGATCTCTGCGTAATTATCAGCAACAACCTCAAATCATCTAGGCAGTGTATTTCAACCTCTGAGAAAGCAAATAAGATTCTAGGACTGATTGCGCGATCTTTTGACTTCAAAATCCATCTCTCATTAACAAGCTATATAAATCGTTAGTTCGTCCACATTTGGAATATGCTGTTTCTGTATGGTCACCGAATCTCATTAAAGACATTGACAGATTGGAAGAAGAACAACGGCGAGCCACAAAACTGATTCCAAATATCAAAAATAAATCATACGAAAATCGACTAAAACATATGAAATTGTTTTCCCTAAAAAGCGTAGACTAAGAGGTGGCTTGATACAGGTCTTTAAGATTCTAAAGGGAATTGACAACATCAAAAGTGACATTTTCACACTGAATGAGAATCAGACAAGAAATAATGGTCTCAAACTGTCAGGAAATATATTTAACTTGAAGGTTGGTAGGAACAACTTCTCCAACCGTATAATTAATTAATAGAATAAACTTCCTGCAGAAGCAGTTCAATATAGTTCAGTTCGAAGCTTTAAGATTTGTTTAGATCAGTGTTTTTCAAACTTTATTACACCTGGGTGCACCTATGAATTAACCAAAACTTTGGAGCGCATCATTGATTCTAATACGTAAAAGTTAGTCTTGACTTTTGAAAATAGGAAAATTATGAAGAAGTATCCTGAAATAACCATTTATTTTTAGACACTACGTTTTATATTTAAAGTATCATAATGTGAAACATATGATTGATGAGATTTGGCAATTTTGTGAATGTCTGGCCTTATTTGTGATAAACATACTCTCATCTTTTCATCAATGCATTTAATATTGTATCTATTTTTACATTTAATGTTAGTACAGAAAATCCTTGTTCACAGAGATACGATGTGGGAAACTGCAATAAAACAGTCAAAGCTATCCTAGCTATTGAAGGGTATTCTTCTTTAATTGAAATCCAAAACTGATCGATGAACATCTTATGGACTGATGGACATCAGTAGATATGGTAACCAGCTCTTCCTTTTCTGTTAACGAAAAACCAACGTCATCAGTTGAAATGTCAGTGATAGAGTTGCGGATCCACCTTCCAGAATTACTAAATGACCCACTATTAAGGGAGTTTAATCGTCTGAATGGCCCTCTCTGACCAAAGGGAACATTTCCAAACAGCCTGAAGCAGCTTTTCTTTTCCAAGCCGATATTTTTTCTTTCTGGAATGCTTCAATTTTCTCGGTAGATGAGAGAAAATTTTCATTTCTATTTTGCATATACACGTTCAGACTATTTAAGTGCTGAAACATATCGGTCAGATATTTCAGTTTTGAAGTCCCAAACTCATATTTCAGGAGTCCACAAAAGTTGATTTTATTTTATTTCTAAAAAAAAAATGCCGTTATTGCTTGACGAAGTTCAAGCACACAACAGACCACCTTACCTCTAGATAACCATCTCACTGCTATATGCAAAAGTAAGCGTGTGTGCTGTGATTCCATGTTTTCACAAAGTAGCTCAAATATACGAATTTTTACTGGTCTAGGCTTAACGAGATTTACCATTTCGACAACTTGATCAAAAACTTCCTTCAATTTAGTACCCAGTGATTTTGCCATCAGGACCTCTCTATGTAAGAAACAGTGAGTTGTTACGATGTTGGGATGCTGTTGCTTTACAAACGATGCAAGACCTTTAATGGAACCCACCATTGATGGAGCTCCATAAGTACAAATACCGACATACGACTTCCAGGATAAATTCCATTTCTCAAAATAGTTATTTAGAATATAAAAGCTATCTTCACCTTTAGCAGTGGTAATCAATTCTTTGCAACAGAGATACTGATTTACTATTCTATCCCCACCAATGAAGCGAATAAAGGCAAGTACTTGCACTTTGTTGGTTATGTCGGTTGATTCATCAAACTTGGAGTGCAAAGTATGAATCCTGAAGTTTATTACTGCAAAGATTTTCTTCAATATCGTTGGACAATTCCAGAATACGCCCATGAACAGTATCATTTGATAATGGGATTTTATTTATTTGTTTCTCTGTATCGTCCCCTAAAATAGTCTTTACCATATTTTTGCATACATACATATACCAAGGCTTTTTCCCCTTTACAAGGGAGGTAGCCAAAAAGAAAAAGGCATGAAATCATTCCCACCCATTCCTTCCCTGAATACACTCCACACCCCTCCACCCTCCCTCTCATCTTAGCACCTCCTGGATGACGGGTCATCCCTGCACCTTGTCCACTGCCCTGGGTCAGAGGCAGTGTCGCAAGACACAGCACATCCACAGCAAGGCCACTTCATTAAATCGGCGACCCCCCTCTCCGTCCCCCCATGCATAAAAGATGAAGACGGGGAGAAATCCCTTCGGGCTACGTCAACTTTTGCTCACACATACTACCTCACCATCCATCCCCCCACCCATTCCACTTCATGCATCACAACATCATCCATGTACAACCATTCTCCATTCATCCCTGTCTTCTATCCTCTCCCGTCCTTCCTCAACAGACATTCCTCTCTTCCCCAAAGCCCCCTTCACCCCATCCATCCACCTCATCCTAGAACGTCCCCTCATCTTCACTCCCTCCACACCTGCCTTCCATACCTCTTTTACTAGTCTTTCTTCACTCATTCTTTCCATGTGTCCAAACCATCCTAATACTATTTCATCAACCCTATCTCCCAGCTCCCTTTCCACCCCCGTTCTTCTCCTCACCTCCTCATTTCTCACTCTATCCAGCCTATAACCCCCATCATACTTCTCAGACACCTCATCTCAAACACATTCAAACTCCTTCTCTCTTCCTCTCTTACGTTCCATGTTTCTGCCCCATACAGTGCTGTTGGCACAATCACTCCTTCATACAATCTCCTCTTAGCATCCATTCCCAAATGTCTATTCCTCATTACACTCTTCAATCCACCAAGGCATTTACTCGCTTCTCTCAATCTACATCCTACCTCCACCTTCACTCCACCTTTTCCTGCCACGTTTGCACCCAAGTATCTAAAACTATCCACTTCCTCCAGTCGCTCTCCCTTAATGCTCACTTCTAGTCTACTGCCACTTTCACCCCTTGTACATCTCATCACCTTACTTTTACCCACATTTATCTTCAGCTTTCTTCTATCACATACTCTCCCAAACTCTGTCACCAACTTCCTCAATCCCTCCTCCGATCCTGCTACAAGCGCAGTGTCGTCCGCAAACAACAGCTGGCTCACCTCCCACTTTTCTCCATTTTCTTTAACTATCTCCAATCCCTGACCCACTACCCTTGTATTTACCTCTTGCACTACCCCATCCATGTATAAATTGAACAGCCAGGGCGACATAACGCATTCTTGACGAAGTCCCACCTTTACCTCGAACCACTCACTCTCCATTTCTAATCCTGACACAAGCTCTACTACCCTCGTAAAAACTCTTGACATCTCCTAGAAGCTTTCCTCCTATCTCATATATCTGCATAACCTCCCACAGTGCCTTTCTGTCTACCTTATCGTAAGCCTTTTCCAGATCCATAAAAGCCCAAAAAACATCCTTCCCCTTTCCTATAGCTTTCTCACATATTTGTCTTACCACAAAGATCTGATCTACACAACCTCTACTCGTCCTAAATCCACACTGTTCCTCACCAATTACTCCCTTTGTTCCTCTCCTAATCCTCTCAATCAAGATCATCCCATAAGCCTTCCCAACTACACTTAACAAGCTAATCCCTCTGAAACTACTACATTCACACTTGTCCCCTTTTCCCTTGTAAAGTGGAACTATACAGGCACTCCTCTAGTCCTCCGGCACTCTACCCTCTCTCCAGCAAACATTAAATAACCTCCCCAGCCAGTCCACCATCACTGTACCTCCTTTTTTTAGACATTCTGCATGGCATCCAACTAGACCAGGTGCCTTACCTGCTTTCATCATCTTAACAACTGCCTTCACTACATCCTTCCTTATTTCTCCTCCATTTTCCTTACTCATCACATATTTTTGCAAGTGGGCAAAATAATAGATTCAGCAAGAGTAGGGGAATTCATTTTTGCGGCTATCATTTCTAATATTTCATAAGAAGCAATTTGAGCTTTCTCAGATACCGTTTCTACTTTTGAAAGCAACTGCTTGCTTTGTTTATTGCTCAAGTAATCTTTTGAAATAACTTACATCTTTTCCTTGAAGACTGCAATGTGATGCTTGAAAATGCTTACTTCATTTACTAGGAAGCATCGACTCATTTGATGTTTTGCATCCACAAACCAAACACGATGACTGAGGCTGATTTTTATCTCCAGTCCACTTAAAGCCATAACTTAAATAACTTTTGTTGTATTTGCGGTTGAGTTTGCTCTCATTTTTCTTGGCTGGGCGCTTCATGTCACTTGAAATTGTTTCATTATTAGAATTAAGTTCTTCACTGGTACATTTCTTACTTAAACATCTATCCCTTACATGGGTAGTTCCTTTCTCATAATATATAAGAAATAAAAAACACGAATAATAATATACTGCGTGTCTTGAACGAGAACTTTAAAAAGTAATTTATAAGCACTTGGACATCTACTCAGCTACTGACAAATTGATGGACAGACCAGAATCACAGAATTTGCATGTTATAAAGATCGAAGAGGTCACTGTCTCGGATTAAGAACCCACTTTGACCTGTCATTCACCATATGGTGAAGTTATTAGCCTGGATTACGTGTCACTGACCTGGATTACCATATTTTGGTTTAGTCCTACTTAAGTCTATTGCCAATTGACCTTAGTACTCCTGGAGCCAGGGGTCATTTGCATGCATAAGAGTGCCACTCAGTTTCTCCCTTGATCTGGTTAGAGGGTCACCTCAGACATCTAAAAAATCAAGGTGGACGCTCAACTGACTGGCAGCAGGGTCGATATTTGAGGATTTATGATGGGCGTCGGCTTTCGGAATAATGACCAAAATCTGGGGTAGGGGAAAGTAAATTTTACCTGGAACGATTAGTTTTGAATGAAATTTAATGAATGACCACTCATTTGAATTCACTAAGTATCAGCTTTATAATGATGGGTAAACCATTGTGATTGGTCAAGACCAGAGGTCACCAGAGGTCAAACTATGACGTAAAACGTCACCTGCTTAAAATCTGATAGTTTATTCTTCAATTTTCTCTTATTTCTACCTCAGGTCATGGGTAAGTTTTTAAATCAACAGTGGAGAAAATATGGAAATAATTAAACGCTTGGTGGCTAACTCAAAATTGACCAAACTTTGGAAAAATCAATATTTTGGCCAAAAACGCTGAAAATCATAAAGTCAGTCTAGTGAAACAAATAAGTGACAAAATTGACAAATCAAACAATAATTAAAGTGTTAAAATGAACTTTCATTTTTTTCCATGCTTTGTATCCTATTTCAGATAACTTTGAAATACCAATTTTGACTTAAACACTAAAATATATATATGTTTTTTTTTTACTGTTTCGTTTCATCCACAGGTCTTGTTCAGATAACTAGATACAAATCCTCTAACATATCTACAATGGGTTCTTACAGCCATTGTTTATGACACAGTTACAGTATTTACAGCATTCAGAAGAACCACCATCTTGTCTGGCACCAACATGTTACCTTCTCTGGGGTAACCAAATTTGGTTCGGTCTATAGACACCTGGGAATGGTCAAGACAATGCATTTGAAGATAAGAACCATACAATGCCCTCATGATATGACCATGCAATGCTCGGCTCGTACGAGGAAGGTCCAAAATGGTTGTCTTACTGTGATGGTACAAGTGATATCGGAGTTCATCCATTGACTTAGTCTCTGACTTAATGCATACCTTCACAAGATACTGTTCAGTGAGCGCCAGATCTACTTCCAAATCCTTGCCAAAATCACTCAAGTATTGCACAGGATTTGCCTTCAACACAGCAGATTTTGTGCCTAATTTACTGGTTGAATCACACCCAGTTAAAAATTTCATGGCTATGATAACATCACAGAAATTCTCCCCCAACCTCTCCGCCACTGTGTGGAGAGGAAGATACCTTGTTGTATTCCCTACACCAACGCATATCCAGAACTCAATCAGCCCATGTTCTTTAAAAAATTTCCAGTAATACAGCCCCAGAACTACAACATTAGTGTCATTCGAGAGGAGCACAACCCTCTTTGATCCAGATTTGACAGCATCAAGCGTGTGCGGAATCAAACGAACATCAGCTTCTTCAATATAGACATCAAGATTTGGCAAAACGTGGAAACTACCATTCAATACAGCTTTGCAAGGTTCCATATTCTCTCCACCCATTGCACTAACAACCAGTTCAGTATTTTCATTCTGTTCCTCTAAGATGTGACACCTAAGCGCCTTCTGCAACTTGGTTTTATTTGACGATGATGCCCAAAATGTATCTTTTGACACCGGCAACCTTGTTTCTTTACCAAGTTCATTTATGTCAATTGGGTTTGTGGTGCACCGTCTGATACGTTCACTGTCTTTAACTAACCCGTCAATGTATGTGTCAAAGACAAAGTCAATTCGCTTTGAATTGATACTCATGCTGTAGATCATTTTCAAAAAGTTGGTACAGAGATCACTGCACGTCTTAATAGACCCAAGCTGCATTTGGCGCACCCGACCCATCACATCTACAATGGTAGCAGTCTGTTCTGGTGACCATGTTTTTGGTGAACCATAGTCATCATCTGAGAGAACTTTTTGTAGTTCAGCACAAAGGTCACTCTTTTGTGACTTGATCATAAGCCCTTTGCCATCAAAAAGATAGCAGGCATCAACCAGGTCATACTTCAATAAATCTTCTATGTCATGTCCTCGCATGCGTGCTATGTCAAATAGCTTCTGTTCTTCAGCTAACTGCTTTAGACCTTTATCCTTTTGTTCACTTGCTACAGCTGACTTCCCAGGTTCAGGACCCTTGAATGTTTTCAGATTGTTCTTATGAATTGTGTCAAAGACAGATCTCTTTTTCGTTACAAATGTCTCTGCCCGATATGTTTCATAGAGCTCAGTGGACTTTGATGTGAAATTAAGCAAACTTTTGCTTACATCATCAAAGACAATTTCCTGGATGATGATATTGTGGAGTTTTCCACCATCACTACCAACATCGGTTGGGACCAGATATGCCTTCACATCCCGATTCGTAAATGAACCACAGTTGATCTGTTGCTCAGCAGAAGCCTTGTTGCAACACTCAGTCATGTAAGACAGGCTAAAGCATCTACCCTGTTTCAACTCTGGTAGAATATGTTGAAGGACACATTGAAAGACATTCCACTTCTCTGAGCTAGCGATGAACCCATGTTACTGGTCTGTCTTTCAGCCTTTCGCAAATAATTACGTAGACACTGATTATGGCAGTACAGATCTGCGGCAAAAACATCAGCAGCATTGTTTAGGTCACATGTCCGAGTGAAAACGTCGTCCAGGAGTACCGAAGTAGCCCTCAGGAATGATTCAGCTCTGGCCACCTCTGATATTCTGAATTCATTGTATTCTCCATTGTGTTTTGCTGCAGAACATATCACACACTTTTTAGAATACTTATCAACGTTGTCTGGTTTGCAAGGTTGGTCACGAGAGAGGGACATAGATATACGCATTTTTTTTAGGTTCATTTGGTCTTTTTGACCAGTTTGATGTTCCTCTGATTGTCTTTTCAGGCCATCTATTGTCGTTTTATGAGTGTACTGTTTATAACACTTGAAACTGTCAGTTACATGATACACAAAGTTGCAGTTCTCAACTTGTCTCAACCTTTCAAACACTATGTCCTTTCGTAGTGATGCTGCATCAACGACCTTCTGCCTTCCTTTCTCTGACGAAGTTGGCCCCCGTTCAGGATCATTCTCTTGGCATATGATGCAAAGTTCAGGATTGAAGAAAATTGTAGATTATGGACCTATCCTCACAACTGTTGATTGTTCTCTCTGTGAAGATGCCATTGGTAATCTGAAGAAAAAACATTTGATTTGAAATTCAATCCAGACTTCCACACATGCTGCGGTTAATGTAACCTCCACTAGGATATTGCAGAAAGTACAGTTTGTATCTATCTTGCTCATCAAAGGGTCAAATTAATGTGATCTCCACTATATATGATGTAGAACAGTGTACATTACTACCTAGGCCTTACTGTGCATCTAGCTCTGCTGACCCTGCCGTACCATGGGGATCAATCCAAAATAAGAGTATAGGCATGGTCTCCTAGCTAATACAGGGCTATAAATAATTAAAACGCACTGTATGTAGTCTTCACATTTCAGAAAGCGAACTGGTGATATTCAACAAAAAAGTGCAAATACGGGAAACCACTCCCCCAGCATAGGCATGTACTATCGAGAGATTCACTGAATCTAGGTGAGATTCACTGAATCTAGGTCAAATGATGTAACAAGACATTTGATTTGTATTTGTGTTTATTTGATTAATGATCTGGAAAAAAGAAGTTGAATAAAGCAAGTTTGTAATTGATCTGTCATTTGCGGCATTTTCTGGCCAAATTATTGATTTTTCCAAATATTGGTCAATTTTGAGTTGGCCAACAAAGGGTTAATTATTACCATATTTTCTCCACTGTCGATTTAAAAACTTACCCATGACCTGAGGTAGAAAAGAGAGAAAATTGAAGAATAAACTATCATTTTTTCCTATACCATGGTATTATTTTGTGTTTGGAGGCCCAGATTTTAAGCAGGTGACGTTTTACGTCATAGTTTGACCTCTGGTGACCTCTGGTCTTGACCAATCACAATGGTCTACCAATCATTATAAAGCTGATACTTAGTGAATTCAAATGAGTGGTCATTCATTAAATTTCATTAAAAACTAATCGTTCCAGGTAAAATTTACTTTCCCCTACCCCAGATTTTGGTCATTATTCCGAAAGCCGACGCCCATCATAAATCCTCAAATATCGACCCTGCTGCCAGTCAGTTGAGCGTCCACCTTGATTTTTCAGATGTCTGAGGTGACCCTCTAACCAGATCAAGGGAGAAACTGAGTGGCACTCTTATGCATGCAAATGACCCCTGGCTCCTGGAGTATAGGGGAAAATTGGTATTGACTTTGGTCTTTTCTTCACCATATGGTGAAGTCGTTAACCTGGATCATAGATCACTAACCTTGATTACTGTATCGGTTTCCTATTTAATTCTATTGCCAACTGACCTCAGGGGAAATCTGGTCTTATTCCTCCCTGCTTAGTTTTCACGAAAAGAAATCTGAAAGATTAAAAGGAAATAACGGAGATAAGAATTGTTAGTAAAATGCAGGAACTAAAATATATACTTCTGAAATCATGTCATTGTGACGATATATACTTCCATACATTAGAAATATTCTAGATTCGATATGATGGATTTCTTGAAAATAATTTCTAATGGAACAACAATCTTATTTTTCATTTCCTTGGATGTTAACCGTCAGGCCCTGGTGTTTTATTAATTTTGAGTTTCTCTATACACCTTTTATTTTTTCTGTTATATTTACCGTAGCAAGTTCACCCTAGATTTTTCACAGGTTTCAGTTTGGAGTTCACTTTGAGGTGTTTCGTTTACAAATACTGAGCTAAAATAGTTGTTTTAAATATCACACATTCCTTCATTTGAATATTCAAGTTGACCGTCAGCGGATAACAGTGGGCCAATGTGATTCCTAATAACCTTTTTATCTCTAATGTTACTATAGATTTCTTTGGTATTCTCTTTGGATTTATCAGCGATATTCATTTCATATTGTCATTTTTGTTTTTTATTACCTTTTTTAAATCTCTCTCACTTGTATTTCTCATGAGCCTGTCTCCTTTTAGCAATACATTTTTCAGTTTCTTTGTCGAGCCATTCTGGGCGAGCCTGATTTGGGGGCGTCTGTCCTTAAACGGGATGTAAGTATGAATTATCTTAGTAAGCGTATTTTGAAATATTTCCCACATCTGATCTACAGGTCTTTCGCTTAATTTTGCCTCCCAATCTATAAGCTGAAGCTCCTGACGTAGTCCTATGAACTGAGCTTGACTAAAATTGGATATTTTAGATACACAAGTATCTATTCTAAAATCTTTTAGCAGTTTGAATCTAAGCTGTGATCGCTATTTGCAATAGTTTCACCAACTTCTACCTCGGTTACCATGTTTTCACGGCTAGTGATCAATAGATCGAGTAAGTTTCCATGTCTTGTGGGCTCTTTTACATGCTGAACTAATTGTCACCGAAAAAAATCTATGAAGCGACTACCTATATGGCCATGTTCAAGGGTCATCCAATCAATGCCAGGAAAATTGAAATCACCCATTATCAATAAGTCCCGGTTGCAGAAACTAGATAGTTCTTGAAACAACAGTTTGTCTTCTGCTAATTATAATGTTTTTGGCCTATATATTACACCTACATTCAGTTTTTGTCCATTTGTTTGGGTTAATTCTACCTACAAACTATCATTTGCATCCTGTTTCACTTTCTCTAAAACACAGGCATGGACATTCCTTTTGACGTACAACAGAGCACCCCCACCTTTCTTGTGGTTTCTATCCTGAAGTGTTCAAATCCCGCAATATTAAATTCAACTTCAAAATCTTTACCATTTAACCATGTCTCGGTTATTCCTATCATAACGAGTTTTTCGCTTTTGACATAAACCTGTATTTCTTGGAATTTATTCCTAATACATATACCATACATACATATACCAAAGGCCCTTTCCCCCTTATAAGGGAGGTAGCCAAAAAACAAAGGCATAAAAATCACTCCCACCCAATTAATCCCTGATACACTCCCCTCCCCTTCACTCTCTTCCCTCCCTCTTATATTGGCACCTCCTGGATGACGGGTCATCTCTGCATCTTGTCCACTGCCCTGGGTCACAAGCAGTGTCGCAAGACACAGGACATCCACAGCAAGGCCACTTCATTAAATCTGCGACACCCCTCTCCGTCCCCTCATGCATAAAAGGAGAAGACGGGGAGAAATCCCTTCAGGCTGCGTCAGATTTTTCTCACACATACTACCTCACCCCCCCCCCTCCCCTATCCATTCCACCTCATGCATCACAACATCATCCATATACAACCATTCTCCATTCACCCCTGTCTTCTGTCCTCTCCCGTCCTTCCTCAATAGACATTCCTCTCTTCCCCAAAGCCCCTTGTACATCCATCCATCCCATCCTAGGTCGCCCCCTCATGTTCACCCCTTCCACATCTACCTTCCACACCTCTTTTACTAGTCTTTCTTCACTCATTCTTCCCATGTGTCCAAACCATCCCAATACTCTTTAATCCACCCTATCTCCCAACTCCCTTTCCACACCGTTCTCCTCCTCACCTCCTCATTTCTCACTCTATCCAACCTAGTAACCCCTATCATACTTCTCAAACACCTTATCTCAAACACATTCTTATGTTCTATGTTTTTGCCCCCATACAATGGGGGCAAAAACTCTATCATACAATCTCCTCTTAGCATCCAATCCCAAGTGTTTATTTCTCATTACACTTTTTAATCCACCAAGGCATATACTTGCTTCTCTCAATCTACATTCTACCTTCACCTACACTCCTCCCTTTCCTGCCACATCCACACCCAAGTATCTAAAACTATCCACTTCCTCCAGCCTCTCTCCCTTAATACTCACTTCCAATCTGCTGCTACTTTCACCACTTGTACATCACATCACCTTACTTTTACCCGCATTTATCTTCAACTTCCTTCTTTCACACACTCTCCCAAACTCTGTCACTAACTTCCTCAATCCCTCCTCTGATCTTGCTAGAAGCGCAGTGTCGTCCGCAAACAACAGCTGGTTCACCTACTTTTCTCCATTTTCTTTAACCATCTTCAATCCCTGACCCACCACCCTTTCATTTATCTCTCGCACCATCCCATCCATGTATAGATTGAACAGCCAGGGTGACATAACATATCCCTGACAAAGTCCCACCTTTACCTCAAACCACTCACTCTCTCCATTTCTAATCCTGACACAAGCTCTACTACTCTCGTAAAAAATCTTGACAGCTCCTAAAAGTTTTCCTCCTATCCCGTATATCTGCCAAACCTTCCACAGTGCCTTCCTGTCTACCCTATCATAAGCCTTTTCCAAATCCATAAAACCCAAAAACATCCTTACCTTTTCCTATAGCTTTCTCACATGTCTGTCTTACTACAACAATCTGATCTACGCAACCTCTACCTATCCTAAACCCACATTGTTCCTCACCAATTACTTTCTCTGTTCCTCTCCTAATCCCCTCACTCAAGATTCTCCCATAAGCCTTCACAAATACACTCAACAAGCTAATCCCTCTGAAACTACATCACTCACACTTGTTCCATTTTCTTTTGCAAGGTATAACTATACAGGTACTCCTCCAGTCCTCAGGCACTCTACCCTCTCTTAAACGAACATTAAATAACCTCACCAGCCAGTCCACCATCACTGTACCTTCCACATGACATCCATCCAGACCAGGTGCCTTACCTGCTCTCATCATCTTCACTTCATTCTTACTTATTTCTCCTTCATTTTCCTCACTCATTACGGTCATTTTCTTAGCACTTCCCACTGCAGCTACCTTTCCCTCCCTATCCTCCTTTACATTTAGCAACTCCCTAGAATACTCTACCCATCCTCCTCTTACTGCCTTCTCTTCCATTATCATCTCTCCATCTGCACCTTTTACCTTTTCTATTCTACTTGATTCGCCTCCTCTTCCTCTCTTAATTTCTTTCCAAAACATCTTTTTATTTTTTTCAATAATTTCTTTCATACTCCTACCCCATTTTACATCTGCTCTCCTCTTTGCTCCTATATCTTATGCTTTACTTCTCTTCTCTTTTCTTTGTACCTCTCATATGATTCCCTTGTCCTATTTTGTAACCAATCTGTGAAAGCTCGATTCTTCTCTTCTACAACCTTCTTTGTTCCCTCATCTCACCACTCACTACCCTTCCTTCTATTTCCTGCGATCCTTCTAGTTCCACTCACCATCTTTGCACACCTTATGACTCCCTCCTTGAACCATCCCCATTCCTCCTCCAATTCTAATTCTACTCTATCCTTCACTCCCTCCCATTCCTCTCTCAGCTTTTTCTTGTATTCATTCTCCTTTTCTTTCTCATTAAAACAGTTCACTCTAAGCACCTCCCTACCTTTTGTCCTTTTCCTCTTTCTCCATCTATCCTCCATTCTCAACTTACCTTCCACCAAAAATGATCTGATATTCCCTGACTCTCTCCCCTTAGAACATGTACACCCTTAACTCTTCCTATTATACTCCTATCTACCAATACATAGTCCATAAGCGCTCTATCTACCACTCATCCATCCACCACCCTCTCCCATGTGTACTTATGCTTGACTTTCTTCCGAAACACTGTATTTGCTATCATCAACTCTCTTTCTAGGCACATCACCACCAACTCTCCACTACGATTCTTTCCTGGAACATTTCCCAACCACTTCCGTCTATTGGTTCATTTCCTACCTTAGCATTAAGGTCTCCCAATACCACTACGTTGACGTTTGTCCCTAATCCCTCTATGCACTCATTTAAATCTATCCATAAAGCCTCCCTTTCTTCTACACTCTTCTCACTACCAGGTCCATATGCACTTACAAAAACCAACTTCTCCTTACCCAGTTTCACCTTCATCCACATTAACCTTGAAGAAACCTCCTTCTAATCCACTACACGTTTACCTATCTCTTCACCTACTATTATAGCCACCCTTTCTCTCCCTCGCCCTCTCTTCATTCCTGAGAACCTCCCAACTACACTCCCAAACTCACACTCGCCCCTTCCTCTCAACTTAGTTTCACTCAAAGCTAACACATCCATCTTTTCACAAACTCTTCCCTTTTACTCTCGTCTGTATTGCATCCACACACATTTACTTTTTTTTTAGGAATGTACCCTGTGGGGCTAGAGGGAGAAGGATGCCTAATCCTAATCCCCGTCCCGTTTTTCTCGCCTGTTACGATTCAAGTGGGAATACTTGGTGGCAGCATTTTATCCACCTCCAACAGGGTAGGCGAAACAAGGAAATAAATATTCAGAGAAATGGTACAGGACAGCAACAAGGGGATGGGAGACAGCATAACGGAGGGACAGTAGCAAGTAGCAGTATGATAAAAGTGTCATCATTTCTCTGTGAAAAGAGTCCTCCTCTATCACAGACAAAATGATGTGTGGCTCTGGTTTGTAGGGGCGCCCCTATATAAACCCCAAATTATCAACTGCATGCTACTTTGCCACAATAACTCATGATTATTTCTTATTTACACGTTTAGTATTTTAACATGATGCCTTACATTATAATTTTGTTCTTTATTGACATCCTTGCTCTTATTGACATCTGGTCCTTCATTGACATTCAATGCCTCATGGACATTTGCCCCATCACAGACATCTGGTGCCCCACGTTCATTCACTCGCTTATGTATACAAAGGATTACAAAGGCGGAGCATACCGACAGGAGACCATTTGGTCCATATCAAGGTCGGATGCGAAAAAATATAATAATGATAATAAATAAATAAATAGATAAAACTATAATTCAATAAATAATATAAATAAGATAGAAT
Organism: Oratosquilla oratoria; assembly: GCF_046742065.1. NCBI lineage: Eukaryota > Metazoa > Arthropoda > Malacostraca > Stomatopoda > Squillidae > Oratosquilla > Oratosquilla oratoria. The sequence continues at coordinate 6,579,036 of NC_134816.1, forward strand.
ACCTTGCCCCCCCTACGTCACCGCGTTCCACACAGACCACCCGTCGTTCACTGACATTCTGCCTGGCATCACCTTCCTAAAACTGTATTCTGTCCTCCACTGACATTATATCTTACCGTGATATTTCTCCTCCACTATCATTACATATCACCGTGATATTTTGTCCTCTCTATCATTATAGCCCATCGTGATATTTTGTACTCCACTGTTATTACATTCCATCGTGATATTTTGTCCTTTGACATTACATCCTAATGCAATATTTCATCCTCTACCGATATTATATCCTCAAATGATATTTTGTCCTACACTGACATATTGCTCTACATTATTGCTATATCCTACTCTGTTTTCCCCAATACACTCTATTTCCCCTTTCCTTTGAGGTTCTACCCCAAAAAAGGAACTAGATAATTACAAACTCCCACAAATCATGTAAAACGAAAATGTAAAAAATAAACGGAAAGTATTAAAAGATCCGAATTGTCATTCAGTAATCAGTTGAGAGAGAGGGGGAAGGGGGGATCTGAAATGACTCATTTAAATCCCCTAGGAAAGAAAAAGGGAAAGGATTATCCATGCCATTGCTTCTTAAAGATTAAGGAATTTACCTTTCAGTTCAAAATGTCAAATGGCGAAGAGTTGACGCTGACTATTAAACCACATCTTTGGTGCCTCTAAAATATATGAACATCATACAAAATTTTAAAATATAAGCATGTTTTTTTAATTAAATCTTCCGTTATCTTGGGGCACATCTGTCTACCTTCCAGGGCGCATTAGTGCGCCCGGGTGCACCGTTTGAGAAACACTGGTTTAGATAAACACCTAAGCAAGATGCTGTAATGTCTGCCATTTATTTCATATCATTTATTTATTTGTTTATTATTTGTCTGTTTATTACTTGCTTGCTTATCTTACTTCTTACTTCTTACTTCTGCTCCCAGGTAGGCTTTCAGCCTGTCAGGCGGGCCAGCACACTTCTCCAGTTAGCCCTCTCAAAGCTTTCTTCTTCCCTCAAATCCTCTATTTTTCCTATTCCATTTGCCTCTAGGATTTCTTCAACTCCATCTTTCCATCTTTTTTTCGGTCTACCTCTAGATCTTCTACCTTCTGGTCTCCAGTTCCATCTTTTCTTTGCAATTCTCTCTTCATCCATTCTCTACACGTGCCCAAGACACCTTAGTTTTGCCTTTTCTATTTTGCTTCTAATTGATGTTACTCCAATAATTTCTCTTATTTTATCATTTCTAATTCGATCTCTTCTGGTTTTATTTACTTTTATTTGAATATTAAGAAGATAAAGCAAAGACAAATACAAAAGAGAAAAGTCATCAAAGCTCAGTCATTAATAGATACTGAAACAAAAGACAAGTATCGGTAGCAGTGGATGAGAAAATTAATTTAAGAGAGGAAGCAGCTGAGGATTGGGAAGATCTGCATGAAACAATTAAAGGTGTAGCAGAAGAAACGTTAGGAACAAAAATGGTGGGAGAAAGTAAGAAAAGACATACACCATGGTGGAAAGAGGAAGTAAAGTGTGCAGTAAAAGAAAAAGTTAAGGCATTAAGAAAGTGGTTGAGACATAAAACATCTGAAACAAGAATAAAGTATGTCACTTCAAGAAATAAGGCTGAAGAAGTAAAGAGAACAGCACAACAAAATGTCTGGAAGAAGTTAGGAGAGATAATAGAACAAGATCTAAAAGGTAGTAAGAAGAAAATCTTTGGATGAGAAAAATCATATAGGAAAGACAAGAGTATGGTGCATAACATTGAAGATGACGAAGTTAATGTTATTGTAGAACCCAACAAGATAAATGAGAAATAGCATAGTTATTTTAAAAACCTACTGAATGTGGGAGGTGAAGACATCGATGAAGGTATAGAGAACGAAGAGGACGTTGAAGAGACAAGATCAAGATGACAAAATAACAAGACCAAAACGAGCTAGAAGATGAAAAACGATAAAGCACCGGGATGTGATGTCTTACCGATCGAGCTGATAAAGGAGGGAAGTGAAGCCCTAAAAAAGGAGATATTGACGATATTAAACAAGGCCTGGAGAAAAGAAACTATTCCACAAAGTTGGGGCAAGACCATTATACTACCGGTCTATAAAGGCAAAGGCGAGTCAGGTTTCTGTGGTAATTATAGAGGTATCTCTCTCATCAATCAAGTAGCTAAACTTTATGAAAGAATCCTAGAAAAAAGAGCAAGAACAGTGATAGAGCCGAAGCTAGGAGAAGAACAGTATGGATATAGAAAAGATAGAAGTACATCTGACCTCATTTTTATTTTGAGAATGATCATGAAAAAATGCTGGGAGTATAACAAAAATTTGTATTGTGCTTTTATAGACTTACCAAAAGCATTTGACTCCATTCCAATAAATGAATTATGGAAATGTTTAGTGGAGGAGTATGAAATGACAAGCAAACTGCAGAAAGCCATAGAAAGTACAGTATATATAAGCCGTGTTCGTGCCTTGTTAGGACTGGTTCTAAGAAAGATGAATGGTTTGATATAAGAACAGGAGTGAAACAAGGAAGTGTGCTGTCCCCATTATTATTCATAGCATATATGATAGCATTATTAAAAAGTATAAAAAGAGACTAGGAGATCAAGGAGAAGGGGATGGAGATATACTAGTGTATGCAGATGACATTGCCTGCTGAAGTAACGACAGGTTACAGGTAGAAAGATTACAGGTAGAAAGGCGAGGCTAAACATTGATATTCAAAAGACTGAAATACTAACAGTCACAAAAGAAAATGATGACATTACAGAAATAATTATTAAAAATGAATATGTTAAAGAAGCACAGTGTGTTAAGTGTCTGGGAAGATTGTTTACAAAAGATGGATGCAAGAATAGAGAAGAGATAACTGAAAGAATATCAAAGTACAGTGGAGGTATATGTGGCTTGTATCCTATCCTAAAAGATAAAAATGTTCCTACGGAGGCAAAGAAAACTATTTTTGAATCAGTTTTGATACCGATTTTAATGTATGCTGCTGAAAGCTGGACATTAACATCAAGAGACTGGAGCAGAATTCAGTCGGCAGAAATAAAAACTTTAAGAGCAATAGTAAATAAAACCAGAAGAGATCGAATTAGAAATTATGAAATAAGAGAAATAATTAGAGTAACATCAATTAGAAGCAAAATAGAAAAGGCAAAACTAAGGTGGCTTGGGCACGTGGAGAGAACGGATAAAGAGAGAATTGCAAAGAAAAGATGGAACTGGAGACCAGAAGGTAGAAGATCTAGAGGTAGACCGAAGAAAAGATGGAAAGATGGAGTTGAAGAAATCCTAGAGGCAAATGGATTAGGAAAAATAGAGGATTTGAGGGAAGAAGAAAGCTTTGAGAGGACTAACTGGAGAAGTGTGCTGGCCCGCCTGACAGGCTGAAAGCCTACCTGGGAGCAGAAGTAAGAAGTAAGAAGTAAGATAAGCAAGCAAGTAATAAACAGACAAATAATAAACAAATAAATAAATGATATGAAATAAATGGCAGACATTACAGCATCTTGCTTAGGTGTTTATCTAAACCAGTGTTTCTCAAACGGTGCGCCTGGACGCACTAATGCGCCCTGGAAGGTAGCCAGATGTGCCCCAAGATAACAGAAGATTTAATTAATAAGATATGCTTATATTTTAAAAATTTGTGTGTTTTTCATACATTTTAGAGGCATCAAAAATATGGTTTAATAGTCAGCGTCAACTCTTCGCCATTTGACATTTTGAACTGAAAGGTAAACTCCTTAATCTTTAAGAAGCAATGGCATGGATAAGCCTTTCCCCTTTTTTTTTCTTTTTTCCTAGGGGATTTAAATGAGTCATTTCTGATACCCCCTTCCCCCTCTCTCTCAACTGATTACTGAATGACAATTCGGATCTTTTAATACTTTCCGTTTATTTTTTACATTTTCGTTTTACATGATTTGTGGGAGTTTGTAATGAACTAGTTCCTTTTTTGGGGTAGAACCTCAAAGGGAAGGGGAAAGAGAGTGTATTTGGGGAAAACAGAGTAGGGTATAATAATAATGTATGTCAGTGTAGGGCAAAATATCCTTTTAGGATATAATACCGGTTGAGGACGAAATATTGCATTAGAATGGAATGTCAATGGACAAAATATCACGATGGAATGTAATAACAGTGGAGTACAAAATATCATGATGGGCTATAATGATAGGGAGGACAAAATAAAAATATTACGGTAAGATATAACGTCAGTGCAGGACAGAATATAATTTTAGGAAGGGATGCCGGACAGAATGTCAGTGAACGACGGGTGGTCTGTGTGGAACGCGGTAACGTAGGGGGCAAGGTATTTTATTTTATTTATTATTATTTATTGTATTATAATTTTTATATATCTATTTATTTATTTATCATTATTATATTTTTTCGCATCCGACCTTGATATGGACCAAAAGGTCTCCTGTTGGTATGCTCCGCCTTTGTAATCCTTTGTATACATAAGAGAGCGAATGAACGTGGGGCACCAGATGTCTGTGATGGGGCAAATGTCCGTGAGGCATTGAATGTCAATGATGGACCAAATGTCAATATAGAACAAGGTGTCAATAAAGAACAAGATTATAATGTAAGGCATCATGTTAAAATATTAAACGTGTAAATAAGAAATAATCACGAGTTATTGTGGCTAAATAGCATGCAGTTCATACTTTAGGGTCTATATGTGGCGCCCCTACAAACCAGAGCCACACATCATTTTGTCTGTGATAGAGGAGGACTCTGTTCACAGAGAGATGATGACACTTTACTTACATTGCTACTTACTACTGTCCCTCCGTTATACTGTCCCCCAACCCCTTGTTACTGTCCTGTACAATTTCTTTGAATATTCATTTCCTTGTTTCGCCTACCCTGTTGGAGGGGGATAAAATGCTGCCACCAAGTATTCCCACTTGAATCGTAACAGGCGAGAAAAACGGGACGGGGATTAGGATTAGGCATCCTTCTCCCTCTAGCCCCACAGGGTACATTCCTAAAAAAACTAAAGGCATAAGAGGGTCTAGGAGTTTTCTAACCTGTACCCTAAGGTTTGGGTGTTTTAATATGCGTGGATGTAGTACAGATGAGAGTAAAAGGGAAGAATTTGTGAGAAGAAAGATGGATGTGTTGGCTTTGAGTGAAACTAAGTTGAGAGGGAGGGGCGAGTGTGAGTTTGGGAGTGTAGTTGGGAGGTTCTCAGGAATGAAGAGAGGGCGAGGAGAGAAAGGGTGGCTATAATAGTAAATGAAGAGATAGGTAAACGTGTAGTAGAGAGGAAGGATTTTTCTTCTAGATTAATGTGGATGAAGGTGAAACTGGGTAAGGATATGTGGGTTTTTGTAAGTGCATATGGACCTGGTAGTGAGAAGAGTGTAGAAGAAAGGGAGGCTTTTTGGATAGATTTAAATGAGTGCATAGAGGGATTAGGGACAAACGTCAATGTAGTGGTATTGGGAGACCTTAATGCTAAGGTAGGAAATTAACCAATAGACAGGAAACAATAGTAGTGGAAAGTTGATGGTGGTGTGCCTAGAAAGAGAGTTGATGATAGCAAATGCAGTGTTTAGGAAGAAAGTCAAGCATAAGTACACATGGGAGAGGGTGGTGGATGGAAGGGTGGTAGATAGAGCGTTAATGGACTATGTAGTGGTAGATAGGAGTATAATAGGAGGAGTTAAGGATGTACATGTTCTAAGGGGAGAGAGTGGGGGTATATCAGATCATTTTTTGGTGGAAGGTAAGTTGAGAGTGGAGAATAGGTGGAGAAAGAGGAAAAGGACAAAAGGTATGGAGGTGCTTAGAGTGAACTACTTAAACGAGAAAGAAAAGGAGAATGAGTACAAGAAAAAGATGAGAGAGGAATGGGAGGGAGGGAAGCGTAGAATAGTAGGAGTGGAGGAGGAATAGATATGGTTCAAGGAGGGAGTCATAAGGTGTGCAAAGATGGTGTGTGGAACAAAAAGGACAGGAGGAAATAGAAGGAAGGGTAGTGAGTGGTGAGATGAGGAAACAAAGAAGGTTGTAGAAGAGAAGAAACGAGCTTTCACAGATTGGTTACAAAATAGGACGAGGGAGTCATATGAGAGGTACAAAGAAAAGAGAAGTAAAGCATAAAATAAAGGAGGCAAAGAGGAGAGCAGAGGTGAAATGGGGTAAGAGTATGACAGGAATTTTTTAAAGTAATAAAAAATATTATGGAAAGGAATTAGAGAGGAAGGGGAGGCGAATCAAGTTGAGAAGAAAAGGTAAAAGGTGCAGATGGAGAGATGATAATGAAAGAGAAGGCAGTAAGAGGAAGATGGGCAGAGTATTTTAGGGAGTTGATAAATGTGAAGGTGGATAGGGAGGAAAAGGTAGTTGCAGTGGGAAATGCTAAGAAAATTACCGTGATGAGTGAGGAATATGGAGGAGAAATAAGGAAGAATGAAGTGAAGGTAATTGTTATGATGATGAGAGCATGTAAGGCGCCTGGTCTGGATGGATGTCATGCAGAATGTCTGAAAAAAGGAGGTACAGTGGTGGTGGGCTGGCTGGTGAGGTTATTTAATGTTTGTTTAAGAGAGGGTAGAGTGCCGGAGAACTGGAGGAGTACCTGTATAGTTCCACTTTACAAAGGAAAGGGGGACAAGTGTGAGTGTAGTAGCTTCAGAGGGATTAGCTTGTTAATTGTAGTTGGGAAGGCTTTTGGAAGGATCTTGATTGAGAGGATTAGGAGAGGAACATAGGGAGTAATTGGTGAGGAACAGTGTGGGTTTAGGACAGGTAGAGGTTGTTTAAATAAAAATTTTGTGGTAAGACAGATATGTGAAAAAAAAACATAGGAAAAGGTAAGGATGTTTTTTGGGCTTTTATGGATTTGGAAAAGGCTTATGACAGGATAGACAGGAAGGCACTGTGGAAGGTACTGCAGATATACGGGATAGGAGGAAAGTTGTTAGGAGCTGTCAAGAGTTTTTACGAGAGTAGTAGATAGTGTGTGTCGGGAACGTAAGAACATAACATAAGAATGAAGGAGACTGCAAGAGACCATAAGGCCTACACTAGGCAGCTCCGTATCTATCACCACCTGTCATCCCCATCCATAAAGTTGTCTAATCGTTTTTTAAAACAACTGATAGTTTCAGCGCTTACTACATGGTTACTAAGTTTATTCCATTCGTCGACCACCCTATTAGTAAACCAATTCTTGCATCTTTCCTTTTTAAATCTAAAATTTTCCCGTTTATAACTATTACTGCGAGTCCTGCCCTGTTGTTTTAATATGATGACCTTGTTTGTATCACCCTTTGATCCACTTGAACACCTCTATTAGATCACCCCGCACTCTGCGTGTTTCCAGAGAGTGTAAGATAAGGTGCCTAAGCCTCACTTCGTAAGGTAAATTTCTGAGTCCATGTATCATTTTGGTCATTCTTCTCTGTGTTGATTCTAGTGAATTGATGTCCATTCTGTAGGACGGAGACCAAAACTGTACCGCATAGTCAAGGATGGGTCTAACTATCGCTAAATAGAGTTTAATAATTACCTCTGCACTTCTATTCGTTACCGTCCTAGCAGTGAAACCTAATGCTCTGTTAGCTTTATTCCTGGCATTAATGCACTGTTTCCTGGTTTTAAGGTCCGGACTCACTAGAACTCCCAAGTCTCTCTCGCACTCAGTTTTCTCTAAAAGCGTGTTATCTAAGCTGTATCTATCTTCGGGGTTGAATAGCCCTACGTTTAACACGCTACACTTAGAGATATTGAAGTTCATTTGCCATTTCACCGACCATGTGAACAATTTGTTAAGATCATCCTGCAGAATCTGGGCGTCGTCTCCTGACCTAATTATCCATCCTATTTTAGTGCCGTCCGCAAACTTATTAACATCACTATTTATCCCGTCGTCTAAGTTGTTTATGTACATAATGAACAACAAGGGACCCAAAACCGAGCCCTGGGGAACCCCGCTAGTAACATTGTCCTACCTAGATTTTACTCCATTTATGGTGACCCGCTGTTTTCTGTTACTAATCCAAGCTCTAATCCATTCTAACACTTTTCCTCCTATGCTATGGGCCTTATATACTTTAGTGTAAAAGGATAGAAGATTAGTCACACATGACTTACCCTTGGAGAAACCATGCTTTGAATCACGTATTAAATTATGTCTTTCGATGTGTTCTCTGATTTTATTTACTATTATTGATTCAAGCATTTTTCCTATAACCGATGTCAAACTGATTGGCCTGTAGTTGCATATAGACGATCTATCTCCCTTCTTAAAAACAGGAACAATGTTTGCTTGCCTCCAAGCAGCAGGCACAAAACCAGTGTCTACTGATTTATTAAATATTTCAGTTAACTGGTCGCAGAGTTCAAATTTACACTCATTTAGCATTCTCGGAAAAATTTCGTCTGGACCCGGGGATTTTGTAGTTTTAAGTCTTTCAATCTGCTCGACTACTTCTACTTTACTAATGCTGATATTAGATAGACTACTTTCTTCATCCCCTCTGAAAATCGGATCGCAGTCAGGTACTTTATCTAACCTCTCATTAGTAAACACCGATAGAAAATAATTGTTAAACTCCTCCGATTCTATCATGACATTTTCATCGTTTTTAATTGGTCCTATTCTTTCTTTATTTTTTGTTCTAAAGAGATGAAAGAAACCCTTTGGGTTGGATCTTGCTTGACTGGCAACCTTAATTTTATAATTACGTTTCACTGTACGTGTATTCTTTTTAACCAGCTTTGCCATTTCGTTGATCTTGATCTAAGGTGTGTTTCCCCGGTTTTTTTTTTATTTTTTTTTTTTTTTTTTTTTATTGACTTCAGGGGGATAAATGTATTTTGTGCATTAATAATTAAATCAGTTAGATTGCTATACATTTCATCCAAATCGCTGACCTGTCCGTTGAGCCCTCACCCCCAAATGACCTGACCCAAAGTATGCATATTACCCTCCGTGACCCGATCTCTGGCCATGACCTCACCCCCGGTCACGCACCGAGACTCGACATTGTCTGAAACGTCCGCATGACATTTCATATTCAATTTCAAATAGCTTTTTATATTGTCAAATTTTGCTCTTCTGAAGTCTGGTAATTGGACGTTATTCGTACTTTTTAATTCTTCCCAAATAATATTAAATATCATTTCTTGATGATCACTAGAGCCTAGACTATCTCCCATTTTTACGTTACTCATAAGGTGCTCATTATTAGTCAAAACTAAGTCCGGAGTACTTTCTCCCCCCGTAGGATCGGTAATCACTTGTTTTAGGAAATTATCCTGCACCACATCTAGGAATCCTTTTGTTTCCTGATCTCCTATTAAAATTTCCCAGTCAATGTTTATAAGATTAAAATATCCCATGACCACAACGTTTTTGTACTGGGACGCTCTGTGAATTTCATGAATCAGGGGATCAGTCTGCTCAATGCTGTGGTTAGGAGGTCTATACAAGACACCAATAATAACTTCCTTATTCTTGCCTATAATCTCTACCCAAATGCATTAGAAATGGAGAGAGTGAGTGGTTTGAGGTAAAGGTGGGACTTTGTCAGGGATGTGTTATGTCGCCCTGGCTGTTCAATTTATACATGGATGGGATGGTGCAAGAGATAAATGCAAGGGTGGTGGGTCAGGGATTGGAGATGATTAAAGAAAATGGAGAAAAATGGGAGGTGAGCCAGCTGTTGTTTGCGGACGACACTGCGCTTGTGGCAGGACCAGAGGAGGGATTGAAGAAATTAGAGACAGAGTTTGGGAGAGTGTGTGAAAGAAGGAAGTTGAAGATAAATGTGGGAAAAAGTAAGGTGATGAGATGTACAAGGGGTGAAAGTAGCAGCAGATTGGAAGTGAGTATTAAGGGAGAGCGACTGGAGGAAGTGGATAGTTTTAGATAATTGGGTGCGAATTTAGCAGGAAAGGGAGGAGTGGAGGTGGAGGTAGAATGTATATTGAGAGATACGAGTAAATGCCTTAGGGGATTAAAAAGTGTAATGCGAAATAGACATTTGGGAATGGATGCTAAGAGGAGATTGTATGAAGGAGTGATTGTACCGACAGCACTGTATGGGGCAAAAACATAGAACATAAGAGAGGAAGAGAGAAGGAGTTTGAATGTGTTTGAGATGAGGTATCTGAGAAGTATGATAGGGGTTACTAGGCTGGAGAGAGTGAGAAATGAGGTGAGAAGGAGAACAGAGGTGGCAAAGGAGTTGGGAGATAGGGTTGATGAAAGAGTATTGGGATTGTTTGGACACATTGAAAGAATGAGTGAAGAAAGATTAGTAAAAGAGGTATGGAAGGTAGATGTGGAAGGGGTGAACATGAGGGGGCGACCTAGGATGGGATGGATGGATGTGGTAAAAGGGGCTTTGGGGAAGAGGGGAATGTCTGTTGAGGAAGGACAGGAGAGGACAGAAGGCAAGGGTGAATGGAGAATGGTTGTATATGGATGATGTTGTGATGCATGAGGTGGAATGGGTGGGGGATGTGGGGTGAGGTACGTAGTATGTGTGAGAAAAATCTGACGCAGCCTGAAGGGATTTCTCTCCGTCTTCTCCTTTTCTGCATGAGGGGACGGAGAGGGGTGTCGCAGATTTAATGAAGCGGCCTTGCTGTGGATGTCCTGTGTCTTGCGACACCGCTTCTGACCTAGGACAGTGGACAAGATGCAGGGATGACCCGTCATCCAGGAGGTGCCAAAATAAGAGGGAGGGAAGAGAGTGAAGGGGAGGGGAGTGTATCAGGGATAAATTGGATGGGAGTGATTTTTATGCCTTTGTTTTTTGTTTTTTTGGCTACCTCCCTTATAAGGGGGAAAAGGCCTTTGGTATATGTATATATGGCATATGTATTAGGAATAAATTCCAAGAAATACAGGTGTATGTCAAAAGCGAAAAACTCGTTATGATAGGAATAACCGAGACATAGTTAAATGGTAAAGATTTTGAAGTTGAATTTAATATTGCGGAATTTAACCACTTTCATCAGGATAGAAACCACAAGAAAGGTGGGGTGCTCTGTTGTACGTCAAAAGGAATGTCCATGCCTGTATTTTAGAGAAAGTGAAACAGGATGCATATAACAGTTTGTAGGTAGAATTAACCCAAACAAATGGACAAACTCTGAATGTAGGTGTAATATATAGGCCAAAAACTTTATCATTAGCAGAAGACAAACTGTTGTTTTAAGAACTATCTAGTTTCTGCAACCGGGACTTATTGATAATGGGTGATTTCAATTTTCCTGGCATTGATTGGATGACCCTTGAACATGGCCATATAGGTAGTCGCTTCATAGATTTTTTTTCGGTGACAATTAGTTCAGCATGTAAAAGAGCCCATAAGACATGAAAACTTACTCGAGCTATTGATCACTAGCCGTGAAAACATAGTAACCGAGGTAGAAGTTGGTGAAACTATTGCAAATAGCGATCACAGCTTGATTCAAACTGCTAAAAGATTTTAGAATAGATACTTGTGTATCTAAAATACCCAATTTTAGTCAAGCTCAGTTCATAGGACTACGTCAGGAGCTTCAGCTTATAGATTGGGAGGCAAAATTAAGCGAAAGACCTGTAGATCAGATGTGGGAAATATTTCAAAATACGCTTACTAAGATAATTCATACTTACATCCCGTTTAAGGACAGACGCCCCCAAATCAGGCTCGCCCAGAATGGCTCGACTAAGAAACTGGAAAATGTATTGCTAAAAGGAGAAAGGCTCATGAGAAATACAAGTGAGAGAGATTTAAAAAAGGTAATAAAAAACAAAAATGACAATATGAAATGAATATCGCTGATAAATCCAAAGAGAATACCAAAGAAATCTATAGTAACATTAGAGATAAAAAGGTTATTAGGAATCACATTGGCCCACTGTTATCCGCTGACGGTCAACTTGAATATTCAAATGAAGGAATGTGTGATATTTAAAACAACTATTTTAGCTCAGTATTTGTAAACGAAACACCTCAAAGTGAACTCCAAACTGAAACCTGTGAAAAATCTAGGGTGAACTTGCTACGGTAAATATAACAGAAAAAATAAAAGGTGTATAGAGAAACTCAAAATTAATAAAACACCAGGGCCTGACGGTTGACATCCAAGGAAATGAAAAGTAAGATGTGTTGTTCCATTAGACATTATTTTCAAGAAATCCATCATATCGAATCTAGAATATTTCTAATGTATGGAAGTATATATCGTCACAATAACATGATTTCAGAAGTATATATTTTAGTTCCTGCATTTTACTAACAATTCTTATCTCCGTTATTTCCTTTTAATATCTCAGATTTCTTTTCGTGAAAACTAAGCAGGGAGGAGTAAGACCAGATTTCCCCTGAGGTCAGTTGGCAATAGAATTAAGTAGGAAACCGATACAGTAATCAAGGTTAGTGATCTATGATCCAGGTTAACGACTTCACCATATGGTGAAGAAAAGGCCAAAGTCAATACCAATTTTCCCCTGAGGTCAATTGGCAATAGACTTAAGTAGGACTAAACCAAAATATGGTAATCCAGGTTAGTGACATGTAATCCAGGTTAATAAGTTCACCATATGGTGAATGACAGGTCAAAGTGGGTTCTTAATCCGAGACAGTGACCTCTACGCCCTATATAACATGCAAATTCTGCGATTCTAGTCAGTCCATCAATTTGTCAGTAGCTGAGGAGCTTATAAATTACATTTTAAAGTTCTCGTTTAAGACATGTTTTTTATTTCTTATATATTATGAGAAAGGAACTACCCATGTAATGGATATATCTTTAAGTAATAAATGTACCAGTGAAGAACTTGATTCTAATAATGAAACAATTTCAAGTGACATGAAGCGCACAGCCAAGAAAAATAAAAGCAGACCCAATTGCAAATACAACAAAAGTTATTTAAGTTATGGCTTTAAGTGGACTGGAGATAAAAATCAGCCTCAGCCATCGTGTTTGGTTTGTGGATGCAAAACATCAAATGAGTCGATGCTTCCTAGTAAATGAAGTAAGCATTTTCAAGCATCACATTGCAGTCTTCAAGGAAAAGACGTAAGTTATTTCAAAAGATTACTTGAGCAACAAACAAAGCTACCAATTGCTTTCAAAAGTAGAGCAACGGTATCTGAGAAAGCTCAAATTGCTTCTTATGAAATATCAAAAATGATAGCCGCAAAAATGAAGTCACATACTCTTACTGAATCTATTATTTTGCCCGCTTGCAAAAAAAATGGTAAAGACTATTTTAGGGAACGATACAGAGAAACAAATAAGTAAAATCCCATTATCAAATGATACTGTTCATGGGCGTATTCTGGAATTGCAGTGGTGGGCAGCGATAAATTTTGCGATAAAGCGATAACGATAAAGCGATAATTTTTTCCGCTAAGTCCTATAACGATAAAGCTATAAATTTCCAAGATACCTTAAAGCGATAAGCTATAAGCGATAAATCCTGCGATAAATCCAGAATTACTCTATTTTTGCTACTTATGCATTTAAAAACCTCTTTTTTACACTTAAAGCACCATATATTACTTAATAAAAGACTAAAGGACCCGAAATTAACATTTAATTACTTTATAACAACATTTAATGAAGACAAATTAACAAAACTATCACAGCACAACATCACAAACACAAATGCAACAATTTAAAACATCTCCTCATCCTCCTCATCCACCCCTATTGGCACCTTGAACTTCTGCTTGAGGAGGTGGAGGTGCTCAAAGTTGTCCTCACTGAGGCACGCCCTCTTTGGCCTCAGGACGTCCCCAGCTGTGCTGTGCTGATCACGTGGGACAACTTGTAATAGTTTGTCAGAGCGGCCATCTTGTCTTTGATGATCTGCAGCTCCTGGCTCGAAATACTGCTGCCACCCTCAATCACAACGTCTCCCTGGTCAATGGCCTGGCTGCCAGGGCGGCTGTCCTCTGGCTCACTGCCCAGGGACATGAGGTAGCTCGAGCGGGAGATGGTGGGAATGTCCACAGATCCTGAACTCCCGGAAATGTTCCACTCCCTTTCCTGAGTCACATCACTGCTGCTGGCCTCCACGCGGAAAAAGTCCTCCACTGTCCTCTTGCCTGACATCTTGACACTCACTAATCACTAAATTCACTATTCTCGAACACCGAAGCGCGCCCGCCGCGACACTAATTAATAACGCAATATAAAACGCAAAAACCTAAACGATATCCTGAAAAGGAAAAGTTAAAACACAAAATCACGCGACATTCGTATGAACTGGAGGCACGCGCGAGGCGCACCTCAAAACGCAAAAAATATATAAAACTAATATATATTAATTAGATATTTAGTTAAGATAGCACTATACAATAAGAATTAAGTATATATAAGTTATAACACACAAAGAAGCTTTGGATCGCTGGTAGCACAATGAAACAGAGCTGAGATCAGATGCGTCCAGTTGGGGGGGGGGGCTATTCAAAGAAACAGTGACAACAGAAGCGCGGGCCGCCAGGCGCCTGGCCGCATCTGTTTGCCGCGTAATAATGAGCCTGTAACCTCTCCCCGTAACGGTTTTTCGTCTTCTACTTTATCGCTGGATTTATCGCGGGAAATTTGAAAGCGATAAATATAAGCTATAAACTTTTCCGGTCTTGCGATAAACGATAAGCGATAAATTTTCGGTTAAAGCTATATCATCGCTTTATCGCATTATCGCTTTACTTATCGCAACGCCCACGACTGTGGAATTGTCCAACGATATTGTTGAAAATCTTTGCAGTGATAAACTTCAGGATTCATACTTTGCACTCCAAGTTGATGAATCAACCGCCATAACCAACAAAGCGCAAGTACTTGCCTTAAATCGCTTCATTGGTGGGGATAAAATAGTAAATCAGTATCTTTGTTGCAAAGAATTGATTACCACTGCTAAAGGCGAAGATATTTTTTTTTTTTATATTTTAGATAACTATTTTGAGAAATGGAATTTATCCTGGAAGTTGTATGTCGGTATTTGTACTGATGGAGCTCCATCAATGGTGTGTTCCATTAAAGGTCTTGCATTGTTTGTAAAGCAACAGCATCCCAACATCATAACTCACTGTTTCTTACATAGAGAGGTCCTGATGGCAAAATCACTGGGTACTAAATTGAAGGAAGTTTTTGATCAAGTTGTCGAAATGGTAAATCTCGTTAAGCCTAGACCAGTAAAAATTCGTATATTTGAGCTACTTTGTGAAAACATGGAATCACAGCACACACGCTTACTTTTGCATACAGAAGTGAGATGGTTATCTAGAGGAAAGGGGGTCTGTCGTGTGCCTGAACTTCGTCAAGCAATAACGGCATTTTTTGAGAAATAAAATAAAATCAACTTTTGTGGACTCCTGAAATATGAGTTTGGGACTTCAAAACTGAAATATCTGACCGATGTGTTTCAGCATTTAAATAGTCTGAACGTGACCATGCAAAATAGAAATGAAAATGTTCTCACATCTACCAACAAAATTAAAGTATTCCAAAAAAATATATATCGGCTTGGAAAAGAAAAGCTGCTTCAGGCTGTTTGGAAATGTTCCCTTTGGTCAGAGAAGGCCTATTCAGACGATTTAACCCCCTTAATAGTGGGTCATTTAACAATTCTGGAAGGTGGATCCGCAACTCTATCATTGACATTTCAACTGATGACGTTGGTTTTTCGTTAACAGAAAAAAGAGCTGGTTACCATATCTACTGATCGAACCTTAAAGATCAAGCATAAGGAGATGTCCATCGATCAGTTTTGGATTTCAATCAAAGAAGAATACCCTTCAATAGCCAGGATAGCTTTGACTGTTTTATTGCAGTTCCCCACATCTGTGAACAAGGATTTTCTGTACTAACATTAAATGTAAAAATAGATAAAATATTAAATGCATTGATGAAAAGATGAGTATGTTTATCACAAACATTCACAAAATTGCCAAATCTCATCAATCGCATGTTTCACATTATGATACTATAAATGTAAAATGTAATGTCTAAAAAATAAATGGTTATTTCAGGATACTTCTTCATAATTTTCCTATTTTCAAAAGTCAAGACTAACTTTTACATATTTGTGACAGGAACAATTAAAATTATATTTACGAAAATAAACATATATTAAATTTCACTGAACACTGATCACATATCAAAACAAAAAGACAAGGTCTGCTCGACAGGGAGCCAGAATGAACACTACCGCCCCGGCGCCCTGTGACCTGTCACGACGATTTGGCGAGTGAACCGGACTGGTGGTTCCAAAATAGTTTACATAATTTATATTGGACAAGAGTCCTTGTAACACGTATATATAATTACAATTAATTTTGTTATATTTATACATATAATACTGGATGTTTACATAGGTAATAAAGATGTATACATATTTGTGTACATATACGTACGTGTACATGCGAATGCATATCTACACACGCCCACGGGCCGTTGACCAATATATCGCTCGGCCACACCTCGAAATGTCCTCATTGAGGAACAAGAATACAATACAATTTTGGGCATGGCCAGAGAAACACATACTTTAAACACATTACATATGAAAATTATTTAACTCTGAATTACAAAACTGTACATAAAATTTAAACAAGTAAATTAATAGAACAAAACAAAACATACTATACAAAATAGAGTAACTGTACATAGGATATCACACAGGGAAAATAACACAAACACAATACACAAAATAAGAAATGAATTAACTGGCGCCAGTAAAAATTAATGCAATTGCCGGACGTCCGGGGCATACACAATACAAATATACATAAGTCTACAAAAATACAAAAATAGAGATACAAAGACACAAGAATTGGATACAAGAAATGGTAAACAATACAAACAGTGCTTAAAGCATCTTAATTTACATTGTTTTCATACAGCTAAGGCACAGGGCCTGTGGATCTTAAATTGTAAGTATGGGCAGGTTGTACAGAATTGGGCCCAGGAGGTGGTACAGCAAATGTAGGTATAGCCACCTTGGTTTTCTTCAAGTTGTCAGGATGTACCGTTTCCGACAAGTTACGTGAAAGGTCAAAAATTATGTATTTGTTCTGGTGCAACTTCTGAGTTACAAGAAAAGGGCCTGAAAATTTATGTGCGAGCTTGCTTTTTCGCTCAGGTTGTAATTTAAACACTGTATCGCCTACTTTAAGGGATACGGGTGTGGCTTTGGTCTGGTGCTTTTGAACCATTTGTGAACGAGAGACTTGCAACTTGTCTCGTACAGAAGCATAGATTGATTGAAGAATTTTGCATTGTACCTGCGCGTAATCTTCAATATTATAAACTGGGCATTGTGTATTATGTAAAAGGTCATATGGAAACCTTTTCTCAGAACCATAAATTATGTAATGAGGGGTCTTACCTGTAGATTCATTTATGGTGCTGTTAATACAGGCACCAACATGGGGGAGCCAATCTTCCCATGACTCCTGTAAGTCACTATAGAAATGCCTCAGGACGTCAAGAATCTTTTTGTTGGTCCTCTCAACCAGCCCATTAGAGGAAGGGTGATAAGCAGTAATGAAGGTTTGTTTGATGTTATACTGCTGGCAAATTTTGGCCATTATTTCATTCTTAAACTCAGTGCCATTGTCACTGAGTAGCACTGAAGGGGTAGTGTAAGGACAGAAAACATGCGTTACCAAAGCATGGGCAACAGCTGGAGCAGATTTACTACGTAAAGGAGCCAAAATCACAAAACGGCTGAAGTGATCTACGCATACTAGAACATACATAGAGCCTTGAGTACTACAGGGTAGTTGTAGAAGATCTATTGCTATTGTCTCGAAAGGACGAGACGGAATAGAATACTCTAAGATAGGGGCAGTTTGCGTGTAGCCTTTGTTCAAAGCACAAGACTTACACTTGGCAACATGAGTGGTAATGTCGAGGCGCATCTTGGGCCAGTAATATTTCTTGCGAGCCATAGCCAGGCTTTTGTCACGGCCTGGGTGGCCAGCTTGAGGGGAATCATGAACAAGAGATAAAACTATAGGAACTAGTGACTCAGGAATCACTAGTTGTGTAACATCTTGCTCATACACTTTCACTTTACGATTAAGAACGTTGTCCTCAAGTGAAAATTGTGATAATGGTACTGGTATCTTCAGGTGGATGTTATCACCCGATTCCAAGGCATATATAACAGCAGACCATACAGGGTCCTGATGTTGAGCTTCTGCTAATTCTTGTAAGTTAAAATTATGTACTCTTTGAATAGCAGCAATTGGTAATTGTCGTGAAAGAGCATCGGCAACATGATTTGCTTTGCCTTGGATATGTTTCATTACTGGATTAAATTCTTCTATGGTTAGAAACCATCTGGCTGTGCCATGAATAGGTAATGTAGAGCCTTGGACAGTTTGTATCGTGTCACAAGAAGGAGAAAGTGGAACTCGATAAAGCTCTTTGATAATATTGTATGTAGTGTGGCTCATGATGCTAATTTCTGCTCCAGTGTCTATGACTACTGAAAGAGGTGATTTACGCATGTAGCACTGGAAAGTAAGAAGTGAAGAACTAGTAGCTGTTAAGGGGAGAACTTTCAGAGGAGTCATTGTTACGTTTTGGGATTTGGAAATAGGCGCTGTTGAAAATGGGACTGAGTAGGGGCAGAGGCAACAGTATCTGCTCTAAGTTTCTTGATCCTGAAGCATTGTTCTGAAGTGTGACCACAGGATCCATGGACAAGACAGTCTTTAGAAAGGTGTTGTAGGGACATTTGTGAGAGATCCTGAGGAAGGTGAGAAAGGGGCGTATAGGAATTTCTTTGTTTCCGTGAATTGTGCTGCATTTGGGGAGGGGAGGGTCTGTGAGAGTCTAAGGGAGAAAATTTTGTAGATTGGCGTTCATGACGCTTACGAAGGAAACAACGGTTATAAGTATGTCCTTGTTTGTGACAGTATGCACATGACATGATAGAATCTTCAGAAGAAGAGATACTCTGAGAGTGTGTTGAAAACATGTTAGAACTTGGGGGTGAAGGTAGAGAATGTACTTCAGAAGATTGTTGGTTGTGGACTACTTGGGCTAATGTAGCAAGACGTGGCATTTCTTTTAATTTCTTAAAAAGCCTTGTTGCATAATGAAGGAGAGTTTCATCCTTTGTATAATCTAAGGAAGTAGCGATTCTACGCTCGTGTGGAGTTAGAAATAACATAAATAATAAATATTCTAAGACAAGTTGAAATCTGGCCACTGAAATGTTGTCATTTTCTATCCATTGTAATTGTTTCAAACTGGCTATGGCTTCGGTAACAAAGGTGCTAGATTTTGCCTGTGAGCGCATGAAATTTAATGTTCCGTGACTCACAGTTAGCTGCTCTGCCAGCTTGAAGCACCATTGAAATCCTTCTTCTCTACCTGTGTCCCCATACAACTGAAGGAAATTTGTTTTGAATTTATTGTAATCATGGTTAAGTTCAATGGGGTTGAGACAGCTAGCTGACAGCATTTCAGAGGCTAATGAATTGGGGGTAATCTGGGAGCGTATGAACGAGATACGTTCCTTATCCGTGGTAATGTTAGATGATATAATAGCATCCTCGCACATACGAATAAAGAGAGATGCTGTATAAGAAGAATCATTTCCATCGAAAGTCTGTATGGCAGGTTTCTGATGGATGAGATTTAATACGGGTATTTGTGTTACCTGGGATGTTGCAAGTTGATCAGAAGTTAAATCAGATGTTGAATCAGATGGCTCATTGGCCTTGGAACGTGTTGCCTGAGCCATGATGGAGAACGCTGTGTACAACAGTCTAAAAGAAATAAATTTTTTAAGCCACCAGCCACACCCGTAAGAAAATTGTATGTAAAAATAAAAATTGTTTATCAAATGTAAAGAACAATTAAGTACTATTAATACAATATTAATTTTACAACAAGTTAACATGGAATGTTGGGAAAATAAGAGGTAGCAATATAGCTTTTAGAGCGAAAGGCTACTCGGAACCTTGCACATGGGTTTGAACCTTATAGATAACCATCCAGGTTACTAGGTGGTCTAGGCGACGTGACTAGTGTTGAATCTCCTGGATGATTCACTGGGGAACTAGTGTTATAGGCGTAAGGGTCCGATGGGGCGTAGATTGTTAGCTACGGCTATTACACAGGAGCAGGTCGCCGGCAGCTTGTCCGTCGGATTCACCATTAACAGCTATTGCAGGGACTAGAAGTTTATAGTTTTTGCACTGTTAATTTAGTTGACGAAGGACTGTCACATTAATTGAAAAAAACTGTATCCCTGAAATTAAAGAGGTAGGGAAAACACGACAAACAGAAAACACACGCACATCAAACTAGGCCGGCCTTTAAGTTTTTCAAATTTGTCTTTTGTTCGTAAAACTATATAGTCTTATACAAAGTTTTTACAATTTCGCTGCCACCATAATATGTGACAGGAACAATGAAAATTATATTTACGAAAATAAACATATATTAAATTTCACTGAACACTGATCACATATCAAAACAAAAAGACAAGGTCTGCTCGACAGGGAGCCAGAATGAACACTACCGCCCCGGCGCCCTGTGACCTGTCACGACGATTTGGCGAGTGAACCGGACTGGTGGTTCCAAAATAGTTTACATAATTTATATTGGACAAGAGTCCTTGTAACACGTATATATAATTACAATTAATTTTGTTATATTTATACATATAATACTGGATGTTTACATAGGTAATAAAGATGTATACATATTTGTGTACATATACGTACGTGTACATGCGAATGCATATCTACACACGCCCACGGGCCGTTGACCAATATATATTAGAATCAATGATGCGCTCCAAAGTTTTGGTTAATTCATAGGTGCGCCCTGGTGTAAAAAAGTTTGAAAAACACTGATCTAAACAAATCTTAAAGCTTCGAACTGAACCACATTGAACTGCCTCTGCAGGAAGTTTATTCCATTCATTAACTACACGGTTGGCGAAGTTGTTTCTACCCATTTTCAAATTAAACATATTTCCTGGCAGTTTAAGACCATTATTTCTTGTCTAATTCTCATTCAGTGTGAAAATGTTGTCACTTTTGATGTTGTCAATTCCCTTTAGAATCTTAAAGACCTGTATCAAGCCACCTTTTTTAGGGAAAACAGTTTCATATGTTTTAGTCGATTTTCATATGATTTGTTTTTTTATATTTGGAATCACTTTTGTGAGTCGCCGTTGTTCTTTTTCCAATCTGTCAATGTCTATGAGATTCGGTGACCATAAGGAAACAGCATATTCCAAATGTGGACGAACTAACGGTTTATGTAGCTTGGATTTTGAAGTCAAAAGATCGCGCAATCAGTCCTAGAATCATATTTGCTTTCTCAGAGGTTGAAATACACTGTCTAGATAATTTGAGGTTGTTACTGATAATTACGCCGAGATCCTTTTCACTATCCACTTTTGTTAATGAATTTCCAAATAACTTATAATAGTACTTACTGTTATTTTTACCTATGTGCATAGCCTTGCATTTGCATGTGTTAAATTTTATTAGTCACTATTCAGACCATTGCTGTAGTTTATCTAAATCTTCTTGAATATCTAATTGGTTTAAGTGGTCATTTGCCATTCTGCACAGTTTTGTATCATCCGCAAATTTGGGGATAATAGATTTCAGTCCGTGGTCTATTTAATTTACATATAATATGAATAGAAGTGGCCCAAGAACGGAACCTAGAGGAACTCAATTCGTAACATTTTTCCATCTAGAAGTTTTGCCATTTAGAATAATTCTCTGTTTTCGATCGTTTAACCAATTACTTGTCCAACTTAGGCTACCATTTATTCCGTGTGAAGCTAATTTAGTAAGTAGTCTTTCGTGGGGGACGGTATCAAAAGCTTTTGCAGAGTCTAGATATATTAAATCTATATTGTTTCTTTTGTCATAATTCGAGATGACTGTGTTGTAGAATTGGAGTAAGTCACGCAATAACGTTTCCATCTGAATCCATGCTGGCTATCATTTATCAAACAGTTACTTTCTAAATGATGTTCGATATCATCTCTGATGATAGTTTCCATTATTTTTCCTACGACTGAAGTCAAGATTATATGCCTGTAGTTATTTGGTTTCATTTTGTCACTGTTTTTGAATATAAAAGTAACATTATCTAGCTTCCATTCTCTCGGGACATCTCCGGATATAATGTATTTCTTGAAAATAATTTCTAATGGAACAATAATCTTATTTTTCATTTTGTTTAAGATTCTTGGATGCCAACCGTTAGGCCCTGGTGTTTGAGTTTGAGTTTGAGTTTGAGTTTGAGTTTTTCTATTTACCTTTTATTTTTTCTTTTGTTATATTTACTATAGTAAGTTCACCCTAGACTTTTCACAGTACCTTCAAAAGTTATCAATATTAGTAATTTCTAAATATATGTTACTCATAAAGTTATTATTAATACCTTAAGTGATTATTAGTACCTACGAAAGTTATCACTATTAGTATCTTCTAAAGTTTTATTACTAGTAACTGCTAAAGTTTCATTACTAGTACTTTCTAAAAATATCATTATTAATAGTCATGACAGAACGTATTGAAGCACACCCCAGCAGACGGGTATTGCGCAGTGGTTAACATATTATGAAATACAATTTATGAAATACAAATTATAATATACACAACACTTCATATTCACGCACGGCGTGCCTAAAAAATACAATTAGGAGGCTTTATTCACACAAGGGCGTGACACAGCACAACCACAGGATTCTGTTCACGCAAAGGACTTGACAATTACCTTGAAAAATTACCATCTTATGTTATTATGATCACCTTCTAAAGTGGATTGGAAAACAAATATGGCGTGTGACCGGTCCTACAGTTTTGAGCTCCGTGCTCTTTGTTAGAATTCCGGCAGTGTTATTGTGTTCCAACCCTTCGTTGTGTGCTGTGAGATATTATAAGACCACCTCTACCATTTTTTGTCATCACGGTGTGTGAACATTAACTAACTTAGTCTATAACTGTGAAAACATTATCCCTCCGACCTTCCTGGTCAGGGGCGGCCAAGTCTGCGCATGCGCAGTAAGAGGTTTGTGACGACATGGATGAATCGCTCTCCCCGCATACTGCCTCATAAATCCTGAACTCCTGTGAATAATCTTAACGTGTGGTAATCATGGACTACTCAGGGCCACAGGCTATTGCCATCGTTGAAGCCGATCTCGCTATGAGTGACGATGAAAATCCAATTAACATATGGCCCCCACTTACGACTTACAACCATCACGCTCAAGGAAATTCTCCTGCATCTGGCAACTCTGCACCACAACCATTTACCCCCGCTAAACGCACTCTAAATGAAGTCTCCAATAATAGCAGCCCACCACCTTCTCCTGCTGCTAAATCATCGAAGAAGAATCCAATGATAGAGCCACAAGCTTATGATATCACACCATCTCCCACCCCTACCCCCCCAATCTCGTCCTATACTTCGCCGTCACAGGCTCCTGCCTTTGCTCCCAGAGAGAAATATGTCAAATTAACTTTCCCTGACAACTCAAGCTGTGACGTGAAACTTCGGTGGCTCTCCAACGTTGCCAAGTCTTTCCGTCTCGATCGTGAGCTGGCTGAGGTGAAGATGTCAGCTATTACATCTCGTTTCGTCTATGTTTCAAGACAACGACAAGACATCATTACAAGTATCACGAGTGGGGAAATATTATCTTTACGCCTAGTCATCCAGGACTCCACGGAAAGACCACGTAAATTCCCTACGTACCTCCTCACTCGTTACCCTGTCAGCATCGATGCCTCTCATGCCAAGGAATATCCAGGGATACATACAGCTCGCAGATTCGTCCAAAATGGGACGCCAATCAACCGACTAGTCATCACGTGGAGCCTACTTGAACCACCGCCGCCTACCTTAGAGTTCCCCTTCCTACCTTTCCTCCCTCCCTGTGAGCTTCGCAAAATGAAAGATGAAATTCCATGGTGCTATAAATGCTGGGGCTTCAAACATATCTCAAGATACTGTTCCGCTCCCGCAAAGTGTGCCTGGTGCGCGGAGAATCATGACACTCGTTCCTGCCCTCACCGCCCACCCACTCCACCCACCACGCCCGACGACTCCGCATCTACCTCAAAACTTTCCATATCCCCACCACCAGACACATCCCGATGGAAGTGCCCCCGATGCCATAAACCAGGGGTCAACGTTTGGCATGGCTGTACTAAGCGAACACCCACGGCCACTTCCCAAAGACTTGGACCACCACTATCATCACTACCACCACCACCACTTCCAGCCACCTCTCTCACGACGCCCAGCACCACGGACTCTGCTGAAGTACAAGCTCTTCGCCAAGCTGTTGCATCTCTCGAATCCCGCTGTTCAGCCCTCACGAAGCGATTCGATGCCATAGATGCCCGTATCGAAAGTTTAGTTAACCAACAGGCTACCACAGCAACCACACTTGCCAGTCTAGTTGAATCTCACAAAGTTGTTATCACCTCTGTCACAGCCCTTACAGAGCGACTTGATACAGTTGCCTCCCATCTAGAAAAGCTCTCGTCGCCTTTGAACTCCTCTACCCATGCTCCGCCTGGCAGCGCCCACATTCAAACACCAACCTCTTCCGGCTCTCGCAAAGCACATAGTAATAAGATTCTCTGATCTCGTATCGCTTCACGTCATCTCCTGGAATGCTTTCGGAATACGCCATAACACGAAACTCACTGCACTGAAGACATATGTCCATCGCCATCACCCCCAGATAATATTTATTCAAGAAGCCTTTCCCGGTGGTGCTCAGCCATGCGACACAGCACCTACGCTGTCTGGCTATGTCTCATACATACATCCAGCCAGGAATGGCCTCATTTCTTACGTCCACGCATCCATGCCACACAAGCTCCTTCGATGCTCCAGGGATACTACTATGACCTTTCAGTTAATTGAAGTCACTGTGGGCAATGGTAAACTTCGACTTTGCAACGTATACTCTGCCCCTGGTGTTATTAATCTTGTTGCCCTCCCAGTACCTACAAATCGTGGAGTGATTTATATGGGGGATTTCAACGCTCGACATCCTGCTCTTGGTGATGCCTCCCCTGTCCCCAACCGTAGTGGAATCCCTCTACTCAACTACATACATCGGTACCGACTCACACGATGGGAAACTGGTGGAGCCACACATGCACGTGGAGGCACAGTTGACCACATCATCACGTCTGGCCTCGTGCCATCCCGTGTCGCCTGTCAATCAATTCCTTCTCTCTTCTCCGACCATATTGCTCTTAGTTTATACTACTCCATACCATCTCGGATTCCAACTCCTCATCACCGGACCCGTATATCCATTCCTCCTAAATATTGCCCTACGTATATTTCGTACATCTCTAGTCTCCTTCCCACATTTGACTTCCTATCCCCCGACGCACTATACACGTCCTTAGTGAATACCACACACGACTTCTACAGCCGCTATGTAACCAAAGCTCACCTACCACGCCGCCCTGTACCTCACTCATGGACGTTGGACCACCGTATTATCCAAGCGGAGAGAGCTACACAGACTACTGGTCATACTTTTCAGACGCAACCCACACCTGATTCTTTACATCAGTACCAAATAGCACGGGATAATATGGTCGCCCTCCAGAACTGTGCCTACAAAGAGTCTTGGCAGAAATACACTGATTCCATAAATCACCAGACTAGTATCGCGACCATGTGGCGCCTTGTAAAAAGGGTCGTTAAGAAGCAACCTCCCAGCGCCCTCCATCACAGTCCAGCCGCCTACGCCCAGGACCTCATTACTTTATGGTCGTCACAGTCACAGACTTACAATCTTCCTACGCATATCCAAGAGGCACTCTCCACTCGTCGCAACACCCGTAATCTCCACCTAATGGCTGCTCTTCTCCACCCAGATGAAGAAGACGACGTCCCGATTACGGAGAATGAATTACGACTAGCCATAGCTAATACAAAAACTTCTGCCCCCGGGGATGACGGCATTACATACCAAGTGCTCCGACTCCTACTGGAAGTTCCTGGCAACCCCCTCCTTCGCCTCTTCAACCTCTGCCTCCTTCGTGGACATGTACCTGCAGCCTGGACTTTAAGCACGATTGTTCCGATACCGAAACCAGGTACTGATAAATTCAGGCCCATTTCCCTAACTTCATGCTTCAGCAAGATGCTTGAACGTATCATCCTTGCCCGGCTCATGAATCGTCTACAAGGTCAACTCTCCCCGCAGCTGTATGGTTTCCTCCCACGTCGAAGTACGCACCACTGCCTTACTGAGCTCTACACCCGCCTCTCTCCCACCAGCGTAGTTGCCTTCCTGGACCTCAAAAGTGCTTTCGATGTAGCCAACCATGAAATAATTCTTGACCAGCTGGTTACCTTCGGAGTGCAAGGAAACCTCCTTCGATGGATTCGAGGTTATCTGAGTAACAGGAAGTCACGTGTTCTCTTTCGAGGTGTGTGCAGTTCCTACGAGCAGTTCAAACTCGGTACCCCGCAAGGTGGCGTACTAAGTCCATTTCTTTTTAACGTCTTGATGCACCGCTTACTCTCACTTCTTCCTAACGTTCCCGGTACAACCCTTCTCTGCTACGCGGACGACATCTGCATCCATTCCAACTCGCCCGCTGACCTCCAATTCGTCCTAAATGGCTTCTACACGTCAACTACCGCTTGTGGTCTCATCATTTCCCCTGAGAAGAGCAGAATATTTTCATCTCGTACTCTCCAAGCACTACCGACGTTCAACATGGGAGGTGATGTTATCCCTCATTGCACACAGTACACATACCTTGGAGTACCAGCCCGGATCACTCCAGCCATACCGACTCGACAACGTATCCATCCCCTTGTTAATGATCTCCTTGATCGTCTGCAGGCCCGTTTTAACCCTATCAAGTGGCTTGCCACAAATTCCACCGGCGCTTCATTACCAATGGTCAGAACTCTATACACCACATTTCTTCGATCACTCGTTGACTACTTATCACCTGCCCTTTGTCAACTTTCCAGGAGAGCTTTGGAACCTCTCGAAAAATTCCAAAATAGAGTAATGAGATTTATCTTAGGTTGCCCTCCTTCGACTCGCATCGTTAACATGCAAAGTGAACTTGGTCTACCCTCGCTTGTAGAGAGAATATATGCTAACATGGCCATTCTCTCTGTAAAATGCCTCCGATCGCCCTATCTGTCCCCAAACTTTACTGCTACCATCAGAGCGTCGCTCGAACCTGACAGTGCACCCCGCCTCCCACTTCGACCAGGAGGCCGCAACCTCGTCACTACAGTGTGCAACACACTTAGAAACCTTGACATCCACGTCCCTGAAGAAACGGTTGAACCCGACTTGCCCCCGTGGCGAATCTCCCTCCCTAACGTCACCTTCACACCAACCTCCAAAGATGACCTTCCTGCACTTCAAAAGCAACTAGCACTAGAGACCATCGACAGCGTATCCTCAAAGATCCCCGCAGCTCATGTCATCTACGTGGATGGCTCAGTACAGGCTGATGGAAGAGCAGCGTGTGCCATGTACTCACCCACCTTACAGCCACCTGTGGAAGCTGGATGGATTGGCCGCAGGTTACCTGTCACATCAAGCTCCACGTTTTGTGAGCTACACGGAATCCTCGACGCAGTAACATATCTTGTAGACTGTAACGTAAATGGTGTGATCGTTTGTGACTCCCAACCAGCTCTACACGCCCTCTCCTCACCCAGACCCAACTACTATCGTGTTGTACAGGCCATACTGACCCAACTCGCCGTTGTTCATGAAGCATCTATGGCCGTATCTCTCGTATGGATGCCTTCACACGTAGACCTTGCTGGCAACGACACTGTGGACCGTATTGCCAAAGCAGCCTGTGCCTTCGTCTTAGATAACGAACGCGTAGTACCCTCTCTCACATGCCTCAAAAACAGAATACACGCAGCCACTCACACCATAACAACACGCCGAAGAGATGCGGAACGAGCCACCAGTGTCTCCATTCAACACCACGACCACTTCCTACCCAGCCGCCACAAGTATCGCCGACGCGGACCCATGGTACGGAGACACAATGTTGTCAGTGCTCGGCTCAGACTCGGATATCGACCTGTGTGGCAAATATCCCAGGCGGAAGATATGCCACATTACTCATCATGCAGGCTGTGTAACCGCCCTAACGCCAACACTCTTGAACACTACTGTCTCCAATGCCCCATTGTGACAGACAGTATTCCACAGAGACAAGACGTGATAACTGTATGTAAACATTTACTTAGTGACGACAACTTAGATACACTCCTAGCTCGCCACCCCCATTTTGGGGGATTTTGATTGTTAAATCCAATCATACCTCCTTTTGTATCTCTTTCCATAACAATATGACTAATATACTATTGTTTGTCGCCCTCAGAAGCAATGAATTTATTAATCGGTGGACCATCTTTCCAAGGCAGCCTATACCTACGTCATGGACGTCACGCGCCCCATACGACCACCTCCTACCCAACCGCCACAAGTAACGCCGACGCAAGACCAGTATGAAGGCACAATATATGTCAGTGCTCGGCTCGGACTTGGGAGTCGACTTGTGTGACGGGGCTCCTAGACGGATGATATGCCACGGTGATCACCGTACGGGCTGCGTAACCGTCGTAATACGAACACCCTTGGTATTATTGTCTCCAGTGACCCATAGTGACAGACAATATTCCCCGGAGACGGGGCATGATGATTATATGTAAACACTTACATAGTACCACTATCCCGCCATCACCATTTCGGGGAATCCTGAATGATTATTGTATTATGTCTCCATTTAAAGAATGTATATAATATATGACATGTCCTCTAACACAATGCTGTGATAGATGTACTATTGTTTGCCGCCCACGGGCGTAATAAATTTATTAAAACAAACCTTCTAAAGTTATCATTACTAGTAGCTTCTAAATTTATAATAAGTACGTTCTAAAGTTATAAGTATCAGTATCTTTTAAAGTTATCATTATTTGTACATTCTAAAGTTATCATTATTGGTACCTTCTAAAGTTATCATTGATAATGTCCACTCTTCTCATTAATACCTTCTAAACTTATCCTTATTAATACCTTCTAAAGTTATCATTTTAGTACCTTTTAAAGTTATAATTATTAGTACCTTCTAAAATTATCATTATAAGTAACTTCTAAAGTTATCATTATTAGTACCTTCTAAAGTTATCATTATTAGTACATTCTAAAATTATCCTTATTAGTACCTTCTACATATCATTAATAGTATTTTCTAAAGAAATCATTATCAGTACTAAATGAAATCTCTAGAAGGTACTAAATGATATTGATAAATTTAAAAGGTATTAATAATGATAATTTTAGAAGGTACAGTATAAAGCTAACTTTAGAAGGTAATAACAATTATCATTTTAGAAGGTACTTGTAATGATAATTATAGAAGGTACCAATAATGATAAATTTAGAATTTACTAAAAACGATAATTTTACAAGTCACTAATAACGATAACTTTAGAAGCTTCTAATAATAACTTTAGTAGATATTAGATAACTTTAGAGATTCATATAAAATAACTTTAGGAAGTACAAATAATAACTTTAGAAGGTACTAATAACGGTAGATGTAGGAGATACTGATGAGGATACCACTAGAACTAATAATGATAAATTTATATGGTAGTAATAAAAACTTTAGATGATACTAATGATAACTTTAGAATTCAATAATAATGATAGCTTTACGAGGTACTAATAATTTTAACTTTAGAAAGTACTAATGTAACCATTACTAACCATTTCGATATGGCAATTCTTAACATTTGATCCACATACATCCAAGGTATCGACAGGCACTGTCGTCTTCCAGTACTTCCAATCTTGCTGACCTCCACCTTCCCAAATCGTAAATATCTGATCCAAACATACCACACACATCACCCCACCGCCCAACGGAAAGTTGTCAAAGCAAGTACATAATGCCGTGAGACACATGGCAACCTCTCCTTATACCTACCAAGCTACACAACCGTAAATATGGACTATACATCACGCCAAGACACGTTTACTAATACTAACTTGATTCATTAAACTAAAACTAACATAACTGACACATACTGTAGAAAGTAAAAATTATTAGAGAATAGGAAACCTCACACAGAAACACATATTCTGCCGTTACTGTGCGTTTGAACCCCTCCGACTGTGTCGCCAGTGATAGACTCTCCCTTAAAGGGATCATATTGGGACTTTCCCCGTAGAGGATTATATACCCATTCTGTAAATACTTCTTCACTTTAATAAATCAAAAAAACTCGAGGAAACTTTATCTTTCCATGCACTACCCTAATGTGTAGCCTTCACAGTCTACACTAATAATGATAACTTTAGAAAAGACAGATAATGATAACCTTAGAAAGTAGTACTACTAGTAATAATAGAAGATACTAATAAGGATGTTTTTAAAAGGTACTAATAATGATAAATTAAGAAAGTATTAAGAATTATATTTTTAGGTGCCAATAATTATAATTTTAGGTAGTAATAAAGACAAATTTTGAAGGTACTAATAATAACTATAAAATGTACTAATAAGATATCTAGAAGGTATTAATAGTGATAACTTTATGTATTCAAAACTAGATCTTTAGAAGGTACTGATAATATTATATTTTTAGATGCCAATAATTATAATTTTAGGAGGTAGTAATAATGATAACGTTTGAAGGTACTAATAATAACTTTAAAAGGTACTGTAATGACGTGATGCATCCTACGACCCGTCACACACTGATCAAAGAAATCTTCGGAATTATCCTTTCCAAGTTCCCGTAGTTGGCAAGCGTAGTTCGCAAGGGTGTCCCTGCCAGCCAGCGGTCAGCCAATCAGGAACTTGGAAAGCTCCTCACGTTCCCGCCAGCCTCCTTTAAAAGGTCGGTGTTTCGCCGAGATGGGCAGAACAGTACCAACCAGCGCACAAACTACATCTCCTCGTCCAGTCTTCTAGCCGTCCCATCGAGCCTCGCCGTCATCATCTGCTTCCGCCTCGCTGGCGTTAGGCTCCACTAAGCTGTGGCCTTAGTCCGAGCTTCACCTATATTTCTCATGTGACACTTCTAGTGTCGCACCTTGTGGCTAATTACCAAAAGAAAGAGATTAGATATTTTGTGTTGATTTTCATTTGTCCTGCCGTTGTTCTGAACTAAAACTACTACAGTACTAATAAGATAACTTTAGAAGGTATTAATAGTGATAATTTTAGATATTCAAAACTAGATCTGTAGAGGGTACTGATAATGATAACGGTGGACACCATTAATAATGATTATTTTACATGTACAAGACATTGTTAATACAAAACAGTGGACAGTACTAATAATGATCATTTTAAAAGGTACTTATAATGATGACGTTAGAATATGCTAATAATAATAAATTTAGGTGTTAATAATGATAACTTTAGGACATAATGATAACTTTGAAAGGTACTAATAATGATAAGTTTAAAAGGAACTAGTAATTATAACTAGAAGGTACTAATAACGATAACTTTAGAAGGTTCTAATAATGATAAGTTTAGACTTTAGAGTATACTAATAATGATAACCTTAGAAGGTACTAGGAATTATAACTTTCAAAGGTGTTACTAATGATATTTTCAGAAGGTATTAATAATGATAACAGTGGACACTACCAATGATAGTAAAGTTAAAAGGTACTGTGTCACGACCCACCTATGGGCCAGGATAGTCGCGAAACAAAAAACAAAACAAAAATTAAGGCCGTGCGCAGTTCGGACGAGTGACAGTTCAAACAGGATAACTAAGCTCCTCGTTAAATTTAGTTATGGTTAACAAGAAAGAAAAAGAACATATAACATAAATGGACATAGAATAAGAAAAGCTAGCAATAAATCTTATATGAATTATAAATGGAATATTAATTACCAAGTAGAGTAGCTGGGTGTGATCTTGTATAGAGCATATAAGAACAGGTGGGAGAAACGAAGTCTTGATTATTTGTTTCCGGCATTGGTGTTGTTCCTAAAACAATATCACTTGTGTCTGTGAACAAGTGGAAGGTTTTTGAATTATGTGGGCTTTTCAGAACAAGGTAATCCATAAGAATTACTTTTTTTTTTTTTTTTCTAACTTGCTGATAATGATCTGTCCAAAAGAATTTCCGCTCTTTTCTCAACAAATCTGTCAATGGTTGTGCAATATCAGAGAAAGTTGGGCATAATTTTCTTTAGTAACCTACCATTCCTAGGAATCGTCTTATTTCTCTTCTATTCATGAGTGTAGGGAGGTCTCTGATGATTTGAACTTTAGCTGTTAAGGGGGATATTTCAGAATTACCTACTTTGAAACCTAAGTAGGATACTTGGGCATGTCAGAAACTATTTTTTTTCTTTTTCTAAAGTGATGGTTAGGTTAACCTTGTCGGCTCTTTCAAAGAACTCATGTAACAGATTTAGATGTTATTCACAAGTGTCGCAAAATATCATCACGTCATCTAGATATGATTTAACTTCTCTCATGCCTAAAATAATCTTATTGACAATTCTTTGGAAGGTAGCAGGAGCATTCCTTATCCCAAGGGGGAGAACCTTAAACAGAATTAATCCATCTGGGGGTACGTTGATATCTGATATTAACCTTTTAGTAAATCTATGGTAGTGAGAAATTTAGAGGAGCCAATATCATCTATTAGACCATCAATCTTAGGAAGTGTCTGCTCTCTTTATCTCATTCAATCTCCTATAATCCACTACTTATCTATGTTTCCCTCCTAGTTTTGACACTAGTAAACAGGGAGCAGCTCAAGGACTGGAAGATGGGATTTAACCTGTAAGGAGTTTTTTTTAATGGGTGTGGTAGAGGTTAATTCAATGTCATGCATTACATCTGTATTTTGCCTCGGAACATCAGAAAATAATTGTAGGTAATCCTGAACTAATCTGTTTTGAGATGTGTGTCTAAGAAAGGAGGGGAATCGTTAATTTCTTACCAGCTGAAATTTAAGGTATGCAGAAAGCCCACTAACAAAAACTATTTAATTCATTTTTACTCCCACCATAACATCAGGATCAAGAAAATAGTGATAGGACACTCAGAATATGTAGTGAAGAATACTTAGAAGAATGCTGGTATATCAAGGATTTTTTTCAGATTTCCATTTAGATGAATGCAGAAAACTGGCCATCTGGTATATCAAGGATATTTTTCACATTTCTTTATAGATAAATGCAGAAAACAGGTCATTAAGATTCTGGAAGGCCTTAGGCAGCAGGGCGGTACAGCCAAACGTTTCGTGTTACCAACCAGCGACGTCGCCACCAACCTGACTCGTATTTTAAGAACCACCAATTTGGAAGTAGTGTGTCAGACCAATAGGACAATTAAAGATATCTCGAGTATGAGAATAAGCATCGGCAAAACGCCGGGCACTAAAGCATGTGTTTATCGGACTCCGTGCTCGGGATGTGAAAAATCCTATATTGAGGCAACATCAAGCGATCTAACTACACGGATCCGAGGACACCGATAAGATGTCCCCCATGATGTCACCACCAACGCGTGCGTTGTACACAAGAACAGTAGCAACCACCTGATGGACTGAAAGAATGCAGAACTTCTGGTACTTGAGCCCGACAAGATACGTAGAAAATGGGTAACGGTCTAGTATGTGATCTACATGCATGTTTCTGGTATAGTATGTGACCTACACGCCGATATGGTATGGCTTGTGATCTACATTAGTTCACATGTAGTGGGAAGTCCTGATAACCGGGATTACTAAAGAGGTTTTCCGTATAAGGTCAAACCCGTGTTCCTCTCTCTCGTCCAGTTGGCCTGCTATATAAACCAATGCTTTATGATTTAAATACTTTGTCCTGAGCCCGATGAAAGAAGTAAGGATGAGAACAAAAGAATTTTACACACAGGCTGTTCGAGATGAAGAAGAGACTATAAAATTTCTTTGACGCTATGAACTCCTTGATGAACATGGAGATATTGGGCCATGCATCAAATGCGGAGAAATTACTGAAAAACGAAGATAAGTAAGAGGTGAAAGCCATCCTGTTTTTTTATGCACAAAGAAGGGATACCAAACATTTAGGTCTGTCCGCCATGGAAATATACTTTTCCATTACATTGACTTGAAAGGTAAATAATTTGTAAATTGACGTTTTGTGAAATTTTATTTAACTGACGATATGACTGGAAGGACCAGAAGTACTATATGCGACTGGTTCAATATGTGCAGGGAAGTCTGCTCCTCACTTGTGTCTGTCGACAACAGAGGACAAATTGTGGGAACAATATTTTGAATTTAGATTACAAGTTAGTCTAGATTTAAGCTGTTGTAGATCACAAATGCATGTAGATCACATACTAGACCGGCACCAGAAAATGTTTGGAAGCAGCCACCATACAAGTTACCAACACAATTGAATAAAACAGGGGCATGTTCAATATCTCACCCCCACCTAATTCCTTTAATACCCATTGCCAACAAAAAATTAAGCTGTCCCTACTTACCCTCCAAAATCCCCTTTTTCCTCTCAAGGTCATTGTCCATTCTAAGTAGACAATTGCTCATCCTTTTTATTTTCTTCTTCCTTTTGTTCCTCAGTTGTGAGCTAATGTCCTTCACCAAGCCAATTGTTCCTTCTTATACTTAACCTTTCCTGTTCCCAGCCATTTGGTCCACCTTTCCCTTAACCTTTCCTAATACTCAGTGATCCCCCTCCCCCTCCCAACCTCCCCGTTTCCTCCATTCCTCTAATTTAATTTCAATCATGTATTGTATTGCATGCAGGTGTAGGAAAAATAGGTTAGCCACACACTCAGAAATATGGGTCCCAGAAGATAACAAATGTGTGAAGAAACAAGTCTTATCAGAACTGATGACAAGTTAGACTAATCACTCACTAGAAGGATAAGCCATTGACGAAAGAAAATCGGAAGACGCAGAACTCATAATGACAAATTCAGAAGTTAGAATATAATTAAGTTTAAAGTATACCAAATATCAGATAAATTAATCAAAAATAAAATATCATAGTTTATATTATATTAAAGACATTGGTGACAAAATAGAATGTACAAAGTCAGTTAGGAAGTAGAAAGAATATATGGAAATGGGTAACTCAATGAGTCTATTAAATCATAGGTCAGTCAGGAGAGAGATCAGAAACGGGGAGAAAGAGTCAGTCAGTCAGGGAGAAAAGATGTTGACCTAGGGTTACAAACTAATTTACGTTGGTGTTTTGGTGTGGTTACAGTTGTGAAAATATATGTAATTGAACATTTTGTGTTGGAAATATACAGAAAAACTAAAACAAATGTCTTATTTGCCATGCTACCATCCAACACATGTATACTACGACTATGTGTACTCACTACAGCGCTCGCTACATGGTTGCTAAGTCTATTTTTTCGTTGATCACCCTATTAGTAAACCAATTCTTACCTATTTCCTTCTTAAATCTAAATTTGTCCAATTTAAATCTATTACTGTGAGTCCTGCTCTGTTATCTTAATATGATGACCTTGTTTGCGTCACCCTTTCATCCAGTTGAAAACCTCTATTAGGTCACCCCCTCAATCTACGTCTTTCCAGAGAGTGTAAATTAAGGTGCCTCTCTTCGTAAAGTAAATTTCTGAGCCCATATATTATTTTGGTTATTCTCCTCTGTACTGATTCTAGTGAATTGATGTCCATTCTATAAGACGGAGACAAAAATTGTACCGCATAGTCAAGGATAGGCCTAACGATAGATTTTAATAATTACCTCTGCACTTCTATTCGTTACCGTCCTAGCAATGAAATCTAGTGCACTGTTAGCTTTATTCCTAGCGCTAATGCACTGTTTCCTGGATTTAAGATCTGGACTCACTAGAACTCCCAAGTCTCTCTCACACTCAGTTTTCTCTAAAAACGTGTTATCTAAGCTATATCTATTTTCGGGGTTTTGTACCCCTACGTTTAATACGCTGCAATTTGAAATATTGAAGTCCGTTTGCCTTTTCACCGACCAAGTGTACATTTTGTTAAGATCATCCCGCAGAGTCTCGGCGTCGTCTCCTGACCTAATTAGACGTTCTATGTTAGTGTCGTCCGCAAACTTACTAACGTTACTATTAATCCAAGTCGTTTATGTACATAACGAACCATATTGGATCCAAAACTGAGCCCTGGGGAACTCCACTAGAAACACTACAACATTTGGATTTTACACTATGGTGACCCACTTTTTTCTGTCACCGATCCAAGCTAATTCATTCTAACATTTTTTTCTCCTTCGACATGGGCTTTGACTTTATCTAATAGTCTCTGATGGGGCACCTTGTCAAACGCTTTGCTAAAATCAAGGTAAATAACATCGTAACTATCATTGTTATCTGACACCTTATATACTTTAGTGTAAAAATATACAAGATTAGTCACAAGCTGTGAGTCACGAATCAAATTATGTCTCTCGATGTAATCTCTGAATCTATGAACTATTATTGATTCAAGCATTATATCTATAACTGATGTCAGACTGATTGGTCTGTAGTTGCATACAGACGATTTATCTCCCTTTTTGACAAGAGGAACAACATTTGCCTGCCCC
Organism: Oratosquilla oratoria; assembly: GCF_046742065.1. Lineage (NCBI taxonomy): Eukaryota > Metazoa > Arthropoda > Malacostraca > Stomatopoda > Squillidae > Oratosquilla > Oratosquilla oratoria. Next base: position 6,615,674 of record NC_134816.1, read on the forward strand.
CAAGCAATAGACACAAAACCAGTGTCCACCGACTTATTAAATATTTCTGTTAAGTGGTCGCAGATTTCAAATTTACACTCTTTAAGCACTCTCGGAAAAATTTCGTCTGGACCCGGGGATTTTGTAGCTTTAATTCTTTTAATCTGTTTGACTACTTCTACCTAACTAATGCTGATATTTGATAGTCTACCTTTTTCATTTCCACTGACAACCGAATCGCACTTATATTATTTTTCGCATCATCACTGTAAACGATGCTCCTCGCAGAGAGCGTGGCATGTGTCGTAGCTTGTAAAGACCTATGGAGCTGGTACATCCTGTCGGCGATGGAGCAGTAAGCGTCGTCGTCCTTGTCGGCAGCGAGGGCTTCCAGATTTAACTGGAGTGCCTCCGACATCTTGGCGAGGTGTAATGACCGGAGGAGTTCCTTGGGCAACTGCACCCTTGCCCGTGCGTCAAGGGTGGCAATTTTCCCGAAGAGTTGTGATGGTCGGTCGTCTCCGAGTTCGCTGTGCTGAATTTCCTTGTACAGCTCGTTATCGGGCCTACCGTAGTGTTTCCTCATGGCAGTCTTGAGGGCTGCACACTTGTTTTCCTCTGGGGGTGAACTGACGACGTCACAGACGAGAGCAATGACGTCCGTCGGTAGTGCGGCGATGTATGCTCCGAAGGCTTGCTGGTCCGGCACGTCGTTCCGGGTGGCTAAGTACGCCTCGGCGTGAACTAGCCAGCTCTCCAAGTCATGGGAGAAACTGGGAAGTTTAACCTGTGAGCCTTCCATCTACCTGGTTGTCCTCACTCGAGGTTACCACTTTGTCGTGATATGGTTCGGACAAGCCAGGGAAATGAAACTCACAATAACACTGAGGCACTTGGGTTTTTAATGAACACTAAGCTCGAAAGGGTCGTAGTCTGAGAGCGAAGGGGAACTTGAAGCTTGGAGAGGACTGCTGCTTGGAGAGGAGTGCTGCTTGGAGATATCGTGCCCTGGAGTGTCCGGCTAGGCGCGGACCTTTTAAAGGAAGCTGGTGGGAACCCGGGCAGCTTTTCCGAGTTCCTGGCTGGCCGGGACGTCTTTGCGAACCATGCTTGCCAACTGTAGCGAGTATAAAAGCCTAGCTCGAGATGTGTGACGGCCAGTCTGGTTTTGACCAATGGCGCGTCACTACATTATTGACGGAAGTTGCCAATTTAACGGAAGTTAATTAGTTCGTTAATGATTTTCAATTTTAACTTATAAGTTAATCCGTTAATGATTTTATTAACTTCGTTCATTAACGATTAATGGATTAACGGACAAGTGCCCAACCCTGCCTTTACACCACCGCCACTACGTACGTAGCGGTGTACGAATGGGTTTATGTAGGGTAGAATGTTGTCGTGATTTGAGGTAAACTCGGCTGGACAAGCGTGAATTTATTTACAGTTGAAAATCTATAGAATCAGGGGGAGCAAGTCCCGTGAGTGTAATCCCTGGGAACAGGTTCCCGTGGGTATAATCCCGTCTTAGCTGTGCATGCGCTGGCATCATATACAGAGAAATGTATGCGTCTACACTCTTGTACAAAGGTTGACAGTAGTAACATTTAGCTTTACTTCTATAATATTCATAGACTTGGCATTCTACAAGTGATCTAGTCATTAATAGTAAATGTCTTGATCTGGTGTGTGGTTCTAATATATTGACTGTTTCTTCTGGAAGGTATGAGAATGTTAAAGATGTGATTGGCGAGATTTTGCATTTAGTTCAAGTAACTTTCCAATGGTGCGATTGTCATGTGACTCTGACGTAATGCTGAATAAGGAGAAGGTGTTTGTGGCTTGTTTGGTTTAGGGGAGGGATTGTCTAATTTGAAATGGCGCCACGGACCTGTGGACATCCTCTATCACGTGTCATGTGTATGTATTTACCTAACTGCAGTATACAGGAAAGGAACAACGCTCTTTGGGTCCTGTCTCCTATTCTCTAATTGTCTAAATTACCTAGATTCAAATTCATGTACAGTTCCAACTTAACCTATATACGAGTATTTAGGCTATATCACCAAGTTATTCAACATATTGCATCTATATGGAAAACTGTACTTGTGGTTAAGCGAAACACTACACTGGTTTTATTTCGGGAGTTTATTGTGTAGGTCTACACACAACAAGGGTAAGGTACAATCTGCCTCCAGTGGTGGTGGGCAGGTACCGGTAAAGTTACCGGTGAAACTTAAGGTGAGGAGGAAAGGGGTGGTCAAATTGGAGAAGTTGTTTCGGCGTAGACCTGGGGGCGACCATTTCCTCAATGCAGTCATGAAGGAAGTTCCGCCTATTCCGCAAGCTATAAGCCTTTCTCAAAGCACGTGCATAGCGACCGTATAAAGGTTCCATTCTGTCCTCGGTGTTGTGACAATTTGCTTAAAAGTGGCAGTCTGCCGACAAGATTGACTAGATAAACACCATATGAGGACGGAGCCTTTATTTGTACGACGTTTCGCTTATTACAGCTTTTTCAAGTACAAGTTGAGATACAAATGCTTGAGATTAAATAAGGGGAAAGGAGGGAACGGGGAGAGAAAAAGGGGGGGGAAGGAAGAGGAGGAGGAGGAGGAGGAGGAGGGTGGGGGGATTGGACACTGGGAAAGGATGAGAATGCTGGCCCAAACGTCCGTGGGCGAAATGTCCACAAAGGGTGGTTTAAATATTTAATATTTTGCTGGCCATGGGTATTAGGGGAATAATGTGAGGAGATATGTTAAACATTCCCCTAATACCCATGGCCAGCAAAATATTAAATATTTAAACCACCCTTTGTGGACATTTCGCCCACGGACGTTTGGGCCAGCATTCTCATCCTTTCCCAGTGTCCAATCCCCCCACCCTCCTCCTCCTCCTCCTCCTCTTCCTTCCCTCCCCCCCTTTTTCTCTCCCCGTTCCCTCCTTTCCCCTTATTTAATCTCAAGCATTTGTATCTCAACTTGTACTTGAAAAAGCTGTAATAAGCGAAACGTCGTACAAATAAAGGCTCCGTCCTCATATGGTGTTTATCTAGTCAATCTTGTCGGCAGACTGCCACTTTTAAGCAAATTGTCACAACACCGAGGACAGAATGGAACCTTTATACGGTCGCTATGCACGTGCTTTGAGAAAGGCTTATAGCTTGCGGAATAGGCGGAACTTCCTTCATGACTGCATTGAGGAAATGGTCGCCCCCAGGTCTACGCCGAAACAACTTCTCCAATTTGACCACCCCTTTCCTCCTCACCTTAAGTCCTACCTCACGGAATGCTGGACTAGCCTTTCTACCAAGGTCTCCCAGGCTTTCGAGAAAGCCAAGAAGTTAGGCTCGCAGCTCCGCCATACGATGTCCGATTCGGTCGCCGAAGATATAAGAGTGGACATCGCTACCTTCAATAACCAACAGAAGAATAGACATCTACGTGAACTGGATAGGCTTTGCGCCGACAGTGTTTGGAAATCCATGGGAAGACCCGAAATCATAATGAATCTTTCCAACAGAACATTAACTGACACCGAAACCGAAGTACTCAGCCTCGGGCTTAAGTTTGCAACCGGTACCCACAGGAAGAATCAAAACATCGATTTGATCACGAAAAACTACAGATACCAAGACAGTGAATTCATGCAAGGTTACACACAAGGACTACTGACCTTAGCTCTCAACGAACGTCCCAACCCTACAATACCCAGAAGGTACGTTCGAGCTCTAGCAGAGCTAGCCAAGGATTCTTCCATCAGAATCACCACCGCTGACAAGGGAGGTGGAGTAGTGGTGATGGACAGTTCAGCCTACGAGAGGAAGATGAAATATCTGCTCAGTGATGTTAATACATATCGTGAAGTCTCCCAGGCAGAAGTAGACAACGAGACGAAGAACTTCGCATACAAGGTAAGAAAAATTCTCAAAAGTTCAGATGCAGGTAAAAAGCTCCTTCACTTATTGCCAAATCTCCCACGCACAGCTACGATGTATGGTCTGCCCAAAACACACAAAAATGATAATCCAATGAGACCTATAACATCAGGGATAGGGAGTGCTCCCCACAGATTAGCAGGTACGTTGGCCAGATATCTGTCCCCCCTCCTGGGAACCATCAGTGGAGCTCATCTCAGACACTCAGGGGACCTACTAGACAGAATCCGAGATATCTCCGCCAGAAACAAGAAGTTGGCCAGCCTGGACGTGAAAAGTCTCTTCACATGTGTCCCCTCGGATAAGGTAATACAGCTCCTTAGGGATAGAATCGAGAAGGAGAAAATCGACTTCCCCCTGCCCCCCAACCATTTTGTCGATTTGATCAAACTTTGTGTTGAATTTAATTATTTTAAATTCCAGGACAGTTTCTTCCACCAGAAATTTGGCATGGCCATGGGCTCTCCATTAAGTGCAGTCCTGGCTAATTTATTAATGGAATTTCTAGAAACAGGACCCTTTGCCAACATCGTTCCCGAGCATGTGACCTGGCTGCGATATGTGGACGATATCTTACTCGTCACACCCAGGCGTTTCAATCTTCAGCGCTTGCAGACGGCCTTAAACGAAGTGGAGCCCACCATTCAGTTTTCCCTAGAGGAAGAAATCCACGATTCTCTTCCTTTCCTGGACACACACATCTTTAAGTACGGTAACCAACTTGAATTCAAAGTGTATAGAAAGCCCACCAACAAAAATGATTTAATTCATTTCTACTCCCCTCATGATATAAGGACCAAGAGAGGAGTAGTAATAGGTTTTTTCCTTAGGGCATTTAGGATATGTAGTGCAAAATACTTAGAAGAAGAGTGCAGGTTTATTAAAGAGACCTTTTTAACACTAAAATTTCCAGAGTTTCTTTTAGATAATTGCAAACAGCAGGCCGCTAAGATTCGGGAAAGCCGTAGGCAGCAGGACAGCACAACTAGACGTCTCGTGTTGCCAACCGGCGACGTTGCCACCAACCTGACACGTCTTTTAAGAACCACCAACTTGGAAATAGTGTGCCAGACAAGCAGAACAATAAAAGACATCACGAAGACGGAAACACACAACAACCAGACACCGGGCACCAAAGCCGGTGTTTATCGTATTCCGTGTTCAGGATGTGATAAAGTTTACATCGGAGAAACGTCACGCGACCTGAATACACGAATACGTGAACACCGTTACGACGTCAGGCATGATGTCACCACCAATGCATGTGTGACACATAGAAACAAGGAAAACCATCTTATGGACTGGAAGAATGCAGAGCTGCTGATGCGGGAACCAGACAAAATCCGCAGGAAGTGTTTAGAAGCAGCAATCATTCAAGGAACGAACACTATTGAACAAAACAGGGACATGTTTCACATATCTCCTCACATTATTCCCCTAATACCCATGGCCAGCAAAATATTAAATATTTAAACCACCCTTTGTGGACATTTCGCCCACGGACGTTTGGGCCAGCATTCTCATCCTTTCCCAGTGTCCAATCCCCCCACCCTCCTCCTCCTCCTCCTCCTCTTCCTTCCCCCCCCCTTTTTCTCTCCCCGTTCCCTCCTTTCCCCTTATCTAATCTCAAGCATTTGTATCTCAACTTGTACTTGAAAAAGCTGTAATAAGCGAAACGTCGTACAAATAAAGGCTCCGTCCTCATATGGTGTTTATCTAGTCATATATATATATATATATATATATATATATATATATATATATATATATATATATATATTGAGATTAAGTACTACATGTATAATAAAGGAGTATTACATATACAATAGAGGAGAGTTGCGTATACAATAAACATATGCAATAACTAAGTAGAGGGGAATTACTACATACTTTTTCACATCCTTTAGACATATGGTCTTTCTTAATTTACTCCCATAGGCTCTTAAATCCCTCCCATATTTAATTAGATATCTTCTGTCAGTGCAATATATCCCCTTTAGTGACCTGAATAATATAATGATATTGCCTCTTTCTCTTCGATCCTTCAAATTTGGCAAATCCAGTACTTTTAGTCTTCCCTCATATGGTTTATCTGCCAGGCTGATAACAATTTCTAATATACCTAGCCTTAAACTCATGTACAGTTCCAATTTAATCTATATCTTTAATTTCCAATTACCATATATAGATTTGAACTCATGTATTGAGTTTGGGCTATATCATCTTCTAAGCTTTCCACATATTCATACATCTGTATGGAAAACTGCATTTCTACACATCCTTTCGACAAGTGATCCTTCTTAATTTACTTTCATGATCTTTTAAAGCCTTCCCATCTTTAATCAGGTCTTTTTCTATAAATGCAATCTATCCCCTTTAGTGACCTGAACACTGTAATCATGTCACATCTTTCTCTTCGATCTTTTGAAGTTGGTAGACCCAGCACTTTTAGTCTTCCCTCGTATGCTTTATCTGCCAGGCTGGGGACCAGTTTGGTCGCTGTCCTTTGTATTCTCTTAATTTTGCGGAGACCATACTACTGACGCATATTCCAGTCTTGTATGTATCAGGGTACTGATGAGTTTTTTCATCATCTCTTTATAATGGAACGCCACGTTAATTTTCTGCAGTAGTTCATATGTCTCTTCCACAATCCTGCTGATATGTCAGTTAGGTGACAGGTTGTCTTTTTAACAGCACTCCCAAGTCTTTCTCCTCTTTTGTTTTTGTAATGTGTTCGCTTCCTAAGGAATAGTTTAAGGATGGCCTTTTACCGCTATTGCTCATTTCCATTTTTTTTTTCTCTCTTTTTTTACTTAATTTCCCAATCTTAGCTTCGTGTAAAAATAGTATATTTTTGCAATATTCTACGGTTTTCCTTATTTCTACTCACGATTTTTGTGACTTGCCTATTTTGTTCCAAGGGTTTAAGTATGAGAGTTGTACATAGTTATATATGTTGATGTTGTTATGTGACAGTTATAGCGTGGGGCGCCCTAGAGGCAATGGGCCCAGTTTGGTCAAAATGGTCAAATATGCTTAAAGCCAGCCCTGCCCCTATAATGTGGTTAACCCTTTGACATCTATATGTAACTCTGATTATTCTGACTGGATAGAGTGAGAAATAAGGTGATGAAAAGCGTGGGGGTGGAAAAGGAGTTGGCAGATAGGGCAGAGGGAAGAATATTGGGATATTTTGGGCACATAGAAAGAATGAATAAAGACTAGCAAAAATAGTATGGAAGGCAAAGGTAGATGGAGTGAACCTGAGTTGTAGACCAAGAATGAGATGGATGGGGTGAAGGGGGCTTTGAGTAAAAGGGGAATGCCTGTTGAGCAGGGAAGGGAGAGGGCAAGAGATAGATACGAGGGGAGAATGGTTGTGAATAGAAAAAAAATTATGTAACTTGAAGGGATTTTTTCTTGTTAGGCCGGTGGTATATGTCCACGTTGGGCCGTCAAATGTTAGGCTGGTAGTCTGCCCACGTTTGGACAGCCAGTTAGGCTGGTTGAAGGCAAATTCTGGTGGAGATAGAGTTGGGTTTATTTAACCATGAAAAGTTAAGTTAACAATGAAAAGTTGGGCGCCAGGGGAGGGGGGAGGAACTGTGTCTCAAGACGTGTCTCCGGCGATCTGCTTGTGGGGTCAAAAGGGGGAGGAGAAGGCAAGAAAGCAAGAAGCAACAAGCTAGCTCGCCTTTGCTTCTTCAAGGCTCTCTGCATCTTCGGCGTCCGTTCCGCTCCTTATATTCACGGGCAGGTCATGATCCGTGCTCCTAATTGCCGTAAGGTTAAATGTGAAGCGAGGGAGTCGGAGGCAAAACGTTCTGACGCCAGTGACTCACGAAGACAGAGGGTAGGCGTTCCTCAATAGGTCCAATGTTTCCGTATCACGTGGCCGAGGTAGTCATCACAGAGGCTGGTGAGCTGCACGTGTTCTTCCTGAAGGAGGCTTTATGTGATGATCACGATGCAGACACCTAGGGCTGGCAAGTCATCCTGGGGCCCCACGAGAGATTCCTTAAGGAGGCTTTGTTCCACCTGTGGGCCTCAAAGAAGTTCTGGGTCGCGTTGCAGCTGGGCAGATGCGAGTGTGTCCCATGAAGCCACTTGGGGGTCAGCAAGGTCGTGAGACGCCGAGAAGAGGTGAGGCGAAGGGTGAGGTGAGGACCGGTGAGTAAGAAGGTGAGGAGGAGGTGAGGACCGGTCATGATGATGACTACTCCTAACATTTGTCTTCTCTAGTTTTGTATGAGGGGACGAGGAGGGAGGGTCACCATGTAAATGAAGTGGCTGGCCCTGCCATGGATGTGCTGTGTCTTGCTGCATTGCTTGTGACCCAGGCAATGAGCAGGGGACAGGAACTTCATCCACAAGGAGCTAAGATAAAACGGTAGGTGGGAGTTGGATGATTTGATTTGATTTGATAAATTTATTACGCCTAGTAGCGGCAAGCAATTTACAAACTGAAGCAGTTACAGAGTGATGAATGTCGTGCAGGACATTGTGGAATCTAAATAAATCAATAGTCACCAAGATATGGAAATCTCATGAATGAATCCAAATTATTCTGTTAAAGATATTTGTAGATAACATACATAGTACACATGTCATACATATGTACAGTATACATGCACATACAAAACACATATACAATACAATATACTATTTATTAATCCTTATGTAATTATGATAATACTTAATTACAAAAATATACGCTGCACCACCAAGATACAATACTAGTATGATATATGCATTGGAAATTTGCATAGTAAAATGCTTTGCTCAGTGGCGGTAAACAAAATATAAACTTATGGAGTTACAGAAAGAAACGTGTTGCGTGGGACATAGTAGAATTCAAATTAATTAACAACCACCAAAATGTGGAAATCTCATTAGTAGTACATCTAAATTTTCATTCTGTAAGAGATATTTACAAACATATATTAGATCTTGTCCCTGTGGTAGTAAGTCTTTCACTGTGGGACATGCGAGACAATAAATGTCGAGTGTGTTGGCGTTGGCGAGGTGACACAGCTTGCAGGTAGAGTAGTGAGGCACATCCTCAGTCTGGGAGACCTGCCACACTGGTCGGTAACTCAGCCGGAGTCTAGCACTCACTATATTGTGTCTACGGACCAGTAGTCCGTGTCGACGATATTTGTGTGAGGTGTCAATGAAGTTATCATAGTGCTGTATGGAGACACTGTGAACTCGCTCGGTGTTTCAACGATTCACTGTTAGGGTATGCATGGCTGAACACAGGATAGTTTTGTAATAACGTAAGGAGGGTGGGGTACGTATCACTGGTAATTCGAGAGCACACGCAGCCTTTGCGAGAATGTCCACAGTATCGTTACCCGCGATGCCTACATGAGATGGCACCCATAAAAAGGACACAACCATTGTATTATCATGGCCATAGGCCAATCGACACAATATATCTCGCACTATATGGTCATCAGCAGGTCTTGGAGAGGAAAGGGCGACTTAGAGTCGCAGATTATTACCCCATTTAAACGTCTCTCAGTAAGGAGGGTAACAGCATCTAACAGTCCATTTAGTTCACAGTAGGTGGAACTTGATGTGTCGGGCAAGCGACGGCCAATCCACCCATCTCCCCCTTGTGGCTCCAGAGTGGGGGAGAACACAGCACACGCAGCACTCCCGTCCGCCTGCATTGAGCCGTCAACGTAGAGATGGTGTGCCGTGGGAACTGAGGCAGACACACAGGCGATGGTCTCTAGGGCCAACTGTTTCTGGAGAAGGGGATGGGCCGTTTTAGACGTGGGAGTAAAGGAGACGAGTGGGAGAGGTTCTCGCCAGGGTGGCAATTCAGGTGCAACCTCAGCAGCTGGAACATCAATGGCCAATCTCTGGAAGTCAGCACACACGGTACGGATAAGGTTACGTCCACCCGACCGAAGGTGAGGCCGAGGCATATCAGGGTTGAGTGCCGCCAAGATGACGTTGGAGTAGTGAGGAGCCAGATGGGGAGAACGTAAACACTTGATGCTAAAGTAAGTGACATTAGCGTATATCCTGTCAACAAGTGGGGTCAAGTTAAGCTCAGTCAGCATGTTGACTATTCTGGTGGAGACAGGACAGCCCAGGATAAATCGCATGACTCTGTTTTGAAACTTATCAAGGGGTTGCAGTGCTCTTAGGGAGCTGACAGAGTGCAGGAGAAAGGTAGTCAATTACTGATCGTAGGAACAATATGTAGATGGTCCTAGCGACAGGGATAGAAACTCCTTTCACGTTGTTGGCAAGCCACTTGACAGGGATGAATCGTCGCTCCAATCTATCCAGCAGGTCTTTAACGATTGGATGGATACGTTGCTGTGCGGGTATGGTTGGGGTGACACGCACGGGGGCACCTAGGTAAGTGTATTGTGTGCAGTGTGGTACAACATTCCCTCCCACGGTAAAGACTGGCAATGTTCGAGGGTTGCGTGTAGAGAATATCCTACTCTTGTCGGGTGAAATTATGAGGCCACAAGCAGCTGATGAATCATAGAATGAGTGAAGGAGGACCTGAAGATTTTGGGGCGAGTCGGAGTGGATGCAAATGTCATCAGCATAACACGTGATTGTAGTGCCAGGGATGTCAGGTAGTATAGAAAGAAGGCGGTGAACTAGGACATTAAAGAGAAAAGAACTGAGAACACCACCTTGTGGAGTACCTAAGTCAAAATTTCTGGAGGTACTGCATGCGCCCCTAAAAAGGACTTGAGCAGTTCTGTTGCTAAGGTAGCTTCTTATCCATCTCAACAAGTTACCCTTGATACCAAAAGCCACGAGCTGATCAAGTATGATGTCCCTGTTTGCAATATCAAAGGCACTCTTGAGATCGATGAATGCGACCACACTGGTGGGTGAGAGGCGGGTATAGAGGTCGAGAAGGCAGTGGTGTGTACCTCGCTGTGGCAGGAAACCATACAGTCGCGGTGAAAGCTTGAATTGGAGACGAAATATCAGACGGTTGAGGAATATTCTTTCAAGCACCTTGCAGAAGCACGAGGTTAGGGAGATGGGACGAAATTTATCAGTGCCGGGTTTAGGTATGGGCACTATAATACTGGAGGTCCAGGCGCTGGGTATGTAACCCCTCTGAAAGCACATATTAAAAAGTTGTAAGAGTGGGTTATCTGGGACCTTGTGGAGAAGACGTAAGACAGAGTATGTGATCCCATCTTCACCGGGAGCCGTCGCCGTACCTCGAGTGAGGGCACGCTGAAGCTCTTGTGGTGTGATGGGTACGTCATCCTCTTTATCTAACTGCAACAGAGCATCTACCAAACGGAGAGTACGAAGGTTCGCCTGGGAAGAAAGGGCATCTTGAACAGGTGTTGGGAGGTTATCAAGGCTTGATTGTGTAGACCAGGTGTCAATCAGTGTCTGGGCATATTCCATCGGACTATGATGGAGTGCAGTGCGGGGTCGTTTCTTTACAATTTTGTTGATTTTGTGCCACATAGTTCCTACGCTGGTAAGATGATTGATGCTGTCAATAAGGGCATGCCACGAGTCAGTTTGGGCACACTGTTGTAGACCTATCAATTCGTCACGTGACGTCTGATATTGTTGAAGATGGTCAGGAGATGGTTGTCTTTGGAAGGTAAGGCCATGTTCCATCCCCTTCCTCTCTGCCTGAAGTACACGGTCATCAAGCGACGCTGTGCGAGGCCGAGGACTACGGGTGAGATGAGGTCTGGTGACATATCGGGTGTAAAAGTTGTGGGTTGATTTCACCAGTGAGGAATATAACTCATCAGGGGAATGAATGTTGAAAGTAGGAAGCAGAGTGGTCATGTAGGAGATATACGTCGGACCGTATTTGGGAGGTATCCGGATGCAGGTGCGGGCATAAGAGGAGGAAGGTGTAGCAGGTACTGTGTAGTGGAGGCCAAGGGCAATGTGGTCAGAGAAGAGCACGGGGATGGAGAAGCACTCGACACGTGATGCTACAAGTCCTGATGTGAATATGTAGTCCAGAGTACCTCCACGGGAGTGTGTGGCACCACCAGTATCCCAGCGCGTGAGTCTGTATCGTCGTACGTAATCCAAAAGTCGAGGTCCATTCCGGTTAGGGATTGGAGAAGTATCACCCAGGTCAGGATGGCGGGCATTAAAGTCCCCCATGTAGATAACACCACGCAGCGTAGGTAAGGGCAAGGCAGCCAAGTTTATTCTTCCCGGGGCTGAGTAGACATTACACAAATGTAACTTGTCATGTCCTATTGCTACCTCCAACAGTTGATAGGTCATGTTTGCATCGATCGAGGTACGGAGAAGCTGATGTGGTATCGAGGAATGTACATATGTTATGAGCCCGTTTCTGACTGGGTGAACATAAGAGACGTATCCAGAGAGTGTAGGAGCCTGTCTCTCGCCAAGCAAAGGTCCCACAAAGGCTTCCTGAATAAAGATGACAGTAGGGTTGTTCTTATAAATATATCCCTTTAGAGCTGCAAGTCTCATGTAGTCCCTTATACCGCAGCAATTCCAGGAAATGACACGAAGCTCCATAGAACTATCGAAGATTCCCTTTGACTTTGCGAGAGCTGTGGGTGGAGGTGGCGGTAGGGCGTAGACTAGCGTGTTGTACTCCATTTGATGGGGGGGAATGAGGTAATGGTTTCTGATTCGACGTATCTAGGTGGGAGGTGGCGGTAGGGCGTGGACTAGCGTGTTGTACTCCATTTGATGAGGGGGAACGAGGTAATGGTTTCTGATTCGTCGTATTTAGGTGGGAAGAGAGAGCATTAAATTTAGCATCAATTGAGGAAACAGTGGCAATCATTGCCTTCTGGCCCTCAACAAGAGTAGTGAGTATTGTATCTGTGGAGTCTTGTTTGGTGGCGAGATCGATTATACGTGTTTCAAATGTATCATACCGTTCCTCTAGGGATTTGCAGCGAGACATGAGGGTAGCGACAGCCTTACGTAGTTCAAGGATCTGGTCGGACTCCGACGTAGCAGACGAAGCAGGGACAATAGGTATATTTGGTGTGGAGATGGGCGGTGGGGGGGGGGGGGAGGCGGGGCTGATTGCGTCACAGGGCGTCTGGCACAACCGTGCCAGACATTTACCCCTTGCTTGTTACATCGAGGGCACTTCCAGTGGGTGTTGGTAGGTGCAGGCTGGCTGGGTGGGTGTGAGGTACCGACAGCCAAGGTAGAGTCAGGAGGTGGTGGTGGGGAGCGGTGAAGGTAGGTGCGGGAGTCGTGGGTATCAGCACACCATGCACACTTTTCTGTTGCATGGCAATAGCGAGATATATGACCGACCTGCCAACATCGGTAACACGTAGGTGTGTCGTTCTTAATTTTGAGTATTTCACAGTCAGGAAGGCAGGGGAGAAAACTGAAGGAGACAGTGGTAGGAGGCAGGTCGGTCAGGTTCCAAGTCACAACTATACGATTAATAGAAACGCCATTTTGACGAAAACGGCGGGCAGAGTGAACACCAGAGGGTTCCAGTGAGAGAGAGGGATCCACATTGGTAGGGTACCGAGTTATCAAATAATTTGGATATTTTCGTGGTCTCTCCGGGGAGTCTTGTACATCAAGGATGAGAGAAAGAAATTCACCTGCAGTTACTTGCTCGACGATGTCTTGGCGGCACCGTGCGATGTATACGTACCGAGACGTTACAGCAGCCATCTTAACCTCGGCGAGATCTCTTTGGAGTTTAAATGTTTTACTGACTTCAGCAAGCCAACGAAGCTTCGCTACGGATGGATTTTCTCTGAAGACAAGCTTCACGTAATCCGCACGGGGAGCAAAAGCTGGAGGTGCAGGTTTAGGAGCAGCAGCATGCTGCCGAGGAGGCAGTGTTAAAGAGGGTGACGGTTTTTTGTCGTTCCTGGGTGAATTAGGGATCGGTGCAGGTTTGGGTGTCTTGGCAGTTGGAGCGTGTAACTCACTACCGTTGTCAGAGTTGTCATCCATATGCCGCTTGCCAGACGTGGCAGCGACGTAGGCTTGACGGGATCCGTCGGATGTGGACGGAACTATTGAGACAGGACTACATTGATTTGACGATGGCATCAAGGGTGGCCAATGTTCAATGTTTGTATCCTCCTCCTTCTCACTGAGGGCTAAATCCATCTGTAGATCAGCAAGGGTGGCGGGTCCAGTGTAATCCATGACGCAGGGGTACAGGCGATGACGTCAACACTTAGCAGGGGGGGTAATGATGACGGGTCATGACGTCACAAGAACGCAGTGCGCATGCGCAGCAGTGGTCAGTACCGTCACGGATACCCGTCACGGCGTTCAATTAGCTACAGAGATTATGTTCAATCACCAAAATTTGAAACGGCACTAGTTATTCACTGGGTCTTACTGTAATTTGCCGTTACATCAATGGGTGTGTGACGTACCCATGACGTCTCACACCTCGTATTGCGCATGCGCGGGTCCGAGATTTTCGGAACGGGGGTGGGTATGATTAATTTTTTCCTTAATTTTTACCTAATATCACTATGTTATCTGTTTATTCTATCACTCCCCGTTCCCTGCAAGTCACAGTAAGTTTCAGCACTATTATATGTGAGCGTGGCTCAGCAGAGCCTTCACAATTAGCGAAAACTGTAGTGCACTTGGAAGTAGGTCTGTACACAATGGCTGCCGAGCTTGTTGTGGGGAGTTGGATGGGTGGAGCAGTGTGCATGCTTTATGAGGGAAAAATCTATCGTTATATTGATAGATTCTAGTTGTCACTATCTCAATTAACCCTTTGATGTCTTATTTCTAACTTATGTTTATTTAGGTTTCTGCCAGGTACGGTAGTCTTAGTTGTGGAAAATCAATAGACATCGAAAGGTTCCTCTTGAATACAATGATGCCTATGTACAAGTCATGAGCCACGAGTGGGGTATACGAGAATGCCGCTGTTGGCTTCCTGACTATATTTATTTTGTAGTTGTAGCTGACCCCTGTATTGTGAACAGGCTTGATCACGTTTTCTGTGACATATCTATTCAGGGTGAAAAAGAAGTTTAACAGCAGTAACTTAATATTTTGTAATGTGCATATTGGGAAGCATCATCGTACATCATGCAATATGATATGTGCACGAATATTTTACTCGTATTTGTTTGTCATATGTGTGCAACTAAAACGCGAGGGGACGATGTTTGATTCTTTATTCTGACGTAAGCGTACAGAAACGAGAGCGTTGGATGCTCTTTGTATGGGAGCAAGGTCTAAATATACAGGTCAAACCGTTTACATTCTTCTGCGCAGCTTCTGACGTCATTTGGCTGAGTCCATTTTCTCTTTGTGATACACTGAAGAAAACTGTGAAACGCCAAGGAAGACAGGAACTATAATATTTTATATATTATATATATATATATATTATATATCATATATATTATATATTCATATATATAGACAGGAACTATAATATTTTATATATATTTATATATATATTTTATATAATATTTGTCAGAATATAACTAATTGCGTGGAGCAGTGCGAGCGAAGGCGACGTTATTTTCGAACGACGGACCAACTTCAACTGACAGCTATAGGACCCGCTAACCCGACTTTGAACAGCCAGGTGACGTTCACGGGCCCGCTGCGCCAACTCCCTCGAAATTCGGTCGGAAGTGGTTAGACCTTATATTCTTAGATCTTGTATGGGAGACTGGTATAGACTGACGTGGGGGCAACGTCGTCCTCCTTACACAGAAGGAAGACGATGCCACGCCTTAGTATACGTGTATGAATGAAGGCCTTGTGGCCGTGACAACAAATCCTTGTAATGGAAAGTGTCTGGTGGTTGGGGTACCCACCACAGTGCCCCTACAGTGCCCTGCTCGTGTTTAATGTCAGGGGACCTTATAGCACTACACCACAATATTGAAGAGGTTAAACTGTATCAATGAAACTTTTCAGCCTTTTTGTGTACAGGCGACATTTGCAAAGACACCTGATGAATATATGGTTTTACCCAGACTGGAGGGTTGTAGGTTCCAATTTCATGCTGGGTAGTTGTAAGGAAAAAAATTGAACTGAATAATGGTATGAAATATTTAAAGTGATGGAGAATCATACCTCAACAGTGATGAACACAATGTGGAAGTAAGGTAAATTTAATGAAACATCAATCTACCATTATGCGATCTTTATTCAAAACTGAACAAGATGTTCACATCACAGCTTTGTGTTCAGCCACAAAATTTTGGGGTTCCTTTCCATGCCACAACATGACAGAAATAAAAATGGCACCATTGTCACTGCTGCTATTGTGGCAGTTGTTGTTGACATAAAAGTTTTTCCCAGTTGGGATTTTAACAACAGCAACCTTCACACAACTCTCAACAGTGGACAGAAAATAAAAAGACAAAACGAGATTTGGGACAGCAAAGGACACATTGAACTTATTATTCATTGATTTTATTCAATAACATCTTTATCTGCTCCTTGCCGACCTTGCTTCTCACTAGTTATTTGTGTACACTGAAAAATTCAAATATGTGTCCTATGATACTTGATGAATCCCTGTGAAAATAGTGTGCATGTATGAAATTCATGACCATGAGTGTTTATCAAATGTGAGTAAATGATACATGGAAATGTATATATTTGAATGTGTAAAATAATTATAATAATAATTAGTGCCTCAAGTTTCAATGACTGGAAACCCACAGCCCCTGAGTTGCAGGCAACCATCCTTGGGTCCTCCCATATAACTCTCTGGGAAGAAATATTAGGCTGTTGTCTGCATTGTTCTAAAGTAGGAGCAGTTGCCAGTTGTGAAGTGGGGGGAAATACAAAGTTGAAAGAGATCTTGGGCCCTACACCTCCAGAAGGAGGAGAGGAAGTTGGCTTATTTGAAGTGAGACAACATGGAGATAATTCTCTCTAATGTTTATCTTATGGAACCACAACATGCAGGTGCCTGTCATTGGTCCCAATGTGCACATATAAACATGAAACACTATGTATAAGTGCATACAGTTTTGAAGTACAACTATACTAAGCAAACTGTTATTGATGGCATATAGGTAAAGTTGAGCTGCAGTGGACAGGTGTGTGGTATGTGTGTGTTTGTATTTACCTAGTTGTATTTTGCGGGAAGGGGAGCTATGCTCGTGGTGTCCTGCCTTTGTATTTCGCAGTGTCTGGTTTGCTTTCAAACTCATGAATGGTTTTTGCGCATACTATTTCATTCTCCAGTTTGTTCCAAGTGTCCACTACTCTATGTGGAAAACTGTTTTTCTTCATTTCTCTTTTGTAGCTATGTTTTTTTATTTTCTTTCCTTGTCCTCTTGTGTTTCTCTTGTCCCAGTTTAGTAAGTCCTCTCTATCAAGTATCTGTGCCTTTCATGATTCTGTAATGGTCAGTAGGTCACCTCTCTCTCTCTTCTTTGCTCCAGCATTGGTAACTCCAGTTTAGCCAATCTCTCCTCATATGATAAGTTTACAAGTGCAGGTGCCATTTTTGTTGCTGCTCTCTGGATTCTTTCTATTTTCTTTATATTGACCACAATGTCGCCGCATACTCTAGCCTAGGCCTTATCAGTGTAACCAATATTTTTTTTATCATGTCTTCGTCCAAGTATGCAAAAGCCACTTTTATTGATCTTAGCAAGTTGTAAGCCTCCCCGACAATTTTGTTAATCTGTTTATCATAGGACAAGTTGTTTGTGATAATTACCCCCAAACCTTTTTCGGATCCTGCCTTCTTTACCTCCTTGGTTCCAATTGTATATTTTCCTGATATTCTGTTTTTGCTTTTTCCAAACTCCATTATGCTATACTTCTTAGTATTAAAGTCTATTCCCATTTCTAACTCCAGTTCCATACCTTATTCAGGTCTTCCTGCAGTGCTTCACAGTCCTCATCAATTTCTACTTTCCTTAACAGTTTGGCGTCGTCTGCAAAGAAGCTCATGTAACATTTCACATCCTCGTCCATGTCATTCACATAAATAGCAAACATTATTGGTGCCAATACAGATCCTTGCGGTACTCCACTGATCACCTCTTTCCAATCTGAATATTTTTCTCTGAGCACTACTCTCATCTTTCTACCAGTCAGGAAGTCCTCCATCCATTTTAGTAGGTTCCCTTGTATTCCTCCTATGTGTTCCAGTTTTTTTTAGTAATTTTCTGTGTGGTACTTTGTCAAAAGCTTTTTGCAAGTCTAGGAAGGCACAATCAGCCCATCCATTTCTTTCTTGCATTATGTCTATTAGTCTTGAGTAGAACCATATTAAGTTTGTGGTGCATGATCTTCCTTGTCTGAACCCAAATTGTCTTGGGTTTATTATGTTGTTGTCTTCCAGATGTTTTACACATCTATTCTTGAATATTTTCTCACAAATTTTGGCTATAGTGCTTGTTAGTGCTACTGGCCTATAGTTGGTGAGTTCTTCCTTGTTTCCTCCTTTATATATTGGTACAATGTTAGCATTTTTCCAGTCTTTAGGTATCTTTCCTTCTTTGAGTGAGCTATTTATTATGTTGTGTATTTTGTCCGTTAGTTCTTCTTTGCATTCCTTTAGAATCCAATTTGCAATACCATCCGGGCCATGTGATTTTCTGATGTCAAGTTTTGATAGGTGTTCTGATATTTCTTTTTGTGTTGTTGTAAACTCACTCATGTGGGGAGATTGCTTGTTATTATCTTCATCCCAATTGTGTATTTTCTCTCTGGTGAAGACTGATTTAATGTAATTGTTCATGACTTTGGCCATCTTTAATTCTTCTGTGTATTCTATATTTCCCTTGGCTTAGTTTCACCATTTCCTGTTTGTTTTTAAGTTTACCATTCACATATTGATAGAATAGTTTGGGTTGCTCTTTGCATTTATCTATAATATCCTTTTCATGGTTCCTTTTCTCCTCTCTTCTCACATTAACATACTCATTTCTATAGTTTATATAAATTTGCCATTTACTAGGTTTTTTATCTTTTCTCCACCTTTTCCAAGCTTTGTCCCTTCTGTTTTTTGCTTCACTGCATCTTTTGTTGAACCAACATTTGATGTACTCTCTCTCTCGCTTTTGTCTTGGTACATGCCTGTTTATCCCTTCATTGTAATTTTCCATCAAGATATTCCATTTCTCATCCACTTTTGTCACTTCCATATAGAATTTTTCCCAGTTTGCATTCCAGAATGCAAACTTTAATTTTGCAAAGTCCGTTTTGTTGTACAACAATCTTCCTTTCCTATGCTTTTCATTTCTCTCCATGTCTATTTCTTCTTTTAGTACAGTTTTGATGAGTGTGTGGTCACTCTTTCCATTTGGTGTCTTGTAATGGATTTTGTCCACAATTTCAGGTTCTGTTGTAAATATTAAATCTAGATTCGACGGCTCTTCATTGCTTCTGTATCTGGTGTTTTCGCTGACCCATTGGGTCATTGTGTATTCCATGGTCATGTCCAACAGTACATTACCCTACAAGTCGTCTCCTCCTCGCACTGTCATGTCATCCCAACAAATTTCTTTGCAATTGAAGTCCCCCATAATTACCAGATTACCCCTGCCCATTAGTATCTCATTTAGTGATTTCCTTGTATCTTCTAACATTTTTGTATGCTCGTTCTCTTTCCAAGCGTTCGTTTTTGGGGGCACATAGGTCACCACAAACTTTCTACTTTTCATATTCTTGCCTTTGACTTTTATCATGATCAGTCCAACATTACCTTTGCCCTCCACAATTTTTGTCATGTTTAAGTCTTTCTTGGCCAAGAACGTGATTCCTCCTCACTGTTTCTTGTCCCTGTTTTTTATCCAGTAATTACATAGTCCTTGTCCAATATCGATGGATGGTATTTCACCTCTTAGTTTAGTCTCTACAATTTCCATTATGTCTGGTTTTTCTTCTAGCAGGTAATCATTGAGTTTGTTCAGACCTGAAATTAATCTGTCAATGTTAGTATAGGCCACTTTTTTTTTTTTTTTTTTCTCCATTATTTTTTCTGTCTTTGGTTTTTTCGTTTTGATGTGCCATTTCCTCAATCTCATGTCGATTACTCTCCAATAGGATTCATTGCTTTCTATCTCCATTCTCATTGTGTTTTTTTCCTTTGCTTCTTCTCTTAGTGACTTTTCTTTTTCTAATTCCTCAGTATTCATTTCTCTTTTTATCCATATCTTATTGTACTTTTCACTCCTTGCCAAGTTGCCTACTTTTTCAAATATGTCTTCTACTACCATTGTGTATTTACCCAGTAGTATACAGGACAAAGCTATACATGTAGAGTCCAATCTACAGATTCTCAATGGTCAATTATGACTTTAAATTGTCCCATATTACTTGACTTTTATTATTCCTTCACCAAAACTATTTCATGAATCAATAGTCCCGTATGGAAAAACATCTAATTTCCTTCAAATGTTGTCTTTTTTATAATTTCATCTCAAGGCTTCTGGTTCTCCTTTCTTTCCTTAAAATTTTTCATTATCAAGTATGTCCTCACCTTGACAGTGAACCTCTATTCTCTGATATTGGCAACCCTAGAATATTGTTTTTCTTTATATGATTCATCAACAATATCTGGAATCATTTCAGTTGTTCTCTAATTTTTTATGCTATTTATAATTTTCTTTTTGGGTGGCAACCACACTACTGCAGCATTTTCCAATATAGGGCAATTCAAGTTTTTGATAGTTTTTTCATTGTGTCTTTGTGTATTGGAATGCTACTTTTATGTTCTTCAGCAGATTATAATTCTAGTATTCCTTTTGATGTGTGTTCCCGTGATACATTTTCAATTATTATCACTCCCAATTCTCACTCATTACCTATTCTATAATGCAGAGAGGATCTATTTTTACTTATTCCCATTTCCAATATCTTGCCTTTCTTTCTATTAAAATTGATTTTGCATTCCTGGCTCCACTGAAATACCCTATCCAGATAATTTAGAAACGACCCACATACATATACCAAGACTCTTTCCCCTTTACAAGGAAGGTAGCCAAAAAGGGAAAGGCATAAAATCATTTCCACCCATTCCATCCCTGAATACACTCCACACCCCTCCACCCTCCCTCTTATCTGAGCACCTCCTGGATGACGGGTCATCCCTGCACCTTGTCCACTGCCCTGAGTCAGAAGCAGTGTCGCAAGACACAGCACATCCACAGCAAGGCCGCTTCATTAAATCGGCGACCCCCCCTCTCCGTCCCCCCATTGCATAAAAGGAGAGGACGGGGAGAAATCCCTTCGGGCTGCGTCAAATTTTGCTCACACATACTACCTCACCCCCCCACCCATTCCACCTCATGCAATCACAGCATCATCCATATACAACCATTCTCCATTCACCCGTCTTCTGTCCTCTCCCGTCCTTCCTCAACAGACATTCCCCTCTTCCCCAAAGCCCCCTTCACCCCATCCATCCACCTCATCCTAGGACATCCCCTCATGTTCACTCCCTCCATATCTGCCTTCCATACCTCTTTTACTAGTCTTTCTTCACCCATTCTTTCCATGTGTCCAAACCATCCTAATATTCTTTCATCAACCCTTTCTCCCAGCTCCTTTTCCACCCCTGTTCTCCTCCTTTCTCACTCTATCTAGCCTAGATAGATGATATTTTGGTATCATCAGCAAATAAGTTGGCTGTAGTATACGGGATTGGAACTATTTACTTTACTGTAGTATAAAGGAAATCTATCATACCTAATTCCAAATTCACCATGACCTATGTTTATGAGGTTATGTCTCTGTCTCTCCTCCTCAAAAATTGCCTTAAATCTATTAATGCTGTTGGCCTGGTTATAAATGCATCCAATACTATATGTTCCATTATCTACACATCCATATGGAAAGTTGATCTTTCTAACATCTTTCAAACAAGTTTGTTTTTTACATCTATTTCTATGACCTCTTGTTGATCTTTTATCCCATACTAGCAAATCCTCTTTATATATTTTTTTTCTATACTTTTCTCTGATCTAAATATAATAATTATTATATCACCTCTTTCTCTTTGCTCTCTTCCAGTGTGGGAAGTCCCAGAATATTCAATCTATCCTCTTATGTCTTGTCATTTAGACTTGGGGTAATCTTGGTTACTGCCCTTTGTATTCAATTTTCGAAGGCTTTTGACAGGACTGCTTGGCCAAACAGTCTAGGGAGTGACTACAACAAGGCTTTCAATAAAATCCCCAGATACATACTATTCAAAAATATCAATGAGACAATCATAACAATGACAAGAAGTGGTCAACCAATTATATAGCAGGAAGACGATGCAGAGTAACCCAAAACAACCAAATCTCAGGAACAAAAAATCTATACAGTGTAGACTCGGGGATCAACACTTTCACCATTATTGTTCAATCTCTTCATAAGTGATCTCCCAACTAAACACTTATGTTCTCTTATATGAAGATGACTTTACAATATAAACCCAACTAGGTAAATACAAAATAGTAGCAAAGCTGAATAAACAATGGCTCAAAAGCAGAATGAAAGTTACACCCCAGAAATCAGCAGTAACATTAATACTCACTCCAGACAACCACAGATAAAAAAACTAACCAATATTAAAGTCTGTACCAACATAGAGTAGGCCTGGCCACAGATTCAAACTGCCCCAGATGCAATCACCACACAGAAGATACAGAATATCTATGATTGCAGAGCAACCATATATATTTTCTGAATCCTCCTTACACTGCTATGATGGGAGACTATATATGATCACTAGTGCATAAAGTTCAAGGACCTCACAGTAGGAAATCATGCTCATCAGTGTGTTTCTAGTGGGCTCTTATAACCATATCTCATATCTTAATACATATTCTCATTAGTTTAAAAAGTGAACACAAGGACAAATATCAGCCACTATTTATAGACAATGTGAATATGCTAAATATAGTGTATTAATGTATTTTAATATAGTTTGTTTTGTATATAAAACCTCAATTATCTTTTGAAATATTGATGCTATGCAATTTTTAAAGGTATTTCTAAAATCATGAGTGAAAACAACTTTAGAATCACTAAAGAAACAAAACTAGTGTTTCCTAGTGTAATTTAGTAGTTTCCTTACTTCCACCTCTGTGAATCGGTACAAAATTTACCCTGTATCTTCTTTCAATGAACACATAATAAGATTGTGAATCTTGTCTACTAGTTGCTCTCTACATTCTTTATGTGTACAGTTTGAGGTCCCATCAGGTCCTAAAGGTTTTGTCACATCCAATGATCCCAAAAGATTGAGCACTTTCCTTACTTTTACATTTATATCCTCTAAACCTGGATTTTTGCTCCCCTCATGCTCCTTAAAAAAATTGCTCTTTTGTGAAGACCGACTGGAAACCCATTCATTATTTCTGTCTGAGCTCAGGCCTCCTCAAAGACCTCATCACCAACTATTAATATAATGAGTGATCCCTATGTCTCAATTCACCAATTATAAATCCGTAATACAGTTTTGGTTCATCTTTGCATTTATGTACTACACCTCTTTCAAAATTAATTTCTTCATATGAATTATTATATAGTCATTTCTACCTTGTTTGTAAGTTTTTGTTTTACTGCTTCTCCATTTTTCCTGAGCCACATTCGTGGCCCTCACTCCCTGGTGTATGGCCCCCAATTGATGACAACTGATACTTAGATTTTAATTCATATATTTTTCAAGTTTGGACTATATCACCTACTGAGCTATTCCACATATCAATGCATCTGTATGGAAAACTATTTTTTCACATCTTGTCTTTCCAAACTTGTTCTCATGACCTCAGCCCTCCCATCCCTAATCAAGAAATTTCTTTTATCAATGTAGTTTATCCCCTTTAGTGACCTGAATACTGTAATCATATTCTCCTTTTCTTCAATCTCTCATGTTGGCAGATCCAGTGCTTTTAGTCTCTCTTCATAAGGTTTCTGCCAAACTTGGAACCAGTTTGGTTGCTGCACTTTGTATACTCTTGATCTTGCTTATACCCTTTTCACTGTGGGGGCCAATCCACAAATGCATATTCTAGTCTTGGATGGCTCAGGGTTTCTGAGTTTTTCATCATCTCTTCATCCATATACAGAAAAACTACTTTAATCTTCTATGGTTCATGTCTCCCACAATCCTGCTTTAACCAACACTCTTCAATATTCCTCTTTTATGTAATGGATTTACTTCTCAAGAAGTTCAAAGATAGTCTTTTATAGCTTTTGTCCATTTCCACTACTTTGCATTTTTTTTATTTACATCCCATTCTTGGTTCTATGCCAATATAGTCTACATCTTTTTTCAATAAATTAGTGCCCTCCTCATTTCTCACTTCTCATGATTGCATGATCTGCAAACATGTTGGCATGGCTCTTACCTTCCATCCTATCATTAAAATGGATAAGAAACATTATTGGTGCCATCACTGAACCTTGTGGAACTCCACTGGTCACTGATCTTCACCCCAGTATCTTATCCTTTACCTTTCCTTCAGAAAATTTTAGTCTTCCAATATACTCCAGTTTCCATATAAGATGACTGTGAGATACTTAATCAAAAGCCTTCTTTAGATCTAAATGCACAAAATCCACCCAGCCTTCTCTTGCAACACACCAATCACTTTCAAGTAAAAGCTTTAAGGGGACCGGCTGGTCAAGAATCGATGAAAATTGGGGGAAAAAATGAAAAACTGGGAAAAAAATTCTACATCTGCGTATGGCAATCGACAGTCTGTATGTGGAGTATTTAATCAAAATTCGCCTTATTTTCGTAGTTATGGCAAATAAACCCCCTCCTCCCCTCAACTCGACCCCATCTCGGCCCTATGATACGTATTGGTCACTACAATATATATATTATTGCAATATATAACAATAATTTGTAATGATTGAGTGCTATTCCTAGTGACTTCTGGCAACTCTGTCTCTGTACCAGAGGTTATATATAGACCCCAGAATGGGTAGATGCCTCAGAAAGCGATAAACAGTAGACAAAAATTGAGTGATACGCTCCACTGCAAGCCACCATCAATCCTTTTGTCATTTGACAAGCTGTTATACTATTTTTGAGATGCCATGTCCTCGCAAGCAAACCAAACACCTTCAGGAAGCTAGGAAAAGGCAATAATTACAAAGTAAGCAAGCTATGACACCCTAATGTAATAACCTGCCTAAAATGCAGGTGGGGACCAGGAGCTAGAAGACAGAGGATTATATGACTGGACATCAACATATATGACTGAATATGAATAAATTTTATTCTAAATATCATCAACATTCAAGCCTAAAAAGCTAAATAAGGAAATGCCATGATATCCCTTATTTATATTAGTATGTAGGGGTTCAAAGTTAGTGAAAACTTTGACGGCCCGTATCTCAAAACCTAAGTTTTATACCTTCAAACTTCTACTCCTCCATAACTTCTTAATCAATTTCAATGAAAATTCACACATAATATGTCTAAATCTGCCTGATTGATGAAATAGAACGTTTTTTTTAATATCTGAAAGGGTTAATTTTTGCCAAAAAAAATTCCCCTATTTGAAGGGGGACGGGGTGGGAAAAGATATAAAAATTAAAATTCCACAAACTAATTACTTTAACTAAAATTTCTCTCTATTAGTTTGAAGGTCTGGATAAGGTCCTTCCACCATATTAATTTCATTCATGTAGAGCAATTATTATAGGAGGAGTAGTCATTTCAAAATTATCAATTTTTTTGAAAGGGAGATGGGGGGGGCAAAACATGAAAGGGTTGCAGATTAGTTTTTTGGGTTAGGAAAGATGTATATGGTGTCCTTAACTCCTGGCATAAATTTCTGTGCAATAACCCAATTAATAAAGATTTTCATCTTTTGATCAGCCGGTCCCCTTAAAGGTTTTACACATATGACCTTCCATATCTAAAGCCAAAATGAATGTCTCAAAATATCTCTTCATATTTGACACATTGATCTTTCATATTTGTGACTGATGTGTACATGTGTGTGCTTATATCTCCCATAGCATACAACCCTCCCCCCACTCAAAAAAAAATATATATATATATATATATATATGTATATATATATATATATACATATATACACAAAATAAACAGATAAAACAGAAAAATATTATAATCACACTGTATCTAAATATTGTGGTACATCAGTAAAGTTAACCTGAATCAGGACTTATCTGAACTTCGGTAAGCTTCATTAATCTATTTTCCCTAAAAAAGCATAGACTAAGGGTTGAGTTGATACAGGTCTTTAAGATTCTAAAGGGAATTAACAACATCAAGGGATGAAATTTTCACACCGAATGTGAATCAGACAAAAAATAATGGTCTTAAATTGTCAGGAAGTAGATTTAATTTGGAAGTGGGTAGAAACAGTTTTACCAATTGTATAGTAAATGAGTGGAATAAACTTGCAGAGGTAGTGCAATGGAGTTTAGTTCAAAGTTTTAAGATTTATTTAGATAAACACCTAACAAATATGATGTAATGCCTGCCATTTTATTTATTATTATTTATTTATCATTATTATCATTTATCTTATTTTTCATTTATTTGTTTGTTTGTTTTTTTCTTTTTTCTTTTCTTTTTTCGTTATTCATTTAGGGGAATGGGCAAGATGCAAAGATGACCTGTTATCCAGGAGCCAAGAAAAGAGGGAGATGTGGTGAATGGGAGTGGAGTGGGTGGGGATGAAATGGGTGGAACTTTACCTCCCTTGTGAGAAAAAGCCCTTGGTATATGTATAATACATTACTTTTGTTTATTATCATTATTTATTTTATTTTTTATTTTATTAATTTTTTCATCTGCCCTAGTTATGGACCAAAAGGTCTCCTGTTGGCATTCCTTTCTTTTGTAGCTATTTGTTTACTCTTGGGTCAGTTTTGTTATGTGGCTCAACTCAGCAAATGCAGTTCATCAAACATGTCAGAGAAAAGAATATGGATAACAGATCTACAGTTTGAACCATGACTTTTAAGTTTTATGTGGATAAAGTGTGACTTCTTGGTATATACATACATACACATACCAAGGGCTTTTTCCCCCTTACAAGAGAGGTAACCAAAGACAAAATTCACTCCCATTCACCACCTCTCCCTCCCTCTTTTCTTGGCACCTCCTGGATGATGGGTCACCCCTGCACCTCAGCCATTGACCTGGATCAGAGGCAATGCAGCAAGCCAGCACATCCACACCAAGGCAACTTTATCTAATCAGCGATCTCCCCTCTCTGTCCCCTCATTCATAAAAGGAGAAGCCTTTTAGGCTGTGTCAAAATATCATTCACACATTACCACTCCCTAACCCCCCACCATCCCCCATGCATCCCAGTATCATCCATACACAACCATTCTCCACCCACCCCTATCTTCTGTCTTCTCCCTTCCTTGACAGACATCCCCCTCTTGCTCAATGCCCCTTTAACCCCATCCATCCATCTCATTCTTGGTCACCCCCTCATGTTCACTCCATCTTCTTGGTAAATTAAGATAAAAGTAATGTCATACTTTCCCAAATTCAAATGGCTTTTGACAAAACCCAAAGAACAAAAGGTTATCAGCACATTGTAGGACAGATTATAAGTGATCCCCTGATCCTGGAAAGGTTATGTTCCTGATGACATGTGCATCCGTATTTTCCCATAAGAAACAATAGTAATATGAGGTGGGTTACGTTCTGAGGTCATGGTAAAGCCTACATTTTGAGGGTGATCTGTAAAGGAATACTTAACAGCAATGCTCCACTGTATGATATTAATTAGTTCCAAAAACTAGATGTAATAAGGTTTTTGAGACAAATTTTTATATACCAAAAGGTCTCTTCCCTTATAAGGTAGGTAGCCAGCCAAGGTATGCACCCACCCATCCCACATGTTTTCCTTTTAAAAATCTCTTAGCTAGTTGTAGATGAAGGATGTAACAGGACATGTGGTAAAATGAATGATTATATCTACAGTAATCCTTCCCATATCCAATCTAATCAGGGTACAAGGTGTTCAGGTTTGGGGAGTATTCAGATACACAAGGTAAAATTATCTCCCTCGCCCTGTCTCTACTGCCTTTCCAGTACACATTCCTGGGTTGTTTTGCAGGTGGAGGGGCCTGGAAGATGATACAGGTAGCAAAACACACAGAAAGTAGCAACTGCAGCCATTTTAGTACCACAAACTTGGGTACCAAAGGTTAGGAAGTTATCAATATCATACCACCAACATTCACTGGTTGAAGAACAACAAAGATGTGGCTGAACCCACATAGTTTCAGTGAGAGACTGGAGGCACCATGCATGCCACCAAATGGTAAATACATGAATTGGCTGCAGCACACAAGCAGTTAGAATTATTAAAGAGGCCCTATTTGGATAAATGGGGCCTGTTAAGGGCATATTTAGTTGTTGGCAAGGTTTGGATAATGATGGTTCTGATATGGGAGGGACATCACTAGACCTTAAAGGACAATAAAAAACATATTATAGTCATACATATTTTTAAAGGGAAAACAAATGAGTTTTGAATGGGTATGGGATGGGTGAAGGGTGGGTAATTCCTTGGCTGACTACTTCCCTTATAAGGGGCAAGAAGCCTTTTGGTATATAGATATTTCTAAAGAATAATGGACACAATTTGTAATATACATAAAATCTTCTTTATGAATATTTTTTTTAAAAACAGTTATATAAAATAATACAATAATTTTTGATAAGGCAAAAATGCATAGAGCATCACTTTTGTTTTGAACTTCAATCAATATCACCATGCAGCAATCTTGTTAAAGTATGGAATGGCTGCCATGTAAATATTTTCATTATAAATTTTCTTTTGTACAGTATTTACATTTTTCATGCTTTTGATGTGCTTCATCTTTGTAATGATAGACATTTGTATACATTTTGCTATGTAAATATTTTACTTTGTATATTTCTTTTTCTACATATTTCTATTTATTTCATACATTTTAATGAATTTTAAATCTATTTCATGCCCCTTTATATAGGTGATGGTAAGGTTAGATGTACATTCACTGGCCCAAAATTTACTTTAGAAAAAAGGCATGGTCAATTTGTTGTAGGCCAAAATGATGTATGGTAGAATATTGCTAATTCTGCCATGGGAGGACATCTGAAACACCATGCCAGTCCCAAGCCGATAAAAGAGGAGGGTTGTCTATGACAGGCCTAGCAAGCTGATGGACATAAAAATTATTCTGCTCAAGATTCCACTGACAGGCAATCTGCCTAACAGGAGTTTAGTGAGAATTGCTGTATTATGATATGGTAAACACATGGAAATTCCCAAGATATCTTGTTGTGGAAGCCATGTCATTTCTTGAATTTCACAAATTATCCATTACTGCCCTGAAATAGCTTAGTCTTCCTCAGTGCCCATAAGGTCCTTGCAAGACTCCAATCCTTTTCCTGCCATGCTGACAGGGATGCTAGACTTGTTTTAAATGTTCAGTATTAGTTACCAACCACTCCATCTTCACATTATCAGGCCAAGTATATGAGACCCTCTAAAATCAAGCAGACATCCCTGCGTTAACCAGATTTGCATTGGTCCTCATGGTTCAAAGGGTGTTCTCTTTAAGATCCATTGTGTATATGATGTATGTTGTCCTTTCTCCCGACTTATTGACCATCTCCAGTTTCTGACTACTGGTCAAGGTTTTGCCTTTGGGGGCACTGCTATTGACAAAGGTGGATGTTGCTTGGGTGCCACAGTGAAGGCAAGTAGAAAGAAATTTCTAAGCTTGCTTGACTGATCAAAATACAGTGTAGGCTTACTTAAAACATGAAATTATGATAATGGAACTACCGGTACTATTATTTCCCCACTTATATTGGCCTTTAAATAATAAAATCCAAAGATGAAAGTTCATCAGCACATCACAATACATTTGAAAACAATGCTTACTTTGCAAGTAATTGAAAATATAATTGACCAAAAAGTATTCCATAATGTAGTTTGCAATTTTTTGGCCTACAGAAATATCCAGCCAATACTCCCAGCAGTATATAGGCCATGTATTTGTGCCATCCTCCATTTTCTTAAGCGTGTGGATTTGGTACCCCTGGTGATAGTGGTTCCACCAGGAAACTTGATTTATTACTCCCCCCTCCGATTCTAAACACAGCAGAATAAATTACCAACAATCCTTTGTGTCATTCATTAATATTGTGAAACTTCACTTGGCATATTTAAATGTTTCATAATACTAATGAATGACACTACATATCTAAACTAGATTGTTGGCAATTTATTTTGCAACATTTGGCACCAGATGGGGTGGGTTAAGATACATCTTCCCAAGTTCTTTCCATGCATCAGAAGGCACCACATGTGCAGGGGTGGAGAAAATCAGTTAGTCTGTTATCCCCTAGTCTCTCTTGCATGTCTCCCAGGTAACAAGTAATGGCCAGGGAAGCCTAAAAGTCACTCAGGAAAGAGATATTGTGTCACTGTCTAGGAATTGTTGGTGTGGGGCATTGTAGACTGAGGTGCCCTGTGTCTTCTGTGTGGCAGTTGCATCTAGGGCAGTTTGAATTTATGGCCAGGCCAATTCTGTGTTGATATTATTTTAATGATGGGTGGTGTCCTCAATGCAAGCATGTCAGTATGGTTCTTATCTCTCGAGTGGAATTTTTATGTGGGGCTAATGTCTGGGGACTGGTGTTGGAGTACTGAATTTAGTAGTCTATCTTGGAAAATTTGTTTAGTGATGTATGTTGATGCATTTATTTTTTTTTTTTTTTTCCTACTATTCACCTAGTTGTACTTGTGTGATGTAATGAAATGGGTGGGTGATAATAAGGTTCTAGAATAGAACAGTGTACCTATTATTTTCATGTATGGGCACAATTTTAGTTTCATTGTATAGGAGTCGAATTAGGGTGGTTTTGGTGTATCCTGTTATTACTCGTTGCTTGTTTGTGGGTTGTGTTTGTCTTCTTGATACTTGAAAATCATACTGCAGAAGTATAGTCATGGATGGTTCTTGTGAACTGTTTGAAAACTATTATTAAGACGTCTTTCTATGGTCCAAAGTTTGTGTTTGCAATAGATTTTAGGTTTACTTTCTTGATTTTCACTGTCAGTTTTGATATTTGGGCTGAAGGTCATATGAGTATCAAATGTGAGGCATAGAATTTTAGGTTTCTTTTCCAATAGAAGGGTTTGGCCATTTGTTGATTTATTATTATTATTCCCCCATCCCATCCCATGGTTATCTGGAGTAAGCAGTGTTACTATTAATATCAGGGGTGAGGCATCCATTTTGTTATTTCTCAGCCACTGCTCTAGTTTAAGTAACCTCGAGTGTTCTTGACAGCAACTTTATAGTTCCTGTACTGGGTTATAATGTTTAGGTCATCTACTCAAGAGAAAACATTGGTATAAAGTTCTGGTTCAGGGGTTTAGAGATCACTTGTGAAGAGATTGAACAGCACTGGTGAGAGTATTGTACCCTGATGGATTCAACTATATAGTCTTTGTCCATAAAATTAGGTTGTTTGGATTACTCTGCAATGCTTTCCTGCTATGAAGATGGGTAACCACTTCTTGGGAGAAAGTAGGTCATACATGGCACAATATTGTGGTGAATTCTCTGCCATAGTTCTCTGTGATGTTCTTTGCATTGGGGTGGCAACATTTTCATCTTAGTGAGTGAAGAAAATGGAGGAGAAATAGGGAAAGATGAAGTGAAAGCAGCTGTTAAGATGATGAGAGCAGGTAAGGCACCTGGGTTGGATGGATGCCATGCAGAATGTTTGAAGAAAGGAAGTACAGTTATGGTGGACTGGCTGGTGAGGTTATTTAATGTTTGTTTAAGAGAGGGTAGAGTACCGGAGGACTGGAGGAGTGCCTGTATAGTTCCACTTTACAAGGGAAAGGGGGACAAGTGCAAGTGTAGTAGTTTCAGAGGGATCAGCTTGTTGAGTGTAGTTGGGAAGGCTTATGGAAGGGTCTTGATTGAGAGAATTAGGAGAGGAACAGAGGGAGTAATTGGTGAGGAACAGTGTGGGTTTAGGACAGGTAGGGGTTGTGTACATCAGATTTTTGTAGTAAGACATATGTGAGAAAGCTATAGGAGAAGGTAAGGATGTTTTTTGGGCTTTTATGGATCTGGAAAAGGCTTACGACAGGGTAGACAGGAAGGCACTGTGGGAGGTACTGCAGATATATGGGATAGGAGGAAAGCTGTTAAGAGCAGTCAAGAGTTTTTACGAGTAGTAGTAGAGCTTGTGTTAGGATTAGAAATGGAGAGAGTGAATGGTTTGAGGTAAAGGTGGGACCTTGTCAGGGATGTGTTATGTTGCCCTGGCTGTTCAATCTTTACATGGATGGGGTGGTGCAAGAGGTGAATGCAAGGGTAGGGGGTCAGGGGTTGGAGATCATTAAAGAAAATGGAGAAAAGTGGGAGGTAAGCCAGTTGTTGTTTGCTGACAACACTGCGCTTGTAGCAGGATCAGAGGAGGTATTGAGGAAGTTAGTGACAGAGTTTGAGGTGTGTGAAAGAAGGAAGCTGAAGATACATGTGGGCAAAAGTAAGGTGATGAGATGTACAAGGGGAGAGAGTGACAGCAGGCTGGAAGTGAGCATTAAGGGTGAAAGACTGGAGGAAGTGAATAGTTTTAGATACTTGGGTGCGAGTGTGGCAGGAGTGGTGGTGGAGGTAGAATGTAGATTGAGAGAAGTAAATGCCTTGGTGGATTAAAAAGTGTAATGAGAAATAAATATCTGGGAATGGATACTAAGAGGAGGTTATATGAAGGAGTGTGCCAACAGCACTGTACGGGGCAGAAACATGGAACATGAGAGAGGAAGAGAGAAGGAGTTTGGATGTGTTTGAGATGAGGTGTCTGAGAAGTATGATAGGGGTTACTAGGCTAGATAGAGTGAGAAATGAGGTGAGGAGGAGAACGGGGGTGGAAGGGGAGCTGGGAGATAGGGTTGATGAAAGAGTATTAGGATAGTTTGGACACATGGAAAGAATGAGTGAAGAAAGATTAGTAAAAGAAGTGTGGAAGGCAGAGGTGGAAGGAGTGAATATGAGGGGGCGTCCTAGGATGAGATGGATGGATGGGGTGAAAGGGGTATTACAAAAGAGGGGAATATCTGTGGAGGAATGACGGGAGAGGACAGAAGACAGGGGTGAATGGAGAAGGGTTGTGTATAGATGAGGCTGTGATGTATGAGGGAAAGTGGGTGGGGGATGGGGGGTGAGGAAGTATGTATGAGAAAAAATTTGACGCAGCCTGAAGGGTTTTCTCCGCGTCTTCTCCTTTTCTGCATGAGGGGACAGAGAGGGGGCATCACCAAATTTATGAAGTGGCCTTGCTCTGGATGTGCTGTGTCTTGTGACATTGATTCTGATCCAGGGCAGTGGAGAGGATGCAGGGATGACCCGTCATCCAGGAGGTGCCAAGATAAGAGGGAGGGAGGAGGGTGGAGGGGAGTGGAATATATAGGAAATGGAATGGGTGGGAGTGGTTTCTATGCCTTTTTCTTTTTGGCTACCTCTCATGTAAGGGGAAAAGCCTTTGATATATGTATGTATTTACCTAGTTGTATTTTACGGGATGAGAGCTATGCTCGTAGTGACCCGTTTTAATATCTCTCATCCAATTTATTCTTAAAATCATGTATAGTTTTGCCATTCACTGTTTCTCCATTTAGTTTGTTCCAGACATCAATCACTCTTTGTGGGAAGCTTTTTTTTTCAGGTCTCTTCTATGTATCCTTCTTTAGTTTCTTTTCGTGTCCTCTTGTTTCTCTTCTGTCCCACTTTAATAAGTCATCTCTATCAAGAATTTCCATCCTTTTCATAATTCTGTAAATGATCAATAAATTACCTCTTTTTCCTCTGTTCCAGTACTGACAGATGTAATTTCTCCAATCTTTGCTCATATGTCAGATTTGACAGTGTAGGTGCCATTTTTGTCGCTGCTCTTTGGATTCTTTCTAATTTTCTTATATTTTTCTTGGTGCTGGGTGCCCACAATGTTGTGGCATATTCTAGTTTAGGTCTTATCAGTGTAACCACTATTTTTTTTTTTTTTTTTTTTTTAACCATCTTCTCATCTATGTAGTCAAAGGCCACTTTCATTGATCTTAGTAAGTTAAAAGTCTCCAAATAATTTATTGACATGTTTATCAGGTGTCAAGTTGCTTGAGATAATTACTCCCAGGTCCCTTTCTGAATTGACTTTTTTTACTTCTTTGTTTCCAATTTTATATTGACCCGATACTCTATTTTTGCTTTTTCCAAATTCTATTATGCTACATTGCTTAATGTTGAGGTTCATCTCACATTTCTGACTCCATTCCCATGTTTTGTCTAGGTCTTATTGTAGCAATCTGCAATCTTCTTCAGTTTTAGCTCTCGAGTAATTTGGCATGGTCAGCAAAGAAGTTCATGTAACGATTTACTCCCTCATCCATATCATTTATATATATGGCAAACATTAAAGGAGCCAATACAGAGCCTTGCAGGACGCCACTTTTCACATCTTCCCAGTTCAAATTTTTGTCTCTAAGTACCACTCTCATTTTTCTTCCAAATAAGAAGTCCTTCATCCATTCTAGCAGCTTACCTTGTAGTCCTCCTATTATTTCAATTTTTTCTATTAATTTTCTATGTGGTACCTTATTGAATGCCTTCTGCAAATCCAAGGAGGTGCAATCTGCCCAGCCATCTCTTTCTTGTATTATCTCAAATAATTTGGAGTAAAAGCAAATTACAATTGTGGTACATTATCTTCCACTTCTAAAACCAAATTGTTTAGGGTTTACTATTTTATTTTCCTCCAAGTGTTTGATCCATTTATTTCTGATGACTTTTTCACATATTTTTGCTACTGTGCTTGTAAGGGATACTGATCTGAAGTTTGTAGGATCTTCTTCATGCAATTTCACTATTTCATGTTTATCCTTTAGTTTTTCATTTATATATCTGTAAAAGAGTTTAGGTTGATCCTTACATTTGTCTATAATATCTTTTTCATAATTTCTTTTTTCTTTCCTGCATATATTCACATGTTCATTCCTAAGTTCAATATATGTTTGCCTTTTTTTTTTTTTTTTTTTTTGTCTTTTTTCCAGGCTTTGTCTCTTCTGTCTCTAGCCTCACTACACCTTTTGTTATACATCATTTTATATAAATCTCTTTTTGTTTCTTTTTTGGTACATATTTGTCAATTCCTTCCTTGTACTTTTCTTTGAATATGTTCCATTTGTCTTCCATCTTTGTTTCCTCTTTAGAGAATTTATCCCAGTTAGCGTTCTGGAAAAATGTCCTTAGTTTTTCAAAATCTTTAGAGAATTTATCCCAATTAGTGTTTTGGAAAAATTTCCTTAGTTTTTCAAAATCCGTTTTGTTGTACATTAATCTTCCTTCTCTATGCTTATCATTCCTACCTACATTATTCTTTTCTTTTGATTCAAACTCTATTAGTATATGGTCACTCTTTCCAATTGGTGTTTTATACTTCATTTTGTTCATAATATCTGGTTCAGAGGTTAATATTAAGTCTAAATTCAATGGTTCCTCATTGTTTCTATATCTAGTATTTTCAATAACCCATTGTGTTAGGGTGTATTTGATGGTCACATCTCGTAGGATGTTACTCCATTGATCTTCTCCCCCTTTTACTATCATTTCTTCCCAGATTATATCTTTTGCATTAAAATCGCCCATGATTACTATGTTTCCACCCTCTTTCAGTTACTCATTTAGCACATTCATTGTGTCTTCCAGTAATTTAGAATGTTTGCTATCCGACCGAGCCTGTGTTTTTGGTGGTACATACACTGCTACAAATTTTCTGTTTTCAATCTTTTTGTTTACAGTTCTGATCATAATTAATTCTACATTGCCTTGGCCTTCAATAATCTTTGTCACATTTAGACCCTTTTTGGTCAATATCATGACACCTCCTCCCTGCTTGTCTGTTCTATTTTTCACCCAGTGTATAGACCTTGACCCACTATGCTTGTTGATATAGTTTCTTTCATTTTTGTCTCCACAATTCCCATGATGTCAGGTTTTTCTATTTCTAGATGGTCATTTAGTTCATTGATTCCAGAGATCATGCCATTGATATTTGGGTATGCCACTTTTAGTTTCATATTATCCTTTCTTTTTTGGTTCAAGTTTCCATTTTTTTGATGTACCATTTTTTCAGTCCCAAGTCCAGCACTCTCCAAAAAAAACCTCATTTTTTTCCGTCTGTTCTTTTTTCATTTTTATCATTATCTTTCTGTCTCCCAGAGTGCCTTTCTGTCTACCCTGTGGGAGGTTATGCAGATTTGTGGGATAGGAGGAAAGTTTTTGGGAGCTGTCAAGAGTTTTTATGAGAGTAGTAGAGCTTGTGTCAGGATTGGAAATGGAGAGAGTGAGTGGTTTGAGGTAAAGGTGGGACTTCGTCAAGGATGCGTTATGTCTCCCTGGCTGTTCAACTTATACATGGATGGGGTGGTGCGAGAGGTGAATGCAAGGGTAGTGGGTCAGGGATTGGAGATAGTTAAAGAAAATGGAGAAAAGTGGGAGGTGAGCCAGCTGTTGTTTGCGGACGACACTGCGCTTGTGGCAGGATCGGAGGAGGGATTAAGGAAGCTGGTGGCAGAGTTTGGGAGAGTATGTGATAGAAGAAAGCTAAAGATAAATGTGGGTAAAAGTAAGGTGATGAGATGTACTAGGGGTGAAAGTGGCAGTAGACTGGAAGTGAACATTAAGGGAGAGCGACTGGAGGAAGTGGATAGTTTTAGATACTTGGGTGCAAGTGTAGCAGGAAAAGGTGGAGTGAAGGTGGAGGTAGAATGTAGATTGAGAGAAGCGAGTAAATGCCTCGGTGGATTAAAGAGTGTAATGAGGAATAGACATTTAGGAATGGATGCGAAGAGGAGACTGTATGAAGGAGTGATTGTGCCAACAGCACTGTATGGGGCAGAAACGTGGAACATAAGAGAAGAAGAGAGGAGTTTGAATGTGTTTGAGATGAGGTGTCTGAGAAGTATGATGGGGGTTACTAGGCTAGATAGAGTGAGAAATGAGGAGGTGAGGAGGAGAACAGGGGTGAAAAAGGAGCTGGGAGATAGGGTTGATGAAAGAGTATTAGGATGGTTTGGACACATGGAAAGAATGAGTGAAGAAAGACTAGTAAAAGAGGTATGGAAGGCAGATGTGGAGGGAGTGAACATGAGGGGACGTCCTAGGATGAGGTGGATGGATGGGGTGAAGGGGGCTTTGGGGAAGAGGGGAATGTCTGTTGAGGAAGGGAGAGGACGGAAGACAGAGGTGAGTGGAGAATGGTTGTATATGGATGATGTTGTGATTGCATAAGGCGGAATGGGCAGGGGGGTGGGGGGTGAGGTAGTATGTGTGAGCAAATTTTGACGCAGCCCAAAGGGATTTTTCCCCATCCTCTCCTTATATGCAAGGGGGGACGGAGAGGGGGGGTCGCCGATTAAATGAAGCGGCCTTGCTGTGGATGTGCTGTGTCTTGCGACTGCTTCTGACCCAGGGCGGTGGGCAAGGTGCAGGGATGACCCGTCATCCAGGAGGTGCTCAGATGAGAGGGAGGGTGGGAGGGGTGTGGAGTGTATCTAGGGATGAAATGGGTGGGAGTGTTTTTATGCCTTTCCCTTTTTGGCTACCTCCCTTGAAAGGGGGAAAAAGCCTTGGTATAGGTATGTATGTATCATTATCTTCAATTCTGAGAGCTTTGTCTTTCTTTCCTCATCACTCATTTCCTTTTGTATCCATATATGTTTGAATTACTCGCGGTTTGCCAATTTAACCGCTTTCAATAATATCTCCTCTGCTATCATTTGAGTTCTTAGTTTAATTTTCAGTGGTCTGTGTTGTTTTTCTTTTGAATATTTGCCTATCCTGTGGATTTCATTTATCTCTTTATCGGAATTTTGTCCTTCATCCTGTATTTCTTTCAAAATTCCCTTAGCTATTTCCTTCTCCTTTTCTCTCTGGTATCTATACATATCATGTTTTTCCTGGATACCATGGACCACAATGCACTAACCTTTGTCAACTGTATCTCTCATCCAATTTTCCTTTTCTTTAATTACTTTCTTGTTTCTTTTATATTTTCCTCCATCTGTTTTTGTAATATTTCTCTAAAGGGTATTTTGTGTGTTACCCAACCAGCCCATGTAAAAATGAAGAGCCCATATAATTAGGTGGTTACCTGTACACACACAGATATATTAAAGGCTTTTTCCCCCTTATAGGGAGGTAGCCAAAAAGCAAAGACATAAAATCCACTCCCACCCATTCCATCCCCACATACTCCACTTCCATTCACCCCACTCCCTCCCTCTTGTCTTGGCTCCTCCTGGATGACAGGTCATCCCTGCATCTCACCCACTGCCCTGGGTCAGAAGCAGTCACAAGACAGTACATCCACAGCAAGGCCACTTCATTAAATCAGTGACCCTCCCTCTCTGTCCCCTCATGCAGAAAAAGAGAAGATGGGGAGAAACCTCTTTGGACTACATCAAATTATTTTTCACACATACTCCCTCACCCTATCATATCTCACCCACTCCCTTTCATGCATCTCAGCATCCTCCATATACAACCATTCTTCATTCACCCCTATCTTCTGTCCTTCCTCAACAGGCATTTCCCTATTTCCCAATGCCCCTTTTACCCCACCCATCCATCTCATCCTTGGTTGCCCCCTCATGTTCACTCCTTCCACACCTCTTTTACTAATCTTTCCTCATTCATTCTTTCCTTGTGTCCAAATCATCCCAATACTCTTTCATCAACCCTATCTCCCAACTCACTTTCCCCCCTGTTCTCCTCACCTCCTCATTCTCACTCTATCCAACCTAGTACCCCCTATCATTTCTCAGACACCTCATCTCACATTCAAACCTCTCTCTTATGTTCCACATTTCTGCCCCATACAGGGCTGTCAGCACACTCCTTCATACAAAATCCTCTTAGCATCCATTCCCAAATGTCTATTTCTCATTACACTTTTCAATCCTCCAAGGCATTTACTTGCTTCTCTCAATCTACTTTCTACCTCCATTCCTCCCTTTCCCACCACATTCACACCCAAGTATCTAAAACTATCCACTTCATTCAGTCTCCCTCCCTTAATACTCACTTCCAGTCTGCTGCCACTTTCTCCCTTTGTACATCTCATCACCTTACTTTTACCCACATTTATCTTCAACTCCTTTTGCACACCTTCCCAAACTCTGTCACTTCCTCAATCCTTCCTTTGATCCTGTCACAAACAGTGTTGTCCACAAACAACACCTGGCTTATCACCCACTTTTCTCCATTTTCTTTAACCATCTCATATCCTCAACCCATTACCTTTCCGTTTACCTCTCACACCACCCCATCCATATATATATTAAACAGCCAAGGTGACACAACACATACATGATGAAGTCCCACCTTTACCTCCACCATTCTCTCCATTTCTGATCCTAACATAGGCTTTACTACTCTTGTAAAAACTCTTGACTGCTCTTAATAACTTTCCACCTATCCCATATACCTGCAACACCTCCCACAGTGCCTTCCTGTCTACCATAAAGGCCCAAAAAACATTCTTACCTTTTCCAACTTTCTCATATATCTGTCTTACCACAAAAACATGATCCATGCAGCCACCAGTCCTAAACCTACACTGTTCCATGATCCCTCTGAAACTACTACAGTCTACACTTGTCCTCCTTTCCCTTGTAATGTGGAACTATACAGGCACTCCTCCAGTCCTCTGGCACTCTTCCCTCTCTTAAACAAACAATATTATCATCAGCCAGTCCACTATCACTGTACCTCCCTTTTTTAGACATTTTGCATGACACCCATATGCCTTACCTGTTCTCATCATCTTAACAACTGCCTCCACCTCATCTTTCCATATTTCTCACTCATCATGGTCATTTTCTTAGCGCTTCCCACTGCAACTATCTTTCCCTCCCTATCCTCCTTCACAATCAGCAACTCCCTATAATACTCTGCTCATCTTCCTCTTACTGCCATCTTCCATTATCATCTCTCCATCCCTTTTACTTTTTCTTCTCTACTTAATTAGCCTCCTCTTCCTTTTAATGTCTTTCCAATTTTTTTTTTATTACTTTCAAAATTTTGTCATACTCTTACCCAATTTCACACCTGCTCTCTATTTTGCTTCCTTTATCTTATGCTTTATTTCTCTTTTCTTTTCCTTGTACCTCTCATATCATTCTCTCATCCTATTTTGTAACCAATCAGTGAATGCTTGCTTCAACCCACCACTCACTACCCTTCCTTCTAGTTCCTCCTGTCCTCCTTGTTCCACACACTATCTTTGCACACCTTGAGACTCCCTCCTTGAACCATCCCCATTCCTCCTCCAGTACTCTATCCTTCCTTAAAACTTATTTGCATTTATAATGGATTGACATTTTTGCCACAAAGTAGTGTTTGGCTGTTTTTGGACCCTTAGAAATGTATCAACCATACTTTTAGTGGTAACTATGTCAGAGTGAAACGGCTAACCATGACAACTAGACCAGGCATTACAGCTATCCTCCAATTTGTTGAATATGTGGATTCTGCACTTTTGGTATGCTTACCAGGTTGATATTCTAGATAAGTTAGGTTAGATTATCTTCTCAGATAAGGATAGGGTGTATGTATATTGTATATCCATGTATCAGGAAGTGCCCTGTATATACAGGAGGGGAAGGAAGTTGTAATATTGTGGCAAGATTCTCAACTAGAGCTCGTCACAGTGGCTGACATGATGTACTGTTTACATTGTGGCATAGATGGTTGTTTTGATTTAATAACTTGTTATATATGCTTACTTATCATTATCTCATCTTGGTATAATTGGTGAGTGATAAAATCCTTTAATGATTCAAATCTCCACACAAAAACAGCTGACATCATATATTTTTTTATATCTGCATTGTTGTTTGCCATAACCATGTTATAACTTCAAGTAATAAAGTGTAAAATAGCAAATATATAAGCAGAGTAACTATGTTCACATATGTGTAGCAAAAGTTTGATGGTAATTAATATGTAGCAGTGGTTCCTAATTATTTTTAAGAGGGTGGGGGTTGTCTTGTTTGTTTAGGGGAGTGTCAAATATCAAGGTGTGTCCTATGTCACAGTAAGAATTGAGAATTGTATCTAGTTGTGGTGCCCCTTTCTCCTGTAATAAGGATAAGACCTATCCCATTTCTGCATTCCCATTGGTCAATTCTGACCTTGAATTGCCCCATGCTATTTCACTGTACTACTACTTCATCCAAACTATTCCACACATCAATAATCCTTGTTCCAACATCTTCATTTTTGTTGCTACATGATTTTTCATAACTGTACTTGTTCCACTTACAGTTTTAACACCCTTTCTGCCTTTGTTTGATTTATCTATCTCCATTTTCTCTAGCTTTCTCATTACATTCCTTCACTGTCCTCCAATTTAATTTTCTTTCTTTGAACTTTTGAACTTGTTATATTCATCTTTATACCTTTCAAGTTCTAATTTATATAGACAAACACTGGTTTTTTGGGTGATTTTGTTTCATCTCTGGTCTTCATCATACAAGGGAAGACTTATGTCTTATGTCTCATCATACAAGGGAAGTCCTTATGTCTTATGTCTCATCATACAAGGGAAGTCCTTATGGGGCTGCTTGCAAATTGAAAGGGGATGTAAACAGTGGAAACAATTAAGAACCACTGACTTATTTAAGTGCTCATGATGATGAGAAATGAAGTTAGAGTGGGTTTGGAATTCATACATTTATCTAGGCATCTTTTAAGTGTTAATTGTATTTGAACTTTCAACATGAATCCATAGCTTATTCCAAACATTTAAAATGCAGTTAAAGAAAAAATAATTGATTCTTTGATGTTTGATCTCTTACAGACGATTTTAAAATAATTATTTCTTGTGACATTACTATAGTCCACAATAAAATAATCGCCTACTGTTATATTAATGAAACCATGGAACATTTTAAAGATTTCAATTAAAACTACCCTCATTCTTCATTTGGATAACCTAAATAAATTCACTTCAATGCTCTTTATAGCACTTATTACATAAAAGAGGGATTATTTTAATGATTCTATGTTGTACCTTTCTAATCTGTCTTTTATAAGATATGGGGACCAAAACTGAACACAATGTTATAGATGAGGTCTTACAAAGAGCATGATATTGAGTAATTATTACATTTTCAGTCTTGTGTTCAGATGTTCTTCCAATAAATCCTACTATTTGCTAGGCAGTTTTAGCAGCTTTTGTACATTGGAGGGTCACTTTCATATCCTTAGATACTATAACAGATAGGTCTTCTTCTTTATCTGATTGCCTACAGACATACATATTCCAAAGGCTTTTTTTTTTGCCTTATAAGGGAGGTAGCCAAAAAACAAAAACATAAAAACCACTCCCACCCATTCCATCTCTATCACACTCCACTCCACTCCACCCCCTTCCCTCCCTCTCATCTTGGCAATGCCTGGATGATGGGTCATCCCTGCATCTCGCCCACTGCCCTGGGTCAGAAGCAGTGTCGCAAGACACCGCACATGCACAGCAAGGCCACTTCATTAAATTGGCAAC
The DNA here is from genome assembly GCF_046742065.1 of Oratosquilla oratoria. Taxonomy (NCBI): domain Eukaryota; kingdom Metazoa; phylum Arthropoda; class Malacostraca; order Stomatopoda; family Squillidae; genus Oratosquilla; species Oratosquilla oratoria. Next base: position 6,658,144 of record NC_134816.1, read on the forward strand.
CCCCTCCTCTCTGCCCCCTCATGCAGAAAAGGAGAAGATGGGGAGAAATCCCTTTGGGCTGCATCAAATTATTTCTCACACATACTCCCTCATTCCCCATCCCCCACCCATTCCACCTCATGCATCACAGTATCATCCATATACAACCATTCTCCATTCACCCCTACCTTCTGTCCTCTCCCATCCTTCCTCAACAGATATTCCCCTCTTTCCCAAATCCTCTTTTACCCCATCCATCCATCTCATCCAAGGTCAACACCTTGTGTTCATTCCTTCTACACCTCTTTTACTAGACTTTCTTCACTCATTCTTTCCACGTGTCCAAACCATCCCAATACTCTTTCATCAACCCTATCTCCTATCTTCCAACTCCCTTTCCACCCCTGCCTGGATGATGGGTCATCCCTGCATCTCGCCCACTGCCCTGGGTCAGAAGCAGTGTCGCAAATCACCACACATGCACAGCAAGGCCACTTCATTAAATTGGCAACCCCCTCCTCTCCATCCCCTCATGCAGAAAAGAAGATGGGGAGAAATCCCTCTGGGCTGCATCAAATTATTTCTCATACATACTCCCTCACTCCCCATCCCCCACCCATTCCACCTCATGCATCACAGTATCATCCGTATACAACCATTCTCCATTCACCCCTACCTTCTGTCCTCTCCCATCCTTCCTCAACAGATATTCCCCTCTTTCCCAAATCCTCTTTTACCCCATCCATCCATCTCATCCTTGTGTTCACTCCTTCCACACCTCTTTTACTAGACTTTCTTCACTCATTCTTTTCATGTGTCCAAACCATCCCAATACTCTTTCATCAACCCTATCTCCATCTCCCTTTGGGGTGCATCAAATTATTTCTCACACATACTCCCTCACTCCCCATCCCCCACCCATTCTACCTCATGCATCACAGTATCATCCATATACAACCATTCTCCATTCACCCCTACCTTCTGTCCTCTTCCATCCTTCCTCAACAGATATTCCCCTCTTTCCCAAATCCTCTTTTACCCCATCCATCCATCTCATCCTAGGTCAACCCTTTGTGTTCACTCCTTCCACACCTCTTTTACTAGACTTTCTTCACTCATTCTTTCCATGTGTCCAAACCATCCCAATACTCTTTCATCAACCCTATCTCCTATTTCCCAACTCCCTTTCCACCACCATTCTCCTCCTCATCTCCTCATTTCTCGCTCTATCCAGCCTAGTAACCCTTACCATACTTCTCATACACCTCATCTCAAACATATTCAAACTCTTCCTCTCTTATGTTCCATGTTTCTGCCCCAAAACTTATCTGATTACCACTTGTGGAATAATCATATATATATATATAATATTTTTTTTTCTATAAGTAAAACTTTATATTTATCAATGTTGTTGAATTTCATTTTCCTTTTATTGCTCTGCTCAACTAAATGATCTACTGTAAGTATCTATCCACTGTATTACTGTTTTTACTGGCAATTTTTGTGTCATGTACAAATTTTTATATTCTACATATCCATACCATTTACATACATCAAAAAGAGAACTGGATCAAGCATAGATCCCTGAGGAACACTGCATCACACCAGTTGAATGATTTTCCACTGATTACAGCCCATTTTCTCTCCATTAGTCAATCTTTGACCCAATTATATTACCTATTTACCTATTTGTATTTACCTAGTTGTATTTTACAGGAAGGGGAGCTATGCTTGTGGTGTCCCATCTTCATATCTCATTTTATCTAGACTGTTTCATGTATTGTTTTTGCACACACCACTTTCTCATCTAACTTGTTCCAAGTGTCTATTACTCTGTGGGGAAAGCTGTTCTTTTTCAGGTCTCTTCTATAACTGTCTTTCTTGATTTTCTTTCCATGTCCTCTTGTATTTCTATCATCCCATTCTATTAGATCCTATCAATAGTTTCTATGCCTTTCATGATTCTATAGTTATCAAGTCTCCTCTCTCTCTTCTTTGCTCTAATGTCTGTAGCTCAAGTTTTGCTAGTCTCTCTTCATATGATAGTTCTGAGAGTGTTGGTGCCAATTTTGTAATTGCTCTTTGTATTCTTTCAAGTTTTGTTATACATTTTTTTGCACTTGGTGACCACATCGTTGCTGCATATTCCAATCTTGGTCTTATCAAAGTGACTAGTATTTTCTTCACCATTTCTTCGTCCAAGTATGTAAATGCCACTTTGATTGTTCTTATCTAATTATAAGTTTCTCCAAAAAAATTTTTTATGTTTCTCAGGGGACATATTATTCATAATAATGATTCCCAGGTCCTCATTTTCTACTTTTTTTTATTTCTTCTTCTCCCAGTTTATATGATCCCACTATTCTTTTTTTGCTTCTTCCAAATTCCATTATACTACACTCTTAATATTGAATTCCATCTCCCACTTCCCACTCCATTCCCATACTTTATTGAGATCATTCTGTACTGACTCACAATCTTCTTCAGTGTTCACTTTTTTCAACAATTTTGCATCATCCGCAAAGAAGCTCATATAACTTTCAACTCCTTTATCCATATCATCAATATATATAGCACATAATATTGGGGCCAGAACTGTTCCTTGTGGAACACCACTTATCACTTCATCCCAATTAGAGTGTCTCTTATCACCACTCTCATTATTCTTTCATGCAAGAAGTCTTCCATCCACTTCAGCAGTTTGTCCTGTATTTCTCCTGCAGTTTCTAATTTCTTAAGCAACTTCTTATGTGGCACCTTATCAAAAGCTTTTTTCAGGTCTAGAAATGCACAATCAGCCCATCCATCTCTTTCTTGTATTACATCTATTAGCCTTGAATAGAAACACATTAAGTTTGTGACGCATGATTGTCCTTGTCTAAATCCAAATTGCCTTGGATTTAGTATGTTGTTTTTTTTTCAAATGCTTTACCCATCTAATTTTGATAATTCTTTCACAAATTTTAGCTATCATATGATGTCATGTGAATGTAATTTACTACGTATCCAATTATCACGGACCATATCAAGTGCTTTTCAGAAATCCAAATATATTATATTGACAGAGTTGCTTTCATCATAAATACTAAAATCATTATTAAAGAAGTCAAGGAGGTTGGTCAAACATGAATGTTTTCTTCTAAAACCACATTGCAAGTCTTTTCTCAAATTCTAACTTCAAGAAACTCCACAATTTTACATACTACCAACATGAAACTAATAGAATGATACTTATTGGACAGAGACTTGCTACCTTTTCTTATATATTATATGGGAGTTACATTAGTCAATTTCCATTCTCAAGGGCATTGCTTATCAAGAATCTCACTCATAATTCCCATTCTGATCTTGGGTTGTTCTAAATTACCTAAATCAATCATAAGCTTTCAATAATCACCAAACTCCTCATGTCTGCTGTCAACAACCAATTTACTATTTCCATCTTCAGTTGCCACAGTTTAGAAATTTTTTTGAGAGTACTTACCTTCCAATTTATCAATAGCTCTTGTAAAGTTTTCTAACTATTTCAAATGTAAATACAATATATTTATACTAATTTATATCATATGTCATGTATCAGGACCTAATACTTCTCTTTCAACCCTAATACTAACTAGCTGCTTCCTTAACTCGTTAGAACTGGGTTATGCATCTGCCCTCTCCAAATGCCAATATACAAGGGGCAACATTTACGGGGTCATGTCTCTTAGTTTTAAATTATTACACCTAGTATGTGTATTCATTTATGGTCCACTCTTGGGCTATATCATTATTCTCCAGTTGTCATATATACATATACCAAAGGCTTTTTCCCCCCCCTTTAAAGGGAAGTAGCCAAAAAACAAAGACATAAAAACCACTCCCATCCATTCCATCCCTATCACACTCTATTACAAAGGCTGCTGACAGGAGACCTTCTGGTCCATAACTAGGTCGGATGTAAAGAAATATATAATAATGATAAATAAAAATCATAATAATATAAATAATGATAAATAAAATAAATAAATACATAGGTATAGTTAAATAATAAACAAACAGGTAAATAGTAAATAATAATGAATTAACAGATATCTAATAATAAATGAAAATCAAGCAAATAAGCAGACAAATAATAACAAACAAATAAACAAATAATATCAAATAAGTGGCAGAAATTACAGCATCTTGCTTAGATGTTTATCATCCCTACATCTCGCCCACTGCCCTGGGTCAGAAGCAGTGTCGCAAGACACAGCACATCCACAGCAAGGCCACTTCATTAAATTGGCAACCCACCACCCCCTCTCTGTCCCCTCATCCAGAAAAGGAGATGGGGAGAAATCCCTTCGGGCTGCATCAATCTATTTCTCACACATACTCCCTCATCCCCCATACCCCACCCATTCCACCTCATGCATCACAGCATCCTCCATATACAACCATTCTCCATTCACCCCTGTCTTCTGTCCTCTCCCGTCCTTCCTTAATCAACATTCCCCTCTTCCCAAAGCCCCTTTTACCCCATCCATCCATCTCATCCTGGGTCAACTCCTCATGTTCACTCCTTCCACCTCTGCCTTCCATACCTCTTTTACTAGTCATTCTTCACTCTTACCATGTGTCCAAACCATCACAATATTCTTTCATTCACCCTCTCCCAACTCCCTTTCCACCCCTGTTCTCCTCACCTCCTCATTTCTCACTCTTTCTAGCCTAGTAATCCCCATCATACTTCTCAGACACCTCATCTCAAACACATTCAAACTCCTCTCTTCCTCTCTTATGTTCCATGTTTCTGCCCCATATAGTGCTGTTGGCACAATCACTCCTTCATACAATCTCCTCTTAGTATCCATTCCCAAATGCCTATTTCTCATTACACTTTTCAATCCACCAAGGTATTTACTCACTTTTCTCAATCTACATTCTACCTCCACCCCCACTCCTCCCTTTCCTGCCATATTCGCACCCAAGTATCTAAAACTATCCACTTCCTCCAGTCGCTCTCTCTTAATACTAACTTCCAGTCTGCTGCCACTTTCTCCCCTTGTACATCTCATCACCTTACTTTTACCAACATTTATTTTCAATTTCCTTCTTTCACACCCCTTCCCAAAATCTGTCACTAACTTCCTCAACCCTTCCTCTGATCCTGCTCCAAGCGCAGTGTTGTCCGCAAACAACAGCTGGCTTATCTCCCATTTTTCTCCATTTTCTTTAAACATCTCCAATCCCTGGCCCACTACCCTTGCATTTACCTCTCACACCACCCCATCCATGTATAGATTGAACAGCCAGGGCAACATACATCCCTGATGAAGTACCACCTTTACCTCAAACCACTCACTCTCTCCATTTCTAATCCTGACACACTCTACTACTCTTGTAAAAACTCTTCACAGCTCCTAGAAGCTTTCCTCCTATCCTATATATCTGCAATACCTCCCACAGTGCCTTCCTGTCTACCCTGTCATAAGCCTTTTTCCAAATCCATAAAAGCCCAAAAAACACCCTTACATTTTCCTATAGCTACCTGTCCTAAGACCACACTGTTCCTCACCAATTACTCCCTCTATTTCTCTCCTAATCCTTTCAATCAAGACCCCTCCCATAAGCCTTCCCAACTACACTTAACAAGCTGATCCCACTGAAACTACTACATTCACACTTGTCCCCTTTTCCCTTGTAAAGTGGAACTATACAGGCACTCCTCTGGCACTCTACCCTCTCTTAAACAAACATTAAATAACCTCACCAGCCAGTCCACCATCACTGTACCTCCTTTTTTCAGACATTCTGCATGGCATCCATCCAACCCTGCTCTCATTATCTTAACAATTGCCTTCACTTCATTTTTCCTTATTTCTCCTCCATTTTTCTCACTCATCACATTTTCTTAGTGCTTCCCACTGCAACTACCTTTCCCTCCCTATCCTCCTTCACATTTAGCAACTCCCTAAAATGCTCTACCCATCTTCCTCTTACTGCCTTCTCTTCCATCATCATCTCTCCATCTGCACCTTTTACCTTTTCTTCTCTACTTGATTCGCCTCCTCTTCCTCTTAATTTCTTTCCAGTCATACTCTTACCCCATTTCACATCTGCTCTACTCTTTGCCTTCTTTATTTTATGCTTTACTTCTCTTTGTAACTCTCATATGATTCCCTCACCCTATTTTGTAACCAATCTGTGAAAGCTCACTTCTTCTCTTCTACAACCTTCTTTGCTTCCTCATCCCACCACTCACTACCCTTCCTTCTATTTCCTCCTATTTCTTCCTTATTCCACACACCATCTTTGTACACCTTGTGACTCCCTCCTTGAACCATCCCCATTCCTCCTCCACTCCTAGTTCTCCTCTATCCTTCACTCCCTCCCACTCCTCTCTCAGCTGCTTCTTGTATTCCTCCTTTTCTTTCTCATTTAAGCAGTTTTCTAAATATCTCCCTAACTTTTGTCCTTTTCCTCTTTCTCCATCCATTCTCCACTCTCAACTTACCTTCCACCAAAAAATGATCTGATATTCCCCCACTCTCTCCCCTTAGCACATGTACATTCTTAACTCTTCCTACTATACTCCTATTTACCACTACATAGTCCATTAACACTCTATCTACCACCCTTCCATCCACCACCCTCTCCCATGTGTACTTATGCTCGACTTAATTCCTAAACACTGTATTTGCTATCATCAACTCACTAGACACATCTCCACTATCAACTCTCCACTACAATTCTTTCCTGGAACTCCACACTTCCCAACCACTCTGTCTATTGGTTAATTTCCTACCCTAGCATTAAGGTCTCCCAATACCACTACATTGACATTTCTCCCTAATCCCTCTATGCACTCATTTAAATCTATCCAAAAAGCCTTTCTTCTACACTCTTCTCACTACTAGGCCCATGTGCACTTACAAAAACCCTAATCTCCCTTCCCAATTTCACCTTCATCCAGATTAACCTTGAAGAAACCTCATTCCACTCCACTACACATTCACCTACCTCTTCACTTATTAGTATAGCCACCCTTTCTCTCCATCCTTCCTTCACTCCTGAGAACCTCCAAATACACTCCCAAACTCACACTCGCCCCTCCCTCTCAACTTAGTTTCACTCAAAGCCAACACATCCATCTTTCTCACAAACATACTGCCTATCTCTTCCCTTTTACTCTCATCTGTACCACATCCACGCACATTAAAAGACCCAAACCTTAAGGTATTGGTTGGAAAACTCCTAGCCCTCTTATGCCTTTACTTTTTTGAGGAATGTCCGCTGTGGGGCTATAGAGAGGATGCCTAGTCCTTATCCCTGTCCCATTATCATACTTTAATGCCTGTATTGTGTATTTACCTAGTTGTATCTTATGGGAAGGAGAGCTACAATCATGATGTCCCGTTTCGGTATCTCACTATATGACGAGTTAAACACCATATGAGGACGGAGCCTTTATTTGTACAACGTTTCGCTTATTACAGCTTTTTCAAGTACAAGTTGAGATACATATGCTTGAGATTAAATAAGGGGAAAGGAGGGAACGGGGAGAGAAAATAAGAAGGGGGGGAAGGAGGAGGAGGAGGAGGAGGGGGGGGGATTGAACACTGGGAAAGGTTGAGAATGCGGGCCCAAATGTCCGTGGGTGAAATGTTCACAAAGGGTGGTTTAAATATTTAAAATTTTGCTGGCCATGGGTATTAGGGGGATTATGTGGGGCAAGATGTTAAACATGCCCATTTTGTTCAATAGTGTTCGTTCCTTGAATGATCGCTGCTTCTAAACACTTCCTGCGGATTTTGTCTGGTTCTCGTATCAGCAGCTCTGCATTCTTCCAGTCCAAAAGATAGTTTTCCTTGTTTCGCCCACGGACATTTAGGCCAGCATTCTCAACCTTTCCCAGTGTTCAATCCCCCCCTTCTCCTCCTCCTCCTCTTCCTTCCCCCCCTTCTTCTTTTCTCTCCCCGTTCCCTCCTTTCCCCTTATTTAATCTCAAGCATATGTATCTCAACTTGTGCTTGAAAAAGCTGTAATAAGCGAAACGTTGTACAAATAAAGGTTCCGTCCTCATATGGTGTTTAACTCATCAGTCTTGTCGGCAACTGCCATTTTCATGAAAATCTCACTATATCTAATTTGCTCTTAAATTTGTGTATTGTTTTTGCACACACTGCTGTTTCATTTAGTATATTCCATACATCCACCACTCTTTGAGGAAAGCTGTTCTTTTTTAGGTCCCTTTTATAACTGTCCTATTTGAGCTTCCTTCCATGTTGTCCTCTTGTGTTTCTCTTATCCCAATTTAGTAAGTCTTCTCTATCAAGAACTTCCATACCTCTCATAATTCTGTCTCATGTCTAAGACTCTCCAATAGAACTGCATTTTCTCGGTCTCCATTTTTTTTATTTTAGTTTTGCTTCTCATTGTCTTATCTCTCTCTCTGCTCATCTTTCACATCTCTTTTTATCCATATACTTTTGCAGTGTTCACTTGCTAATTTTCCTGTTTTTGCTCAAATTTCTTCTGCTGTCGTTTGTGACCTTAATTTGATCTGGTAAACTTTTTCTTTCTGCACATTTAGCCATTCTATGCACTTTCTCTATTTCCTTTTCTATTTCTTGCTCTTCATCTTGTACTACTTTTAGAACTTTTCTTGACAATTCTTTCTCTTCTTTATCTCTCAGGGACCAATTTAGGTTATATTTTTCCTTTAGATCATATACTACTATACACTTTTTTTGTCCATTTTATTTCTTACTAGATTTTCTTTTTAATTACCATAATGACTGCATCTTTGGTCTTCTCCTGCATTTGCTGATGAACTATTTCTTTACCTTCTTGGTATTTTTTCCAATCTTTCCTGAGTTGTCGCAAATCACCTTCCATGCTTTTTTCTGCTTCCACAGTCATTTCTTTTATCCATTCATCCACCTCTTTCCTTATGGTCTCATTATTTGTGTTTTCATTATTTTTCAACCTCTCATTTTCACATTTTAACTCGGCCAATTCTTTTTTAGTGCACTTACCTCTTTTTTTTTTATAATTTTTTTAATTCACTCACTTCTTGCTTCCAGGATTCATTCATATTTCTCATATCCCTATGTCTATAACTCTACTAAAAAGTCTTTTGTACCCACTAAATACAGAGAAATGACCCCATCACCATTATCAAGTAGAAACATTTTCATGCCTCTTGGTGATCTGAAGCCTAAGTTTAAATTTTGCTTCGCCCTTGCACCAGTAGATGGCTCTGGGTACATGTTTATATCATGATGCAATGGACAGCCATCGTGGGGTTTCTCTATATTTACCAAGTATCTTACAAGAAGGGGAGCTACACTCGTGGTGTCCCATCTCTGTATCTCACAGTATCTAAATTGTTCTTAAATTCGTGTATGGTTTTTGTACATACTATCATTTCATCCACTTCCATACATTCACCACTCTGTGAGGAAAGCTGTTCTTTTTTAAGTCTCTTCTATAACTGTCCTTTTTGAGTTTCTTTCCATGTCCTCTTGTATTTACCTAGTTTACCTTACAGGAAGGGGAGCTATGCTCATGGTGTCCTTTGTATCTTGCAGTGTCTAGTTTGCTCTTAAATTCTTGCATAGTTTTTGCACACACTATTGTTTTATCCAGTTTGTTTCAGATATCCACCACTCTGTGCAAAACTTTTTTTTCAGGTCTTATCTGTAACTGTCCATTTTGAGTTTCTTTTCATGTCTCCTTGTATTTCTCTTATCCCAATTTAGTAAGTCCTCTCTATCAAGGACTTCTGTGCTTTTCATGATTCTGTAAATGGTCAGCAGGTTGCCTCTTTCTCTTCTTTGTTCCAAATTCGGTATTTCAATTTAGCCAGTCTCTCCTCGTATGACAGGTTTGAAGTGTTGGGGCCATTTTCATGGCTGCTCTCTGGATTCACTCAATTTTCTTTATATTCTTTCTGGTATTGGATGACCATAGTGTTGCTGCATACTCTAGTCTAGACATTATTAGTGTGACTTGAATTTTTTTAACCTTTTGTCTAAACAAAAGCCACCTTTATTGATTGATTGATTTATGAAATTTTTGGCTCGAAGGCCAAGCGCCGGAGCCGGCCATTCAGCGCATACAGTATTTATCTTTTATAGATAAAAATTCAAGTAAAACAGTAAAAACAATAAACATTCACAAAAACACATCACAACAACATACACTCACAAGCATTCATATACACAATTTTAAATTTCATAAAATAAATTGATGTCTTTTAAAAACTTTACAACATTCTTCACATGAGCTTCCTCCCCTAAAATTTGTTTAAAAGATAAATTTGTTAAAACATTTGCCCTGTGCTTATTAGAGAATGCAGGGCACTGAATTAAAATGTGTTTTATTGTAAAAACTACTTGGCAAGTGGGACATTGGGGGTCCAGCCTTTCTGCTCCACTTGCCATAAAAGATTTATGAGTAATGTAGGAATGGCCAATTCTCAATCTTGTCAAAACAATACTTGACCTTCTGTCCAAAGGAGGACACTTCCAAGGGTTCACCAAGGGGTGAATCTCTTTTAACTTATAACTACCGTCCAGCCTTGTCCATTGTTCTTGCCACTTCCCCATTGTATAACAATGGATCACTTGTTTGAAGTCCGTATGTGGGACTTTTCGGTCTGTTATATGGCTGAGCCTAGTGGGGGGCTTTGGTTGCAGCATCGGCCTGTTCATTTCCAGTGATACCCACATGGGACAGCACCCAGCAAGTTTACTTTTATCTTCTTTCTGTTGTTAATGAGAATCAACCAGTCCTGTATTTATTGGACTAAAAATGACGAGGTAATAATGTATTTAGAGAGGATAGAATGCTCATGGAATCTGTAAAAATAACGTTCTTATTACATGGAACAGAATTAAAAACAAATTTGAGGGCATTGCTGACTGCCAGCAGTTCAGCAGTAAAAACAGAGCTAAAATGAGGCAACTTTCTCTTTAAAACTGTGCTATCAGATACAACAGCACAACCAACACCATCTTGGGATTTTGATCCATCTGTATAAATAAAAATTGAATCAGCATTTACTGATAAATGTTCTAAAAATTCACTTTTTAGCTCTACAGCAGTTCTATTTTTCTTGTTTTTAAGAGGACATATTTCAGTGGGGCATCGGTTCCAAGGAGGGAATTTGGGAGGCGTGATCTCAGCAATTGTATTAGGAACAAGTCCTACCTTCTCTGTCCCAACTTCACATCTCACTTCTAAAGGTTTTGGCAGAGTACTTTTCCTTGGAGTCTACCGGCTGCTTTACATATTTGAAGTTTGGATTCTGTTTGGATGTCAAGACGAGATATATATCTAAGGCTTAATTCCTCCCTGCGAATATAGAGGGGAGGAATTCCTGCGTCCACATACAAGCTATCCACTGGAGATGTTCTATAGGCTCCCGAACAGATCCGTAAAGCCATATTGTGGACTATATCAAGCTTCTTTAATGAAGTTTTACATGCCGATCCATAAATTTGACATCCGTAATCCATTTTGCTAAGGCACAATGTTTGGTAAAGCCTTATTAAAGTTATACGATCTGCTCCCCAGTTGAAACGAGACACTACCTTTAGTATATTAAGTCGCTGTTTAACAGTGTATACAACCTCGTTTATGTGATTTGTGAATGTCAACCTTTTGTCCAAAACCAGACCCAAGTATTTTACTTGATCTTCATATGGTAATATGACACCCTCTAAGAATAGTGTTGGTATCTCTTCCTTGCGTCTTAGTCTGGAAAACCTTATGGTTTTTGTTTTTTCAGCAGAGAATCTGAAGCCCCTGCAATTAGCCCATGCTGTTGCTAAGTTAATAACCTCTTGAATCTTTTGGCCTGTTTCTAATGTTGTCGATTTGCTGCACACAATAGCGAAGTCATCAGCATAAGCCAATCCATGAACTCCTGTGGGAACTTGTTCTAATAAACTATTAATGGCTATGCTGAAGAGTGTAGGACTCAGAACACTTCCTTGGGGAATCCCTTCCTCTTGAAGAGAGAGAAAGAAGAGCCCACTCTGACTTTTAGATAACAGTCAGACAAGAAGTCCTTTAAACAATTGAACATATTACCCCCGATACCCCACTCTGCAACTTGCTTCAGAATGCCTCCCTGCCAGGTAGTATCGTAGGCATTTTTCAAGTCAAAAAACACAGCAATGCTCGAGTTCTGAATTGTGAAGGCATTCTGAATCTCACGAGTGATAAAAAGTAAGGGGTCCGTAGTGCACTTATTTCTTCTAAATCCAAACTGTCTGTTAGATAGTCGATTTTTAGATTCCAAAAACCAAATTGAACGCACACTAACCATTCTTTCATAGATCTTACAAATGCAGCAAGTGAGAGCAATAGGTCTCTAACTTTGTGGGTCATAAGAGTCTTTTCCTGCCTTTAAGATTCCTATGATGATTGAAGTTTTCCAAGATTTAGGGGAAGATCCAGAAGACCAAAATTTGTTCAGCACATTTAAAAGAGTCATATGAGAGGTACAAAGAAAAGAGAAGTAAAGCAAAAGGTAAAGGAGGCAAAGAGGAGAGCAGATGTGAAGTGGGGTAAGAGTATGACAGAAAATGTTGAAAGTAATAAAAAGATGTTTTGGAAAGAAATTAAGAGAGGAAGAGGAGGCGAATCAAGTAGAGAAGCAAAGGGAAAAGGTGCAGATGGAGAGATGATAATGGAAGAGAAGGCAGTAAGGGGAAGATGGGCAGAGTATTTTAGGGAGTTGCTAAATGTGAAGGAGGATAGGGAGGGAAAGATAGTAGCAGTGGGAAATGCTAAGAAAATGACCGTGATGAATGAGGAAAATGGAGAAATAAGGAAGGATGAAGTGAATGCAGTTGTTAAGATGATGAAAGCAGGTAAGGCACCTGGTCTGGATGGATGCCATGCAGAATGTCTAAAAAAAGGAGGTACAGTGATGGTGGACTGGCTGGTGAGGTTATTTAATGTTTGTTGGAGAGAGGGTAGAGTGCCGGAGGACTGGAAGAGTGCCTGTATAGTTCCACTTTACAAGGAAAAAGGGGACAAGTGTGAGTGTAGTAGTTTCAGAGGGATTAGCTTGTTAAGTGTAGTTGGGAAGGCTTATGGGAGGATCTTGATTGACAGGATTAGGAGAGGAACAGAAGGAGTAATTGGTGAGGAACTGTGTGGATTTAGGACGGGTAGAGGTTGTGTAGATCAGATCTTTGTGGTAAGACAGATATGTGATAAAGCTATAGGAAAGGGGAAGGATGTTTTTTGGGCTTTTATGGATCTGGAAAAGGCTTACGATAGGGTAGACAGAAAGGCACTGTGGGAGGTTATGCAGATATATGGGATAGGCTTCTAGGAGCTGTCAAGAGTTTTTATGAGAGTAGTAGAGCTTGTGTCAGGATTAGAAATGGAGAGAGCGAGTGGTTCGAGGTAAAGGTGGGACTTCGTCAAGGATGCATTATGTTTCCCTGGCTGTTCAACTTATACATGGATGGGGTAGTGCGAGAGGTAAATGCAAGGGTAGTGGGTCATGGATTGGAGATGGTTAAAGAAAATGGAGAAAAGTGGGAGGTGAGCCAGCTGTTGTTTGCGGACGACACTGCGCTTGTGGCAGGATCGGAGGAGGGATTGAGGAAGTTGGTGACAGAGTTTGGGAGAGTATGTGATAGAAGAAAGCTTAAGATAAATGTGGGTAAAAGGTGATGAGATGTACAAGGGGTGAAAGTGGCAGTAGACTGGAAATGAGCATTAAGGGAGAGCGACTGGAGGAAGTGGATAGTTTTAGATACTTGGGTGCAAATGTGGTAGGAAAAGGTGGAGTGAAGGTGGAGTAGAATGTAGATTGAGAAAAGCGAGTAAATGCCTTGATGGATTGAAGAGTGTAATGAGGAACAGACATTTGGGGATGGATGCTAAGAGGAGATTGTATGAAGGAGTGATTGTGCCAACACCACTGTATGGGGCAGAAACATGGAACATAAGAGAGGAAGAGAGAAGGAGTTTGAATGTGTTTGAGATGAGGTGTTTGAGAAGTATGATGGGGGTTACTAGGCTAGATAGAGTGAGAAATGAGGAGGTGAGGAGGAGAATGGGGGTGGAAAGGGAGTTGGGAGATAGGGTTGATGAAAGAGTATTAGGATGGTTTGGGTACATGGAAAGAATGAGTGAAGAAAGACTAGTAAAAGAAGTATGGAAGGCAGATGTGGAGGTAGTGAACATGAGGGGACGTCCTAGGATGAGGTGGATGGATGGGGTGAAGGGGGCTTTGGGGAAGAGGCGAATGTCTGTTGAGGAAGGACGGGAGAGGACAGAAGACAGGGGTGAATGGAGAATGGTTGTATATGGATGATGTGATGCATGGGGTGGAACAGGCGGGGGGGATGGGGGTGGGGTGGGGTGGTGTGTGTGAGCAAAATTTGACGCAGCCCGAAGGGATTTCTCCCCGTCTTCTCCTTTTATGCATGGGGGGACAGGGAGGAGGGGTTGCCGATTTGATGAAACAGCCTTGCTGTGGATGTGCTGTGTCTTGCGACACTGCTTCTGACACAGGGCAGTGGACAAGGTGCAGGGATGACCCATCATCCAGGAGGTGCTAAGATAAGAGAGTGGAGGAATGTGGATTGTATTCAGGGATGGAATGGGTAGGAATGATTTTATGCCTTTTCCTTTTTGGCTACCTCCCTTGTAAGGGGGAAAAAGCCTTGGTATATGTATGTATGTATTAACTGTCTCCAAGTTTCCCTTCTCCTGTGGTTATTTTGCATTTTTTGTATCACGGTGATGTGATCGCTTGCATATATACAGGTAAACGTCGACTTACGATGGCATTAGGTTTCGATAGAGCCATCGTAAGACGATTTCATCGTAAGTCGATCCCCAATTTGTGTATCACTGTTCCGTGGTCACTGTACCTAGCCTACCTGTATATTAACCACCAGAGATACTGAATATAGCCTATTAAACATGTACAGTAGTTTATTTAATTATTTTTATCCTTTTTACCATATTCAAACACTATAATATGTATTTTCAGTACGGTACTTAAATCTCGCGGGCAGCAGCCAATGCCAGCCGTACGACGTGACGTAATAATACTCGCATCATAAAATATAGTCACCGCTTATATCGATCGTTCTCTCTTTCACCCGCGAATTTTGAAAACCACAGAGAATGGGATTCAAGGCACATTTGAGAGAATGTAAAAACACAGGGGCGACTACAATAAATATAATCAAGACGCCGATATGGCAGCGTCGCGAATCCACTTGCTCCTCATGACGCCTACGTGTGCGGCACCGTATGGAAGGGGTTAAATTATCATATCGTCGTCGTCGTCGTCGTCATCGTAAAGTCGAACAATCGTAAGTCGCGGCCATCGTAAGTCGACGTTTTACCTGTATATGTATATGAAGGGGGGCTTTGGGGAAGAGGGGAATGTCTGTTGAGGAAGGACGGGAGAGGACAGAAGACAGGGGTGTGAATGGAGAATGGTTGTATATGGAAGATGTTGTGATGCATGAGGTGGAATGGACGGGGGGATGGGGGGTGAGGTAGTGTGTGTGAGCAAAGTTTTGACGCAGCCCGAAGGGATTTCTCCCCGTCCTCTCCTTTATATGGGAGGACGGAGAGGGGGGGTCGCCGATTTAATGAAGCGGCCTTGCTGTGGATGTGCTGTGTCTTGGGACACTGCTTCTGACCCAGGGCAGTGGACAGGGTGCAGGGATGACCCGTCATCTAGGAGGTGCTAAGATGGGAGGGAGGGTGGAGGGGTGTGGAGTGTTTTCAGGGATGGAATGGGTGTGAATGATTTTATGCCTTTTCCTTTTTGGCTACCTCCCTAGTATGGGGGAAAAAGCCTTGTATGTATGTGTGTGTGTGTGTGTGTGTATATATATATATATATTATTATTATTATTATTTTTTTTTTTTCTTCTTCTTCTTCATAGCTCCCATTCTCTTTTCAGTTGGTTCAAGTTACTCACCTCAATCTTGATTCTTCTACAACCACTATCCTGTTTGGTTCTGCTGTCAATAACCAATTCTCCACTCTCATCTGCAGTTGCCATAATTTTCAACAGTTTAAGTTTTACTTACCTTCTAATTGGTAAAGATCTTGTATCACTTTCCACCATATCTTAAAAACATCACTAAAAACATCCAAATACATCAACCATCCTAGACTGGCGATCCATGCTATATTACCGATATTCAAAACTAGGTTACCTGTTTAAATGTTCAGAGCTAGGTTGAATCTCCCCACCCTCTGATAGCCAACACACATGAATTTACCTAGTATTTACCTAGTTGCATCTTACAGGAAAGGGAGCTATGCTCGTGGTGTCCCGTCTCTGTATCTCACAGTATCTATATATATATTTATCTAGTTGTATCTTACGGGAAGGGGAGCTACACTAGTGGTGTTCCGTCTCTGTATCTCACATTCTAAATTGCTCTTAAATTTGTGTATGGCTTTTGCACACACTATTGTTTCATCTAGTTTGTTCCATACATACTACTCTTTGTGGAAAGCTGTTCTTTTTCAAGTCTTTTCTATAACCGTCTTTTTTGAGTTTCTTTCAATATCCCATTGTATTTATCTTATCCCAATTAAGTGAATCTTCTCTAACAAGGACTTCCATACTTCTCATGATTATGTAGTCAACAAGTCACCTCTTTCTCTTCTTGTTCCAGAGTTGGTAATTCTAGTTTTGACAATCTTTATATGACAATTTTGAAAGTGTTGGGGCCATCTTCATAGTTGCTCTCTGGATTCTCTCAATTTTCCTTGTATTCTTTTTAGTACTGGGTGACCATAGTGTGGTTGCGTACTCCAATTTTGGCCTTATCAGTGTGACTTGTATTTTCTTCACAATTTCTTTGTCCAAGTAAGTAAAAGCTACCTTTATTGATCTTAGCAAGTTGTAGGTTTCTCCAACAATTTTGTTTATCTGTTTATCAAGGGACATGTCCTTTGTGATAATTACTCCCAGGTCTTTTTCAGATTTCACTTTCTTAACTTCCTTTGCACCGATTTTATATTGTCTTTATATCTTTTACTTTTTCCAAATTCCATTATGCTACATTTAATATTGAAGTCCACTTCCCACTTCTGACTCCATTCCCAAATCCTGTTCAGATCTCTCTGCAGTGACTCGCAATCCATTTCAGTACTCATTTTCTTCAACAGTTGAGTCATCTCCAAAGAAGTTCATGTTGCATCACTCTCATCCATGTCATTCACATAAATAGCAAACACTATTGGAGCCAATATTGATCCTTGTGGAACTCCACTAATCACCTGTTCCCAAGTACAACTATTATCTCTGAGCAATATTCTCATTTTTCTTCCATGTTGAAAGTCCTCCATCCATTTCAGTAGTTTACCTTGTATCCTATGGTTTCCAGTTTTCTTAATAGTTCTTTGTGTGATACTCTTTCAAAAACTTTTTGTAGGTCTAGGAAAGCACAATTAGCCTATATGTCCCATTCCTGTATTATATCTAGTAGTCTCGAGTAGAAACAGATCAAATTTGTGGCACATGATCTTCCCTGTCTAAATCCAAATTGTCTCAGATTTATTACTTTGTTCTCTATGTTTTATCCATCTATGTGTGTGTATTTACCTAGTTGTATTTACCTAGTTGTATTTTACAGGAAGGGGAGCTATGCTCATGGGGTCCCGTCTTCATATCTCATTTTATCTAAACTATTTCTAAATTCATGTATTGTTTTTGCACACACCACTTTCTCATCTAACTTGTTCCAACTGTTTATTACTCTGTGAGGAAAGCTGTTCTTTTTCAAGTCTCTTCTATAGCTGTCTTTTTTATTTTCTTTCCGTGTCCTCTTGTATTTCTGTCATCCCATTTTATCAGATTCTCTCTGTCAGTAATTTCTATGCCTTTCATGATTCTGTAAATAGCTATCAAATCTCCTCTCTCTCTTCTTTGCTCTAGTGTCTGTAGTTCAAGTTTTTCTAGTCTCTCTTCATATGATAGTTTTGAGAGTGTTGGTGCCAGTTTTGTAATTGCTCTTTGTATTCTTTCAAGATTTTTTATACATTTTTTTGTACTTGGTGACCATATCGTTGCTGCATATTCCAATCTTGGTCTTATCAGGGTGATTAGGATTTTCTTCACCATTTCTTCATCCAGGTATGTAAATGCAACTTTGATTGTTCTTATTAGATTATAAGTTTCTCCAAAAATCTTATTTATATGTTTCTCAGGTGACATATTATTCATAACAATGACTCCCAGGTCCTTCTCATTTTCTACTTTTTTTATTCCTTCTTCTCCCAATTTATATGCTCCTGTTATTCTGTTTTTGCTTTTTCCAAATTCCATTATACTACACTTTTTTCTATTGAACTCCATCTCCCACTTCCTACTCCATTCTTGTACTTTATTTAGATCTCTCTGTAGTGATTCACAATCTTCTTCAGTTTTCACTCTTTTCAGTAGTTTTGCATCATCTGCAAAGAAGCTCATATAGCTTTCTATTCCTTCATCCATATCATTAATATATATAGCAAACATTATTGGGGCCAGAACTGTTCACTGCGGAACACCGCTTATTACTTCATCCCATTTTGAGTGCTGGTTTCTTATCACTACTCTCATTTTTCTTTCTTGCAAAAAGTCTTCCATCCAATTTAGTAGTTTTCCCTGTATTCCTCCTTCAGTTTCTAATTTCTTAAGCAACTTTTTATGCGGAACTTTGTCAAAAGCTTTCTTTAGGTCTAGAAATGTACAGTCCGCCCATCCATCTCTTTCTTGTATTATATCTATTAGCCTTGAATAGAAACATGTCTGAATCCAAATTGCCTTGGATTTAACACTTTGTTTTTTTCTAGATATTTTACCCATCTACTATTGATAATTCTTTCACAAATTTTTGCTATTGTACTTGTTAGAGAGACTGGTCTATAGTTTGTAGGTTCTTCTTTATTTCCTCCTTTATATATAGGTACTATATTTGCTATTTTCCAATCTTCTGGAACTTTTCCTTCTTTCAAGGAACTGTTTAGTATGCTATGTATTTTGTCTGCCAGTTCATTCCTGCATTCTTTCAGAATCCAGTTTGCTATATCATCTGGTCCATGCGATTTTCTGACATCAAGATTACTCAAGTGTGTCAATATTTCATTCTTTGTTACTTCTATTTCTTCCATAGGGGGGACTTTCTCTTTCCATTCAATCTCTTCAGGTTGTATGTTCTCCCTTGTAAACACTGATTTAAAATGTTTGTTCATAATTTCCGCCATTTCCATTTCCTCAGTGTATTCAACTCCCTCCTGTCTTAATTTCTCCAAGTCTTGTTTGTTTTTCAGTTTATTGTTTACATATCTGTAGAATAGTTTTGGTTGATCTTTACACTTTTCTATGACATCTTTTTCATATTTTCTCTTTTCCTCTCTGCACGTTTGTACATATTCATTTCTATAACAGGTATATATTTTCCATTTTTCAGGTCTTCTGTCTTTTTTCCATCTGGTCCAGGCTTTGTCTCTTTTGTCTTTTAGCTCCCTACAACTTTTGTTGTACCAGCATTTTACATATTCTTTTTCTTATTTTTGTCTTGGGACATACTTTTCCACTCCTTTTTTGTAAATTTTTGTCAAAATATTCCATTTCTCTTCCACTGTTGTTTCTTCTTTGTATATTTCTTCCCAGTTTTCTTGTTGAAAGAATTCTCTTATTTTATCAAAGTTTGTTTTTTCATACATCATTCTTCCTTTTCTATATTGCTCATTTCTTTTCCTATATTTTTCTTCATTAAGTTCCAGTTCAATCAATATGTGGTCACTTTTACTTATTGGTGTTTTATATTCAATCTTGTCCACTATTCTTGGTTCAGATGTAATTATTAAGTCTAGTCTCGATGGTTCTTCTTCATTTCTATACCTGGTGTTCTCCTGTATCCATTGTGTCATTGTATGGTCAGTAATCATCTCAAGTAGAGCGTTTCCCCATGAGCCGTCTCCACCCTTTACTGTCATTTCTTCCCAGCAGATTTCTTTGCAATTAAAGTCGCCCATTATAACTATTCTTCCTCCATCTTCCATTATTTTATTTAATGTTATCTTTGTGTCCTCTAACATATTTTTATGTTCACTCTCCTCCCATGAGGCTGTTTTCGGAGGCACATAATTTATCACAAATTTTCTGCTCTTCTTATCTCTGTCTTCCACTTCTACCATAATCATCTCTATTGTATTCTTTCCATATATGACACCCTTCACGTTTATATCCTCCTTAGTCAGGAACATAACTCCACCCCCTTGCTTTTTCTCTCTGTTCTTAATCCAATAATTATATGCATCATGTCCTACACTGTTGGGTGGTAGTGGACCTTTTAATTTTGTTTCTACAATTCCCATTATGTCTGGTTCTTTTTCTTTCAAATAATCATTCAGCTCATTCAATCCTGTTATTAATCCATCTATATTTGTGTAAGACACTCTTAGTTTTCTGTCACTTCCATTGTGTTCTCTGTTTCCCTTTTGTTTTTCTCTTGTATGTCGAACTGCCTTAGTTTCATATTCACTACTCTCCAATAGAATCTCTTTCTCTGACTCCGTTCTTATCTCGTTTTTTTTTCTTAGCTTCAAGTCTTTTCTGCTTTTCTTCCTCTCTTTCCTCTTTATTCATTTCCCTTTTTATCCATACCTTTTTATATTGTTCACTTGTTGCTAGTTTCCCTATTTTGGATAAGATATTCTCTGCCGTTGTTTGTGACCTGAATTTAATCTTAATTGGTCTGGTCTTATCTGTACTATACTTTCCGAGCCTGAATTTTTCCTCAATTTCCTTCATAATTTCTGGTTCATCTTCCTGAACTAATTTTAGTAAACTGCTTACTTTTTCATTTTCCTCATTGGTTCTTGAAGTTCTATCTGGGTTATGTTTCTCTTCCATTCCTAATATAATTATACATTTCTTTTTGTCAGCTAAGTCTCTTACTATATTCTCCTTCTGTCTCATCACTTTAATAACCGAGTCTTCAGTTTGTTCTCTCATTTGCTGTTTAATTATATCAGTAAATGCAACTTTACTGTTTTCTTTTATCGACTTCCATCCCTCTCTGTTTTCTTTACTATTCCTCTTCAATTCCTCATTCTCCACCTTTACTTCTTTTAACTGTCTTTTCAGGTTTTCTATTTCATCAGTTAAGTTTTTGTTCGCCTTCTCTAGTTCTTCCAATTTTTCTACCCTTTGTAGAATATTGTTAACATGACCGAACCTACGCTCCAAGTCCTCGATCATCTTATCGACCTTCTCTTCTAGTCTTGTCAGTCGGGGGGGGGTTTGTGTCCCCCCCACCCTCTTTAAATCCCTGGAAAATATTCTCATCACTTTCTACTGTATTGCTCTTATCTATACTTCTAATCTTTACATATTTATTAGACATTTCATTGTCGTCGGGGGGCCGTTTGTTTACCTTTCGCCTGTCTGTCTGGGCCAAGTCTACTCCTTCCTCATTTCCTTCCATTTCCCTCAGTAATCCCTCCCCTTCTCTTTCCCTACTTTCCTACTACCCCACGAGCAATTTCCCCCTCACCCTGTAAATACAATAGGCACTTCTCTTTTCGTTGGGATCCACAATACTTCAATTTTCTTCAGAACGTCTTCTAAGCCGTCCGTTCGTTGAAGTGTGTGTGTGTGTGTGTGTATTTACCTAGTTGTATTTTACGGGAAGGGGAGCTATGCTCGTGGGGTCCCGTCTCCATATCTCATTTTATCTAAACTATTTTTAAATTCATGTATTGTTTTTGCACACACCACTTTCTCATCTAACTTGTTCCAACTGTCTATTACTCTGTGAGGAAAGCTGTTCTTTTCAAATCTCTTCTATAGCTGTCTTTTTTTATTTTTTTTTCCGTGTCCTCTAGTATTTCTGTCATCCCATTTTATCAGATTCTCTCTGTCAGTAATTTCTATGCCTTTCATGATTCTGTAAATAGCTATCAAATCTCCTCTCTCTCTTTGCTCTAGTGTCTGTAGTTCAAGTTTTTCTAGTCTCTCTTCATATGATAGTTTTGAGAGTGTTGGTGCCAGTTTTGTAATTGCTCTTTGTATTCTTTCAAGTTTTTTTATACATTTTTTTTGTACTTGGTGACCATATCGTTGCTGCATATTCCAATCTTGGTCTTATCAGGGTGATTAGGATTTTCTTCACCATTTCTTCATCCAGGTATGTAAATGCAACTTTGATTGTTCTTATTAGATTATAAGTTTCTCCAAAAATCTTATTTATATGTTTCTCAGGTGACATATTATTCATAACAATGACTCCCAGGTCCTTCTCATTTTCTACTTTTTTTATTCCTTCTTCTCCCAATTTATATGCTCCTGTTATTCTGTTTTTGCTTTTTCCAAATTCCATTATACTACACTTTTTTCTATTGAACTCCATCTCCCACTTCCTACTCCATTCTTGTACTTTATTTAGATCTCTCTGTAGTGATTCACAATCTTCTTCAGTTTTCACTCTTTTCAGTAGTTTTGCATCATCTGCAAAGAAGCTCATATAGCTTTCAATTCCTTCATCCATATCATTAATATATATAGCAAACATTATTGGGGCCAGAACTGTTCCCTGCGGAACACCGCTTATTACTTCATCCCATTTTGAGTGCTGGTTTCTTATCACTACTCTCATTTTTCTTTCTTGCAAAAAGTCTTCCATCCAATTTAGTAGTTTTCCCTGTATTCCTCCTTCAGTTTCTAATTTCTTAAGCAACTTCTTATGTGGTACTTTGTCAAAAGCTTTCTTTAGATCTAAAAATGCACAGTCCGCCCATCCATCTCTTTCTTGTATTATATCTATTAGCCTTGAATAGAAACATATTAAATTGGTGACGCATGATCGTCCTTGTCTGAATCCAAATTGCCTTGGATTTAACACTTTGTTTTTTTCTAGATATTTTACCCATCTACTTTTGATCATTCTTTCACAAATTTTTGCTATTGTACTTGTTAGAGAGACTGGTCTATAGTTGGTAGGTTCTTTATTTCCTCCTTTATATATAGGTACTATATTTGCTTTTTTCCAATCTTCTGGAACTTTTCCTTCTTTCAAGGAACTATTTAGTATGCTATGTATTTTGTCTGCCAGTTCATTCCTGCATTCTTTCAGTATCCAGTTTGCTATTTCATCTGGTCCATGCAATTTTCTGACATCAAGATTACTCAAGTGTGTTAATATTTCATTCTTTGTTACTTCTATTTCTTCCATAGGGGGGACTTTCTCTTTCCATTCGTTCTCTTCAGGTTGTATGTTCTCTCTTGTAAACACTGATTTAAAATGTTTGTTCATAATTTCTGCCATTTCCATTTCCTCAGTGTATTCAACTCCCTCCTGTCTTAATTTCTCCAAGTCTTGTTTGTTTTTCAGTTTATTGTTTACATATCTGTAGAATAGTTTTGGTTGATCTTTACACTTTTCTATGATATCTTTTTCATATTTTCTCTTTTCCTCTCTGCACATTTGTACATATTCATTTCTATAACAGGTATATATTTTCCATTTTTCAGGTCTTCTGTCTTTTTTCCATCTGGTCCAGGCTTTGTCTCTTTTGTCTTTTAACTCCCTACAGCTTTTGTTGTACCAGCATTTTACATATTCTTTTTCTTGTTTTTGTCTTGGGACATACTT
Source organism: Oratosquilla oratoria (assembly GCF_046742065.1). Classification (NCBI taxonomy): domain Eukaryota; kingdom Metazoa; phylum Arthropoda; class Malacostraca; order Stomatopoda; family Squillidae; genus Oratosquilla; species Oratosquilla oratoria. Next base: position 6,681,751 of record NC_134816.1, read on the forward strand.
TTCCACTCCTTTTTTGTAAATTTTTGTCAAAATATTCCATTTCTCTTCTACTGTTGTTTCTTCTTTGTATATTTCTTCCCAGTTTTCCTTTTGAAAGAATTCTCTTATTTCATCAAAGTTTGTTTTTTCATACATCATTCTTCCTTTCCTGTATTGTTCATTTCTTTTCATATATTTTTCTTCATTAAGTTCCAGTTCAATCAATATGTGGTCACTTTTACTTATTGGTGTTTTATATTCAATTTTGTCCACTATTCTAGGTTCGGATGTAATTACTAGGTCTAGTCTCGATGGCTCTTCTTCATTTCTATACCTAGTGTTCTCCTGTATCCATTGTGTCATTGTATGGTCAGTAACCATCTCAAGTAGAGTGTTTCCCCATGAGCCGTCTCCACCCTTTACTGTCATTTCTTCCCAGCAGATTTCTTTGCAATTAAAGTCGCCCATCATAACTATTTTTCCTCCCTCTTCCATTATCTTGTTTAGTTATCTTTGTGTCCTCTAACATACTTTTATGTTCACTCTCTTCCCATGAGGCTGTTTTTGGGGGCACATAATTTATCACAAACTTTCTGTTCTTCTTATCTCTGTCTTCTACTTCCATCATTATCATCTCTACTGTATTCTTTCCATATGTGACACACTTCACGTTTATATCCTTCTTAGTCAGGAACATAACTCCACCCCCTTCCTTTTTCACTCTGTTTCTAATCCAATAATTATATGCATCATGTCCTACACTGTTGGGTGGTAGTGGACCTTTTAATTTTGTTTCTACAATTCCCATTATGTCTGGTTCTTTTTCTTTCAAATAATCATTCAGCTCATTCAAGCCTGTTATTAATCCATCTATATTTGTGTAAGACACTCTTAGTTTTCTGCCACTTCCATTGTGTTCTCTGTTTCCCTTTTGTTTTTCTCTTGTATGTCGACTTTCTTTAGTTTCATATTCACTACTCTCCAATAGAATCTCTCTTTTTCTGACTCCGTTCTTATCTCGTTTTTTTCCTTTGCTTCAAGTCTTTTCTGTTTTTCTTCCTCTCTTTCCTCTTTATTCATTTCCCTTTTTATCCATACCTTTTTATATTGTTCACTTGTTGCTAGTTTTCCTGTTTTGGATAAGATATTCTCAGCCGTAGTTTGTGACCTGAATTTAATCTTAATTGGTCTGGTCTTGTCTGTACTATATTTTCCGAGCCTGAATTTCTCTTCGATTTGTTTCATTATTTCTGGTTCATCTTCCTGAACTAATTCTAGTAAATTTCTTACTTTTTCATTTTCCTCTTTGATTCTTGTGGTTCTATCTGGGTTATGTTTCTCTTCCATTCCTAATATAATTATACATTTCTTTTTGTCTGCAAAGTCTCTTACTATATTCTCCTTCTGTCTCATCACTTTAATAACTGAGTTTTCAGTTTGTTCATTCATTTGCTGTCTGATTATGTCAGTGAATGCAACTTTGCTATTTTCTTGAATTTTTTTCCAACCCTTCTTGTTCTCCTTATTATTCTCCTTTAAGACTTTATTCTCATCTTTTACTTCTTTTAACTGTTTTTTTAATTCTTCAATTTCCTTAGTTAAGTTTTTGTTCGCCTTCTCTAGCTCTTCCAATTTTTCAACTCTCCGAATAATATTGTTAACATGACCTAACCTATGCTCCAAGTCCTCGATCATCTTATCGACCTTCTCTTCTAGTCTTGTCAGTCGGGGGGGGGGGGGGGGGGGGGGGGGGGGGGGGGGGGGGGGGGGTTTGTGTCCCCCCCACCCTCTTTAAATCCCTGGAAAATATTCTCATCACTTTCTACTGTATTGCTCTTGTCTATACTTCTAATATTTACATTTTTATTAGACATTTCATCGTCGCTCAGCTGGTCGGGGGGCCGTTTGTTTACCTTTCGCCTGTCTGCCTGGGCCAAGTCCTCTCCTTCCTCATTTCCTTCCATTTCCCTCAGTAATCCCTCCCCTTTTCCTCTTTCCCTACTTTCCTACTACTCCACGAGCAATTTCCCCCCCACCCTGTGAATACAATAGGCACTTCTCTTTGCGTTGGGATCCAAAAACTTCAATTTTCTTCAGAACGTCTTCTAAGCTGTCCGTTCGTTGAAGTGTGTGTGTGTGTGTGTGTGTGTGTATTACCTAGATTTACACCTAGATTTACCTAGTCATATTTTCCGAGAATAGAGCTATGCCTGTAGTGACCCACTTTTGTATCATTCTGCATCTAGTTTGTTCTTAAAGTCATGTATAGTTTTAGCACTTGCTGTTTCCTCATTCAGTTTGTTCCAGATATCTATCACTCTTTGTGGTAAGCTATTCATTTTCCGATCTCTTTTGTAATTGTCCTTCATAAGTTTCTTCTCGTGTCCTCTTGTTTTTCTTCTGTCCCACTTTAGTATCACTTCTGACTCCATTTCCAGACTTTGTCCAGGACTTCTTAACCACTTCAGTACGGGCCTTAAATCTCGCGGGCAGCAGCCAATGCCAGCCGTATGATGTGTCGTAATAATATTCGCATCATAAAATATAGTCACCGCTTATATCGATCGTTCTCTCTTTCACCCGCAAATTTTGAAAACCACAGAGAATGGGATTCAGGGCGCATTTGGGAGAATGTAAAAACACAGGGGCGACTACAATAAATATAATCAAGACGCCGATATGGCAGCGTCGCGAATCCACTTGCTCCTCATGACGCCTACGTGTGCGGCACCGTATGGAAGGGGTTAAAAAGATTTGCAGACTTCCTCTATACTTACTCTCTTTAGTTTCACATCATCTGGAAAGAAGTTCATATAACATTCCACACCTTCACCCATATCATTTATATGAATAGCAAACATTATTGGAGCCTATACAGAGCCTTGTGGGACTTCACTTACCATTTCTTCCCAATTTGAGTTCTTGTATCTAAGTACCACCCTCATTTTTCTTCTGTTCAAGAAATCTTTCATCCATTCCTATAGCTTTCCTTGTATTCCTCCTATAATTTCAATTTTTATTAGTAGCTTTTTGTGTGGTACTTTGTCAAAAGCCTTTTGTAAGTCCAAGAAAGCACAATCTGCCCATCTGTCTCTTGTATTATTTCTACTATTCTTTAATAAAAGCATATTAAGTTTGTGGTACATGATCTTCCACTTCTAAAACCAAATTGTTTAGGATTTAGTATTTTGTTCTCTTCCAAGTGTTTAATCCATTTATTTTTAATAATTTTTTGCATATTTTTGCTACTGTGTTTGTAAGGGATACCAGTCTAAAGTTTGTTGGATTTTCTTTGTCTCCTTTGTATATTGGTAAAATATTTGCAATTTTCCAATCTTGTGGTATTTGTGTGTGTGTGTATATTTACCTAGTTGTATTTTACAGGATGAGAGCTAATCTCATAGTGACCCGTTTTTGTATCTCTCCACATCCAGTTTGTTCTTAAAATCGTGTATAGTTTTGGCACTCACTGTTTCCCCATTTAGTTTGTTCCAGATATCTATCACTCTATGTGGAAAGCTATTCTTTTTCAAATATCATCTGTAACTGTCCATCTTTAGCTTCTTTTCATGTCCTCTTGTTTCTCTTCTGTCCCATTTTAATAAATCATCTCTATCAAGAACTTCCATCCCTTTCATAATTCTGTAAACAAATCACCTCTTTCTCTTCTGTGTTCCAGCATTGATAGATGTAACTTATCCAATCTTTGTTCGTATGTCAAATTTGAGAGTGTGAGTGCCATTCTTTTCACTGACCTTTGAATTCTTGCCCCCCCCCTTTTTTTTTTTTTACAAAGTGCCCATAGTGTTGCAGCATACTCCCATTTAGGTCTAATCAATGTAATTGATGTTTTCTTTACAATTTCTTCATCCATGTAGTTGAAGGGCACTTTCACTGATCTTAATAAGTTAAAAGTCTCTCCAACTTATTTATTGACCCAACTTATTTATTGACATGTTTATCAGGTGTGAAGTCACTTGAGATAATTACTCCTTGGTCCCTTTCTGAATCAACTTTTTTTGACACGTTTATCAGGTGTGAAGTCACTTGAGATAATTACTCCTAGGTCCCTTTCTGAGTCAACTTTTTTTGACTTCCTTGGTATAAATTTTATATTAACCCGATATTCTATTATTTCTTTTTCTAAATTCCATTATACTGCATTTCCTCATGCTAAAGTTCACTTCACACTTCTGACTCCATTTCCATATTTTAGCCAGGTCTTCTTGTAGCAATCTGCAGTCTTCTTCTGTGCTTACTCTGTAGCAATCTGCAGTCTTCTTGTGTGCTTACTCTCTTAAGTAATTTGGCATCATCTGCAAAGAAGTTTGTGTAACACTTCACTCCCTCATCCATGTCTTTATATATATGGTAAACATTAAAGGAGCCAATACAGAGCCTTGCAGGACCCCACTTATCATATCTTCCCGTTCAAGTTCTTGTCTCTAAGTACCACTCTCATTTTTCTCCCACTTAAGAAATCTCTCATCCATTCCAGAAGCTTACCTTGCATTCCTCCTATTATTTCAATTTTTCTTATTAGCTTTTTATGTGGTACTTTGTCAAAAGGCTTCTGCAAGTCTAAGAAGGCACAATCTGCCCAGCCATCTCTTTCTTGTATTATTTCTATTAATCTTGAGTAAAAACATATTAAGTTTGTGGTACACGATCTTCCACTTCTAAAACCAAATTGTTTAGGGTTTAGCATATTATTCTCTTCCAAGTGTTTGATCCATTTGTTCCTGATAACCTTTTCACATATTTTTGCTGTGCTTGTAAGGGATACCAGTCTGATGTTTGTAGGATTTTCCGTTTCCTCCTTAATATATTGGTATGTTTGCATTTTTTCCATTCATGTGGTACCTTTCCTTCTTTGAATGAGAAATCTATCTTGTATAATTTATCCATAAGTTCATCTATACACTCTTTCAATATCCAATTTGCAATTCCATCTGGTCCATGTGATTTCCTAACATCTAGGTTTTTTATTTGGTCTCTTATTTCTTTCTTTGTTACCTTTATTTCTTTCATTTTAGGGGATGTTTTTTGTTGTCCATCTTCCCAACTTTGTGAGCTCTCAATTGTAAAAACAGACCTGAAATGTCTGATCATAACTTCAGCCATTTCTATGTCATCTATATATTCTTTATCTCCTTCACACAGTTTTATTATTTCGTGTTTGTCTTTTAATATATCATTTACATATCTGTAAAAGAGTTTAGGATGATCCTTGCATTTGTCTATTATATCTTTTTCGTAGTTTCTTTTTTCTTTTCTGCCTATATTCACATACTCGTTCCTAAGTTTTATATATGTTTGCCATTTGGATGTTTTTTGTCATTTTTCCATTTTTTCCAGGCTTTGTCTCTTCTGTTTTTAGCCTCACTGCACCCTTTGTCATACCAACACTTTATGTATTTCTCTTTTTGTTTCTTCTTTGGTACATATCTATCAATTCCTTCTTTGTACTCTTCCATCTTAGTTTCCTCTTTGGAAAATTCATCCCAGTTTGCATTTTGAACATGTTTTCAAGTTTTACAAAATCCGTTTTGCTGTACATTAACCTTCCTTCTCTGTGTTTTTCATTCCTTCTCACATCGTTTGTTCTTTTAGTTCAAACTCTATTAGTATGTGGTCACTCTTCCCAATTGGTGTCCTATACTCCATTCTGTTCACAATATCAGGTTCATAAGTGAATGTAAAGTCTAGTTTTGACAGTTCCTCATTGTTTCTATAACTAGCATTTTCCTTAACCCATTGTGTTTAAGTTATATTTGATGGTCAAATCCAGTAGTGTGTTGCTCCAAAGTTCTTCTCCCCCTTTTACTATCATTTCTTCCCAGATTATTTCCTTTGCGTTAAAGTCATCCATAATTACTATGTTACCACCTTCTTTCAGTAACTCATTTAGCGCATTCATTGTGTCTTCCAGTAATTTGGAATGATCACTATCTCACCAGGTCTGTGTTTTTGGTGGCACATATACTACAGTACTACAAATTTTCTCATTTTCATATTATTATTTGCAATTATAATCATAATTAATTCCACATTATATTTGCCTTGATTTATTTTTGTCACATTAATACCCTTTTTTGTTAATATCATGACTTCTCCTCCCTTTTTATCCGTTCTATTTTTTGCCATATGGTTGTATAGACCTTGTCCCACCATACTTGTTGATAGAGGACCTTTTAGTTTTGTCTACACAATTTCCATAATGCAGGTTTCTCTTTTCCAGATAGTCATTTAATTCATTCATACATACATACATATACCAAAGGCTTTTTCCCCCTTACATGGGGGGTAGCCAAAAAGAAAAAGGCATAGAAACCACTCCCACCCATTCCACTCCCCTTCACCCTCCTCCCTCCATCTTATCTTGGCACCTCCTGGATGACGGGTCATCCCCGCATCCTCTCCACTGCCCTGGATCAGAAGCAGTGTCACAAGACACAGCACATTCACAGCAAGGCTGCTTCATAAATTCGGTGACCCCCCCTCTCTGTCCCCTCATGCAGAAAAGGAGAAGACGGGGAGAAATCCCTTCAGGCTGTGTCAAATTTTTTCTCATACATACTTCCTCACCCCTCATCCCCCACCCACTCCCCCTCATGCATCACAGCATCATCCATACACAACCCTTTTCCATTCACTCCTATCTTCTGTCCTCTCACATCCTTCCTCAACAGACATTCCTCTCTTTTGTAATGCCCCTTTCACCCCATCCATCCATCTCATCCTAGGACACCCCCTCATATTCACTCCTTCCACACCTCTTTTACTAATCTTTCTTCACTCATTCTTTCCATGTGTCCAAACCATCCTAATACTCTTTCATCAACCCTATCTCCCAACTACCTTTCCACCCCTGTTCTCCTCACCTCCTCATTTCTCACTCTATCTAGCCTAGTACACCTATCATTCTTCTCAGACATTTCATCTCAAACACATTCAAAATCCTTCTCTCTTCCTCTCTTATTGTTCCATGTTTCTGCCCTGTACAGTGCTGTTGGCACAATCACTCCTTCATAACCTCCTCTTAGCATCCATTCCCAGATGTCTATTCCTCATTACACTTTTTAATCTGCCAAGGCATTTACTCGCTTCTCACAATCTACATTCTACCTCCACCCCCACTCCTCCCTTTCCTGCCACATTCGCACCCAAGTATCTAAAACTATCCACTTCCTCCAGTCTCTCTCCCTTAATGCTCACTTCCAGCCTGCTGTCACTCTCTCCCCTTGTATATCTCATCACCTTACTTTTGCCCACATTTATCTTCAGCTTCCTTCTTTCACACACCTTCTCAAACTCTGTCACTAACTTCCTCAATCCCTCCTCTGATCCTCTGGGAAAGGAGATGTGGGTCTTTGTAAGTGCATATGGGCCTGGTAGTGAGAAGAATGTAGAAGAAAGGGAGGCCTATTGGATAGATTCAAATGAGTGCATAGAGGATTTAGGGAGAAATGTCAGTGTAATAGTACTGGGAGACCTTAATGCTAGGGTAGGAAATGGTCCAATTGATGGAGTGGTTGGGAAATGTGGAGTTCCAGGAAAGAATCGTAGTGGAGAGTTGATGGTGGAGATGTGTCTAGAAAGAGAGTTGATGATAGCAAATACAGTGTTTCGGAAGAAAGTCAAGCATAAGTACACATGGGAGAGGGTGGTGGATGGAAGGGTGGTAGATAGAGCATTAATGGATTATGTAGTAATAGGATTATGATAGGAAGAGTTAACCCCTTCCATACGGTGCCGCACACGTAGGCGTCATGGGGAGCGAGTGTATTCGCGAGGCTGCCATATCGGCGTCTTGATTATATTTATTGTAGTCGCCCCTCCATAATGACATTCTTTCTAATTCTTTTGTAATCGCATTTTCTATGGTTATCAAAATTCACAGGTGAAGAGAGAACGATCGATATAAGCAGTGACTATATTTTATGATGCGAGTATTATTACGACACGTCGTACGGCTGGCATTGGCTGCTGCCACCGAGATCTAAGTCCATGACGCCTACGTGTGCGGCACCGTATGGAAGGGGTTAAGGATGCACATGTGCTAAGGGGAGAGGGTGGGGGAATATCAGATCATTTTTTGGTGGGAGGTAAGTTGAGAGTGGAGGATGGATGGAGAAAGAGGAAAGGGACAAAAGGTAGGGAGGTGCTTAGAGTGAACTCTTTAAATGAAAAGGAAAAGGAGAAGGAGTACAAGAAGAAGCTGAAGGAGGAGTGGGAAGGAGTGAAGGATAGAGTAGAGCTAGGTGTGGAGGAGGAATGGGGATGGTTCAAGGAGGGAGTCACAAAGTGTGCAAGGATGGTGTGTGGAACAAGAAGGACAGGAGGAAGTAGAAGGAAGGGTAATAAATGGTGGGATGAGGAAACAAAGAAGGTTGTAGAAGAGAAGAAGTGAGCTTTCACAGATTGGTTACAAAATAGGACAAGGGAGTCATATGAGAGGTACAAAGAAAAGAAAAGAGAAGTAAAGCAAAAGGTAAAGGAGGCAAAGAGGAGAGCAGATGTGAAATTTTGAAAGTAATAAAAAGATGTTTTGGAAAGAAATTAAGAGAGGAAGAGTAGGCGAATCAAGTAGAGAAGAAAAGGTAAAAGGTGCAGATGGAGAGATAATGGAAGAGAAGGCAGTGAGGGGAAGATGGGCAGAATATTTTAGGGAGTTGCTAAATGTGAAGGAGGATAGGGAGTGAAAGATAACTGCAGTGGGAAATGCTAAGAAAATGACCGTGATGAGTGAGGAAAATAGAGGAGAAATAAGGAAGGATGAAGTGAAGGCAGTTGTTACGATGATGAAAGCAGGTAAGGCACCTGGTCTGGATGGATACCATGCAGAATGTCTAAAAAAAGGAGGTACAGTGATGGTGGACTGGAGGAGTGCCTGTATAGTTCCTCTTTACAAGGGAAAAGGGGACAAGGGTGAATGTAGTAGCTTCAGAGGGATTAGCTTGTTAAGTGTAGTTGGGAAGGCTTATGGGAGGATCTTGATTGAGAGGATTAGGAGAGTAACAGAGGGAGTAATTGGTGAGGAACAGTGTGGGTTTAGGACAGGTAGAGGTTGTGTAGATCAGATCTTTGTGGTAAGACAGATATGTGAGAAAGCTATAGGAAAGGGGAAGGATGTTTTTTGGGCTTTTATGGATCTGGAAAAGGCTTACGATAGGGTAGACAGAAAGGCACTGTGGGAGGTTTTGCAGATATACAGGATAGGAGGAAAGCTACTGGGAGCTGTCACAAGTTTTTATGAGAGTAGTAGAGCTTGTGTCAGGATTAGAAATGGAGAGAGTGAGTGGTTCGAGGTAAAGGTGGGACTTCGTCAAGGATGTATTATGTCGCCCTGGCTGTTCAACTTATACATGGATGGGGTAGTGCGGGAGGTAAATGCAAGGGTAGTAGGTCAGGGATTGGAGATGGTTAAAGAAAATGGAGAAAAGTGGGAGGTGAGCCAGCTGTTGTTTGTGGACGACACTGCACTTGTGGCAGGATCGGAGGAGGGATTGAGGAAGTTGGTGACAGAGTTTGGAAGTGAGCATTAAAGGAGAGTGACTAGAGGAAGTGGATAGTTTTAGATACTTGGGTGCAAATGTGGTAGGAAAAGGTGGAGTGAAGGTGGAGGTAGAATGTAGATTGAGAGAAGCGAGTAAATGCCTTGGTGGATTAAAGAGTGTAATGAGGAATAGACATTTGGGAATGGATGCTAAGAGAAGACTGTATTTACCTAGTTGTATTTACCTAGTTGTATTTACCTAGTTGTATTTTGCGGGAAGGGGAGCTATGCTCGTGTTGTCCCGCCTTTGTATCTTGCAGTGTCTAGTTTGTTTTTAAACTCATGAATGGTTTTTGCGCATACTATTTCATTGTCCAGTTTGTTCCAAGTGTCCAAAACTCTATGAGGAAAACTGTTTTTCTTCAGTTCTCTTCTATAGCTATGTTTTTTTATTTTCTTTCCATGTCCTCTTGTGTTTCTTTTGTCCCAGTTAAGTAAGTTCTCACTATCGAGTACCTCTGTGCCTTTCATGATTCTGTAGATGGTCAATAGGTCACCTCTCTCTCTTCTTTGCTCCAGTGTCGGTAACTCCAGTTTAGCCAATCTCTCTTCGTATGATAGGTTTGCAAGTGCAGGTGCCATTTTTGTAGCTGCTCTTTGGATTCTTTCTATTTTCTTTATATTCTTTTTGGTACTGGGGGACCACAATGTCGCTGCATACTCTAATCTAGGCCTTATCAATGTAACCAATATTTTTTTCATCATGTCTTCGTCCAAGTATGTAAACGCCACTTTTATTGATCTTAGCAAGTTGTAAGTCTCCCCGACAATTTTGTTAATCTGTATATCATAGGACAAGTCGTTCGTGATAATTACTGCCAAATCTTTTTCGGATCCTACTTTCTTTACTTCTTTGGTTCCAATTGTATATTTTCCTGATATTCTGTTTTTGCTTTTTCCAAACTCCATTATGCTACACTTCTTCGTATTAAAGTCCACTTCCCATTTCTGACTCCAGTTCCATACCCTATTTAGGTCTTCTTGCAGTGCTTCACAGTCCTCATCAGTTTCTATTTTCCTTAGCAGTTTGGCGTCATCGGCAAAGAAGCTCATGTAGCAGTTCACGTCCTCATCCATGTCATTCATATAGATAGCAAACATTATTGGTGCCAGCACAGATCCTTGCGGTACTCCACTGATCACCTCTTTCCAGTCTGAATATTTTTCTCTGAGCACTACTCTCATCTTTCTACCAGTCAGAAAGTCCTCTATCCATTTTAGTAGGTTTCCCTGTATTCCTCCTATGTGTTCCAGTTTTTTTAGTAGTTTTCTGTGTGGTACTTTGTCAAAGGCTTTTTGCAAGTCTAGGAATGCACAATCAGCCCATCCATTTCTTTCTTGCACTATGTCTATTAGTCTTGAGTAAAAGCATATTAAGTTTGTGGAGCATGATCTTCCTTGTCTGAATCCGAATTGTCTTGGGTTTAATATGTCATTGTCTTCCAGATGTTTTACCCATCTATTCTTGATTATTTTCTCACAAATTTTGGCAATGGTGCTTGTTAGAGATACTGGCCTATAGTTGGTGGGTTCTTCTTTGTTTCCTCCTTTGTGTATTGGTACAATGTTAGCGTTTTTCCAGTCCTCGGGTATCTTTCCTTCTTTGAGTGAGCTGTTTATTAAGATGTGTATTTTGTCTGTTAGTTCTTCTTTGCACTCCTTTAGAATCCAATTTGCAATACCGTCCGGGCCATGTGATTTTCTGACATCCAGCCTTGATAAATGTTCTGATATTTCCTTTAGTGATGCTGTAAACTCATTCATGAGGGGAGATTTCTTGTTTTTGTCTATGTCACAATTCGGTATTTTCTCTCTGGTGAAAACAGATTTAAAGTGATTGTTCATGACTTCGGCCATCTCTAAATCTTCTGTGTATTCTAGGTTTCCTTGGCATAGTTTCACCAATTCCTGTTTGTTTTTAAGTTTACCATTCACATACCGATAGAATAGTTTGGGTTGCTCTTTGCATTTGTCTATAATATCCTTCTCATGGTTCCTTTTCTCCTCTCTTCTCACATTAACATACTCATTTCTATAGTTAACATAAATTTGCCATTTGCTTTGTTTTTTGTCTTTTCTCCACTTTTTCCAAGCTTTGTCCCTTCTGTCTTTTGCCTCACTGCATCTTTTGTTGAACCAACATTTAATGTACTCTCTCTCTCGCTTTTGTCTTGGTACATGCCTGTTTACCCCTTCATTGTAGTTTTCCATCAATATATTCCATTTCTCTTCCACTGCTGTTTCTTCCCTGTAAAATATTTCCCAGTTTGCACTCCGGAAGAATGTCTTTAGTTTTGTAAAGTCTGTTTTGTTGTACCTCAGTCTTCCTTTCCTATGCTTTTCGTTCCTCTCTATGTCTATTTCTTCCTTTAGTATAGTTTCGATGAGTACATGGTCACTCTTTCCAATTGGTGTCTCATACTGGACTTTATGCACTATTTCAGGCTCTGTTGTAAATATTAGATCTAGTTTCGATGGCTCTTCATTATTTCTGTACCTTGTGTTTTCATGGACCCATTGGGTCATTGTGTACTCCATGGTCATATCTAGCAGTACATTGCCCCACGAGTCATCTCCTCCTTGCACTGTCATGCTGTCCCAACAAATTTCTTTGCAATTGAAGTCCCCCATAACTACCAGATTACCCTTACCCATTAGTATCTCATTGAGTGATTTTCTTGTGTCATCTAGCATTTTTTTATGTTCAATTTCTTTCCAAGCGCTTGTTTTTGGAGGCACATAAGTCACCACAAACTTTCTACTTTTCATATTCTTGCCTTCGACTTTTATCATGATCAATTCAGCATTACCTTTGCCCTCTGCAATTTTTGTCACCTTTAGGTCTTTCTTGGCCAAGAACATGATTCCCCCTCCCTGTTTCTTGTCCCTGTTTTTTATCCAGTAGTTGTATAAACCTTGTCCGATAACAGTGGATGGTATTTCACCTCTTAGTTTAGTCTCTACAATTCCCATTATGTCTGGTTTTGCTTCTAACAGATAATCATTGAGTTCGTTCAGTCCCGAAATTAGTCCGTCAATGTTGGTATAGGCCACTTTTAATTTTCTTCCTTCTCCCTGGTTTCTTCTTCCCTTGTTTTGTTCGTTTTGAAGCGCCATTGTCTTAATCTCAAGTCTATTACTCTCCACTGGAATTCTTTGCATTCTGTCTCTGATCTTTTCAAGTTTTTTTCCTTTGCTTCTTCTCTTAGCGCCCTTTCTTTTTCTAATTTCTCAGTACTCATTTCTCTTTTTATCCATATCTTATTGTATTTTTCACTCTTTGCCAAGTTACCTACTTTTTCAAATATGTCTTCTACTACCACTTGTGACCTTAGTTTTATCTTTAGAGGTCGATTCCTATCCTTAGTATAGCGACCAATTCTGTAAGTGTCTTCTAAGTCTGTGCCTGAATCACTATCTCCCCCCTGAATTTCATTAAGGATTTCTACTGCTGTCTCTTTTTCTTCTTTTTCTCTCATGTACCTCGCCAATCCTTGTTTTTCTTTAAGCCCATAAACCACAATACATTTCTTCCTATCTACTGTGTCCCTGACCCAATTTGCTTTTTCGTTAATCACTTGAATGATTGTGTCTTTTGCATTATCTTGCATTTGCTGCTTGACTATTTCTTTGAAAGCAATTTCTTTATTTTCAATATTTTCTTTCCACTTCTTAATTTCCTGGATACTGTCCCCACCTAAGTTTTCTTCGATCTTTTGTGTCAATTCTTGGAATTTGTTGTTCACTTCCTGCTTTAGATTTTCGCTATTATTATCATTAGTTTTCTTCTTTTCATTATCATTCTTCAGTTCATTTATGTCTCTTTTCATTTCTTTAATTTCGTTTGTAAGATCCAAGTTAGCTTTTTTCAGGTCAGAAATTTCATGGTTAGTCTTAGATAAACAATCAATTAAACCAATGACCTCTTTTCTTAAGTCCATGATTTCATTTTCCCACCGAGTCCTATTTTTGCTCATCTCTCTCTCTATCTCTAATAATCTGCTTAAGTTCTTTCTTTCGTACTTACCAAACCCTAAGAAATCATTGTCGTAACACGTGGTGCTTTGTTTATTGTTTACATCGCGGTTCAGTGGATTGCCTCCAGATGGCTCTGATTCGCAACTGGCTTTCGAGTCGTTTTCATTCATTTTTGCTAATTTCGAGTTAACACAATTAACTAGCACTGCATAGATACCATTTCGGGCACTCACGTTCACTCCCCACCCCTACAGTACAACAGCATTGTATGGGGCAGAAACATGGAACATAAGAGAGGAAAAGAGAAGGAGTTTTAATGTGTTTGAGATGAGGTGTCTGAGAAGTATGATGGGGGTTACTAGGCTAGATAGAGTGAGAAATGAGGAGGTGAGGAGAACAGGGGTGGAAAGGGAGTTGGGAGATTGGGTTGATGAAAGAGTATTGGGATGGTTTGGACACATGGAAAGAATGAGTGAAGACTAGTAAAAGAGGTATGGAAGGCAGATGTGGAGGGAGTGAACATGAGGGGATGTCCTAGGATGAGGTGGATGGATGGGGTGAAGGGGGCTTTGGGGAAGAGGGGAATGTCTGTTGAGGAAGGACGAGAGAGGACAGAAGACAGGGGTGAATGGAGAATGGTTGTATATGGATGTTGGGATTGCATGAGGTGGAATGGGCGAGGGGATGGGGGCGAGGTAGTATGTGTGAGTAAATTTTGACGCAGCCCGAAGGGATTTCTTCCAGTCTTCTCCTTTTATGCAATGGGGGGACGGAGAGGTGGGGTCGCCGATTTAATGAAGTGGCCTTGCTGTGGATGTGCTGTGTCTTGTGACACTGCTTCTGACCCAGGACAGTGGACGAGGTGCTAAGAGGGAGGATGGAGGGGTGTGGAGTGTATTCAGGGATGGAATGGGTGGGAATGATTTTATGCCTTTTCCTTTTTGGCTACCTCCCTTGGTACATGTATGTATGTTTCCATTTTTCTGATGTTCCATTTTTACAGTCTCCGACCCAATACTCTCTGTTAAAAAAAAAAAAAAAAAAAAAAAAAAAAAAAAAAAATCTGTTCTTTTTTCATTTCTATCATTGCCTTCAATTCTGAGAGCCTTGTCTTTCTCTTTTTCCTTATAATTTATCACTCATTTCCTTTTTTATCCATGTCTGAATTTCTCACTGTTTGCAAGTTTAACTGCTTTTGATAGTATCTCCTCAGCTATCATTTGGGTTCTTAGTTTAATTCTTAGGGATCTATGTTGTTTTTCATTTGAGTATTTGCCTATCCTCTGAATCTCATCAATTTCCTTGTCAAATGTTTTTCCTTCATCTTGAATTTCTTTCAGAATTTCCTAAGCTATTTCTTTTTCCTCCTTTTTCTCTTTGGTATTTATACACATTATGTTTTTCTTTGATACCATGGACCACAATGCATTTATCTTCTTTGTCTACTGTATCTCTCACCCAATTTTCCTTTTCTTTAATTACTTTCATAACTGTTTCTTTTGTATTCCCCTCCATCTGCTTTTGTACTATTTCTTTTAAGGATATCTTTTTATTTTCCTGTTCCTGCTTCCACTGATTCTTTATTTCAAGGAGGTCTGTTTCCTTGACTGACTCTTCCACCTTTCCAGTCACTACCTGTAAATGCTCTTTGACCTCCTTTTTCAGTTCTTCATTTTTGTTATCCTCATTTTTCATTTTCTCTTTTAAGCATATCTATTTTGCTTTTTAGGTCATTCAATTCTCTAATTGTTTGCTCATTACTCTTACACAAAGTAGTAAATTCTCTAAGTAAAGCTTGGTAGTCCAATTTCAAATTGATAATCTCTTCCAATAATTCGTCTACTTCACAATATCTTAATGCATTGCTATATCTAACTTCTCTATCTACATCTATGCCTTTACCTATTTCTCCTAAATTTCTTAGAAAACCTGAAAAACTGTTATTCTCCCACCTTTGATTTATTCTTGGTGTATTAAGGCATGTCCTCTTCGATATCACTCCTCTTGGTGATTCAACTCTACTTATATCCAGCCCTCTCTTTGTTGGTTCATTTAATATTTTGTCCTCTTTTTCTTTCTCCATTGTGCCAAACTATACCTTTCTAAGAACTGGATTTAACCTTTGTCAGTCACTCGAGAACATAGTCTAAACATTCCGCAAAATAACAACTAGGTGTTTCCTTCGTATCGGCAACAAAACCACTAGATCGGGGCTCAATTGCTGCACTTCCTTTCACTTCGATGTCTTGTGTGTGTGTATTTACCTATTTGTATTATACAGAAAAAGAGCCATGCTTTTAGTGACCCATCTTTGTATCTTTCAGCATGTGTGTGTGTGTGTGTGTATTTACCTAGTTGTATTTTATGGGAAGGGGAGCTATGCTCGTGGGGTCCCGTCTTCATATCTCATTTTATCTAAACTATTTTTAAATTCATGTGTTGTTTTTGCACACACCACTTTCTCATCTAACTTGTTCCAACTGTTTATTACTCTGTGAGGAAAGCTGTTCTTTTTCAAGTCTCTTCTATAGCTCTTTTTTAATTTTCTTTCCGTGTCCTCTTGTATTTCTGTCATCCCATTTTATCAGATTCTCTCTGTCAGTAATTTCTATGCCTTTCATGATTCTGTAAATAGCTATCAAATCTCCTCTCTCTCTTCTTTGCTCGAGTGTCTGTAGTTCAAGTTTTTCTAGTCTCTCTTTATATGATAGTTTTGAGAGTGTTGGTGCCAGTTTTGCAATTGCTCTTTGTATTCTTTCAAGATTTTTTATACATTTTTTTGTACTTGGTGACCATATCGTTGCTGCATATTCCAATCTTGGTCTTATCAGGGTGATTAGGATTTTCTTCACCATTTCTTCATCCAGGTATGTAAATGCAACTTTGATTGTTCTTATTAGATTATAAGTTTCTCCAAAAATCTTATTTATATGTTTCTCAGGTGACATATTATTCATAACAATGACTCCCAGGTCCTTCTCATTTTCTACTTTTTTTTATTCCTTCTTCTCCCAATTTATATGCTCCTGTTATTCTGTTTTTGCTTTTTCCAAATTCCATTATACTACACTTTTTTGTATTGAACTCCATCTCCCACTTCCTACTCCATTCCTGTACTATATTTAGATCTCTCTGTAGTGATTCACAATCTTCTTCAGTTTTCACTCTTTTCAGTAGTTTTGCATCATCTGCAAAGAAGCTCATATAGCTTTCTATTCCTTCATCCATATCATTAATATATATAGCAAACATTATTGGGGCCAGAACTGTTCACTGCGGAACACCGCTTATTACTTCATCCCATTTTGAGTGCTGGTTTCTTATCACTACTCTCATTTTTCTTTCTTGCAAAAAGTCTTCCATCCAATTTAGTAGTTTTCCCTGTATTCCTCCTTCAGTTTCTAATTTCTTAAGCAATTTCTTATGTGGAACTTTGTCAAAAGCTTTCTTTAGGTCTAGAAATGCACAGTCCGCCCATCCATCTCTTTCTTGTATTATATCTATTAGCCTTGAATAGAAACATATTAAATTGGTGACGCATGATCGTCCTTGTCTGAATCCAAATTGCCTTGGATTTAACACTTTGTTTTTTTCTAAATATTTTACCCATCTACTTTTGATAATTCTTTCACAAATTTTTGCTATTGTACTTGTTAGAGACTGGTCTATAGTTTGTAGGTTCTTCTTTATTTCCTCCTTTATATATAGGTACTATATTTGCTTTTTTCCAATCTTCTGGAACTTTTCCTTCTTTCAAGGAACTGTTTAGTATGCTATGTATTTTGTCTGCCAGTTCATTCCTGCATTCTTTCAGAATCCAGTTTGCTATATCATCTGGTCCATGCGATTTTCTGACATCAAGATAACTCAAGTGTGTTAATATTTCATTCTTTGTTACTTCTATTTCTTCCATAGGGGGGACTTTCTCTTTCCATTCATTCTCTTCAGGTTGTATGTTCTCCCTTGTAAACACTGATTTAAAATGTTTGTTCATAATTTTCACCATTTCCATTTCCTCAGTGTATTCAACTCCCTCCTGTCTTAATTACTCCAAGTCTTGTTTGTTTTTTAGTTTATTGTTTACAAATCTGTAGAATAGTTTCGGTTGATCTTTACACTTTTCTATGATATCTTTTTCATATTTTCTCTTTTCCTCTCTGCACGTTTGTACATATTCATTTCTATAACAGGTATATATTTTCCATTTTTCAGGTCTTCTGTCTTTTTTCCATCTGGTCCAGGCTTTGTCTCTTTTGTCTTTTAACTCCCTACAACTTTTGTTGTACCAGCATTTTACATATTCTTTTTCTTGTTTTTGTCTTGGGACATACTTTTCCACTCCTTTTTTGTAAATTTTTGTCAAAATATTCCATTTCTCTTCTACTGCTGTTTCTTCTTTGTATATTTCTTCCCAGTTTTCCTTTTGAAAGAATTCTCTTATTTTATCAAAGTTTTTTTTTCATACATCATTCTTCCTTTTCTATATTGCTCATTTCTTTTCCTATATTTTTCTTCATTAAGTTCCAGTTCAATCAATATGTGGTCACTTTTACTTATTGGTGTTTTATATTCAATTTTGGCCACTATTCTAGGTTCGGATGTAATTATTAGGTCTAGTCTCGATGGCTCTTCTTCATTTCTATACCTAGTGTTCTCCTGTATCCATTGTGTCATTATATGGTCAGTAACCATCTCAAGTAGAGCGTTTCCCCATGAGCCGTCTCCACCCTTTACTGTCATTTCTTCCCAGCAGATTTCTTTGCAATTAAAGTCGCCCATCATAACTATTTTTCCTCCCTCTTCCATTATCTTGTTTAATGTTATCTTTGTGTCCTCTAACATACTTTTATGTTCACTCTCTTCCCATGAGGCTGTTTTCGGGGGTACATAATTTATCACAAACTTTCTGCTCTTCTTATATCTATCTTCTACTTCCATCATTATCATCTCTACTGTATTCTTTCCATATGTGACACACTTCACGTTTATATCCTTCTTAGTCAGGAACATAACTCCACCCCCTTCCTTTTTCACTCTGTTTCTAATCCAATAATTATATGCATCATGTCCTACACTGTTGGGTGGTAGTGGACCTTTTAATTTTGTTTCTACAATTCCCATTATGTCTGGTTCTTTTTCTTTCAAATAATCATTCAGCTCATTCAAGCCTGTTATTAATCCATCTATATTTGTGTAAGACACTCTTAGTTTTCTGCCACTTCCATTGTGTTCTCTGTTTCCCTTTTGTTTTTCTCTTGTATGTCGACTTTCTTTAGTTTCATATTCACTACTCTCCAATAGAATCTCTCTTTTTCTGACTCCGTTCTTATCTCGTTTTTTTCCTTAGCTTCAAGTCTTTTCTGTTTTTCTTCCTCTCTTTCCTCTTTATTCATTTCCTTTTTTATCCATACCTTTTTATATTGTTCACTTGTTGCTAGTTTTCCTGTTTTGGATAAGATATTCTCAGCCGTAGTTTGTGACCTGAATTTAATCTTAATTGGTCTGGTTTTGTCTGTACTATATTTCCCGAGCCTGAATTTCTCTTCAATTTGTTTCATTATTTCTGGTTCATCTTCCTGAACTAATTCTAGTAAATTTCTTACTTTTTCATTTTCCTCTTTGATTCTTGTGGTTCTATCTGGGTTATGTTTCTCTTCCATTCCTAATATAATTATACATTTCTTTCTGTCTGCTAAGTCTCTTACTATATTCTCCTTCTGTCTCATCACTTTAATAACTGAGTTTTCAGTTTGTTAATTCATTTGCTGCCTGATTATGTCAGTGAATGCAACTTTGCTATTTTCTTGGATTTTTTTCCAACCCTCCTTGTTCTCCTTATTATTCTCTTTTAAGACTTTATTCTCATCTTTTACTTCTTTTAACTGTTTTTTTAATTCTTCAATTTCCTTAGTTAAGTTTTTGTTCGCCTTCTCTAGTTCTTCCAATTTTTCAACTCTCCGTATAATGTTGTTAACATGACCGAACCTACGCTCCAAGTCCTCGATCATCTTATCGACCTTTTCTTCTAGTCTTGTCCCCCCCACCCTCTTTAAATCCCTAGAAAATATTCTCATCACTTTCTACTGTATTGCTCTTATCTATACTTCTAATCTTTACATTTTTATTAGACATTTCATCGTCGCTCAGCTGGTCGGGGGGCCTTTTGTTTACCTTTCGCCTGTCTGCCTGGGCCAAGTCCTCTCCTTCCTCATTTCCTTCCATTTCCCTCAGCAATCCCTCCCCTTCTCCTCTTTCCCTACTTTCCTACTACCCCACGAGCAATTCCCCCCCCCACCCTGTAAATACAATAGGCACTTCTCTTTGCGTTGGGATCCACGAAACTTCAATTTTCTTCAGAACGTCTTCTAAGCCGTCCGTTCGTTGAAGTGTGTGTGTGTGTGTGTGTGTGTGTGTGTGTGTGTGTGTGTGTGTGTGTGTGTGTATGTGTGTGTGTGTGTATTTACCTAGTTGTACCTAGCCGTATTATATGGGAAGGGAGCTATGCTTGTAGTGACCAGTCTTTGTATTTTTCAGCATCAAGTTTATTCATAATTCTTGTATTTGCACATACTGTTGCCTCATCCAATTTATTCGATATCCACCACTCTGTGTGGGAAGCTATTCTTTTTCAGATCTCTTCTATAACTGTCCTTTTTGAGTTTCTTTTCATGTCCTCTTGTTTTTCTCTTATCATACATACATACATACATATACCAAGGCTTTTTCCCACCCATTCCATCCCTGAATACACTCCACACCCCTCCACCCTCCCTCTTTATCTTTTCTGTTGAGGACTTCCATCCCTTCATAATTCTGTAAATGGTCAGTAAATCTCCTCTTTCTCTTCTTTGTTCCAGGGTTGGTAGTTCCAATTTGGACAATCTTTGTTCGTATGTCAATTTGGAGAGTGTTGGTGCCATCTTTGTTGTTGCTCTTTGGATTCTTTCTAATTTCTTTATATTCTTTTTAGTACTGGGTGTCCATAGTGTCGCAGCATACTCCAATCTTCATCTTATCAGTGTAACAATATTTTATTTACCATTTCCTCATCCACTTTCATTGATCTTAGTAAATTGAAAGTTTCTCTGAATATTTTGTTGATATGCTTGTCTGGTGACATGTCTTTGATGATAATTACTCCTAAGTCCCTTTCCAAGCTTTGTTAACTTCCTTTGTACATACATATACCAAGGCTTTTTCCCCCTTACAAGGGAGGTAGCCAAAAAGGAGAAGGCATAAAATCATTCCTACCCATTCCATCCCTGAATACACTCCACACCCCTCCACCCTCCCTCTTATCTTAGCACCTCATGGATGACGGGTCATCCCTGCACCTTGTCCATTGCCCTGGGTCAGAAGCAGTATTGCAAGACACAGCACACAGCAAGGCCGCTTCATTAAATCGGCGACCCCCCTCTCCGTCCCCCCATTGCATAAAAGGAGAAGACGGGGAAAAATCCCTTTGGGCTGCGTCAAATTTTGCTCACATGCAATCCCAACATCATCCATATACAACCATTCTCCATTCACCCCTGTCTTCTGTCCTCTCCCGTCCTTCCTCAACAGATACTCCCCTCTCCCCCAAAGCCCCCTTCACCCCATCCATCCACCTCATCCTAGGACGTCCCCTCATGTTCACTCCCTCCACATCTGCCTTCCATACCTCTTTTACTAGTCTTTCTTCACTCATTCTTTCCATGTGTCCAAACCATCCTAATACTCTTTCATCAACCCAATCTCCCAACTCCCTTTCCACCCCTGTTCTCCTCCTCACCTCCTCATTTCTCACTCTATCTAGTCTAGTAAAATAAAATAAAAAATAATAATAATAAATCAATAAATAAAAACTATAGTAATGTAAATAAATAAAATACATAAATAAATGCATAGGTATAGTTAAATAATAAACAAACACTGTGTCTCTGACCCAATTTTCTTTTTCCTTAATAACTTTAATTACCATTTCTTTGGCTTTTTCTTTCACTTGTTGCTGTACTATTTCTTAATAAGTTAACTTATGATTTTCGTGTTCCACTTTCCACTAATTTCAAATTTCTTGGAGATCAGTCTCCTTAATCGTTTCTCTGACTTTCTGAGTCACTGCTTGTATCTGTTCTTTCATTTCTTTTTTCAAAGCCTCATTTTTCTTTTTATCTTCATTTTTTATTCTTTCGTTCTCACTTCTTACCATGTTTAATTTCTTCTTCAGATCATCAAGCTCCTTGTTTGTCTTGTCATTAGCTCTTTTAAGTTAAATTATTTCTCTGTACATTGCCCTGTATTCAATTCTCAGATCCATCAGTTCCTCTGTCAAATCAGCTGGATCCCAAGTTTTTAGGATATTTTTATACCTATGTTCTCTATCCAATTACAAACCTCACCTAATATTCCACCTTCTCTTGCAAAACCTGAAAATGCATAATTATCTAACCTTTGAGTAGCTTTCGGGGTTTTCATTCATGCAAGATCTTTTTGGTATTACCTCAAGTGGAGATTCCACTCTGCTCACGTCCAAACATCTCTTATCACCCTCCATTTTGTGTATTTAGCACTATTATTATAACAATTTTGTCATTTTGGTCACTCGGTATACACAACTCCCTTCCCGTTCATAAATACAACTAGTAGTTTCCAATAGCTTAGCAAAAAAGCACTGCACAGCAGAGCTCTTTTAAAGCCATCGATTGCGCCTGTGGCTCACCTATGTATGTGTATGTATTTACCTAGTTGTGCGCATACACACACAAACTGGTGGTATGAATATATGTAATACATAAATGTAAGTGTGATATCTGTGTATGACATTGAGTGAGCAGATAAATGTTCAAAAAGATGAACAAGTAATAAATTATCAAACCAACGGGTGAGTGGGTGGGTGATTGAGCAAAGGGGGTGGATGAATAAACAATTAGTATGTTTATGATTTGATAAAGTGAGAATGACTGTGGGCAATACATGTTTGTGTTCATGTGTGTGTGTGTGTGTGTGTGTGTGTGTGTGTGTGTGTGTGTGTGTGTGTGTGTGTGTGTGTGTGTGTGTGTGTGTGTGTGTGTGTGTGTGTGTGTGTGTGTAATGCATGTTCAGTTTCCCATGTATGGACTGAGGTGGAGACTGAACACATTGACTATGTCTTCTGAATGTCAAGTAGTTGTGTGCAAGTGTGGAGTGTCTGCAACTGTGTGTTGAACATGTGACAGTGGTGGTGGTGGATGTGGATTGGTTGGCTTCAATCTTCCTTCTAGTGGGTGAAGCTCCTCTAAACATTCAGAAAATCTGATGAAATAACATTTGAATATTGCAAAGTGTTTAAGCTAAACTGGGGCCAAAGTACAAAAACAGAGTGGTAAAATAAGTTTACCATTCTTCACAAAGGATGCATACAGAAAAAATCCACATCACAAGGATTTCAAGACAAAAATAAAATAAAAAATAATATAAGTAGAGAGTGAGAGAAAGAACAAAGAAATTTCATGCACCCTGGCCTTTTGACATGTGACTGCATATAAGCCAACCAAAGGCCTTAATGCTAATGTGCTGCCCATCTTGAAACAAGTTTTCACTTCTGGCCTATCATCAGCAAGTGTGGCAATTATAGGGAAAGGGTAGAATCTATCAAATAACCAAACAGCACACATTCCCAAGGGCTGGACAAGAAAAAAATGCCAAGAGCATACAATGTACAACCACTCCAAGTACTTGTGGGGTCCTTAATTTAGCAGTACTGTCTAAAGGATCTCCTATATTTACACCATTTTTTTCTTCCTTTACTACAAAAATATCTTGACATTATACCAGACCACATGCAAAGTGCGTGTTCATCCTGATTTGATGGTTTCTACTCCTGACTCCTGACAATGTTATTTCTGACTTCTGCAGACATGTTACTTTAAATTATTAAACAAGATTCTATAAAATGACATTTTTATAAAAGACAACAAGACCAGATTGGACAGAATAAATGTCCCATTATAAAGTGCAAGACTGATGAAAAGAGGGGGGGAGGGGAGATATGGGTACAATGGGGCTTCATGAACTTTTGAAAGACTCCACCACTGGTAAATCCCTTCCCTTTTACCAATGCTCCTTCCTACAAGGAACTTTAGGTCTGTGCGTATTTTCACATCTCCATTCTTAAGTCACCAAATGGATTTCATTTTTGTGAGATCATAAAGAAAAACATACACACAAAAAATATAATTTCTTGACTGACAGGTAAAAAGACAGCAAGGGTTCACAAAAGCCCCAAACCCTTCATAAGAACCTCTGGGCAGTGGCTAGGGCAATGCCTTGAAAGACAGGGCCACCCTTGATGCTAAAGTCTTCCTCTGTGACACACAAGGAAGGACACCCATCTTCCAAGTTGACAACTCACATAACCCATTGCCTAAAAAGAAGCATATTTACAAATCTACATGGTACTTTGTACATTGAATGTCAATGCTTCATGCCATCATCTATCCTTTTAATACTTATAGAAAGCTTTGTAATCACTGTCTTCAATATATCATTTTGTTGACTAGCAAATCATCTTCTGCATCACATTTGAGGAGTTTGTACAATAAAGGACCAATTTCCTTCCCCTACACTTCCATCCATGAGTATCTTCTAGAAGCTGTGTCAGAGCAAGGGCTGTCGTAAGCACATGACAAAATCAGCTGTCATTTACACACAGCACTGTCATGTGTAGATGACTCAAGTACCAAACCTGTCTGGAATGTAAGCAAGGATGTCAATGCTACGAGAGATGCAATAACAACAACAACAACAACAACAACTACTGAATGCTGTGAGAACACTTGGGCAGCTTCAGTCTCCATGGCAACACAGCCGAGATGTCCTGTGGCATCCAATTAGGTATGCTTTCCTCATCAGTGTGCAAAAATTGTGTGCCAAAGCTGGTATATCAGTAAACTACATCAACCAACAAAACCAGGTACTGTTCATTCAGGTCTTCTTCATTGAGTGCCATCTTGATAGTATGTACCTATACTTCACTTCCTAAAGTGTGTCATCAATTTCACTATCAAAATATGATCATCACAAGAGTTAGTACTACCTATGTGTGCCAAGAAGCTTCCAGCACCACTATGAGTAGCAAAATTTCCTCTGCTAATTAATATCCTCAGCACAACCTTGTGAAGTCAACATACCAACACCATCAACATCTAAACAATGCCTGAATGCTATCCACTGAGGGCATATCAACACCACCTTTGACAAAAGGATGCTGTTATAAAATGAGGCTGCCCAGCACAGCCAACCAGCATATGGTCCATTGGTGGAGAAACACACAATATAAAAGATTGAAGGTTAACAAAGAGATCCTTTTCCAACTGTTGAGCTGAAGTGTTAGTTGTTGCTTCAGGGGGTCCCAGCAGTGACAGGCAGACGGCAACACACAACTGAGCCCTTCTTGCTGCCAACCAAGAGCTGAAAGTAAAGACAAGGTACGTGAAATAAGTGTCATGAATATCACAACAAAAGAATATGTGTAACCCAGTGGTATCCAAACCTACTATTGTACTATAAGTCATTACCCTTCCCACTTGTTTTAGTAAGACAGGCTAAATAGTATTTTGTACTAAACAACTATCAATCAATCCACTCCAGGGCAACCACAGTTGACAGATACAACTATAAATGAACAAATGTAAAACATAATTACTTTACAAACACACACAATGTCAACATAGTCCTTGCTGGAGATTTTAATTGCAATTATGTCAATTAGGAGTGGAAAGCAAGTGGTAAAATAAATTCCTGGGGTATTACCCAATTAAATATACATCTATCTATATACCAATGGCTTTTCCCCCCTTATACAGGATAGCCAAATCAGAAGTCATGCATTCTCCCCCATCCATTTCATTCCCATTCACCACCCTTGTTTCCCTCTCATCTTAGCTTCACATGGGTGTGAGGCCATCCCTGTCTCTTGCTTAATTCCCTGGGTCTGAAGCAATAGAGCAAGACAGTACATCCACAGCAATGCTGCTTCACTTAACTGGTAAACCCCCTTTGAGATGAGGGGGAGAAATATCTTCAGGCTGTATCAAAATATCATCCACATATAACCTTTCCCTACTCTCCCCATCCCCCATCCCCTCTCTTCCTTCATCCCCCACCTCCCTCTTCCTTGATTCAAAGTACCGTATTTTTCGGACTATAGCCTGCACCGTTGTATGACCGGCACCCCCTTACACCTTGCACGCCATATGACCCCGTGCATGCCATATGACCCGCAGTCATATGGCGTGCACGGCAGTGTAGATCCGAAGATGTATACTACCCATGCATGGGTGGCCACAGGCACAGCTCACGGCGGTTGTTGTTACGGCTGGCCGTTGACGTGGTGATCAAAGTAATTTCAAAGTTGAGGCTTTTTCTAAATTTTCTGTTTCATCAATGCTTATGTGATTTATATATGTTTTCCGATATTGGCAGGTTTCTTGGTGATATCTTACTTTTCAGGATTCATCACACGTCAAAAGCCAACACGTACGTACACAACCTCGCAATTTATTTTCTGAAGCTGCCACTAGATGTAGTGGTAGCTTCGATGAAAGAGGGATGATCTCGAAAGTGTGCAACTGATCTTACGATGTCTTTGGGATGGGTTGAAGACGCGGCATTGCAATTCATGATCATGATACCAGCATTCCTCCAGTCCTATTTATTTCTGATTGTGATGAAGATGAAGAATAACCAACAAATTACATTTCATTATATTTTATTGCACTTATACATATATTACAAAGAACCTTAATCAATTTGTGTAAATAATGCCATAAAACCCTGTTTGGTTGTTTACCGGTAATTAATCAATCAATTGGTTTATGTTATACAAAGACTGGTAATTAATCATTAAACCAAACAATTTCCAATGGTTAGTTTTCAATAGAATAGAACAATAATAGAGCACATTACTGAACGGTTATGAACAGAGTCAATGGAGCACATCATTATTAGAAAAAAAGCAGTCAGTGATCACAGATGACAGAGTCAATAATGTTTATGAAGGCGTATCATCGCTCACGAAGCCATCGAATTTCTCATCCTCTGTATCATCATGGAAGAGGTTGTGGTATAAATCGGCCAATTCTGATGCAATGACCTCATCCATTTCCATTTCCATTTCAGATTCGTCCGATTCCTTTTCCGAGTTGTAGCATGCCACGAACATTGCAGGATGGCACATTTCTGATTTACGGAAACCGTTCTGAATAGTCGATTCTTTAATTTTCTTCCATGCTTGAACGACCCATTCTGCCACTTGAGCGTAAGTAGCTCTGCGTTGTCTACTAGTTTTAGTGAAGGAATGTTCGCCCTCCACCATCCACTTCTCCCAGGCAGCACGCAGTCTGTCCTTGAATGGCTTGTTGACCGAAATGTCAAGTGGCTGGAGAAGTTTCATAAGACCGCCAGGGATTATCGCGACCTTTGAGTTGACTTTCTTGAGGTGTTGTTTAACGGATTCGGTTTTATGGACGGTCATAGAGTCCAAAACGAGTAGCGAGGTCTTTGTGTGGAAGAATCCACTTGGGCGCTTGACATACACTGAGTCAATCCAGTCGTTCATGACTCCTTCATCCATCCACCCCTTTGGATTAGCACGAACCACGACGCCAGATGGAAACTTCTTCTTCGGGATAGTTTTTTGTTTGAAGATCATCATTGGTGGGAGTTTCTTCCCCGATGCGGTACATGAAAGCACGACAGTGAAACTCGATTTCTCATGGCCTGTTGTCTTGATGGGTACTGTTTTCTCGCCAACATGCTCAACAGTTCTCGTCATCGGGATGTCGAACGTTAGAGGAACTTCGTCCATATTGATCAGGTGATCGAGACTGATTTTATGCTGCCTTATCTTGTCCCTTGTGTAACCCCTAGAAATGTCGAGCTTTTCTTGCCAATCTTTGAGAAGTTTCTGTGCCATTGTAGTGCGGGTGTGGATCGCCAATTCTTTCCTGCGCATGAACCTAAAACACCAAGATGGTCCACCCTGAAATTCTTCAATGCCGAGATCTTTAGAGATGGTTTTTGCTTTTAATCGGATGCTTATTGTAGACACCCCCCCATCCTGCCGCCCTCTGTTCATTCACCCATGATTCAACTTTATCTTCAAGGTTGGGCCATCTTGCTTGGTGCCCCCGAAATGCTTTTTTTGTCTTTTCCGCCTGTTTTAGTTTGTCCTCCTGATTTTTCCATGCCTGCACCAATGATTCATCGATTCCGTACTCTCGGCCGGCGGCACGATTGCCATGCTCCTTCGCAAACTGGACTGCCTTTAACTTGAAATCGGCATCGTAACTTTTTAGCCTATTCTTCACTGGTGGCATCTTGATGTTGTTTTCTTCTGTGTCGTCATTTTAACCTTGTTGTGAAATGATGATTAATCGCTTAAAACTACGGTATTTATACCCTCTTAATTGGATCATGATGTCGATTTTTGTGGTGACAAAAATTTGTCCATCTTTAGTTAAACCCAGGACTGAAATGATTAATGAAATAAAAATGCATTCTCCCAATATAGATTGAATTAAGAAAATACTTTTATTTTTTTTATGTCAGCAGAAGAAAACATTATTAGGAGAATAGCAAAGTTCTGTAGTGATTTTTTGCCAAAGAATAAAATTTAGAGATAAAAGTATTTAGATAGAGGCCTTGGAGGAATATTCCTCCAAGGTTAGACCTAAATGTATCACCCCTTGTACATCTCATCACCTTACTTTTACCCATATTTATCTTCAGCTTTCTTCTTTCACACACTCTCCCAAACTCTGTCACCAACTTCCTCAATCCCTCCTCCGATCCTGCCACAAGCGCAGTGTTGTCCGCAAATAACAGCTTGCTCACCTCCCACTTTTCTCCATTTTCTTTAACCATCTCCAATCCCTGACCCACCACCCTCGCATTTACCTCTTGCACCACCCCATCCATGTACAAGTTGAACAGCCAGGGCAACATAACGCATCCTTGACGAAGTCCCACCTTTACCTCAAACCACTCACTCTCTCCATTTCTTATCCTGACACATGCTCTACTACTCTTGTAAAAACTCTTGACAGCTCCTAGAAGCTTTCTTCCTATCCCGTATATCCGCAAAACCTCCCACAGTGCCTTCCTCTCTACCCTGTCGTAAGCCTTTTCCAGATCCATAAAAGCCCCCCAAAAAATCCTTCCCCTTTCCTATAGCTTTCTCACATATCTGTCTTACCACAAAAATATGATCTACACAACCTCTACCTGTCCTAAATCCACACTGTTCCTCACCAATTCCCTCTGCTCCTCTCCTAATCCTCTCAATCAAGATCTTCCCATAAGCCTTCCCAACTACACTTAACAAGCTACTCCCTCTGAAACTACTACATTCACACTTATCCCCTTTTCCCTTGTAAAGTAGAACTATACAGGCACTCCTCCAGTCCTCCAGCACTCTACCCTCTCTCCACCAAAAATTAAATAACCTCACCAACCAGTCCACCATCACTGTACCTCCTTCTTTTAGACATTCTGCATGGCATCCATTCAGACCAGGTGCCTTATCTGCTTTCATCATCTTAACAACTGCCTTCACTTCATCCTTCCTTATTTCTCCTCCATTTTCCTCACTCATCATGGTCATTTTCTTGGCATTTCCCACTGCAACTATCTTTCCCTCCCTATCCTCCTTCACATTTAGCAACTCCCTAAAATATTCTGCCCATCTTCCCCTTATTGCCTTCCCTTCCATTATCATCTCTCCATCTGCACCTTTTACATTTTCTTCTCTACTTGATTTGCCTCCTCTTCCTCTCTTAATTTCTTTCCAAAACATCTTTTTATTACTTTCAAAATTTTGTCATACTCTTACCCCATTTCACATCTGCTCTCCTCTTTGCCTTTTTTACCTTGTGCTTTACTTCTTTTTTCTTTTCTTTGTACCTATTGTCTTTTCCTACGGAAAATGCATCTATAAATAGTTTTTTAATTTTTTGGCAAATATTTATCACTGTTGTGGTAAATTGGTTTTTTTTTTTTTTTTTTTTTTTTTTTTTTTTTTTCCCATAGAAGATAGGTGATTGTGCTGCTTCTTATTGTTTTGGTAAATGTTTTAGTAAGCATCCATCACACCATTATTGCCTGGCCACATTTTGTATGCATTTATCATGAAAATTGGTAGTGCAAAATTGCCTATTCTATACATCTGAATACATAAATAGCA
This sequence comes from Oratosquilla oratoria, assembly GCF_046742065.1. NCBI lineage: Eukaryota > Metazoa > Arthropoda > Malacostraca > Stomatopoda > Squillidae > Oratosquilla > Oratosquilla oratoria. The sequence continues at coordinate 6,711,471 of NC_134816.1, forward strand.
CCTGCAAACTGTTAAAGTACAACTGCACTTCCTTGTACTTCATTTCATACACCAGTCACCTAATATACGTCCTAAAGGCCAATTTTATACCCCATGTTACCCCCCCCCCCGAAAAATTGCTCCCAGGGTTGGCAGTTTTGTCAATAAATAAAAAAAAATTGGGTGTCTTTTATAGCCAATGGGTAGATATACTTGGTCATTACCATAGATTTGACCCCCGACATAATGCCTATTTTTGGCGAATCTTTTAAATTTGCAGCATACAATGTATGCTGCTGATGCTGTAGGGGTTATCACAATCAAGTAAAAAGCAAGAACCTTATTGGCAACTGGTGAACAAATGTTTCACAGATTCACAACACTTCATATACCAAAAATGACTGCTACAATAAACTGCATATCCAGCTATACACTGATAAGGTCAAAACTAGAATATGCAGCACTGATATGGTCACCCAGTACAAAAAAAATATAAGAAAATTAGAAAGAATACAAAGAGCAATGACAAAGATGGCCCAACACTTTCAAACTTGACATATGAACAAAGATTGGCCAAACTGGAATTGCCAACCCTGTAACAAAGAAGAGAACTTTGGGAATCTACTAACCATCTACAGAATTATGAAAGGAAAAGAACGCCTTGATAGAGAGGACTTATTAAAGTGGGACAGAGGAAAAACAAGAGGACATGCAATGAAACTCAAAAAGGATAACTACAGAAGACTTGAAAAAGAACAGCTTCCCACACAGAGTGATAGATATATGGAACAAATTGAATGAAAAAATAGTGTGTGCAAACATAATACAAGAATTTAAGAACAAACTAGGTGGTAAATACAACAAAATGGTATAAGGGAAAAAAACAAATACTTACATTATCCTTGTATAAGACTGAGCAGATAAACAAATTTTTGTCAGTACCAATTGGAAGGCGATGTAAGAGCTGTCCTGTCTGTAAGAATGTGATATGGATGTATACATCATAAACAAAATTCTATACTTTAATAAACCATTGTGTAAACACCTATTGTCTCCTTTCTATCACCCTCAGATAATTCTACTGACAAGAATGGCATTCAGCAATGATATAAACTACATATTGTCTCAAATGATGCTAATTGTTATATAATTAATGTTGGAAAATAGGTATATGTTCACCATAATGTATGATATAGCATTATGACTATGGTGATCATGTGTAGTTGTGCTATATATCAGTATTGGGGATGATGGTGTCAATAACAATGTGTTACAAGTTATGAAATATTACACTGGCCTGCATTTAATTTTTTTTTTTACAAAGGTCAAGGGTTTTTCAACTGATTTAGGACCCTTTTCGCATGCCGAATTAAAAAATACAGTTCATTTTCCTGGGTCAAGTCTGGTTTTTAAGATATAGTATATTTCTATTCCAGCATATTTTTCCAAATTATCGCAATTATCCAAGTGTTTATGGGCTTTGTTTTTGCAAAACCGGGTCATGCATAACCTTTAATAATTATTTTTCTCTTTTCAGGTTTAGATATGTATACAAATGGATCAGAAGTGTAAAAACCATCCTAATAGGTTCTGTTACATCTACGGACATTGGTTCTTCCAGACCATCAAGCAAAAATCACGGATTTTGTGAAGAAAGCATATAAAGCTTACTTTGGAGTCAAACTAGAGAACCAAAATAAGCCATTTGCTCCCCATATCTGCTGCAAAATATGTGTGGAGAATTTACGGGATTGGAGGGACAAGAAAAAGAAGAGTATGCCATTTGGTGTCCCAATGGTTTGGAGGGAAGGGAAAGATCACATTACCAACTGCTACTTTTGTATGACAAATTTAAAAGGCATCAATTGCAAGAACAAGCACTATGTTCAATACCCTGATGTTCCTTCTGCCATACAGCCAGTCCCCCATGGACCCTATCTTTCTGTTCCTGAGCCAAATGACCACAGAATCTAGTTCCGATTCCAAATCTGGTGACATGACTAATACAGCCAAGTGTGGTGCATACAGGCCAGAAGAGGACAACAATGACCTGACATGAGCCCTGAACCTTTCCAAGGAGTCTGCCCAGCTACTGGATTCTTGTTTTCAAGAGAAATGTCTACTGGCACCACGAACAACATTCTATTGGTATCGGGACTGTGAGAGAAAATTTAGAAAATTCTTCATGTTTGATGAAGCATCTTCACTAGTATACTGTCACAATATTGCTGACCTGATTGAATTACTTGGTCCAAAGTACAATGCTATGGAATGGAGACATTTCACTTCAAGTCTCAAGGCAGTCCTTCTGAATAACAGAAACAAGTTTTCGTTGATCCCTGATGGCCACTCAGTTGAAATGAAAGAATCCAACAAAAAGCATGGATCGTCTGTTGTCTGCTTTGAACTACCAGGAATATAAATGGTTGATCTGTAGGCACACCGCACGTCTGGTAGCATTAGCTGCCCAACGTGCGATATTGCGTCATAATAATCTCATTATAAAAAATAAACTCAGTGCTCAATCGTTCGTTCTCTTTCACCCGTGTATTTTGATAACCATAGAAAATTGATGAAGCCAGTTTAGAGAGAATGGAAATTACGTAGGTACGACTACAATAAATATAATCAAGATGCCGACATCGGCATCATCGAGTACCCACTTGCTCCTTATGCCGACTATGTAGGCGTCACCATATAGAAGTGGTTAAAGCTGTTAGACTCATCCTAGGACTTCAAGGTGGTTACACAAAGTATCCATGCTTTCTGTGCTTATGGGATAGCTGTGCTGATGACCAGCATTATGTCAGACAAGAGTGGCCATCAAGACAAGGATTGTAACCTGGGTCATCACATGATGTTCTGTCTCACCCTCTGGTTGAACTGAGCAAGATATTGCTTCCACCCCTCCATATCAAACTCAGTCTCATGAAGAACTTTGTAAAGGGACACGAAAGGTAGAGGATTTGCTTTCCTCCATCAGAAGTTTCAACGAAAAAGCATGGAGGAACTTAGGGCAGGTATATTTGATGGTCCTCAAATATGGAAACTCATCAAGGACAGTTTTGATGATGCACTGAATCCTGCTGAACCCTCTGCCTGGTTGTCCCTTAACCCATTGACGACGGGTATCATGTATACATGTCATAGCAGAATTGCCACAGACGACGGGAGCATGTATAGGTGACATGACACTTGCCGACGGGGAAGTCATCCATAGCTGCACGAGTTGTTTTGGTACTAACGCCGGGCAACATGTATTGATGATTTCTCTACCGAAACGACGGGATATCATACATGCATGCCATATTTTTTATTTATTTATTTATTTATTTTTTATCTATTTATTTATTTTATTTATTTATTATTTATTTTTTATTCGTTCTACTTATTGTTCCCCCCATCCCTCTCCTCCTCCACCTCCCACACGCGAACCTGAAACAGTGGGGAGGGGGGGGATGGAGGGTATGCTCCCCCCCTATCCCATGGGAGGGGGGTTTCCCTCCTTTACCCCCGGTTCTCCCCTCCTCCACCCCCCAAACCCCCCCGGGTGCCAATGGGGAGGGGGGGGGAGGGGGGTATGATTCCTAACCCATTTCCCCCCCTCCCCCCCCCCCCATCCCACTTTCCTTACACCAATTAGTGAAGGGGATATCATGGGAGGGGGGTATGCTTCCTAACTCCATTTCCCCTCCTACCCCCCCTACCCCCCAACCGAGGTTACAACAGGAGATCCTAGGCCTCTCTCGCCACTCGCTAGCCTGACATCATGCCACGCAAGCAACTCTCAACCGCTGCCTCAACCCCTGCCTGTTCTGGTGCTGACCCTGGTTCAGCTCAGCCTTCCACTTCTGGTCTTAGAGCCAAGAAGAGGACCCAGCGTCTTTCAACCCCTAGGCCTGACTCTTATGTTGACGACCCGGCAATTGCTACTCGACCTCCTCCTGCCTCAACCTCAACCCCTGCCCGTTCTGGGGCTGACCCTGGCTCAGGTCAGCCTTCCACTTCTGGAGTTAGAGCCAAGAAGAGGACCCGACGACCTTCAACCCCTAGACCTGACTCTGACTCGGAGGTAGACGACCCGGCACCTGTTACTCGTCCTCCTGCTACATCTCAACAACCTGCCACAAATGTAAGTGTGAAAATTTATGTTTGAAATGTAATTATTTTGATTGTAATATAAAATGTGTGACAGTTTTCACATACACGTGCGAGATGCATATTTTATGTGATCTATTTTGTATATTTCAGGTCCCCAGACTCTGACTTGGAGCTGGATACAGGGGGTGTGACGATGTCTTTGCAGCTTCGGTCGGACAACTCTTCGTCAGAATAAGAGGAGTGGGTCTGACTTGGATTATGTGGACGTCACCCCATCAGACAACGACCCTAACACCTCGCAGGATTCAATCCCAACTGACGTCCCTCTTGCCAATATTCGTCAGGAAAGGTTCAAGAGGAATGCTCCCGGGACCCCATCCTTCGTGTGGTAAAAGGCACAAAATATCCCACGGGTGAATGGTTTTTTCAGCCTATCCAGGTGTGTAACACCATCCCTGGATGAGGAATCATCTGCCTGGGATATTTTTAGGACCCTCTTCCCAGACCATCTGTTGGACATCATGGCTGATGAAACCAACAGATATGCTCAGCAGCACCCACCCACCAGTTCCAGCCACATGAAGGATTGGGAGACCCATAACACCAAGGGACATAAGGACGTTTATGGGATTGAAAGATGTTGATGGGCATCCACAGGCTCCCAGACCAGCGGGACTACTGGTCGAAAGACGAGTACTTGGGAGTCAACATTTTTAGAAAAAGTATGCCTCGTGATACTTTTAGTAAGATTGCCACCCACCTGCACTTCACCAACAACGAGGAACAACCCGATAATGACAAGCTCTGGAAGCTCCGCCCCGTCATTGATACCTTCACCGAGACGTTCCGTTCAGCCTACGTGCCCAGCAGAGAAATCACAGTTGATGAGTCCATCCTGCGGTACCGAGGGCGTCACCACGCAATTCAGTACAACCCCACCAAGAGGGGCCGCTTTGGGCTTCAAAGCCTATAAGCTCTGCGTGAGTGACGGTCCAGCAGCTGGCTACACATGCTCCTTCAAAATATATATGGGGCAGGAGGACAGGGGAGATGTGCCAACCTCCCAGAAAGTTGTCGTCCAACTGATGGAGTGTGCCAGACTGTTGGATAAGGGGTATAATTTGTAACTTGGACAACTGGTACAGTTCCCCTTCCCTCTACCACTACCTGCAGTCCAGGAGGACAAACGTGGGTGGGCACTGTACGGCTGAACCGTAAATACATGCCACGTGATCTGGAGGCCAATAGGCGGGGTGATATTGACTTCCGATCCAGTAAAACCGGGATGTTGGCACTCCAGTGGAAGGACAAGAGAGTTGTCACCATGCTCTCCACTGTTCACACCAGTGAGACTACAGAAGCCGGCCAGGACAGGAGAGGGAACGTGAAAGTAAAACCGAAGGCATTGGTGGACTACTGCAACGGTATGAAGGGGGTCGACCTCTCCGACCAGCTGGCAAAGTATTATGCTATCCCCAGGAAGGTAAACAAGTGGTATATCAAGCTTTTCTACCATTTGCTTGATTGCCTCGTAGTGAATACGTACTGTCTGTACAAGCAGCTGGGTGGAACAACATCCCAGAAAAATATGAGGCTTGGCCTGGTGGATAGACTACTGAACTTTGACCGTCGGAGAGGTCGCTCCAGAACCCCCTCGGTCCCTCCATCTGCCAACGGAATGGACACACGCGGGTCCATATCCTGGTGGACACACCTGGCCGGAAGTTCCGACGCTGCCATGGCTGCTGGGAGCAGTCAAAGAAGAGGAAGATGGTGAGGTATATGTGCAGGGAGTGTAACCTCAGCTTCTGCCCTGCCTTCTGCTTCAACCACCACCACGGCCTCCAGTAGCACAGGTTGACGTGCAGGTGGGAGGCAGCTAATAGAATAGGATAGATTTTTTTTTTTATAGGTTTAGTGGATAGGGACCTCTCAGATGGAATGAACCTTGACGTGGTTGAGAGGCTGAGTAACCAATATGGTAAAACATATTGGTGAAACCAATACATTCCAAATAGTATATAAAAACAATCCATGTATTCAACTAAATAAAGATTTTCTGTTCTCGAGAGAGTGTCGCTATTGAAGAGGATGAGCTAAAGAATAGAAGATGGATTGACAGTTCAGAGGTCTTTGGCGGAGAAGAAGAAGAAGAAGAAGAAGAAAATGATGAGAACCAAAAGCCGAACAGAAAACGGGTGGAAAAATTTGAACGTAAACCACTGTCCCAAACGACGGGATGACATCTATAAATGCATAAACAATAAATCAATTTGCTGTAATGTTTACAGGCTTCAGTAAAAGACAAAATAGTATTAGACAATTTCATATTGTAATATATCTAGTACTTGATAATAAATTATATAATATATTATATAATGTATCATTATCATGGCCGATTCTCAAGTAATATGCCTCATAAACTCAACCTTATCAACCTCGAAAGTATTTTATATACAAAGCTGTATCGCCAAAGAAGGCAAACAGACACGAAAGGAAATTATTGTGTGAGGACTATACAATGTCGTCCGCCACTGTTAGAGCGCCGGCATTGAGCGTTACCGCTCGTTTTCTGTTGCCCGGAATACGGTGCTGCCAAGCCTACACCCGCCCCGTCGTCAATGGGTTAAGGGGGTACGCGACACCTGGAGGTCATTTTCTAAAATATTTAGAGTAAAGAGCTGAAACTTCTCAGGTAAATAGGTATCCATATTGCCTACATTTTAGGAGAAGCAGAATGATGTATGTACACATGTACACATGTACGTATACCAGTAGCGACATTTAAAAGTGCATAGCACCATAATACGTGGACCAATTTGTTTTATATTTTGGCTATGATTAGTCAGTAGGCACACCTAGGGCCGGTCATTGAGTAATTGAACAATTTCCTTTATACTTTTGCATACAGGCATTTCAATTTTAATGTCTGGCAAAAATCGTGAAAAATACAATTTTTTTGCTCGTTTCCATTATTACTCCGAACTCTTTCATCCTATTCAAAATATTCGAACGATCGGCCCTAGCAGTTACTAAAAGTAATATTCCCTGTAAGTTTCATCTAAATCTGATGTATATTAGATTTTTTATGATTAAAAAAAAGTAGAAAAATATCGAACGGAGATATGGCAACTTGAAATATGAATATATCTGTAACTTGCTTATAGTTTCACCAATTTGACTGAATTTTTCATGGCTTAATTCTTATTATATAATAAGTAAGTACAGTAAAAATTATCAACATATTTTAATTATAAGTACTTTAAATACTGAAAAACTAAAGTATAAGTATGTCACAGTAGTGACGACGCACAGACGACATCATATAATTTGCTTTTTTGCACCTTTGGCGGTTTCTTCATATGAAACCTCTCTGCTGGGGGTCTTCAGGGTATCTAAATCATTGGAAAGAGGTTTATTTTCCAGTAGTGGGCACCTTCTCTTTCCTCATCAGATTCCCCTCGCCAATCTATGTTGGTAGGGCACCCCCTCCAGCATCATATGATGTCCCTTCTTCTTTCTTCTTCCTGTATAGCCTTGATCTTTTTCCTCTTGCTTTCTTCTTTGGATTTAATCTTCCTCTTTGAATTGTTTAGTCTAATGTTGTCCTTTACCTCTGTCACCGTCACAGAGGTGCAGGTGAGGGCGGTGGTGGAGTGAGAGGTGGTGAGATCTTGAGTCGTCTTTGACTGCTTGCCATCTTTAACTGCTGTTTTTTGTCATTGTGATGTTCTTTTGTTCTTTTTGCTACCCATGATGACTGTACTAAAGAGTAATATGTACTAGCTAAAGTAATAGATTGCAATGAGAGCTCATGAGACATGTGTACTTCCCTTTTCAGAGCTAGCCGGGAACTAACGCTTAGTTTCGCACAAAGTTGGCGAAATATTCTCCCTCCACCTTCCTCCCTTCCCCTCCACAATCGTATTGGCCGTTGATACACTGGGCGAGTGTAAATTCAATCAAATTTCAACGTTATTCGCTGTGCCTGAAGGTCCTAAGTGGCACGCCTCCCTCTAGTGTGGGTTGCGCCTTTAAATCTGTCCCTTTAAACCTCACCCAGGACCTTTAAATTGCGCGCGGCTGGAAAATTATTTGTCGGGATTTATTTCTAAGTGGTATACGAACATTTTGAACACAGTTTTGAAAAATGCCATATCTTGACCAAATTCACCCCCCCAGGTGTCGCGTACCCCCTTAAATCAGTCATTGCAAACTTCCTTGGCAACCACAGAAGTTCCCAGTATCAGACGGTGGTTGATGAGTTAATGGAGAATTTCTACCAACTTCATGCGCACATGTCAGTGAAAATGGACTTCCTCCAGTCTCATCTGGACCATTTTCCAGAGAACTGTGGAGACTTCAGTGAAGAACAGGGTGAGTGCTTTCACAAAGATATTAATGCTATGGAGGAATGCTATCAAGGCCGATGAGATGTCAGCTTTCTGGCCATCTACTGCTGGTGCTTGAAGAGGAATGTGGAGTCTGCTCGGCACAAAAAGAAGTCCCTGAAGAGACCATTCATCCATGGGTAGCTTTCTTAGTTCATTATACACCTTCTTGCTATCTATTCAAAATATTTTGAAAGCCTTCTGTGAATAAATCAACCTAATATTTTCAATATTGTGTTTCATTCATCCACAAATAGACCAGAATTTAGGATATTTTTAGCATGTAAATATTTCATTAACTTGACCTGATTGAATAAAATTAGCATGATTTTTGGATTCAGTGCAAAAAACTGGCCTCACATCAGGTATTATATGTTAGACCTTGAAAACACTGCAGGCCAGTGATAGCAATGTCAGTGTGGTATGGGTGGCTACAGTTCTCAAATGTGTTGTTATGGTGGGGTATTATTACATTGGAATGGTCATTTGGCTGGTTTTAAATGACAGTGCTAGATTTTGCACTACCTTAATGCTGAATATCCGGATGAGTCCATCATAGCATGTGGCCACTAAGAGGCCACTGGAGACATTGATGCTTGACACATCAGCCTCTGTACTCATTTGTCCTTTGCTGCTACCAGTCTGCTCAGAAAAATTAATATAGCATTCAGGTTGTGAACAAAGATTTCATACATGCCTTTTTAAAAGTTATATATTTCATCCAAGTATAATGTTTTCCATGGATATAAAAAATCTACACAAACCATTTACTATGATGGCATATTTTGGTCTAGTTACCAATAAAATTCAGTTAGGGAGCAAACTCTGGTAATGTGACTCCAAATAATTATATTTAGAGAAAACATCAACCAGCGTACAAGTTTATACACATGTAAAAGGATAACATAAACTTAAACATGACTTACTGTGAAATCATGGACCATGATGGTTTTACTTGAGCCACCCGTATACAGGATGCCTGAGTCAAACAGTGCTGTATACACTGTGAGCTGTGTGTGCTCAAACATACGAAGCAAAAGACCTGACAAAGGCAAAAGACATTCTGTCAATTAAAGAAAATAATAATAATAAATGAATAAAAAAATAAATAAAATAAAACAAATAATAACAATGATAATAATAATGATTTATCAATATACCATGTGAGGTAGCCAAATCAAAAGGCACACATCAACTCCCATTCCACTCCCATCCACCATCCTTGCCTCCCTCTTATCTTAGCTCCCCATGGATGAAGGGTCATACCAGTTTCCTGCCCACTGCACTGGGTCAGAACCAATGCAGCAAGACACAGTACATCCACAGTAAGGCTGTTTCACTTAATTGGCAACTCACCTCTGTTCCCTTATGTGAAAAGTAGAGATGGGATCTCTTTGGGCTGCAACAAAATCATTCACACATAACTACCGTCTATTTCCCCCAACCCCTCCCTTCCTGGCATCACAGTGTCATCTATATATATTCTCTACTTACCCCTATCACCTGCCTTATCTTTTCTTTGCTCAACAGACATTCCCCTCTTGTTCAAAGGAAACCTTGTGGGACTCCACTTAGCATTTCTTCCTTGGTCGAGTTTTTATCTCAAAGCATCACTCTAATTTTTCTTCCATGCAAGAAATCTTCCATCCATTTCAATAATTGTCCTTGTAAACCTGTTATTTTGAGTTTTCTTAGTAGCCTTTTGTGTGGTACTTAATCAAATGCCTTATAATCCAAGAAACCACAATCTGCCCATCTGTCCCTTTCTTGCATTATATCTATTAACCTTGAATAACAACAAATCAAGTTTGTGGCACATGATCTTCCTTGTCTAAAACCAAATTGTTTTGGATTTTTTCTTCCAAATGTTTAGTCCATCTACTTTTGATATTTTTTTCATATATTTTAGCTAGTGTGCTTGTAAGGGAGATCAGTCTATAGTTCATTGGGTCTTCCTTATCTCACCCTTTATATATTGACACAATATTGACATTTTTCCAGTCTTATGGTACCTTTCCTTCTTTGAGTGAGCAATCTACTTATATATTTAGTAAGGTTAGTTCATCTATACATTCTTTTATTTACCTTGACTGTAGCAAAGCATTCGACAAGGTGCAACACCAGAGACTACTAAATAAAATCAAAGCCCATGGCATAGGAGGAAAAGTGTAGGAATGGATTAGAGCTTGGATTAGTAACAGAAAACAGCGGGTCACCATAAATGGAATAAAATCTAGGTGGGGCAATGTTACTAGCGGGGTCCCCCAGAGCTCGGTTTTGGGTCCCTTATTGTTCATTATGTACTTAAACAACTTAGACGATGGGATAAATAGTGATGTTAGTAAGTTTGCGGACGACACTAAAATAGGATGCCTAATTAGGTTAGGAGACGATGCCCAGATTCTGCAAGATGATCTTAACCACTTCACTCCGGGACTTAAATCTCGCGGGCAGCAGCCAATGCCAGCCGTACGACGTGTCGTAATAATACACGCATCATAAAATATAGTCACCGCTTATATCGATCGTTCTCTCTTTCACCCGTGAATTTTGAAAACCATAGAGAATGTGATTAACCACTTCAGTACGGGACTTAAATCTCGCGGGCAGCAGCCAATGCCAGCCGTATGACGTAACGTAATAATATTCGCATCATAAAATATAGTCACCGCTTATATCGATCGTTCTCTCTTTCACCCGCGAATTTTGAAAACCACAGAGAATGGGATTCAGGGCGCATTTGGGAGAATGTAAAAACACAGGGGTGACTACAATAAATATAATCAAGACGCCGATATGGCAGCGTCGCGAATCCACTTGCTCCTCATGACGCCTACGTGTGCGGCACCGTATGGAAGGGGTTAAGGGCAGATTAGGGAGAATGTCAAAACGCGGGGGCGACTACAATAAATATAATCAAGACGCCGATATGGCAGCGTCGCGAATCCACTTGCTCCTCATGACGCCTACGTGCGCGGCACCGTATGGTAGGGGTTAATAAATGGTTAACATGGTCGGTGAAATGGCAAATGAACTTCAATATCTCTAAGTGTAGCGTGTTATACATAGTGCTACACAACCCCGAAAATAGATACAACTTAGATAACACGTTTTTAGAAAAATCTGAGTGCGAGAGGGACTTGGGAGTTCTGGTGAGTCTGGACCTTAAAACCAGGAAGCAGTGCATTAGTGCCATAAATAAAGCTAACAGAGCATTAGGCTTCATTGCTAGGACGGTAATGAATAGAAGTGCAGAGGTAATTATTAAACTCTATCTAGCGATAGTTAGACCCATCCTTGACTATGCGGTACAGTTTTGGTCTCCGTCCTACAAAATGGACATAAATTCACTAGAATCAGTACAGAGAAGAATGACCAAAATGATACATGGACTCAGAAATTTGCCTTACAAAGAGAGGCTTAGGCACCTAAACTTACACTCTCTGGAAAGACGCAGAGTGTGGGTCTAATAGAAGTGTTCAAATGGATCAAAGGCTATAACAAAGGTGAAGCAAATAAGGTCATCATAATAAAACAACAGGGCAGGACTCGCAGTAATGGGTATAAACTGGACAAATTTAGATTTAAGAAGGAAATAGGCAAGATGGGGATGACAGATGGTGATAGATACGGAGCTGCCTAGTGTAGGCCTTATGGTCTCTTGCAGTCTCCTTTATTCTTATGTTCTTATGTATCCCATTTGCCATTCCATCCTGTCCATGTGATTTTCTGACATCAAAGTTCATTATTTGGTCTCTTATATCTGTCACAATCATAAGAAATAATTGTGACACAGAAAGATATGAGACATCAAATAATGAACATTGATGTCAGAAAATCACATGGACAGGATGAAATGGCAAATGGGATACTAAAAGAATGTATAGATGAACTAACGAACAAAACATAAAGTAGATTGCTCACATTGATGTCAGAAAATCACATGGACAGGACGGAATGGCAAATGGGATACTAAAAGAATGTATAGATGAACTAACGATCAAAATATATAAGTAGATTGCTCCTGGGGGGGGGGGGTCTTTTTCCCTTTTCTTCATCCCAATTGTATTTTCATTTGTGAATACAGATTTGAAATGTTCACATATTATAGCTATTGTGCTTGTAAGGGAGATCAGTCTATAGTTTGTTAGGTCTTCCTTATTTCACCCATTATATATTGGCACAATAGTGGCATTTTTCCAGTCTTGTGATACCTTTCCTTTTCTGAGTGAGCAATCTATTATCGTATATATTTTGTTAGTTTGTCTATACATTATTTTAGTATCCCGTTTGCCATTCCATCCTGTCCATGAGATTTTCTGACATCATGGTTCATTATTTGGTCTCTTATTTCTTTCTGTGTCACAATTATTTATTTTATTGGGGGGGGGGGGGATCTTTCTCCCTTTTCTTCATCCCAATTGTATTTTCATTTGGGAATACAGATTTAAAAAGTTTGTTCATAATTTTGGCCATTTCTATATCTTCTATATATTCCACATTCCCTTGACAGTTTCACTATTTATTTTTTAATTTACCATTTATATATCTGTAGAGTAATTTAGATTGATCCTTACATTTGTCTATTATGTCTTTTTCATAGTTTCTTTTTGCATCCCCTTCGTCAAGGATGCGTTATGTCACCCTGGCTGTTCAACTTATACATGGATGGGGTGGTGTGAGAGGTAAATGCAAGGGTAGTGGGCAAGGGATTGGAGATGGTTAAAGAAAATGGAGAAAAGTGGGAGGTGAGCCAGTTGTTGTTTGCGGACGACACTGCGCTTGTGGCAGGATCGGAGGAGGGATTGAGGAAGTTGGTGGCAGAGTTTGGGAGAGTATGTGATAGAAGAAAGCTAAAGATAAATGTGGGTAAAAGTAAGGTGATGAGATGTACAAGGGGTGAAAGTGACAGTAGACTGGAAGTGAGCATTAAGGGAGAGCGACTGGAGGAAGAGGATAGTTTTAGATACTTGGGTGCAAATGTGGCAGGGAAAGGTGGAGTGAAAGTGGAGGTAGAATGTAGATTGAGAGAAGCGAGTAAATACCTTGGTGGATTAAAGAGCGTAATGAGGAATAGACATTTGGGAATGGATGCTAAGAGGAGACTGTATGAAGGAGTGATTGTGCCAACAGCACTGTATGGGGCAGAAACATGGAATATAAGAGAAGAAGAGAGAAGGAGTTTGAATGTGTTAGAGATGAGGTGTCTGAGAAGTATGATGGGGGTTACTAGGCTAGATAGAGTGAGAAATGAGGAGGTGAGGAGGAGAACAGGGGTGGAAAGGGAGCTGGGAGATAGGGTTGATGAAAGAATATTAGGATGGTTTGGACACATGGAAAGAATGAGTGAAGAAGGACTAGTAAAAGAGGTGTGGAAGGCAGATGTGGAGGGAGTGAACATGAGGGGGCATCCTAGGATGAGGTGGATGGATGGGGTGAAGGGGGCTTTGGGGAAGAGGGGAATGTCTGTTGAGGAAGGACGGGAGAGGACAGAAGACAGGGGTGAATGGAGAGTTGTTGTATATGGATGATGTTGTGATAGCATGAGGTGGAATGGGCGGGTGGATGGGGGGTGAGGTAGTATGTGTGAGCAAAATTTGACGCAGCCCGAAGGGATTTCTCCCCGTCCTCTCATTTTATGCATGGGGGGACGGAGAGGGGGGTCGCCGATTTAATGAAGCGGCCTTGCTGTGGATGTGCTGTGTCTTGCAACACTGCTTCTGACTCAGGGCAGTGGACAAGGTGCAGGGATGACCCGTCATCCAGGAGGTGCTCAGATAAGAGGGAGGGTGGAGGGGTGTGGAGTGTATTCAGGGATGGAATGGGTGGGAATAATTTTATGCCTTTTTCTTTTTGGCTACCCCCCTTGTAAGGGGGAAAAAGCCTTGGTATATGTATGTATGTATGCATATTTTTACATATTCATTTCTTAGTTTGCTATATATATATACCACTTACCCTTTTTTTTTTTATCTTTTCCAAGCTTTGTCTCTTCTATCTTTTGCCTCACTACATTTTTTTTTTTTTTTTTGTCCTTTACCGGTACAGTAGTGAAACTAAATATAAACACAAATTTATCTCCATTAAGTTTGGTAAGATTTTCAGAGAATTGTGAAGAAGGGCCTTTTTCGGGATTTACTGGGTGTAAGATAGAAGACACTTGAGTAGAATTATAGACTTAGAGAGGGAGATGAAATTTATGAAGGAATTATGGAAGCAAGAGATTAATGATCTAAAGAAAGTGAATCTTGAAATAAGGAAGTGTGTGACTTATTGAAAGCAAATGTTGCAATAGATAAGGAGTTAAGTTCATCAAAAAGAGAACTGGCCAAAGTAAAATGTGAAAATGAGAATTTGAAAAATAATACCACTAATAGTGAAACAATTAAAAAAGAGGTAAATGAACAAATAAAGGCCATGACCAAGAAATCTGGAAAAAATATAGGAGGAAGATTTACATCTCAGGAAAGAATGGAAGATTAAGAAAATGATAAGATAATTTTGAAAGAAACTGTTCACCAACAAATGAAGGAAAATGCAAAAAATACAGTCATTCAGATAATTAAGAAAAACAAAAATTTGGTAAGAGATACAGTGGACAAAAATAAGTGCAGAGTAGTATATGGTCTAGAGGAAAAACATAATCTAATTAAGAAAAGAATTGGCAAGAAAAGTTCTAAAAGTAGCACAAGACGAAGAGCAAGAAATAAAAAAGGAAATGGAGGATGTGCAGAGAATAGGAAAATATGCAGAAGAAATCAACCCCTAAAGATCAAACTAATGTCACAAATGGCAGAAGAAATGCTCACAAAAACAGGAAAGCTAGACAAAAATAAACACTATAAAGGTACATACATACATACTGTACATATACCAAGGCTTCTTCCCCCTTACCAGGGAGGTAGCCAACAAGGACAAGGCATAAAATCATTCCCGCGCATTCCATCCACGAAAACACTCCACACCCCTCCACCCTCCCTCCCATATGGTATATGGATAAAAAGAAATATGAATGATGAGAAAAGAGAAAGAGATAAGACATTAAAAAGCAAAAGTAAAGAAAAAATGAGAAAAGAAGAGAGACCAAGGAAACGAAGTTCTATTGTTAGATATGAGACTAAGATGGTACATTCAAGAAAGAGAAACGAAAGGTTCAGAGAATGGGATGGAGAGAGTAGAAAATTAAAAATGGCTTACACTAATATAGATGGATTAATCTCAGGATTAAATGAACTAAACTATTGCCTGTCAGATGAAAAAAACAGACATAATGGGAATTGTGGAGACAAAATTAAGGGGTCCACTATTACCAGTGTTGGACATGGATTATATAATCACTGGCTTAGAAATAGAGAGGAGAAACAGGGAGGAGTCATGTTCTTGACTTAGAAATACTTAAGTGTGACTAAAGTTACAAATAAAGAGAACAGAGTCAAAATTATCACAATAAGAGTTGAAAATAGTGACATCAAAAGTAGAAATTTTGTGGTGATTTATGTGCCCCCAAAAAACGGGATCTTGGAGAGAGATTATTCTAAAATATTAGAAAATACAAGGCTTTCGTCAAATGAGACGCTGAAGGATGGAGGTAACTAGGTATTTACAGGAGATTTTAACTATAAGAAATTTGTTGGGATGAGATGATAATAAATGCTGGAGAGGATCTATGGGTAATGTATTACTTGACTTGACTAAAGAACATACAATGACACAATGTGTAAAAGAAAATACAAGATAATAATGATCTGTTGAGACTAGAAATAAAGGGAGAAATATATAGAGAAATGAGAAATACAGAAAAGGAACACTGATGTATAGTAAAACAGACTTTGAGAAACTTAGGGATTTTTTTTTTTTTTTTTTTTTTTGAGTTGGGGAAAACTCTACAATGACGAAACACAAGTGGAAGAAAAATGGCTGATTCTGATGGAAATCTATATTGAAGAAGTGGATACATATGTACCAAAACAAAAACAAGAGACAGTTTATTTTAAGTGCTGGTTCAATAGAAGGTGCAGCAAAGCAAAAAATAGATGAGATAAAGCTTGGAAAATATAGAAAATGACAAAGTTACAAATATGTAAAAATACACAGGAAGGAAAAAAAGAAAATATGAAAAAGACACAATAGAAAAATGTGTCAACCAAAACTATTCTAATATGTGAACAGTAATAGATATGTGAACGGTAAACTGAAAAACAAACAGGAAATAGTAAAACTACACCAAGTGAATATACATACATACATACATATACCAAGGCTCTTTTTCCCCTTACCAGGGGGGTAGCCAAAAAGGACAAGGCACAAAAACATTCCCACCCATTTCATCCCCGAAAACACTCCACACCCCTCCACCCTCCCTCCCATCTTAGCACCTCCTAGATGACGGGTCATCCCTGCACCCTGTCCACTGCCCTGGGTCACAAGCAGTGTCGCAGGACACAGCACATCCACAGCAAGGCCACTTCATTAAATCAGCGACCCCCCCCCTCTCCGTCCCCCCATATAAAGGAGAGGACGGGGAGAAATCCCTTCAGGCTGCGTCAAAAATTTTTGCTCACACATACTACCTCACCCCAAATTCCCCGTCCAATCCACCTCATGCATCACAACATTTTCCATATACAACCATTCTCCATTCACCCGTCTTCTGTCCTCTCCCGTCCTTCCTCAACCGACATTCCCCTCTTCCCCAAAGCCCCCATCACCCCATCCATCCATCTCATCCTAGGACGTCCCCTCATGTTCACTCCCTCCACATCTGCCTTCCATACCTCCTTTACTAGTCTTTCTTCACTCATTCTTTCCATGTGTCCAAACCATCCTAATACTAAGTGAATATAGAATACAAAAAAGATATAGAAACCATCCTAATATATAGAAACCATCCTAATAATAAGTGAATATAGAATACAAAAAAGATATAGAAATGGCTGAAGTCATGAGCAAACACTTCAAGTCAGTTTTAACTAGAGAAAATGTACATCAGGATAAAGGGCGAGAAGTGAGATTCCCCCCCCCCCAAGGGAAATAATAATATGAAAAGAAATGATGGACCAAATAACAAACCTTGATGTCAGGATGGAATCACAAAATGGATACTAAAAGAATGTAAAGAAGAACTATATAAAGGAGGGAACGAGGAGGACCAAATAAATTACAGACCGGTTTCCCTTACAAGCACAGTAGCCAAAATTTGTGAAAAAGTTATCAAAAATAGATAGATAAAACCTGAGACAATTTGGATTTAGACAAGGAAGATCATGTGCCACCATTTGATCTGTTTCTACTCAAGACTACTAGATATGTGAGAATAAACACCTTGTGAGATCGAAACCTTTATTGGTACTACGTTTCGCTTGTTACACTTGGTTTCGATCTCACAAGGTGTTTATTCTCACAGTCTTGTCGGCTTTTGCCATTGTGATTCACTACTAGATATAATACAAGAAAGGGACAGATGGGCTGATTGTGCTTTCCTAGGCCTAGAAAAAGCTTTTGACAAAGTACCATACAAAAAAAAAAAAAAAAAAAGGTTAAACTACTGAAATGGATGGTCTTCTTGCATGGAAGAAAAATGATAGTGCTGAGAGATTAGAGTACCATTTGGGAAGAGGTGATTAGTGGAGTTTCACAGGGATCTGTATAGGCTCCAATAATGTTTGCTATTTATGTGAATGATATGGATGATGTGGAAAGTTACATGAGCTTCTTTGCAGATGTAAAACTGTTGAAGTGAGTACCGAAACAGATTGTGACTCACTACAGAGAGATCTGAACAGGGTTTGGGAATGGAGTCAGAAGTGGGAAGTGAACTTCAACATTAAGAAATGTAGCATAATAGAATTTGGAAAAAATAAAAAAAGGATATCAAGACAATACAAAACTGGGGCAAAGGACATAAAGAAAGTGGAATCTGAAAAAGAACTAGTGGCCTTTATTTGGACAAAGAAATGGTAAAGAAAATACTAGTCACGCTGATAAGGTCTAAATTGGAGTACACAATGACACTATGGTCACCCAGTACTAAAAAGAATAGAAAGAAAATTGAGAGAATCCAGAGAGCAACTACAAAGATGGCCCCAACACTTTCAAAACTGTCATATGAAGAGAGATTGTCAAGACTAGAATTACTGACTCTGGAACAAAGAAGAGAAAGAGGTGACTTGTTCACTATCTACAGAATCATGAGAGGTATGAAAATCTTTGATAGAGAAGACTTATTAAATTGGGATAAGAGAAATACATGTGGACATGGAAGTTAAAAAAAGACAGTTACAGAAGAGACCTGAAAAAGAACAACTTTCCCCAGAGAATGGGATATATGGAACAAACTAGATGAAACAATTGTGTGTGCAAAAAACATACACAAATCTAAGAACAATTTAGACACTGCAAGATAAAAAGATGGGACACCATGAGTGTAGCTCCCCTTAACGGAAGATAAAACTAGGTAAATACACACATTTCTTAATGTTGAAATCCACTTCCCACTTCTGACTCCATTCCTAAACCCTGTTCAGATCTCTCTTCAGCAACTCACAATCTGTTTCAGTACTCACTTTCCTGAACAATTTTGCATCATCTGCAAAGAAGCTCATGTATTTCACACCCTCATCCATGTCATTCACATAAATAGCAAACATTATTGGAGCCAATACTGATCCCTGTGGAACTCTACCATTCACCCCTTCATAAGAGTTCTACTTGGGAAGAGGTGATTAGTGGAATTCCACAGGGATCAGTATTGGCTCCAATGTTTGCTATTTATGTGAATGACATGGACAAGGGTGTTGAATGTTACATGAGCTTCTTTGCAGATGACGCAAAATTGTTGAGGAAAGTGAGTGCTAAAACGGATTGTGAGTCACTGCAGAGAGATCTGAACAGGGTTTGGGAATGGAGTCAGAAGTGGGAAGTGGACTTCAGCATTAAGAAATGTAGCATAATGGAATTTGGAAAGGTAAAAAAAAGTGTGTAATAAGGAATAGACATTTGGGAATTTATACTAAGAGGAGACTGTATGAAGGAGTGATTGTGCCAACAGCACTGTATGGGGCAGAAACATGGAACATAAGAGAGGAAGAGAGGAGTTTGAATGTGTTTGAGATGAGGTGTCTGAGAAGTATGATGGGGGTTACTAGGCTAGATAGAGTGAGAAATGAGGAGGTGAGGAGAAGAACGAGGGTGGAAAGGGAGTTGGGAGATAGGGTTGATGAAAGAGTATTAGGATGGTTTGGACACATGGAAAGAATGAGTGAAGAAAGACTAGTAAAAGAGGTATGGAAAGCAGATGTGGAGGGAGTGAACATGAAGGGACGTCCTAGGATGAGGTGGATGGATGGGGTGAAGAGGGCTTTGGGGAAGAGGGGAATGTCTGTTGAGGAAGGACAGGAGAGGACAGAAGACAGGGGTAAATGGAGAATGGTTGTATATGGATGATGATGTGATGCATGAGATGGTAGTATGTGTGAGCAAAATTTGACGCAGCCCGAAGGGATTTCTCCCCGTCTTCTCCTTTTATGCAATGGGGGGACGGAGAGGGGGGGTCGCCGATTTAATGAAGCGGCCTTGCTGTGGATGTGCTGTGTCTTGCAACACTGCTTGTGACCCAGGGCAGTGGATAAGGTGCAGGGATGAGCCGTCATCCAGGAGGTGCTAAGATGAGAGGGAGGGTGGAGGGGTGTGGAGTGTATTCAGGGATGGAATGGGTGGGAATGATTTTATGCCTTTTCCTTTTTGGCTACCTCCCTTGTAAGGGGGAAAAAGCCTTGCTATATGTATGTATGTGTATGTAAAAAAAAAAGGAGTCAGAGGCAGTCAGTCAAAAAAAAAAAAAGGATATCAGGACAATATAAATTCAGTCTGGGATATTGGCTGCATGGTGTTATGGCAAAGTAGCATGCTGTTGATACTTTAGGGTCTATATGGGGCGCCCCTATGGACCAGAGCCACACATCATTTTGTTTGTGATAGAGGAAGACTCTGCTCACAGAGAAATTATGAAACTTTCATTACTGCTACTGTCCCTCCGTTATGCTGTCCCCCAACCCCTTATTGCTGTCCTGTACAATTTCTCTGAATTTCATTTCCTTGTTTTGCCTACCCTGTGTTGGGGGGAAAAGAATACTGCCACCAAGTATTTCCACTTGGATTGTAAGAGGTGAGAAAAACGGGACGGGGATTAGGACCAGGCATCCTTCTCCCTGTAGCCCCACAGGGGACATTCCTAAAAAAAGTAAAGGCATAAGAGGGTCTAGAAGTCTTCCAACCAGCACCCTAAGGTTTGGGTCTTTTAATGTGCGTGGATGTTGTACAGATGAGAGTGAAAGGGAAGAGATAGGTAGTATGTTTGTGAGAAAAAAGATAGATGTGTTAGCTCTGAGTGAAACTAAGTTGAGAGGGAAGGGAGAGTGTGAGTTTGGGAGTGTAATTGGGAGGCGTTCAAGAGTGAAGAGAGGGAGAGGGAGAGAAGGGGTGGCTATAGTAGTAAGTGAAGAGATAGGTAAACATGTAGTGGAGTGGAAGGTTTCCTCAAGGATAATGTGGATGAAGGTGAAACTGGGAAAGGAGATGTGGGTTTTTGTAAGTGCATATGGGCATGGTAGTGAGAAGAGTGTAGAAGAAAGGGAGGCTTTTTGGATAGATTTAAATGAGTGCATAGAGGGATTAGGGAGAAACGTCAATGTAGTAGTATTGGGAGACCTTAATGCTAGGGTAGGAAAGGAACCAATTGATGGAGTGGTTGGGAAATATGGAGTTCCAGGAAAGAATTGTAGTGGAGAGTTGATGGTGGAGATGTGTCTAGAAAGAGAGTTGATGTTAGCAAATACATTGTTTAAGAAGAAAGTCAAGCATAAGTACACATAAGAGAGAGGGTGGTGGATGGAAGGGTGGTAGATAGAGCATTAATGGACTATGTAATGGTAGATAGGAGTATAATAGGAAGAGTTAAGGATGTACATGTGCTAAGGGGAGAGTGGGGGAATATCAGATCATTTTTTGATGGAGGGTAAGTTGAGAGTGGAGGATAGATGGAGAAAGAGGAAAAGGACAAAAGGTAGGGAGGTGCTTAGAGTGAACGCTTTAAATGAAAAGGAGAAGGAGTACAAGAAGAAGCTGAGAGAGGAGTGGGAGGGAGTGAAGGATAGAGTACAGCTAGGAGTGGAAGAGGAATGGGGATGGTTCAAGGAGGGAGGCACAAAGTGTGCAAAAATGGTGTGTAGAACAAGAAGGATGGGAGGAAATAGAAGGAAGGGTAGTGAATGGTGGGATGAGGAAACAAAGAAGGTTGTAGAAGAGAAGAAGCGAGCTTTCACAGATTGGTTACAAAATAGGAGGGAGTCATATGAGAAGTACAAAGAAAAGAAAAGAGAAGTAAAGCAAAAGGTAAAGAAGGCAAAGAGGAGAGCAGATGTGAAATGGGGTAAGAGTATGACAGAAAATTTTGAAAGTAATAAATAGATGTTTTGGAAAGAAATTAAGAGAGAAAGAGGAGGTAAATCAAGTAGAGAAGAAAAGGTAAAAGGTGCAGATGGAGAGATGATAATGGAAGAGAAGGCAGTAAGGGGAAGATGGGCAGAATATTTTAGGGAGTTGCTAAATGTGAAGGAGGATAGGGAGGGAAAGATAGTTGCAGTGGAAAATGCTAAGAAAATGGCCGTGATGAGTGAGGAAAATGGAGGAGAAATAAGGAAGGATGAAGTGAAGGCAGTTGTCAAGATGATGAGAGCAGGTAAGGCACCTGGTCTGGATGGATGCCATGCAGAATGTCTAAAAAAAGGAGGTACAGTGATGGTGGACTGGTTGGTGAGGTTATTTAATGTTTGCTGGAGAGAGGGTAGAGTGCCAGAGGACTGGAGAAGTGCCTGTATAGTTCCACTTTACAAGGGAAAAGGGGATAAGTGTGAGTGTAGTAGTTTCAGAGGGATTAGCTTGATAAGTGTAGTTGGGAAGGCTTATGGGAGGATCTTGATTGAGAGGATTAGGAGAGGAACAGAGGGAGTAATTGGTGAGGAACAGTGTGGATTTAGGACAGGTAGAGGTTGTGTAGATCAGATCTTTGTGGTAAGACAGATATGTGAGAAAGCTATAGGAAAAGGTAAGGATATTTTTTGGGCTTTTATGGATCTGGAAAAGGCTTATGACAGGGTAGACAGGAAGGCACTGTGGGAGGTTTTGCAGATATACGGGATAGGAGGAAAGCTTCTAGGAGCTGTCAAGAGTTTTTACAAGAGTGGTAGAGCATGTGTCAGGATTAGAAATGGAGAGAGTGAGTGGTTTGGGGTAAAGGTGGGACTTTGTCAGGGATGTGTTATGTCACCCTGGCTGTTCAACTTATACATGGATGGGGTGGTGCGTGAGGTAAATGCAAGGGTGGTGGGTTAGGGATTGGAGATGGTTAAAGAAAATGGAGTAAAGTGGGAGGTGAGCCAGCTGTTGTTTGCAGACAACACTGCGCTTGTAGCAGGATCAGAGGAGTGATTAAGGAAGTTGGTGACAGAGTTTGGGAGAGTGTGTGAAAGAAGAAAATTGAAGATAAATGTGGGTAAAAGTAAGGTGATGAGATGTACATGGGGTGAAAGTGGCAGTAGACTGAAAGTGAGCATTAAGGGAGAGCGACTGGAGGAAGTGGATAGTTTCAGATACTTGGGTGCAAATGTAGCAGGAAAGGGTGGAGTGGAGGTGGAGGTAGAATGTAGATTGAGAGAATCTAGTAAATGTCTTTGTGGATTAAAAAGTGTAATGAGGAATAGACATTTGGGAATGGATGCTAAGACGAGACTGTATGAAGGAGTGATTGTGCCAACAGCACTGTATGGGGCAGAAACATGGAACATAAGAGGAAGAGAGAAGGAGTTTGAATGTGTTTGAGATGAGGTGTCTGAGAAGTATGATGGGGGTTACTAGGTTGGATAGAGTGAGAAATGAGGAGGTAAGGAGGAGAACAGGAGTGGTAAGGGAGTTGGGAGATAGGGTTGATGAAAGAGTATTAGGATGGTTTGGACCAAATGGTTTGTTGCTAATTTAATGAAGCGGCCTTGCTGTGGATGTGCTGTGTCTTGCGACACTGCCTCTGACCCAGGGCAACGGACAAGGTGCAGGGATGACCCGTCATCCAGGAGGTGCTAAGATAAGAGGGAGGGTGGAGGGGGGTGGAGTGTATTTAGGGATGGAATGGGTGGGAATGGTTTTCTGCCTTTTTCTTTTTGGCTACCTCCCTTGTACAGGGGAAAAAGCCTGTATGCAAAGGAAGTAAAGAAAGTGGGATCTGAAAAAGACCTGGGAGTAATCATCACAAAGGACATAGCCCCTGATAAACAAATAAAATTGTCAGAGAAACCTACAACTTGCTAAGATTAATAAAGGTGGATTTCACTTACTTGGACTAAGAAATGGTAGAGAAAATACTAGTCACACTGATAAGGCCAAGACTGGAGTATGCAGTGACACTATAGTCACCCAGTACTAAAAAGAATATAAGGAAAATTGAAAGAATCCTAAGAGCAACTACTTAGATGGCTCCAACACTTTAAAAACTGCCATAGGAAGAGAGACTGTCAAAACTAGAATTGCCAACTCTTGAACAAAGACGAGAATGAGACTTGTTGACTATCTATAGAATTATGAGTGGTATGGAAGTTCTTGATAGAGAAGGCTTACTAAATTGGTATAAGAGAAATACAAAGGGACATGGAAGGAAGCTCAAAAAGGACAGTTACAGAAGAGACCTGAAAATGAACAGCTTTCCCCAGTGGTGGATGTATGGAACAAACTGGATGAAACAATAGTGTGTGCAAAAAACATACATGAATTTAATAACAATTTAGACATTGCTAAATACAGAGACAGGACACCATGAATACAGCTCCCCTTCCCATAAGATACAATTAGGTAAATACACTAAGGTCACCCAGTACCATAAAGAATATAAAGAAGATTGAAAGAATCCAGAAAGCAACTATAAAGATGACCCTATCATTTTCAAACCTGTCATATGTGGACAGATTATCAAAACTGAATTTACTGACTGAAACAAAGAAGAGAAAGATGTGACCTGCTGATCATCTACAGAATCATGAAAGGCATGGAAGTCCTTGATAGAGAGGACTTACTAAATTGGGATAAGAGAAATACAAGGGGACATGAAAAGAAACTCAAAAAGGAGTTATAGAAGAAACCTGGAAAAACAGCTTTCCACACAAAGCGGTTGAGGTCTGGAACAAATTGGACAAAACAATAGCGTGTGCAACAACCATACATTAATGTAAGAGCAAACTAGAAAATGTAAGATACAAAGATGGGACACCAAGAGCATAGCTCCCCTTCCTGTAAAATACAACTAGGTAAATAAAATCTTACCTGACATTGCATCACGAACCATGAGTGGTGTTGTCTTGGCTGCCACAAGTAGAACCTTTCTTGAACCTTCCATGGTTGCTCGAAGGCACATAACTGCCTTTCCACAATATTGCACCATTTCACACATACCTTTGTCCTGCATCAAAAGAATACATCCAGTTTAATTTTCACCTAACCCATGAATCAACTTTCTGGGGACCTTGCAGTAAATAAAAACCTGGTACAGTACACAATCCATTACCTAAAACCATTGGGACCAGTAGTGTTTCGGATTTTAGAACATTTACATTCATGTATTTACTTATGAATTAAAGACAACAAAATTTGTACAAATCATTTGTTGAGTAATATACTGATAAATGAAATAGTGAAATAACCATAATATTTCTATAGAGAAACATATGAATATTCACACTATTTTGGATAAAGAATGGCTACAAATGAAAGGCTACAAAGACTGTACAGATGCCTGCAACATGTATGGATTTTAGGTATATTACATCTAGCCTGACAATGTTGGAGAATACGATCCGTCCATGTTACTGTTGTCATCATGCCGGAGTCAGACATCCAATGATAGGTCAGTTTTGTCTTTAATTGAGTAGACTGACATAATCTCTTGCTCACTTATAAATGTATGTTGTTCAAGGCCAGCAATTACTTGATCATACATTTTCACCATATCATCTATAGGGATTTTTTTGCCCGTGACACAAAATCCCTCAAATTTGTTATTTGTAGGATCATCATCATCAAACATCATCACAGGCCAAAGTCTGCCATGCATTTGTTAACGCTGATTTATCAACATCATTCCATGCATTACCAACTGTGTACATGGCATCCTTAACACTGAACTGTTTCAGGTAGTCTTGCAGTTTTACTCCTCTACTTACTGCATCAAGCACAGTTCATAAAATGACCTTTATACTTGCTCTTCCTGGAGCATAAAATTCTTTGATCACAAGGCTGTAAAACTGATGCCACATTGGGAGGCAAGTAAATGCTGAAAACATTACTTTTCACATGATGTTTAGCAGAGGGATGTGCTGAGCAGGAACACTATAGCCAAAATTTGTGAGAAAATCATCAAGAATAGATGGGTAAAACACCTGGAAGACAATAATATAATAAACCCAAGACAATTTGGGTTCAGACAAGGAAGATCATGTACCACAAACTTAATATGTTTCTACTCAAGATTAATAGACATAGTGCAAGAAAGGAATGGATGGGCTGATTGTGCTTTCTTGAACTTACAAAAAGCTTTTGACAAAGTACCACACAAAAAATTATTAAAGAAACTCAAACATATAGGAGGGATACAAGGGAACCTACTAAAATGGATGGAGGACTTCCTGATCGGTAGAAAGATGAGAGTAGTGCCCAGAGAAAAATATTCAGATTGGAAAGAGGTGATCAGTATTGGCTCCAATAATGTTTGCTATTTATGTGAATGACATGGATGATGATGTGAAATGTTACATGAGCTTCTTTGCAAACAACACCAAACTGTTAAGGAAAGTAAAAACTGAAAAGGAATCACTGCAGGAAGACCTGAATAAGGTATGGAACTGGAGTCAGAAATGGGAAGTGGACTTAAATTTTAAGAAGTGTAGCATAATGGAGTTTGGAAAAAGCAAAAACAGAATATCAGGACAATATAAAATTGGAACCAAGGAGGTAAAGAAGGAGAGATCCAAGAGATTTGGATGTAATTATCTCAAACGACTTAACCTATGACAAACAGATAAACAAAATTGTCGGAGAATCCTACAACTTGCTAAGATCAATAAAAGTGGCATTTACATATTTGGACGAAGAAATGATTAAAAAAATATTGGTCACACTGATAAGGCCTAGACTAGAATATGTGGCAACATTGTGGTCACCCAGTACCAAAAAGAATATAAAGAAAATAGAAAGAATCCAAAGAACAGCAACAAAAATGGCACCTGGAGTCAGAAATGGGAAGTGGACTTCAATATTAAGAAGTGTAGCATAATGGAGTTTAGAAAAGGCAAAAACAGAATATCAGGACAATATAAAATTGGAACCAAGGAGGTAAAGAAGGAGAGGTCCAAAAAAGATTTGGATGTAATTATCTCAAACGACTTAACCTATGACAAACAGATAAACAAAATTGTCAGAGAATCCTACAACTTGCTAAGATCAATAAAAGTGGCACTTACATATTTGGACGAAGAAATGATTAAAAAAATATTGGTCACACTGATAAGGCCTAGACTAGAATATGTGGCAACATTGTGGTCACCCAGTACCAAAAAGAATATAAAGAAAATAGAAAGAATCCAGAGAGCAGCAACAAAAATGGCACCTGCACTTGCAAACTTGTCATATGAGGAGAGATTGGCTAAACTGGAGTTACCAACTCTGGAGCAGAGAAGAGAGAGCTGACCTACTGACCATCTACAGAATCATGAAAGGCACAGAGATACTTGATAGAGAGGACTTGTTAAACTGGGACACGAGAAGTACAAGAGAACATGGGAAAAAAAACAAACAAAAAAAAAACATAGCTACAAAAGAGATCTTAAGAAAAACAGTTTTCCACATAGTGGTGGACACTTGGAACAAACTGGACAAAGAAATAGTGTGTGCAAAAACCATTCATGATTTTAAGAGCAAACTAGACACTGCGAGATACAAAGGAGGGACACCACGAGAGTATCTCCCCTTCCCACAAAATACATACATATACCAAGGCTTTTTCCCCCTTACCACAAAATACAACTAGGTAAATAGAATTTTACAGTTTTCTTCCAGTCCAGCTTGCCTGCAACGAACTTGTAAAACTGGTATGAAGTGAATAGTGAAAAAGATCTCGGCGTAATTATCAGTACTGATCTCAAATCATCCAAGCAGTGTATTTCAGCCTCTGAGAAAGCAAATAAGATTCTAGGACTGATTGCGTGATCTTTTGACTTCAAAAGTCCATCACTCATTAACAAGCTATATAAATTGTTAGTTTGTCCACATTTGGAATATGTTGTTTCAGTATGGTCACGGAATCTAATTAAAGACATTGACAGACTGGAAAAAGTACAACGGCAAGCCACAAAACTGGTTCCAAATATCAAAAATAAATCATACGAAAATCAACTAAATTATATGAATCTGTTTTCCCTAAAAAAGATAATTGACATCAAAAGTGACAAAATTTTCACACTGAATGAGAATCAGACAAGAAACAATGGTCTCAAACTGTCCGGAAATAGATTCAATTTGGAAGTGAGTAGAAACAACTTCGCCAACTGTGTAGTTAATGAATGGGTAGTGCAATGTAATTCAATTTGAAGCTTTAAGAATCATTTAGATAAACACCTAAGCAAGATGTTGTAATGATTATAATTTATTTTATATTATTATTATTTTTTTTTTATCATTTGTCTGTTTGATTCTCATTTATTATTAGTTATGTCAATTTATTATTATTTACTATTTACCTGTTTGTTTATTATTTAACTATACCTATGCATTTATTTATGTATTTTGTTTTTTATTTACATTATTGTAGTTTTTATTTATTAATTTATTATTATGATTTTTTTGCATCCAACCTAGATATGGACCAAAAGGTCTCCTGTCGACATGCTCCGCCTTTGTAATCCTTTGTTTATTGAACCAGTCAGAAAACATTTCTTGGGTTACTCATGCTTTCTTGTTTACATAATAATGCACAGGTAAATTGCATACCCCTTTCAGACATCTCGAACATTGTTTTTTTCCAATCACTGTCAACTTCACCTTGTGTGTGCCTGCTGCATTGGCACAACCAAGTATAGACCTTTCCTTAGCATCCTTAAAACCTGCTGAAGCTCTCTTGTCAGCATTGTAAATTTGCTTAGCAGAAAGGTTTTCATCAGATATTATCTTAGCAAATTCATCAATGTAATTTTCTGCTGCTTCATGATCAGCAGAAGCTTTTTTGCCACAATTTTTTACATACTTTACACAATGACACTTCTTAAATTTTTGCAGCCAACCTTCTGAATATTGACATTCACGTTCAATGTTCAATTCTTCATGATATTTGCTACCTTGTTTCATGACCATCAAACCATTCAGTGGCATGTGTTCCCTTCTTCAATGTTGAATCCATTCCATCATCACAAGGTCAAAATCTTCATTTTTTGGCCTATGCAGTGTTTTTCTATATTTCATCAATTTATGGTCATCACTGTCACTATAAAACTTCAGTAACTTGCCTTTCTGTTTCTTTAAATTATAAACAGTGGTACTTCCAACACCATATTCTTTGGCAAGATGCCACACAGACACACCATAATCAAATTTTTGCAATAACTCCACTTTCTGCTGCATTGATTGCTTTTCTTTTTCCCACTGTTACCCATAGGGTTATCTGCAGTTCTTTTTTATATTTTCACAGTAAATTACACAAAATCCTAAGGATAAAACAATGAACAGCTCACTGACATTTGGCATTACAAATGCACGCCACAACCAACATTTGTCAGAGAGGAGCTCCAGCGATTGAGCTCCGACTTTGCGCTTTGTCAATTGGATCAGGAAAAATGCCTTGTTGTTGTTTTTCAGGATGTAGGGCTTGTTTTTTGAGTGACCAAAAGGGTATCAAATCCAGTTGTTGGAAAACTATAGTTTTAGCACAAAATGGAGGAAAGTAAAGAAGAAAAAAGAATTAATGAACCAACGAAGAGAGGATTAGATATTAGTAGAGTGGAATCACCACTACCAGATCCATAAAAGCCCAAAAAATATCCTTACCTTTTCCTATAGCTTTCTCACATATCTGTCTTACCACAAAGATCTGATCTACACAACCCCTACCTGTCCTAAATCCACACTGTTCCTCACCAATTACTCCCTCTGTTCCTCTCCTAATCCTCTCAATCAAGATCCTCCCATAAGCCTTCCCAACTACACTCAACAAGTTGATCCCTCTGAAACTACTACATTCACACATGTCCCCCTTTCCCTTGTAAAGCGGAACTATACAGGCACTCCTCCAGTCCTCCAGCACTCTACCCTCTCTCCAACAAACATTAAACAACCTCACCAACCAGTCCACCATCACTGTACCTCCTTTCTTCAGACATTCTGCATGGCATCCATCCAGACCAGGCACCTTACCTGCTCTCATCATCTTAACAGCTACTTTCACTTCATCCTTCCCTATTTCTCCTCCATTTTCCTCACTCATCACTCTCATTTTCTTAGAGCTTCCTACTGCAACTACCTTTCCCTCCCTATCCTCCTTCACATTTAGCAACTCCCTAAAATACTCTGCCCACCTTCCTCTCACTGCCTTCTCTTCCATAATCATCTCTCCATCTGCACCTTTTACCTTTCTTCTCTACTTGATTCACCTCCTTTTTCTCTTTTAATTTCCTTCCAAAACATCTTTTTATTGCTTTCAAAATTTTATGTCATACTCTTACCCCATTTCACATCTGCTCTCCTCTTTGCTTCCTTTATCTTATGCTTAGCTTCCCTTCTCTTTACTTTGTACCTCTCATACGATTCCCTCGTCCTAATTTGCAGCCAATCTATAAATGCCTGCTTCTTCTCTTCTACACATTTCTTTGCTTTCTCATCCCACCACTCACTACCTTTCCTTCTTTTTCCTCCCACCCTCCTTGTTCCACACACCATCTTTGCACACCTTATGACTCCCTCCTTGAACCATCCCCATTCCTCCTCCACTCCTAGTTCTACTCTATCCTTTACTCCCTCCCACTCCTCTTTCAGTTTCTTCTTAAGCTCACTCTCCTTTTTTTCTTCATTTAAGCAGTTCACTATAAGTACCTCCTTACCTTCTGCCCTTTTCCTCTTTCTCCACCTGTTCTCCACTCTCATTTTACCTTCCACCAGAAAATGATCTGATATTCCCCCACTCTCTCCCCTTAGAACATGTACATCCTTAACTCTTCCTACCATACTCCTGGTCACCACTATATACAGTAGTCCATCAATGCTCTGACATCCTTTCATCCACCACCCTCTCCCATGTGTACTTATGCTTTACTTTCTTCTTAAACACTGTATTTGCTATCATCAACTCTCTTTCAAGACACATCTCCATCATTTCTCCACTACGATTTTTACCTGAAAGTCCATACTTCCCAATCACTCCGTCTATTGGTTCATTTCCTACCCTAGCATTAACCCATTCAACTCCGATGACAAGATGTCTTGTCATTTGGTCAAATAAAACAAAAAATCATAATAAAACAACAAAATGTTTGATGATCAAACAGCACCAGAAAAATATGACGTCGTCAGTCCTCCTCGAGGAGGACTGACGACGTCATATTTTTCTGGTGCTGTTTGATCATCAAACATTTTGTTTTATTATGATTTTTTGTTTTATTTGACCAAATGACAAGACATCTTGTCATCGGAGTTGAATGGGTTAAGGTCCCCCAATACTACTACATTGACGGTTCTCCCTAATCCCTCTATGCACTCATTTAAATTTGATAAAAAATGGAAAGCAAGGAAACTCATAAAGACAAAGAGCCAGCAAAAAGATGCTTGGAAGAAAGCAGAGTAGAGACTCCACTTAGTGTCATTCGAAAGAAGACGTGTCTTTCTCAAACATCAAGTGAATACCAAAGGTTTGAAAGTCTTTTTTTTTTTTCAAGGTTTGAAGGGGAAGGCAATATGCATAGAGGGTTAGAAATGGATAGAGAGCCCAGGTATAGAAATATAATGAGAAATAGAGATATTAATGACATTTTGGACGAATTAATAGAGCTCAAAAGTGAGTATAAAATAATGTACAAAGAAGTAGTTATGCTAAAGAAAACTAATGAGGAGAATAATAGGGAGATAGATGACTTTAAAAAAGGAATCAAATAAATTAAAGGGAGAAAATGAAAGGTTGAAAAGTGAAGATATAAATAGGAATGAGGCATTAAAAAAGGAGATAAAAGATCAAATGCAAGCAGTGACTGAAAAGGTGGAAGAAAAAATAAAAGAAAATGATTTACAGGAAATAAAGAAACAGTGGAAAGTTGAACAGAAATGTCAAAAAGTATCCTTTAAAGAAATAATGGAGCAACAGGTCAAGGAGAATACACAGGAAACTGTGATCCAAGTAATTAAAGAGAAAGGCAACTTAGGGACACAGTGGATAAAAAAGATGCATTGTAATCTATGGCATTAAAAAGTGGTTGGGAAATGTGGAGTTCCAGGAAAGAATCATAGGGGAGAGTTGATGGTAGAGATGTGTCTAGAAAGAGAGTTGATGATAGCAAATACAGTGTTTTGGAAGTCAAGCATAAGTACACATGGGAGAGAGTGGTGGATGGAAGGTGGTAGATGGAGCGTTAATCGACTATGTAGTGGTAGGTAGATGTACAATAGGAAGAGTTAAGGATGTGCCATGTGTTAACCACTTCCATACGGTGCCGCCTACATAGGCGGTATGAGGAGCAAGTAGGTACTCGCTGATGCCGAAGTTGCCATCTTGATTATATTTATTGTAGTTGTACCTACATAATTTTCATTCTCTCTAAACTGGTTTCATCAGTTTTCTATGGTTATCAAAATACACGGGTGAAAGAGAACGGACAATTTAGCACCGACTTTATTTTTTATAATGCGATTATTATGACGAGACATCGCACGTCGGGCAGCTAATGCTGCCAGACGTGTGATGTGCCCCGGAGGGAAGAGGTTAAGGGGAGAAAGTGGGGGAATATCAGATCATTTTTTGGTGGAAGGTAAGTTGAGAGTGGAGGATAGATGGACAAAGAGGAAAAGGACAAAAGGTAGGGAGGTGCTTAGAGTGAACTCTTTAAATGAAAAGGTGGTTGCAGTGGGAAGTGCTAACAAAAGGACTGTGATGAGTGAGGAAAATGGAGGAGAAATAAGGAAGGATGATGTGAAGGCAGTTGTTAAGATGATGAGAGCAGGTAAGGCACCTGGTCTGGATGGATGTCATGCAGAATGTCTAAAAGAAGGAGGTACGGTGATGGTGGACTCGCTGGTGAGGTTTTAATGTTTGTTTATGAGAGGGTAGAGTGCTGGAGGAGTGCCTGTATAGTTCCACTTTACAAGGGAAAAGGGGATAAGTGTGAGTGTAGTTTTAGAGGGATTAGCCTGTTAAGTGTAGTTGGGAAGGCTTATGGAAGGATCTTGATTGACAGGATTAGGAGAGGAACAGAGGGAGTAATTGGTGAGGAACAGTGTGGATTTAGGACGGACAGAGGTTGCGTAGATTAGATTTTTGTGGTAAGACATATATGTGAGAAAGCTATAGGAAAAGGTATGGGTGTTTTTTGGGCTTTTATGGATCTGGAACAGGCTCATGACAGGGTAGACATGAAGGCATTGTGGGAGGTTTGGCAGATATATGGGATAAGAGGAAAGCTTCTAGGAGCTGTCAAGAAGAAGGAGTTTGAATGTTTGAGATGAGGTGTCTGAGAAGTATGGTGGGGGTTACTAGGCTGGATAGAATGAGAAATGAGGAGGTGAGGAGGAGAACAGGGGTAAAAAAGGATTTGGGAGATAGGGTTGATGAAAGAATATTAGGATGGTTTGGTCACATGGAAAGAATGAGTGAAGAAAGACTAGTAAAAGAGGTATGGAAGGCAGATGTGGAGGGAGTGAACATGAGGGGACGTCCTAGGATGAGGTGGATGGATGGGGTGAAGGGGGCTTTGGGGAAGAGGGGAATGTCTGTTGAGGAAGGAAGGGAGAGGACGGAAGACAGAGGTGAGTGGAGAATGGTTGTATATGGATGATGTTGTGACTGCATGAGGAGGAATGGGCGGTGGGGTAGTATGTGTGAGTAAATTTTGACGCAGCCCGAAGGGATTTCTCCCCGTCCTCGCCTTATATGCAAAGGGGGACGGAGAGGGGGGGGGTCGCCGATTAAATGAAGCGGCCTTGCTGTGGATGTGCTGTGTCTTGCGACACTGCTTCTGACCCAGGGCGGTGGGCAGGGTGCAGGGATGACCCGTCATCCAGGAGGTGCTCAGATGAGAGGAAGGGTGGGAGGGGTGTGGAGGGTATTTAGGGATGAAATGGGTGGGAGTGTTTTTATGCCTTTCCCTTTTTGGCTACCTCCCTTGGAAGGGGGAAAAAGCCTTGGTATATGTATGTATGTATGTAGTAGAGCATGTGTCAGGAGTAGAAATGGAGAGACTGAGTGGTTCGGGATAAAGGTGGGACTTCGTCAGGGATGTGTTATGTCACCCTGGCTATTCAACTTATACATGGATGGGGTGGTGCGAGAGGTAAATGCAAGAGTGGTGGGTCAGGGATTGGAGATGTTTAAAAGAAAATGGAGAAATGTGGGAGGTGAGCCAGCTGTTGTTTGCAGATGACACTGCACTTGTAGCAGGATCAGAGGAGTGATTAAGGAAGTTAGTGACAGAGTTTGGGAGAGTGTGTGAAAGAAGAAAGTTGAAGATGAATGTGGGTAAAAGTAAGGTGATGAGATGTACAAGGGGTGAAAGTGGCAGCACACTGGAAGTGAGCATTACAGGAGAACGACTGGAGGAAGTGGATAGTTTTAGATACTTGGGTGTGAATGTGGCAGGAAAGGGTGGAGTGGAGGTAGAATGTATATTGAGGGAAGCGAGTAAATGCCTTGGTGGATTAAAAAGTGTAATGAGGAATAGACATTTGGGAATGGAGACTAAGAGGAAATTGTATGAAGGAGTGATTGTGCCAACAGCAATGTATGGGGCAGAGACATGGAACAGAAGAGAGGAAGAGGGAAGGAGTTTGAATGTATTTGAGATGAGGTGTCTGAGAAGTATGATATGGGTTACTAGGCTGGATAGAGTGAGAAATGAGGTGAGGAAGAGAACAAGGGTGGTAAGGGAGTTGAGAAATAGAGTGGATGAAAGAGTATTGGGATGGTTTGGACACATGAAAAGAATGAGTGAAGAAAGACTAGTAAAAGAGGTATGGAAGGCAGGTGTGGGGGGAGTGAACATGAGGGGGGCAACCAAGGATGAGATGGATGGATGGGGTAAAAGGGGCTTTGGTGAAGAGGGGGATGTTTGTTGAGGAAGGACGGGAGAGGACAGAAGACAGGGGGATGGGGGGTGAGGTAGTACACATGAGAAAAATTTGATGCAGCCCGAAGGGATATCTCTCCATTTTCTCCTTTCTGCATGAGGGGACGGAGAGGGGTGGGACAGAGAGGGGGGTCGCCGATTTAATGAAGTGGCCTTGCTGTGGATGTGCTGTGTCTTGCGTCACTGCCTCTGACCCAGGGTAGTGGACAAGATGCAGTGATGACCCATCATCCAGGAGGTGTCAAGATAAGAGGGAAGGTAGAGGGTGGAGGGGAGTGGAGTGTATTAGGGATGGAATGGGTGGGAATGGTTTTTATACCTTTTTCTTTTCAGCTACTTCCCTTGTAAGGAGGAAAAATCTTTTGGTATATGTACGTATGCTAAATGTGAAGGAGGATAGGGAGGGAAAGGTAGTTGCAGTGGGAAACAGTAAGAAAATGACCATGATGAGTGAGGAAAATGGAGGAGAAATAGGGGAAGATGAAGAGAAAGCAGCTGTTAAGATGATGAGAGCAGGTAAGGCACCTGGTCTGGATGGATGCCACGCAGAATATCTGAAGAAAGGAGGTACAATTGAGGTGAACTGGCTGGTGAGGTTATTTAATATTTGTTAATGAGAGGATAGAGTGCTGGAGGAGTGCCAGTATAGTTCCACTTTACAATGGAAAGGGGGACAAGTGTGAGTGTAGTAGTTACAGAGGGAGCTTGTTGAGTGTAACTGGGAAGGCTTATGGGAGGGTTTTGAGATTAGGAGAGGAACAGAGGGAGTAATTGGTGAGGAACAGTGTGGTTTTAGGACAGGTAGGGGTTGTGTAGATCAGAGTTTTGTGGTAAGACAGATATGTGAGAAAGCTATAGGAAAAGGTAAGGATGTTTTTTGGGCTTTTATGGATCTGGAAAAGGCTTACGACAGGGTAGACAGGAAGGCATTGTGGGAGGTGTTGCAGATATACAGGATCTAACAGATAAATCCGTACAACTTCTTATCACATGTTTTAAGATTAATATCTCGGGTTATAATAAACAGAGAGTTATGAAATTTTCAGTATATTCAGAAAAGGCAATAAGAACAATGATTTCATTCAATGTAACCACCTTCAGCTGTTATGACGCTTTCAACGCGTTTACGAAACTTGGATACAGCGTTGATGATCTCAGACTTTGATAATGAACCCACAGCCTTCTTGATGTCTGTCTTCAGGGTTGTTATACTTCTGTGTGGCTTGTCACATGCCTTGGCCTCAATTTGCGCCCAAAAATAATAATCTAAAGGGTTTAGGTCTGGCGAATTTGAGGGCCACAACTCTTTGTTCCAGAACTGCACATTTGACCCTTCGAGAAGGTTGGTGGTCCTCTTCGCTGTGTGGGCTGGAGCCGAGTCTTGTTGGAAGACAAACTGGTTGCCACTAGCATTATCTTTCATCCAGGGTATTATTTTCTCTTCTAGAACTTTGCAATAGACAATGGCATTGACTTTCTCCTTGTTGTTGAAGAAGTGAGTGAAGACGTCCCCCTCAGTTGACACCACACAGAGCACCATGACACTTGCTGGTTTCTTCGTCGTTGTCTTGTGTTGAACCTCTGAGGATGAGGAGGCTATCCAGCGATCATTCCGCTTATTGAAAGTCGCATCAACCGTGAAAATCTTCTCGTCGGAAAAAAACTTGATGACTGAGCCATTTGACTTCATCCAGTTCAACAGCTTTTGGCACCTGGTCAAGCGGATTTCTTTCATTTTTCGTGTCAAAAGATGTCTTTTTCCTTGTGAGAATGAGGTTAATCCCAATTTCTTTAATGCTCTGTGAATTGTCATTGTGCTGACACCTCTCTTCTTTGCCAATGTCGATAATGGGAAGGCTGGATTTGCATTGACACTTCTCTTGAGACCAGCTAAAAAGTGAGGTGTTAGAATTCTGCCCCTTCTGGGCTTGTGAGCAGCTCGTTGGTCTTCGCCGGTCTCATCAAAACGTTTACAAACATCGTAAACAGTTTGTCTGGAGTATTTTAGCATCCTTATTATGGCGCTAGGAGTGTGACCCGCGCGACGAAGTTCGCATATGGCTGAACGTTTGGCTTGTTCCATTGCTTAATGTTTATTGCACCGGTGCTAGTATACAACTGGCTAAATTATTAGACAAATGGAAGTATCTGGAAACAATCAGAATTGCCATATGTTACTTTTTAAGTGTTTAAAACCTCTTCAAATTTTGTACGGATTTATCTGTTAGACCCTGTATGGGATTGGAGGAAAGCTGTTAAGAGCAGTCAAGAGTTTTTACAAGAGTAGTAGAGCTTGTGTTAGGATTAGAAATGGAGAGAGTGAATGGTTTGAGGTAAAGGTGGGACTTCGTCAGGGATGTGTTATGTCGCATGAGGGGGAGTATGAGAAATAAATCGACACAGCCCGAAGAGATTTCTCCCCGTCTTCTCCTTTTCTGCATGAGGGGACGGAGAGGGGGGTCGCTGAATTAAAGAAGTGGCCTTGCTGTGGATGTGCTGTGTCTTGTGACACTGCTCCTGACCCAGGGCAGTGGAAAGGATGCAGGGATGACTCATCATCCAGGAGGTGCCAAGATGTGAGGGAGGGAAAACGGTGGAGGGTAGTGGAGTATGTAGGGTGGGAGTGGTTTCTATGCCTTTTTCTTTTTGGCTACCTCCCGTGTAAGGGGGAAAAAAGGCTTTGGTATATGTATGTATGTAGTTGTGTAAAGATTAATTATTTTTATCTAGTAGTAATAAATTACAATAATTAACCTTTTTTTTCACTGGCACACTAGGGCCAAGATGAAAAAAATATCTGTATATGTCATAGACATCATTGTTTACAAAGTTTGTGGTATCTGGGAGGCATAGTGTGAATGTGATGCAGGATTGTCTAAAAGCACAGTGGAAAACTGATGAATGCATCATGTATATAACACTTAATATTTTGACTGCTCACCGACAGCACTGCAAAACTAACATGAACACAGGTAAGCACCAATTATGCTCTAATATGAAAACTTCTTCAGGGAGATACTTCGATTCCAAATGATAGCCCATAACTATACCATCTATTCACATATTTTGCCAGTTGTCAGAGGTACTTAGGAAGTCAAGAGTAATCTCAAAAGACAACAATGTCAACTGAGATTGCTTGAGTTATCCATAATGACATCATATGAACTAATACCAGGAGGTGGCAATGTTTGGTGTGTTTTAGAATGCAAATAAGCAGATGACAAATATTTTTGCCAAAAAGACCCTCAAAAACTATTTTTGAGATAAGATGTTTTAAACATGGCTAACATGAAAATAAATAACATTATGAAAGAAAAAATGCAAAGTTGTACCTGGACATAGTGGTTACCCTTTAAATCAACTCCAGATATTTAACTCTGCCTTGAAGGTGATGTATCTCCCTGCATTTCCTTTGACCCAACCAGTGTGACAAGTTACAAAGTTGACCTTTCATCTACAAGATGCAAAGATGGGAATGGAGATAAATGGGTTTTGGTGTAGAGTTGGTGTAGGATGAGTGTGCCATCTGTCTTAGTCAATGATGACATATGGGGAAAATGCCTTGGTATGTTTCTAAGTTGTTCCAAAACTTGATATATATGTATAGAAACCTGTTTCTTGCATCCTTCAGGATATTGTTTTGTATGTGTGTGAGTATACATTAAATTTCTCACTTACTATTGTACATTTCTTAAGTCTCACCTTAAAGTTCCAACGTGCACCACATCCACCCTCTGTGCCAAGGAAGAGTTGTCCCCAGGCAACCTCCATACAACAAACACCCTCACCTACTTCTCGATGGCAGGTTGTTGCACCAGTCTGTGAGCACAAGTAAATTTAATTGATTACAGCTGTGATACATTACAACTTACACTATATTACTTATTTCAGAACTGATGCACAGTTAGATACAACTGGTTCCTGCAGTTGCAGAATATATACAATGCTTTGATTTTTATGGAATTCACGTTGAAAATACAGAAACACAAGCAGATTTAATATTTCTTCTGAACTCCTAATTTAAGATGGGTTACAAAATTTATGTGATCAGCTAATATAGAATCTGGGCTAATCTTTGAGAAAGAGAGATGGGGTACTGAGAAGTGGGGTAAGTGCTCAACAGAATTTTCAAAAGACTAAAAAGATACTTTGGAAGGAAGTGAAACGATCAAAGGGAAGCAACTCAGGTTGAGAAGTAGGTGAAAGGTGCATATGGACAAGTGCTGACAGAAATGAAGACAGTCTGGGGAAGATCGAAAGAGGATTTCAGGGAGGTGGTGACTTTAGAGGACAGAAATGTTGTGACTGTAGGGGTGGCAGATTCTAGGAAAATGATTGTGATAAGAGGTGTGGGAGGGCTAGAGGAAAAGATATACAAAGATCAATGAAAGATATGAGAGCTACTACAGCAGCTGGGTTGGATGGTTGTTTTAGGAAGTGTCTAATGAAGGGAGTTCTAGTGGAAAGGCTGATGAGATTGTTTAATTTATGCCCAAGTGAAGGAAGTCTCCATTGGATTGGAGTGGATGTATAGTTCCAAGGTAAATATGAATATACAGATGAACTGGAAATGGCTGAAATTATGAACAACCATTTCAAATCAGTATTCATGATAGAAAACTCACCTAACTGTGAGGAAATAGAGAGCTATCCCCCTCAATGAAAGAAATAATTGTAACACAGAAGGAAATCAGCGACCAAATCAAAACCCTTGATGTCAGAAAATCACATGATCCAGACAGATTTGCAAATTGGATACTGAAAGAATGCATGGAGGAATTAACAGATAAAATATACAATATAATTAAATTCTCACTTCAAGAAGGAAAAGTGCCACAGGACTGGAAGAATGCAAACATTGTACCGATTTATAAGGGAGGAAACAAGGAAGATCCATCAAATTACAGACTGGTCTCCCTGACAAGCACAGTAGCAAAAATTTGCGAAAAGGTCATCAAAAATAGATGGGTTAACATTTGGAAGAAAAAACTATACTGAATCCAAATCAATTTGGATTCAGACAAGGAAGATCATGTACAACAAACTTGATCTGCTTCTACTCGAGATTAATAGATATAATACAAGAGAGATGGTTGGGCAGACTGTGCCTTTCTGGACCTACAAAAGGCATTTGATAAGGTACCACACAAGAAACTAATAAGGAAGATAGAATCAATAGGTGGCATCAGAGGAAAATTATTGGAATGGATGAAAGACTTCCTGACTGGGAGGAAAATGAGAGCAGTAATTAGAGATAAATTCTCAAATTGGGAAGAAATGATAAATGGTGTCCCACAGGGATTAGTACCGGCCCTGATCATGTTTGCCATATACATGACATGGATGAAGTAGTGTTATATGAATTTCTTTGCAGACAACGCAAAAATACTAAAGAAAGTAAAAACTGAGGAGGATTGCAACTCATTACAACAAGACTTGGACAAGACCTGGAAATGGACTCAAAAGTGGGAAGTGAAATTCAATATCAAGAAATGTAGTATAATGAAATTTGGAAAAAGTAAAAACAGAATATCAAGAGATAATAAAATTGGTGAGGAAGAGGTCAAAAAAGTAAACTCGGAAAAAGACCTTGGAGTGATGATCAGCAAAGACTTGACACCAGATAAGCATATTAATAAAATAGTCGGAGAAACCTACAATTCACTGAGGTCAATAAAAGTGGCATTTGCCTGTTTGGACAAGGAAATGATAAAAAAAAAAAAAAAAATTAACTACACTAATAAGACCAAAACTCGAGTACGCAGCAACCCTATGGACACCCAGTACCAAAATGAATATAAAGTAATTAGAAAGAATACAAAGAGCAACAACAAAACTGGCACCAACTCTTTCCAAACTGACATATGAACAAAAACTGTCCAAATTAGAATTACCAACTCTGAAAAAAAAAAGGGAAAGAGGAGACCTACTATCTATAGAATTATGAAGGGAATGGAAATT
This sequence comes from Oratosquilla oratoria, assembly GCF_046742065.1. Taxonomy (NCBI): domain Eukaryota; kingdom Metazoa; phylum Arthropoda; class Malacostraca; order Stomatopoda; family Squillidae; genus Oratosquilla; species Oratosquilla oratoria. The sequence continues at coordinate 6,752,305 of NC_134816.1, forward strand.
TTAGATAAGAATGATTTATTAAATTGGGACAATGGAAAAACAAGAGGACATGAAAAAAAAAAAAAAAATTAGATAATTACAGAAGAGATCTGAAAAAGAAATAGCTTCCCACACAGAGTGATAGATACTTGGAACAAATTAGACAAAGAAACAGTGTGTGCAAACACTATTCAAGATTTTAAGAAAAAACTTGATCCTGAGAGATACAAAGACAGGTCACCACGAGCATAGCTCCCTTCCTGTATAATACAACTAGGTAAATATACAAGGGAAAATGGGAAAAGTATGAATGAAGTAGTTTTCTGAAGTAACAGTCACCAGACTGGCCCCTAAGTTGCTCAAGAAAGGAAGAGATACTGTGTAGTCTAGGTATGGATAAAATGGGAGCAGTGTAGGATAAGGTGTTCAATGTATTCTGTGTAGTGAATACTTATGGGGCAGTTTGCTTGTAGCCAGGCCTACTCTGTATTCATGCTGTTTAATGGTTGGATGGTGACCTGAACACAGTTATGCCAGTCAGGTTCTTGCTTGTGGGAGGGAATTTCTGCATAGGGCTGATGTCTGGAGGAATTTAGTAGAATAGGGAGTTTGGTGGTTGGTTCTGGAGTGCTTGCTTTGTAATATGCATGTGTATGTATTTTTGTATAGATGTACTGCATGGTGCAGAGGTGGACTGTTGTAGACTATTGATTAGTGTGTTACCATTACTTCTTAACCCCTTCCATATGGTGACACCTACGTAGGCAGCATGAGGAGCAAGTGGGTACGCGAGGCTGCCATATCGGCGTCTTGATTATATTTATTGTAGTTGTCCCTGCGTGACTGCCATACTCTGTAAACTGGCTTCATCACATTTTCTATGGTTATCAAAATTCACGGGCGAAAGAGAGAATGATCGATACAGCGGTGACTATTTTATATAATGCGAGTATTATGATGCAACATCGTACGTCTGGCAGCTAATGCTACCCGCGAGATTTTGGCCCGGAGTGAAGTGGTTAAGTTCCTTGCACTTCTGTTATGTAATGAGATTGGATTGGGTTGAGGGTTCTTGTAGAGATCTATGTGACTATCATTTTCATGTGCTGTTCTGTGGAAAGGATTTATGTTTCTGTATGCAGATGTTCTATTGGGATGAATTAAAGTGTTCTTGATTGTTGGGAACACCAGAGGCTGGACAAATGTGGTTCTCATGATATGCCATGACTGAGGTTTCTCTCTGCTGAACAAAACTTGTGCTTACTATTGATTTTAATGTGCTTATTTTGTCTGTACAGCACTTACACACACAAACAACTGGAGCTGTAACCAATACAAGATAGCCTTTACAACCACAAACACATACTAAACTGATCCTTGTGTGACAGTGTCTAACTTCTAACTCGTAGGTTCAGCCCCCAATCCCCAGCAAGGAAGGAACTGGGGACCAAACCATCACAAGAGGTCCTTGTCACCCTTCTGGATGGCACAAATCCATGGGAGCAGCTTTGTTATCTGGGGCAAGTACCACAACCCTTACCCAAGAGTACACTTTTATGTTTCTTCAACACGGAGAGGTGACTCTCTAACAATCATTCCTATTAGCCAAAGATATAGAGAACATCCCTGGGCCCATCACAAATTTCTCATGTCCAAGATGCTCCAAACACATCACCTGAACCATCAAAGGGCTCAGTTTAACCCCTTCCATACGGTGCCGCACACGTAGGCGTCATGGGGAGCAAGTGTATTCGCGAGGCTGCCATATCGGCGTCTTGATTATATTTATTGTAGTCGCCCCTCCATAATGACATTCTTTCTAATTCTTTTGTAATCGCATTTTCTATGGTTATCAAAATTCACGGGTGAAGAGAGAACGATCGATATAAGCGGTGACTATATTTTATGATGCGAGTATTATTACGACACGTCGTACGGCTGGCATTGGCTGCTGCCACTGAGATCTAAGTCCATGACGCCTACGTGTGCGGCACCGTATGGAAGGGGTTAATGCAATTTATGTCAAATCTGGACACAACTCGCAAAACACTTACTGACATAAAATACTACACAAACACCTGGACCTGTTCCTCATGCCCACCCTTGACCTCACCCTCAGCCTGCATCCTCATCCACACCCCCATCCTTGCCCTCCTATTTACCCCCATCCACTTCCCCTCTTCCTCCTAACTCTGATCCTAATCTTCCCCCACCCATACCCCAACCCTGTGCAACAATACCCAACACATACAGGATGCACATCAATATTTTACAATTTCACAATGATAGTATCAACACAAACTAGAACACTTTCTCAAACAACACAACAGACATGTTGCCATCATAACACACACACACACACGAGGAATGTCACATATGGAAAGAATAGAGTAGAAATAATTATGATCGAAGTGGAAGACAGAGATAAGAAGAGCAGAAAGTTTGTAATAAATTATGTGCCTCCAAAAACAGCCTCGTGGGAAGAGAGAGAACATAAAAGTATGTTAGAAGACACAAGGATAACATTAAATAAGATAATGGAAGATGGGGGAAGAATAGTTATAATGGGCGACTTTAATTGCAAAGTCTGCTGGGAAGAGATGACAGTAAAGGATGGAGACAACTCATTGGGAAATGTTCTACTCGAGATGATTATTGACCATACAATGACACAATGGATTCAAGAGAACACTAGGTATAGAAATGAAGAAGAACCAGAGACTAGACCTAATAATCACATCAGAACCTGAAATAAAGGGAAAGATTGAACATAAGACACCAATATGTAAAAGTGACCACATATTGATTGAACTGGAACTAAATACGGAAAAATACATGAAAAATGAACAATATTGAAAAGGAAGATTGATGTATGAAAAAACAAATTTTGATAAAATAAGAGAATTCTTTCAAAAAGAAAACTGGGAAAGAATATACAAAGCGGAAACAACAGGGGAATAAAAATGGAATATTTTGACAAAAATTTATAATAAAGGAGTGGAAAAGTATGTCCCAAGACAAAAGCAAGAAAAAGAATATGTAAAGTGCTGGTACAACAAAAGTTGTAGGGAGTTACAAGACAAATGAGATAAAGCTAGGACACAATGGAAAAAAGACAAAAGACCTGAAAAATGGAAAATATATACTTGTTATAGAAATGGATATATACAAGTGTGCAGAGAAAAAAAGAGCATATATATACCAAGGCTTTTTCCCCCTTACAAGGGACGTAGCCAAAAAGGAAAAGGCATAAAAACATTTCCACCCATTCCATCCCTGAATACACTCCACACCCCTCCACCCTCTTATCTGAGCACCTCCTGGATGAAGGGTCATTCCTGCACCTTGTCCACTGCCCTGGGTCAGAAGCAGTGTCGCAAGACACAGCACATCCACAGCAAGGCCGCTTCATTAAATATGCGACCCCCCCTCTCCGTCCCCCCATTGAATAAAAGGAGAGGACGGGAAGAAATCCCTTCGAGCTACGTCAACTTTTGCTCACACATACTACCTCACCCCCCATCCCCCGCCCATTCCACCTCATGCAATCACATCATCATCCATATACAACCATTCTCCATTCACCCCTGTCTTCTGTCCTCTCCTGTCCTTCCTCAACAGACATTCCCCTCTTCCCCAAAGCCCCCTTCACCCCATCCATCCACCTCATCATAGGACGACCCCTCATGTTCACTCCCTCCACATCTGCCTTCCATACCTCTTTTACTAGTCTTTCTTCACTCATTCTTTCCATGTGTCCAAACCATCCTAATATTCTTTCATCAACCCTATCTCCCAGCTCCTTTTCCACACGTGTTCTCCTCCTCACCTCCTCATTTCTCACTCTATCTAGCCTAGTAACCCCCATCATACTTCTCAGACACCTCATCTCAAACACATTCAAACTCCTTCTCTCTTCTTCTCTTATGTTCTATGTTTTTGCCCCATACAGTGCTGTTGGCACAATCACTCCTTCATACAGTCTCCTCTTAGCATCCATTCCCAAATGTCTATTCCTCATTACACTCTTTAAAGCACCAAGGCATTTACTCGCTTCTCTCAATCTACATTCTACCTCCACCTTTTCCTGCCACATTTGCAGCCAAGTATCTAAAACTATCCACTTCCTCCAGTCGCTCTCCCTTAATGCTTACTTCCAGTCTACTGCCATTTTCACCCCTTGTACATCTCATCACCTTACTTTTACCCACATTTATCTTTAGCTTTCTTCTATCACATACTCTCCCAAACTCTGCCACCAACTTCCTCAATCCCTCCTCCGATCCTACCACAAGTGCAGTGTCGTCCGTAAACAACAGCTGGCTCACCTCCCACTTTTTTCCATTTTCTTTAACCATTTCCAATCCCTGACCCACTACCCTTGCATTTACCTCTCGCACCACCCCATTCATGTATAAGTTGAACAGCCAGGGCGACATATTGCATCCTTGACGAAGTCCCACCTTTACCTCGAACCACTCACTCTCTCCATTTCCAATCCTGACACAAGCTCTACTACTCTCATAAAAACTCTTGACAGTGCCTTTCTGTCTACCCTATCGTAAGCCTTTTCCAGATCCATAAAAGCCAAAAAAACATCCTTCCCCTTTCCTATAGCTTTCTCACATATCTCTCTTACCACAAAGATCTGATCTACACAACCTCTACCTGTCCTAAATCCACACTGTTCCTCACCAATTACTCCTGTTCCTCTCCTAATCCTCTCAATCAAGATCCTCCCATAAGCCTTCCCAACTACACTTAACAAGCTAATCCCTCTGAAACTACTACATTCACACGTCCCCTTTTCCCTTGTAAAGAGGAACTATACAGGCACTCCTCCAGTCCTCCGGCACTCTACCCTCTCTCCAGCAAACATTAAATAACCTCACCAGCCAGTCCACCATCACTGTACCTCCCTTTTTCAGACATTCTGCATGGCATCCATCCAGACCAGATGCCTTACCTGCTTTCATCATCTTGACAACTGCCTTCACTTCATCCTTCCTTATTTCTCCTCCATTTTCCTCACTCATCACGGCCATTTTCTTAGCATTTCCCACTGCAGCTATCTTTCCCTCCCTATCCTCCTTCACCTTTAACAACTCCCTAAAATATTCTGCCCATCTTCCCTTTACTGCCTTCTCTTCCATTATCATCTCTCCATCTGCACCTTTTACCTTTTCTTCTCTACTTGATTTGCCTCCTCTTCCTCTCTTAATTTCTTTCCAAAACATCTTTTTATTACTTTCAATATTTTCTGTCATACTCTTACCCCACTTCACATCTGCTCTCCTCTTTGCCTCCTTTACCTTTTGCTTTACTTCTCTTTTCTTTTATTTGTACCTCTCATACGACTCCCTCGTCCTATTTTGTAACCAATCTGTGAAAGCTCGCTTCTTCTCTTCTACAACCTTCTTTGTTTCCTCATCCCACCATTCACTACCCTTCCTTCTAAAAATAGTTTAGATAAAATAGTTTAGATAAAATGAGATATGAAGACGGGACACCACGAGCATAGCTCCCCTTCCCGTAAAATACAACTAGGTACAACTAGGTAAATACACACACATACAAAAAAAAAATAATACAGCACTCACAAAAAACACCTTCATTTCATAATTTCACCACCATCAAAGACCAGACTGACAGCAACAACAGTGCAATTGTCACCCTAGTCCACCAATCCATCTGCTTTGGAGACACAAGTACATACATACATATACCAAAGGCTTTTTCCCCCTTACACAGGGAGTAGCATAGAAATCACTTCCACCCATTTCATTTTTCATATATTTCACTCCCCTCCACCCTCCTCCCTCCCTCCTATCTTGGCACCTCCTGGATGACAGGTCATCCCTGCATCCTGCCCATTGCCCTGGGTCATCCACAGCAAGGCTGTCCCCTCATGCAGGAATGGAGAAGACGGGAAGAAATCCCTTCAGGATACGTCAATTTTTTTCTCATACATACTTCCTCACCCCCATCCCCCACCCACTCCCCCTCATGCATCACAGCCTCATCTATACACAACCCTTCTCCATTCACCCCTATCTTCTGTCCTCTCCCATCTTTCCTCTACAGACATTCCTCTCTTTTGTAAGGCCCCTTTCACCCCATCCATCCATCTCATCCTAGGACGTCCCTTCATATTCACTCCTTTCACCTCCGCCTTCCACACTTCTTTTACTAATCTTTCTTCACTCATTCTTTCCATGTGTCCAAACCATCCTAATACTCTTTCATCAACCCTATCTCCCAGCTCCCTTTCCACCCCCGTTCTCCTCCTCACCTCCTCATTTCTCACTCTATCTAGCCTAGTAACCACTATCATACTTCTCAGACACCTCATCTCAAACACATTCAAACACCTTCTCTCTTCCACTCTCATGTTCAATATTTCTGCCCCATACATTGCTGTTGGCACAAACACTCCTTCATATAACCTCCTCTTAGCATCCATTCCCAGATGTCTATTCCTCATTACACTTTTTAATCCACCAAGGCATTTACTCGCATCTCTCAATCTACATTCTACCTCCACCCCCACTCCTCCCTTTCCTGCTACATTCACACCCAAGTATCTGAAACTATCCACTTCCTCCAGTTTCTCACCCTTAATGCTCACTTCCAGCCTACTGTCACTCTCTCCCCTTGAACATCTCATCACCTTACTTTTGCCCACATTTATCTTCAGCTTCTTTCTTTCACACACCTTCTCAAACTCTGTCACAAACTTCCTCAATCCCTCCTCTGATCCTGCTACAAGCGCAGTGTCGTCAGCAAACAACAGCTGGCTCACCTCCCACTTTTCTCCATTTTCTTTAATCATCTCCAACCCTTGACCCACTACCCTTGCATTCACCTCTCACACCATCCCATCCATGTAATGATTGAACAGCCAGGGCGACATAACCCAACCCTGACAAAGTCCCACCTTTACCTCAAACCATTCACTCTCTCCATTTCTAATCCAAACACAAGCTCTACTACTCTCATAAAAACATAAGATATATAAATACATATGTAGGGAATAAAAAAAGAAATTGTGAAAAGGACATAACAGACAAATGTAGAGATCAACCCAAATCATTTTATTGATATGTAAATGGCACCAATGAAGGAATCAAATATTACTCAAAATTAAATAAGGAATAAAATATTAAAGCTTGATGTTAACAAATCACATCCTGGAGTTGCAAACTGGATACTAAAGGAATGTATAGATGAACTAACAGGAAAAATATACAAAATAGTTGAATGCACTGTATGGGGCAGAAACATGGAGCATAAGAGAGGAAGAGAGAAGGAGTTTGAATGTGTTTGAGATGAGGTGTCTGAGAAGTATGATGGGGGTTACTAGGCTAGATAGAGTGAGAAATGAGGAGGTGAGGAGAAGAACGGGGGTGGAAAGGGAGTTGGAGATAGGGTTGATGAAAGAATATTAGGATGGTTTGCACACATGGAAAGAATGAGTGAAGAAAGACTAGTAAAAGAGGTATGGAAGGCAGATGTGGAGGGAGTGAACATGAGGGGACGTCCTAGGATGAGGTGGATGGATGGGGTGAAGGGGGCTTTGGGTAAGAGGGGAATGTCTGTTGAGGAAGGACAGGAGAGGACAGAAGACAGGGGTGAATGGAGAATGGTTGTATATGGATGATGTTGTGATGCATGAGGTGGAATGGGCGGGGGGATGGGGGGTGAGGTAGTATGTGTGAGCAAATTTGACGCAGCCCAAAGGGATTTCTCCCCGTCTTCTCCTTTTATGCATGGGGGGACAGAGAGGGGGGGTCGCCGATTTAATGAAGCGGCCTTGCTGTGGATGTGCTGTGTCTTGCGACACTGCTTCTGACCCAGGGTAATGGACAAGGTGCAGGGATGACCCGTCATCCAGGAGGTGCTAAGATAAGAGGGAGGGTGGAGGGGTGTGGAGTGTATTCAGGGATGGAATGGGTGGGAATGATTTTATGCCTTTTCCTTTTTGGCTACCTCCCTTGTAAGGGGGAAAAAGCCTTGGTATATGTATGTACAGTTGAATGCTCACTCAAAGAAAGAAAATTACCATGAGACTGGAAAAATGCCAATAATATAAGGGAGGAAATAAGGAAGACCCTACAAATCATAGACTGGTGTCCCTAACGAGCACAATAGTTAAGATTTGTAAATCATTAAAGATGGACAAAATATCTGGGTGAACAATATACTGAACCCGAAGCAATTTGGATTCAGAAAGGGAAGATCATGTACCGTTAATTTGATTTGTTGTTGTTGTCGTTCCCTAGACTGTCTGTCCGAGCAGTCCCGTCTCCCCAAGGAATGCCATAGCCGAAACTGGGTTTTCCCACAAATCCTTTATAGAGCGTATGTTGTGTTGTTTGCGTGCATGATTGTGTATAATGCAGTCTTCCATTTGTTTCTATTCAAGATTGATAGATATATTGCAAGAAAGGGATGGCTGAGCAAACAATGCCTTCCTGGACTTACAAAAGGCATTTGATAAGGTACCGCACAGAAAATTGCTATATAAATTGGAAACAATAGGAGGCATACATGGACATCTATTGAATTGGATGGAGGATTTCCTACATGGAAAAAAATGAGAGTAGTGCTCAGAAACAAATATTTAAAATGGGAAGAAATGAGTAGTGGCATCCCACAGGGGTCAGTACTAGCTCTGATAATGTTTGCTATATATGTGAATGACATAGACAAAAGTAATGAATGTTACATGAAGTTCTTTGTGGATGACGCAAAGTTATTAAAGAGAATAAACTCTGAAACAGACTGTGACCCATTACAGAGGGATCTGAACAAAGTCTCAGTGGAGCAAGAGATGGGAAGTAGAATTCAACATCAAGAAATGCAGTATAATTGAATTTGGGAAAAGCAAGAATAGGCTATCAGGACAGTATAAAATTGATGAAAAAGAAGTAAAGAAAGTAAATTCTGAAAGGGACCTAGGAGTAATCATCGCCAAAGACATATCGCCAGATAAACATATAAAATTGTCAGAGAAACATACAATTTGTTGAGATCAATAAAGATGGCCTTTAAATACCTGGATAAGGAAACTATTACAATAATATTACAAACACTGATAAGGCCAAAACTGGAATATGCAGCATTGATATGGTCACTCAGTACAAAAAATACAAGAAAATTAGAAAGAATACAAAGAGCAAAGACAAAGATGGCCCCAACACTTTCAAACCTGACATATGAACAAAGATTGGTCGAACTGGAACAAAGAAGAGAACGAGGGGACCTACTAACCATCTACAGAATTATAAAAGGAAAAGAACGCCTTGATAGAGAGGACTTATTAAAGTGGGACAGAGGGAAAACAAGAGGACATGCAATGAAATTCAAAAAGGACTACAGAAGAGACCTGAAAAAGAACAGCTTCCCACACAGAGTGATAGATATATGGAACAAATTGGATGAAAAAATAGTGTGTGCAAACACAATACAAGAATTTAAGAACAAACTTGATTTTGCGAGATACAAAAATAGGTCACCACGAGCATAGCTCCCCTACCCGTAAAACACAACTAGGTAAATATAGCAAGGCTGCTTCAATTAATCAGTGACAACCTCCTGCTTCACCCCCTCATGTGAAAAAATAGAAGACAGGGAGAAAGCCCTTCAGTCTGTGTCAAAATATTATTCACAAATAAGCACGACCTACCCCCATCCTCTGCCCCTCCCTTCCTTGTATAACAGTATCATCTATACACAGCCACTCTCCACTTACCCCCATCTCCTACCTTCTTCCTTCCCTGCTCAGCAGATATTCCCCTCTTGCTCAATGAGCCCTTCACCCTATCCATCTATCTCATCCTCGGTTGTCCCCTCAAATTTGCTCCCTCTTCCTCTGCCTTCCACACCTCTTTTACTAATCATTGTTCATTCTTTCCATCTATATACAATTCAAAAACATGATGTTATTAAATTCTGCCTGAAACCAACATTCACCTTAAACATACTGCTTTTCTGCCATTTACATACTTACCTTGCCATTAAACACACAAATGGTCTGATCAGCAGAGCCAGTGATGACTTCAAAATCGGGCATGAGAGAATCAAAGGCTGGGGTTCCCTTGACCACAACACAAGTGACCCGATCCTGGTGGTCTTTGTAGGATGCTAAGACCTGACCTGACTTTAGGCAATAGCACCGTGCTGTGCCATCACTTGAGGCACTGAACAAGAAATTGCCAACCAGCTGCAAGTAAAAAATATCTATTACAAAAGTGACTGACACAGAAAAGTTTTGGTAGAACAATTTACAAACATGTAAGAAATATGCATAAACCTTAACCGATAACTTAAAAGGAACAAAATTATATAATTTGTAAATATAAGCCACAAGCAGATGGATGGATGTGATAAAATGGGGCCTCAGGACCTAAGGAATAATGTAGAGTGCAAAAGATATGAGCAAATGGAGGAAGATTGTAAATGGATGAAACAATGACACAACCCAATGGGATGTTTCTCTCACCACCATCAATTGGGAGCATATAACCAGGGGCACATTGTTTCTCTCATATTCTATTGACAGTCCCCATGGTCTCTCCAAGCAAGCTCTCATGAAGCCACCCTTCCCACTTCAAACAACTTTGACATGTTTAATTAACTTGCCTTAGCCATGAGTTCTGTGGACATCACCTTTGTCTTCTCAGGGTTGTCCCTTGTGGAGACAATGGTATTATGCAGTAGTGACTGCAAGGTAGTATGCAGTCAATGTTTTCAGGACTGTTTTAGGGCATCCCTACAAACTGGAGCCACACACTATTTGTCTCCGAGTATAATCTACTAACGTAGGAATGATGTTACTTTTGTACTACAAATCCTTTATACTGTTCCCTTGAAACTATCCTTTACCATATCTATGACTTTATTACTATCCCCTGTGGTGAGGGGAGAAGAATACTGCCACCACATTCCCATGTGAGTCATAAAAGGCAACAAAGTGGGAAGGAGAGATGGGACCAGGGATACTACTCTCTAAAAACTGGGTCATTAAAAGTGTATGGTTGTGGTACAGATAAGAGTAAAAGGGAAGACCTTGGCAGTTTGTGAGAAGGAAGATGGATCTGCTTGTGTTAAGTGACACTAAGTTGAATGGGTGATTTTGAGTATGGGAGTGTGGTGGGGAGTGTCAGGAGTGATGAGGGTGCAAGGGAAGTAAGGAGTGGCTCTGCTAGTAAGAGATGACATGGCATGTGGTGAAGTGGAGGGAAGTGTCTTTCAGTTTAATGTGAGAGAAGGTGAAACTGGGAGATGTGGGTTCTTGCTCTCTCCATTACCAATTCTAACACAGGCTCTACTACTTTTGTAAAAACTCTTGACTGCCTTTAACAGCTTTCCCCCTATCTCATATATCTGCAATACCTCCCATAGTGCTTTCCTGCCTACCCTGTCATAAGTCTTTTCCAAATCCATAGAACCAAAAAAAACACCTTACTACTTGCTAAACCTTTCTTACCTGCCTTACCATAAAAATCTGATCTATGTAACCCCTATCTTTCTTAAACCCACACTGTTCCTCTTCTAATTTTCTCAATCAAAACCCTCCCATAAGCCTTCCCAGCTACACTCAACAAACTGATCCCTCTGAAACTACTATACTTATACTTGTCCCATTTTCCCTTAAAAAGTGGAACTATACAAGCACTCCTCCAGTCCTGTGGCAGCCTTCCCTCTTTTAGCATACATACATACATATACCAAGGCTTTTCCACCTTACAAGGGAGGTAGCCAAAAAGGGAAAGGCATAAAAACACTCCCACCCATTTCATCCCAAAATACACTCCACACCCCTCCCACCCTCCCTCTCATCTGAGCACCTCCTGGATGACGGGTCATCCCTGCACCCTGCCCACCGCCCTGGGTCAGAAGCAGTGTCGCAAGACACAGCACATCCACAGCAAGGCCGCTTCATTTACTCGGCGACCTGCCCTCTCCGTACCCCCTTGCATATAAGGAGAGGACGGGGAGAAATCCCTTCGGGCTGCGTCAAAATTTACTCACACATACTACCCCACCCCCCACCCCCCCGCCCATTCCTCCTCATGCAATCACAACATCATCCATATACAACCATTCTCCACTCACCTCTGTCTTCCGTCCTCTCCCTTCCTTCCTCAACAGACATTCCCCTCTTCCCCAAAGCCCCCTTCACCCCATCCATCCACCTCATCCTAGGACGTCCCCTCATGTTCACTCCCTCCACATCTGCCTTCCATACCTCTTTTACTAGTCTTTCTTCACTCATTCTTTCCATGTGTCCAAACCATCCTAATATTCTTTCATCAACCCTATCTCCCAAATCCTTTTTCACCCCTGTTCTCCTCCTCATCTCCTCATTTCTCACTCTATCCAGCCTAGTAACCCCCACCATACTTCTCAGACACCTCATCTCAAACACATTCAAACTCCTTCTCTCTTCTTCTCTTATGTTCCACGTTTCTGCCCCATACAGTGCTGTTGGCACAATCACTCCTTCATACAGTCTCCTCTTCGCATCCATTCCCAAATGTCTATTCCTCATTACACTCTTTAATCCACCAAGGCATTTACTCGCTTCTCTCAATCTACATTCTACCTCCACCTTCACTACACCTTTTCCTGCTACACTTGCACCCAAGTATCTAAAACTATCCACTTCCTCCAGGCGCTCTCCCTTAATGTTCACTTCCAGTCTACTGCCACTTTCACCCCTTGTACATCTCATCACCTTACTTTTACCCACATTTATCTTTAGCTTTCTTCTATCACATACTCTCCCAAACTCTGCCACCAGCTTCCTCAATCCCTCCTCTGACCCTGCTACAAGCGCAGTGTCGTCCGCAAACAACAGCTGGCTCACCTCCCACTTTTCTCCATTTTCTTTAACCATCTCCAAACCCTGACCCACTACCCTAGCATTCACCTCTCGCACCACCCCATTCATGTATAAGTTGAACAGCCAGGGCGACATAATGCATCCTTGACGAAGTCCCACCTTTACTTCAAACCACTCACTCTCTCCATTTCTAATCCTGACACAAGCTCTACTACTCTCATAAAAACTCTTGACAGCTCCCAAAAGCTTTCCTCCTATCCCATAAATCTGCATAACCTCCCACAGTGCCTTTCTGTCTACCCTATCATAAGCCTTTTCCAGATCCATAAAAGCCAAAAAAACATCCTTCCCCTTTAATATAGCTTTCTCACATATCTGTCTTACCACAAAGATCTGATCTACATAACCTCTACCTGTCCTAAATCCACAGTTCCTCACCAATTACTCCTTCTGTTCCTATCCTAATCCTCTCAATTAAGATCCTCCCATAAGCCTTCCCTACTACACTTAACAGGCTAATCCCTCTGAAACTACTACATTCACACTTGTCCCCTTTTCCCTTGCAAAGAGGAACTATACAGGCACTTCTCCAGTCCTCCGGTACTCTACCCTCTCTCCAGCAAACATTAAATAACCTCACCAACCAGTCCACCATCACTGTACCTCCCTTTTTCAGACATTCTGCATGGCATCCATCCAGACCAGGTGCCTTACCTGCTTTCATCATCTTTACAACTGCCTTCACCTCATCCTTCCTTATTTCTCCTCCATTCTCCTCACTCATCACGGCCATTTTCTTCGCATTTCCCACTGCAGCTATCTTTCCTTCCCTATCCTCCTTCACATTTAGCAACTCCCTAAAATATTCTGCCCATCTTCCCCTTAGTGCCATCTCTTCCATTATCATCTCTCCATATGTACCTTTTACCTTTTCTTCCCTACTTGATTCGCCTCCTCTTCCTCTCTTAATTTCTTTCCAAAACATCTTTTTATTACTTTCAAAATTTTCTGTCATACTCCTACCCCATTTCACATCTGCTCTCCTCTTTGCAACCTTTACCTTTTGCTTTACTTCTCTTTTCTTTTCTTTGTACGTCTCATATGACTCCCCCATCCTCTTTTGTAACCAATCTGTGAATGCTCGCTTCTTCTCTTCTACAACCTTCTTTGTTTCCTCATCCCACCATTCACTACCCTTTCTTCTATTTCCCCCTGTCCTTCTTGTTCCACACACCATCCTTGCACACTTTATGACTCCCTCCTTGAACCATCCCCATTCCTCCTCCACACCCATCTCTGCTCCATCCTTTACTCCCTCACACTCCTCCTTCAGCTTCTTTTCGTACTCCTTCTCCTTTTCCTTTTCATTCAAGGAATTCACTCTAAGAACCTCCCTACCTTTTGTCCCTTTCCTCTTTCTCCATCTATCCTCCACTCTCAGCTTACCTTCCACCAAAAAATGATCCGATATTCCCCCACCCTCTCCCCTTAGCACATGTACATCCTTAACTCTTCCTATCATAATCCTATTTACCACTACATAATCCATTAGTGCTCTATCTACCACCCTTCCCTCCACCACCCTCTCCCATGTGTACTTATGCTTGACTTTCTTCCGAAACACTGTATTTGCTATCATCAACTCTCTTTCTAGACACATTTCCACCATCAACTCTCCACTACGATTCTTTCCTGGAACTCCACACTTTCCAACCACTCCATCGATTGGACCATTTCCCACCCTAGCATTAAGGTCTCCCAGTACTATTACATTGACATTTCTTCCTAAACCCTCTATGCACTCATTTAAATCTATCCAAAAGGCCTCCCTTTCTTCCACGCTCTTCTCACTGCCAGGCCCATATGCACTTACAAAGACCCACATCTCCTTTCCCAGTTTCACCTTCATCCACATTATCCTTGAGGAAACCTCCTTCCACTCCACTACCTGTTTACCTATCTCCTCACTTACTAGAATAGCCACCCCTTCCCTCCCTCGCCCTCTCTTCACTCCTGATAACCTCCCACTTATACTCCCAAACTTACACTCACCCTTCCCTTTCAACTTAGACAAACATTAAACAACCTCACCAGCCAGTCTACCATCACTGTAGCTCCCTTTTTTTTTTTACATTCCACATGACATCCAACTAATCCAGGTGCCTTGCCTGCTCTCATCATTTTAATAATTGCTTTTACCTCATCTAGTAAGTGAAGAGATAGGTAAGCATGTGGGGTAGTGGAAGATTTCTTCAAAATTAATGTGGATGAAGGTAAAATTGGGAAGGGGGATGTATTTACTTAGTTGTATCTTACAGGAAGGGGAGCTATGTTGTGGTGTCCCATCCGTATCTCACAGTATCTAAATTGTTCTTAAATTTGTGTATGGTTTTTGCACACACTATCATTTTGTCCAGTTTGTTCTGTACATTCACCACTCTGTGGGGAAAGCTGTTCTTTTTCAGGTCTCTTCTATAATTGTCCTTTTTGAGTTTCTTTCCATGTCCTCTTGTATTTCTCATATCTCAACTTAGTAAGTCTTCTCTATCAAGGACTACAATACCTCTCATGATTCTATAGATGCTCAACAAGTCTCCCCTTTCTCTTCTTGTTTCAGGATCATTAACTCTAATTTTGACAGTCTCTCTTCATATGACAGTTCTGAAAGTGTGGAGGCCATCTTGGTAGTTGCTGTTTGGAATTTTTCAATTTTCCTTTTTTTTTTTTTTTTTTTTTTTTGGTACTGGGTAACCATAGTATCACTGCATACTCCAGTCTTTGTCTCATTGGTGTGACTAGTATTTTCTTCACTATTTTTTTGTCCAAGTAAGTAAATACCACTTTTATTGATCTCAATAAGTTGTAGGTTTCTTTGACAATTTTTTATCTTTCAATTTTTTCTTGAGTTGTAATATTTTTTCCTCACCTATACTTCCTTTAATTTTTTCAGTCATTACCTTCATTTGTTCATTCACCTCTTTTATGGTCGTATTATTTCCGATATCCATGCTGTTCATTTCCTCATTTTCACGTTTTACTTCATCCAATTCTTTTTTTTTTTTTTTTTAGGGCATTCACTTCCCATATTGTTTCAGCATTTTCTTTCCTTACTTTATTAATCTCTTTGTAATACACATCATATTGATCCCTGACCCTTGAAACAAATTCTTTAAAAGCTTTCATTTCCCTATGTCTATAATTCTACTCAAGTTACTTCTTTCATAGTGAAAACCCGAAAATGGCCTTTCTTCAGGGCAGGGCTAGGTGATGTTGGAGACAGGATTGAAGAGTGTATAGTCGGGGAAGGTGTATTTACCTAGTTGTATTAAACGGGAAGGGGAGCTATGCTCATGGTGACCCTTTTTTTTCTCGCAAGATCAAGTTTGTTCAATTCTTGTATTGTGTTTGCACACACTATTTCTTCATCCAATTTGTTCCACATATCTATCACTCTGTGTGGGAAGCTGTTCTTTTTCAGGTCTCTTCTGTAGTTATCATTTTTGAGTTTCATTGCATGTCCCTCTTGTTTTTCCTCTGTCCCACTTTAATAAGTCCTCTCTATCAAGGCATTCTTTGGCTTTCATAATTCTGTAGATGGTTAGTAGGTCCCCTCATTCTCTTCTTTGTTCTAGGGTTGGCAATTCCAGTTCGACCAGTCTTTGTTCATATGTCAGGTTTGCAAGTGTTGGGACCAACTTTGTCATTGCTCTTTGTATTCTTTCTAATTTTCTTATATTCTTTTTTGTACTGAGTGACCATATCAGTGCTGCATATTCCAGTTTTGGCCTTATCAGCATTTAATATTTTCTTGATCATTTCCTTATCCAGGTATTTGAAGGCCACTTTTATTGATCTCAACAAATTGTATGTTTCTCCAACTATTCTATTTATATGTGATTACCTAGTTGTATTATACAGGAAGAGAGCTATGCTCGTGGTGACCCATTGTTTGCTTAAATGCTGGGGGGAATGACAGAGGTAAATTAAGGAGTGAGGAACTGTTTGCACGGTTCTGGGATGTGCTAGATAAGATTAGGAATGTGGAATCCTTCCAAGGCATAGAGTTGGGGCCATGTGGCATTTCAGGGTTATTGTAATGAATTGCAGGCTGGCAAAACATTGTAAGACTAATGGATAGGCATTTGTCAACAACTGGGATTGCTTTCACAGTAAGAATTATCTATATACAGAACCTGAAATAGCAGACAAAATTGAATACATGCCATCAATTACAATGTGACCACATACTACTCAAGTTAGAACTAAAGGAGGAAATATATATAAAGAGAAATGAGAAACATGGAAAAGGAAGACTAATGTATAGTAAAACGGACTATAAGAAACTTACGACATTTTTCCTTAAAGCGAGCTGGGAAACTTTCTACAAGGAAGAAATACAAGTGGAATAAAAATGGGTGATTCTGATGAAAATCTACAAAGGAGTGGATAAATATGTCCCAAGCCAAAAATAGGAAAAGATGTATATTAAGTGTTGGTTTAATAGAAGGTGCAGTGCAAGAGAAAAAAGAAATAAAGCTTGGAAAAGATGGAGAAAAGACAAAAACCTAGAAAGAAGCTAATAATTATTAATCAAAGGAACGAATATATAAAAGTATGCAGGGAAGAAAAAAGAAACTATGAAAGACATAATATGTTAGAAATATGTAAGGATCAGCCTAAACTATTCTATAGATATGTAAATGGTAAACTAAACAATAAACAAGAAATAGTGAAACTATGACAAGGGAAAACGGAATACACAGAAGATACAGAAATGGCTGAAGTCATGACCAAACACTTCAAGTTTGTTTTCACTAGTGAAAAAATATAACAGCAAGATGAAAGGAGAGAAGTGAAATCTCCCCCATGAGGAAAATAATAGTTACATGGGAAGAAATAATGGATCATATAATGAACCTTAATGTCAGGAAATCGCAAATTGGATATAAATAGAATGTAAAAAAGAACTAACAGACAAAATATATAACATCATAATTTGCTTACCCAAAGAAAGAAAAATACCAAAAGACTGGAAAAATGCTGATATCATACCAATTTATAAAGGAGGAAATAAGGAAGACCCAACAAATTACAGACCAGTTTCCCTTACAAGCACGGTAGCTAAAATTTGTGAAAAAGTTATAAAAAGTAGATGGATAAAACATCTGGAGGAGAACAATATACTAAATCTGAGACAATTCAGATTTAGACAGGGAAGATCATGCATCACAAATTTTATCTTTTTTTTACTCAAGACTACTAGTTATAATACAAGAAATAGACAGACCTAGATCTACAAAAAAACTTTTGATAAAGTTCCTCACAAAAAACTATTAACCCCTTCCATACGGTGCCGCCTACGTAGGCGTCATGAGGAGCAAGTGGATTCGCGACGCTGCCATATCGGCGTCTTGATTATATTTATTGTAGTCGCCCCTGTGTTTTTACATTCTCCCAAATGTGCCCTGAATCCCATTCTCTGTGGTTTTCAAAATTCGCGGGTGAAAGAGAGAACGATCGATATAAGCGGTGACTATATTTTATGATGCGAGTATTATTACGACACGTCGTACGGCTGGCATTGGCTGCTGCCCGCGAGATTTAAGTCCCGTAGTGAAGTGGTTAAGAAAACTGGAAACCATAGGAGGGATACAAGGTAAACTTTTAAAATGGAGGACTTTTTGCATGGAAGAAAAATGAGGGTAGTGCTCAGAGATAAGTATTCTACTTCGGAAGAGGTAATTAGTGGAGTTCCACATGGATCAGTATTGGCTCCAATAATGTTTGCTATGTAAATGACAACCAAGGGAGTGGAATGTTACATAAGCTTCTTTACAGATGACACAAAATTGTTAAAGAAAGTGAGTACTGAAACAGACTGTGACTCACCACAGAGAGATCTGAGCAGGGTCTGGGAATAGTCTGAAGTGGTAATTGGACTTCAACATTAAGAAATGGAATGGAATTTAGAAAAAGTATAAAAAGGATATCAGGACAATATAAAATTGGTGAAAAGAAAGTAAAGAAAGTGGGATCTGAAAAAGACCTGGGGGTGATCATCACAAAAGATATGTCTTCAAACATACAAAATTGTTGGTCAAACATATAAAACAGAATTGTTGGTGAAACCTATAACTTGCTAAGATCAATAAAAAATCAATAAAAGTGGCTTTTACTTACTTGGATGAAGAAATGGTAAAGAAAATACTAGTCACACTGATAAGGCCTAAATTGGAGTATGCAGTGACACTATGGTCACCCAGTACTAAAAAGAATATAAGGAAGATTGAGAGAATCCAGAGAGCAACTACGAAGATGTCTCTAACAGTATTGAAAATGTCATATGAAGAAAGATTGTCATAATTAGAACTACCAACTCTGAAACAAAGAAGAGAAAGTGACTTGTTAACCATCTACAAAATTATGAGAGGTGTGGAAATCCTTGACAGAGATGACTTACTAAATTGGGATAAGAGAAACACAAAAGGACATGGAAGGAAACTCAAATTGGACAGTTGTAGTAGAGACCTGGAAAAAAAACAGCTTTCCCCATAGAGTGGTGGATGTATGAAATATACTAGATGAAACAATAGTTCCTGTACAGGCTAGTGGGCTGTGATTGGCTTGAGAATGATGACAAAATGTGTCCCTATTGGCTGGTGCTTACTCACACCACATACGTACGTCATCATCTTGCCACAAAATAAGCATCTAAAACCACACTTATAAATATCTTGCACAGGCCACCTGCCCACTAAAGTAGTATGTCCCCCCCCCCCAAACAATACTGGGGTACTGACCACATGTAATTGTACAGTTGTAATTGTATAGTAGCATGCAGCCAATACTTTAGGGACTCTTTTGAGGTCCCCATATGACATATTATTTGTCTATGCATGAGTAAAATCTCTACTAGAAGAATTATACTACTTTCTGTACTGCCACTATCCCTCCTTAATGTTGTTCCCTTGAAACTCTCTTTTCCCACTTATTTGAGTATACCTTTTCTTTTCCCCTGTGTCCCCTGTGGTACATACATATACCAAGGCTTCTTCCCCCTTACAAGGGGGGTAGCCAAAAAGAAAAAGGCATAAAATCATTCCCACCCATTCCATCCCTGAATACACTCCACACCCCTCCACCCTCCCTCTTATCTTAGCACCTCCTGAATGATGGGTCATCCCTGCACCTTGTCCACTGCCCTGGGTCACAAGCAGTGTCACAAGACACAGCACATCCACAGCAAGGCTGCTTCATTAAATCGGCGACACCCCCTCTCCGTCCCCCCATTGCATAAAATAAGAGGACATGGAGAAATCCCTTCGGGCTGCGTCAAATTTGCTCACACATACTACCTCACCCCCCATCCACCCGCCCATTCCACCTCACGCCATCACAACATCATCCATATACAACCATTCTCTATTCACCCCTGTCTTCTGTCCTCTCCCGTCCTTCCTCAACAGACATTCCCCTCTTCCCCAAAGCCCCCTTCACCCCATCCATCCACCTCATCCTAGGACATCCCCTCATGTTCACTCCCTCCACATCTGCCTTCCACACCTCTTTTACTAGTCTTTCTTCACTCATTCTTTCCATGTGTCCAAACCATCCTAATATTCTTTCATCAACCCTATCTCCCAGCTCCTTTTCCACCCCTGTTCTCCTCCTCACCTCCTCATTTCTCACTCTATCTAGCCTAGTAACCCCCATCATACTTCTCAGACACCTCATCTCAAACACATTCAAACTCCTTCTCTCTTCTTCTCTTATGTTACATGTTTCTGCCCCATACAGTGCTGTTGGCACAATCACTCCTTCATACAGTCTCCTCTTAGCATCCATTCCCCAATGTCTATTCCTCATTACACTCTTTAATCCACCAAGGCATTTACTCGCTTCTCTCAATCTACATTCTACCTCCACTTTCACTCCACCTTTCCCTGTCACATTTGCACCCAAGTATCTAAAACTATCCACTTCCTCCAGTCGCTCTCCCTTTATGCTCACTTCCAGTCTACTGCCACATTTATCTTTAGCTTTCTTCTATCACATACTCTCCCAAACTCTGCCACCAACTTCCTCAATCCCTCCTCCGATCCTGCCACAAGCGCAGTGTCGTCAGCAAATAACAGCTGGCTCACCTCCCACTTTTCTCCATTTTCTTTAACCATCTCCAATCCCTTGCCCACTACCCTTGCATTTACCTCTCGCACCACCCCATTCATGTATAAGTTGAACAGCCAGGGCGACATAACGCATCCTTGACGAAGTCCCACCTTTACCTCGAACCACTCACTCTCTCCATTCCCAATCCTGACACAAGCTCTACTATTCTCATAAAAACTCTTGACAGCTCCTAGAAGCTTTCCTCCTATCCCGTATATCTGCATAACCTCCCACAGTGCCTTTCTGTCTACCCTATCATAAGCCTTTTCCAGATCCATAAAAGCCAAAAAAACATCCTTCCCCTTTAATATAGCTTTCTCACATATCTGTCTTACCACAAAGATCTGATCTACACAGCCTCTACCTGTCCTAAATCCACACTGTTCCTCACCAATTACTCCCTCTGTTCCTCTCCTAATCCTCTCAACCAAGATCCTCCCATAAGCCTTCCCAACTGCACTCAACAAGCTAATCCCTCTGAAACTACTACATTCACACTTGTCCCCTTTGACCTTGTAAAGAGGAACTATACAGGCACTCCTCCAGTCCTCCGGCACTCTACCCTCTCTCCAACAAACATTAAATAACCTCACCAACCAGTCCACCATCACTGTACCTCCCTTTTTCAGACATTCTGCATGGCATCCATCCAGACCAGGTGCCTTACCTGCTTTCATCATCTTAACAACTGCCTTCACCTCATCCTTCCTTATTTCTCCTCCATTCTCCTCATTCATCACTCATTTTCTTCGCACTTCCCACTGCAGCTATCTTTCCTTCCCTATCCTCCTTCACATTTAGCAACTCCCTAAAATATTCTGCCCATCTTCCCCTTACTGCCTTCTCTTCCATTATCATCTCTCCATCTGCACATTTTACCTTTTCATCTCTGCTTGATTCGCCTCCTCTTCCTCTCTTAATTTCTTTCCAAAACATCTTTTTATTACTTTCAAAATTTTCTGTCAAACTCTTACCCCATTTCACATCTGCTCTCCTCTTTGCAACCTTTACCTTTTGCTTTACTTCTCTTTTCTTTTCTTTGTACCTCCCATATGACTCCCTCATCCTATTTTGTAACCAATCTGTGAAAGCTCGCTTCTTCTCTTCTACAACCTATTTTGTTTCCTCATCCCACCATTCACTACCCTTTCTTCTATTTCCCCCTGTCCTTCTTGTTCCACACACCATCCTTGCACACTTTATGACTCCCTCCTTGAACCATCCCCATTCCTCCTCCACACCCAGCTCTACTCTACCTTTTACTCCCTCCCACTCCTTCAGCTTCTTTCCGTACTCCTCCTTTTCCTTCTCATTCAAAGAATTCACTCTAAGAACCTCCCTACCTTTTGTCCCTTTCCTCTTCCTCCATCTATCCTCCACTTTCAACTTACCTTCCACCAAAAAATTATCTATTCCCCCACCCTCTCCCCTTAGCACATGTACATCCTTAACTCTTCCTATCATAATCCTATTTACCACTACATAATCCATTAGCGCTCTATCTACCACCCTTCCCTCCACCACCCTCTCCCATGTGTACTTATGCTTGACTTTCTTCCGAAACACTGTATTTGCTATCCTCAACTCTCTTTCTAGACACATTTCCACCATCAACTCTCCACTACGATTCTTTCCTGGAACTCCACATTTCCCAACCACTCCATCGATTGGACCATTTCCCACCCTAGCATTAAGATCTCCCAGTACTATCACATTGACATTTCTTCCTAAATCCTCTATGCACTCATTTAGATCTATCCAAAAGGCCTCCCTTTCTTCTACACTCTTCTCACTGCCAGGCCCATATGCACTTACAAAGACCCACATCTTCTTCCCCAGTTTCACCTTCATCCACATCATCCTTGAGGAAACCTCCTTCCACTCCACTACCCGTTTACCTATCTCTTCACTTACTAGAATAGCCACCCCTTCCCTCCCTCGCCCTCTCTTCACTCCTGATAACCTCCCACTTACACTCCCAAACTTACACTCACCCATCCCTTTCAACTTAGTTTCACTCAAAGCCAACACATCCATCTTTCTTCTCACAAACATACTACCTATCTCTTCCCTTTTACTCTCATCTGTACCACATCCACGCACATTAAAAGACCCAAACTTTAGGGTGCTGGTCCGAGGCTTTCCTGTGGTAGGGGGAGGAAAGAATTCTGCCACCATGTTTCCATGTGAATTGTAAAAGGTAACAAAGAGGGAAGGAGTGTTGTGATTCAGTATCCTGCTCTCTGTATGTTCAACTTATGAGAAGTAAAGTATAAGAGGGGCAGGGAGAACTCCAAACATAACCCTAAAATTTGGGTCATTAAATGTGCATGGTTATGGTACAGATGAGGCAGTTTGTTTATGAAAAGATGGATATGTTTGCATTTAGTAAAATTAAGTTGAAAGGGAAAGGTGATTTTGAGTTCAGAAGTGTGATGGGGAGAGTGCTGGGAATGATGAAGGGGCGAGGGAAGTTTAAGTTACTCTATTGGAAAGTGATGACACAGGAAATTGCCAGGTGGAGTGAAGTATTTTCAAATTTTATTAAAATTCTAAGGAGGGTGAAAGTGAAACTGGGATGGGAGATGTGGGTTTTTATAAATGCATACGGACCTGGTAGTGAGGAGCGTGTTGAGGAAAGGGAGGCTTATTGGATAGATTCAAATAAGTGCTTAGAGTTTTGGGAGGAATGTCAATGTAGTAGTGTTGAGGTACCTTAATGCTAGAGTAGGGGATGAGCCAACAGATGGAGTATTAGGGAATTTTGGAGTGCCAGATAAAAATTATAGAGGAGAGTTGATGTTGGAAATGTTTCTAGAAATGGAGTTCATGAAAGCAAACACAGTGTTAAAAAGAGTTAAGTATAAGTATACATGGTAAAGGGTGATGAATGGAAAGGTAGTTGATAAGGCATTAATGGACCAAGTAGTGGTATCCAAAGACATGTTAGGAAGAGTTCTGGATGTACATGTTCTAAGGATTGAGTGGGTGTCAGAATTTTTTTTGGTAGAAGTGAAATTAAGAGTGGAGGATAAGTGGAGGAGGAGGAAAAGTGTGGAAGGTAAAGTGCTTACAGTAAACAATTTGAGTGAGAAGGAAAAAGACAAGGAATACCAGAAGCTGTGAGGAATGTGGGAAGTGAAGGACAGAGGGGAAGTAGGAATAGAAGAGGAATGAGTTTGTTTCGAGGATTAAGTGACAGTGTGTGCAATGATGGTATGCTACTTGCAAGCACACCATGTAGCACTTCATCAAAGAAATGATAAAGAACAGGTTCAAAGAGACAAGAGTAGTACAAAAGTATCATCATTGCTTTATGAGTAGTTATTTGAACTCTAACAGTGACAAAAGATGGGTGGCTCTAGTTTGTTGGGGCACTCCACAGAAGTCCTAAAGTATTGACTGCAATCAATCAATCCACTGCCCCTGGTTTCTGGCAGAAGACCTGCAGCTTTCAAATAACTGGCAACAGCTTCCAAGCAAGTCCACAAGTCACTCAGGGAAGATATATTGAGTTGTTGTCTAGGGATTGTTAGTGTGGGGCATGTTAGAAGTGTTTTGTGTCTTATGTGTGGTGGTTGCAAATCACCATGCAGTCCATACCCAAGTGCACATCATGAATCAACCTGCTACCCCAGGTTTCTTTTGAAGGAGACCCATAGCTCTCAGGTAACCAGCAACATCCACAGGATTGGCTTACAAGTCACTCAAGGAGGAATCATATTGTTGTCTCGGTAAGGTGATTTATCTTGGTCACTGCACCTCCAAATGGAAGTGAGGAAATTGACAGGCTGCAGGGAGACAACTCTATATGACATCCTTCTCACAAGACTTCATACATGTACCTGTCACTGGTCCTTTGTTCTAATTACTAATAGATGATCTCACTGAGCTAAAGAATGGGCTCCTAACTGTAGCTGTTCGGATATACTGTATCATGATCAAATTTGAAGTCTGCTTTCCTCCTCTTATCAACACAAAACATAATTTTTTAAAACTATCCTAACATACTTGATTATGCATCCATGAAAAGAAAGAAAAACCTACCTTTAGTTCCAGGACTGCATCCCCATGTTTTGGTGGAGCTACAAACTCAAAGGGGTCCTCTGCACAACTGGAAATTTCCATGGACTCCTCCTCTACATCTTTACTCTCTTCTGTACTATAACTGCTACTTCCAGGACTGGAGGAACCTTGAGTATTTGATGAAAATGTGCTGTTAGCTGGTATACTCAAGTTCAGACGCCTGGCTGCTTTTGGTCTTGAAATATTCTCCACATTTTTGACTGGTGAACTCTTCTCAGGACTTTTTTTCTTCTTTCTCTTATTCACTCTATGTTTTTTGGTCTTTCTTTTTCTTTTCCTCTTCTTATCATCAAGTATAGAGGATGAAGAGCCTTTTATACTAGCCTCTATTTCTTCCTTTTCAACTTCATTTTCTCTTTCATCATCTGCTTGCTCATCCAGACCCTCAATGCTCTCCTCTTCATCATCCTTTGCTAGGTTTCCTAATTCACCTTCCCTAGAGTATTTGTCTTCACTTGGAGGTCCTCGTGATCTTAAACTGTATGTGTGTTCATTTCCACTACTGCTGGTACTGTTACCTCTCTGCTTGGGACTTGATGGGGAAGTTGAACTGATGACCACAAATGGTGAGTTATCTCTTGAAGTATCTTTAAAATGTTCTGGTTCTTCATGTTTGAGGCTTGGCTTTGATTCTGGGGTTTGATGGTGACACAATTCTTCTCTGTCTTGGTCATTACTGCTTCCTTCTTTTATTGCTTCCTCCTCTTCCTTTAAACTATGTTGTTGTGAAGAACCCACCACTGCCTCATCATTATCATTAGAGTGGCAAGGCTCTCTCCTTCTCCATTTACCTTCTTCAGGATCTTTTTCAACTGCAACCTCACTTTCAACATCTCCCTCAACAGAACTAGAAACAGAGGCAGCTCTTAACCTTTCATGAGAAGCTGTCTCTATACTCTGTTGAGCTTCTAAATGTCTCAAATCATTATCAGTTTCTGAGTCAGTGTTTGATACTGACTGATGGAACTTGTTTGTTATTTGCTGATAGAACTCTTCATTTGGATTAACAGCACCAACACACTTTACCTGGTATGACCCCTTACTGTTTTTACCCCCCTCTCCCCCTCCAGGTCCCCTTTCACTCCGCCCCGGAGAATGTGATGTGGAAGTACACCTTTGTCTTCGAACACTTTGTGATTCATTGCTTGAATCATTTGAGGATGTCTGCGAAAAACTAAATGTCCTCAAGCGCTGCGTTGTTTCTTGTGATGATGAAACAACTGAAGCATTATCTTTGCTACCATAGGGTTGTGATGCATTTTCAGCTACTCCATTCAATTCTCCAACTTCCATTCGTTCTCCAGTATCTGATTCCTCTGAGGTTCTGGACATACAACTACTTGAATCATCTGGGGAAGAGCTAACTTTTATTTGGAGTATTGCTCTCATCTTTTCAGTTCTCAACTTCTGCAGCTTACTGAGTTCATCATACATTTTTCTTCTTTCTTTGCTGAGGTTATGAATTTCTTCTTCTACCTTTTCAATGTGTTTGGTGAATTCCATTTCCTGTTCACTCAATGCAAGCATTTGCCTCAAGGCCACACCTGTATCTTTACTGAATTCAAAATTGCTTAGTGATTCAGACACTGCTTTAATGCGAGTTAAATGGTTTTTGAATCTGCCATTTTTATGCCACCACCAACGACAACCTCCTCGACCTTTGCTACTGCTACCAGGCCCAGGTGACTGTTTGTGTTGATCTTGTTCAGATGACTGTTGTTGAGGGGACTGATGTTGCTGCTGCTGTTTCTGGGGTTCAGCATTTGATACAATTAGGTCTGCTGTACTTGTGGACTGGTCCACTTTCATTACTAGAGGTGTAACACCCCGTGCAAGGTTGAGATTAGGCACAAAGTGTCTTTTGTTTGCCATGTTGCCATCACAATTGAATGTTTTCTCCCGCTCTGTTTGTACTGAAGCATTGATAGCCCTGGCCTGAGGAACTTTAGGGCTAATAGGTGGCATCATATGGGCCACTCTTGAGACACAAGGAGAAGATGGTTCTACCTTACAATTTCCGGGACTCCCAAGGACTCTTCTATTATCTGGAGTTCTTGCCTGCTGGTTGTGATCTAGTCTGGCTTCAGCACTGTGGTTGCTTGTCCTATCACACTCATTCCTTATACAGCAGCAAGTAAAATGCACAGGCGTCTGTCGTTCCATCTTAATCCTTGGGCTGAACTGTGGGGGTGGTGGTGGAGGTGGTCTCGGTGGGTCTGGAAAATCATCTCTTTCTGGTGAGAAAATAAGTGGTCTTGGAGGTGGTGGAGGTGGAGGAGCCTGTTGTGGATTGATGATGCCTTGATGAGGTGGAGGAAGATGAAGATGGGACAGTGACTCTTGTCGAACATCTGGGGGAGCAGGGTTCTTTGGACGCTCTTCTGATGACGGCCTATTCACTTGTTCATATTTCAAATAGGTTCCTGTTTCACAAGAGAAACAAAGAGACAATGAGATGGGGGAAGAGGGAAGGAGAGATAAAAGATGATCAATAACATCTCAACAATACACACACACACACTTAAATGTGACAAAGGTTACAGATCGTAAAAACAGTGTGGAAATGATCATGAAAAAGGTTGAAGATAGTGTCATGAAAAGTAGAAAGTTTGTGGTGATTTATGTGCCCCCAAAAATGGTCTCTTGGAGAGCGAGTATTCTATAATGTTAGAAGATACAAGGCATTCATTAAATGTGATGCACAATGGAAGAAACCTGGTACTTATGGGGGATTTTAACTGCAAAGAAATCTGTTGGGAAGAGATGACAGTGAAAGGTGGAGAGAATTTACTTGACATGACTACAGAACATACAATGACACAATGGGTAAAAGAAAATACCAGATATAGAAATAAAGAACTGTCGAGACTAGATTTAACATTTATATCAGAACTTGCAATTTTGGATAAAATTGAATGCAAGGCACCATTTGGAAACAGTGATCACATATTAATAGTTTGAACTAAGAGGAAATATATATAGTCCAGTCAAATTAGGAAAAATAAATGAGAATTTCTATAACAAGCTGAAAAATGGAGAATGACTTCTTAAGACACTTAGATATAATATATCAAAAGTCCCCATTGATCCACCTTCAGTTTTGTCTGCCATCTTGGAAAATGGCCACCAAATTTCAGTTTTTGCTCTTTCTGTGAAAATGGTTGTGACAAAAAAAAAAAAAAAAAAAAAAAAAAAAAAAAAAAATATTATTCAAAATTAAATTTTCTACAAAACATTCTCTATTCATATTTTCACTATGAGTGATCATTTTATAGATATTCAAAATTTTTAACCATATTCAATTCTGTGCTGATGCTGACATGAATTTGTTCACTTCCTATAAGTTCAGTATCACTACCAATAACTTATTTTTTTTTAGCTTTATAGTATTTTTCTAGGTTAATTTATACATACATATACCAAAGGCTTTTTTCCCCTTATAAGGGAGGTAGCCAAAAAGAAAAAGGCATAAAAACCATTCCCACACATTCCATCCCTAATACACTCCACTCCCCTCCACCCTCTACCCTCCCTCTTATCTTGGCACCTCCTGGATGACGGGTCATCCCTGCATCTTGTCCACTGCCCTGGGTCACAAGCAGTGTCACAAGACACAGCACATCCACAGCAAGGCTGCTTCATTAAATCAGCAACCCCCCCCTCTCCATCCCCTCATGCAGAAAAAGAGAAGATGGGGAGAAATCCCTTCGGGCTGCTTCAAATTTTTCTCACACATACTACCTCACCCCTATCGCCCCACCCATTCCACCTCATGCATCACAGCATCATCCATATACAACCATTCTCCATTCACCCCTATCTTCTGTCCTCTCCCATCCTTCCTCAACAGACATTCCCCTCTTCCCCAAACCCCCTTTCACCCCATCCATCCATCTCATCCTAGGTCGCCCCCTCATGTTCACTCCCTCCACATCTGCCTTTCATACCTCTTTTATTAGTCTTTCTTCACTCATTCTTTCCATGTATCCAAACCATCCCAATACTCTTTCATCCATCTTATCTCCCAACTCCCTTACCACCCCTGTTCTCCTCACCTCCTCATTTCTCACTCTATCTAGCCTAGTAATCCATATCATACTTCTCAGACACCTCATCTCAAACACATTCAAACTCCTTCTCTCTTCTCTTATGTTCCATGTTTCTGCCCCATACAGTGCTGTTGGCACAATCACTCCTTCATACAATCTTCTCTTAGCCTCCATTCCCAAATGTCTATTCCTCATTACACTTTTTAATCCACCAAGGCATTTATTCACTTCTCTCAATCTACATTCTACCTCCACTCCACCCTTTCCTGCCACATTCACATCCAAGCATCTAAAATTATCCACTTTCTCCAGTCACTCTCCCTTAACCACTTCCATATGGTGACGCCTACGTAGGCGGCATGAGGAGCAAGTGGGTACTCGATGATGCCGACGTCGCCATCTTGATTATATTTCTTGTAGTCATACCTACGTAATTTCCATTCTCTCTAAACTGGCTTCATCAATTTTCTATGGTTATCAAACTACACGGGTGAAAGAGAACAAACAACTGAGCACTGACTATATTTTTTATAATGCGATTATTATGACGCAACATCGCACGTCGGGCAGCTAATGCTGCCAGACGTGCGATGTGCCCCAGAGTGAAGAGGTTAATGCTCACTTCCAGTCTGCTGCCACTTTCACCCCATGTACATCTCATCACCTTACTTTTACCCACATTTATCTTCAATTTTCTTATTTCACACACTCTCCCAAACTCTGTCACCAACTTCCTTTCCCTCCTCTGATCCTGCTACAAGCGCAGTGTCATCCACAAACAACACCTGGCTCACCTCCCACTTATCTCCATTTTCTTTATACATCTATCCCTGACAAACCACCCTTGCATTTACCTCTTGCACCACCCCATCCATGTACAAGTTGAACAGCCAAGGCGACATAACACATCCCTAACGAAGTCCCACCTTTACCTCAAACCACTCTCTCTCTCCATTTCTAATCATGACACAAGCTCTACTACTCTCATAAAAACTCTTGACAGCTCCTAGAAGCTTTCCTCCTATCCTGTATATCTGTAATACCTCCCACAGTGCCTTCCTGTCTACCTTGTCATAAGCCTTTTCCAGATCCATAAAAGCCAAAAAAACATCCTTACCTTTTCCTATAGCTTTCTCACATATCTGTCTTACCACAAAAATCTGATCTATGCAACCTCTACCTGTCCTAAATCCACACTGTTCCTCACCAATTACTCCCTCTGTTCCTCTCCTAATTCTCTCAATAAAGATCCTCCCAAAGCCTTCCCAACTACATTTAACAAGCTAATCCCTCTGAAGCTACTACACTCACACTTGTCCCCTTTTCCCTTGTAAAGTGTATACAGGCACTCCTCCAGCACTCTACCCTCTCTCCAGCAAACATTAAATAACCTCACCAGCCAGTCCACCATCACTGTACCTCCTTTCTTCAGACATTCTGCATGGCATCCATCCAGACCAGGTGCCTTACCTGCTCTCATCATCTTAACAACTGCCTTCACTTCATCCTTCCTTATTTTTCCTCCATTTTTCTCACTCATCATGGTCATTTTCTTAGCACTTCCCACTGAAACTACCTTTCCCTCCCTATCCTCCTTCACATTTAGCATACATACATACATATACCAAGGCTTTTTCCCCCTTACAAGGGGGGTAGCCAAAAAGGAAAAGGCATAAAATCATTCCCACACATTCCATCCCTGAATACACTCCACACCCCTCCACCCTCCCTCTCATCTTAGCACCTCCTGGATGACGGGTCATCCCTGCACCTTGTCCACTGCCCTGAGTCAGAAGCAGTGTCGCAAGACACAGCACATCCACAGCAAGGCCGCTTCATTAAATCGGCAACCTCCCCTCTCCGTCCCCCCATGCATAAAGGAGAAGACGAGGAGAAATCCCTTCTGGCTGCGTCAAAATTTGCTCACACATACTACCTCACTCCCCATCCCCCCACCCCTCACCCATTCCACCTCATGCATCACAGCATCATCCATATACAACCATTCTCCATTCACCCCTGTGTTCTGTCCTCTCCCGTCCTTCCTCAACAGACATTCCCATCTTCCCCAAAGCCCCCTTCACCCCATCCATCCACCTCATCCTAGGACGTCCCTTCATGTTCACTCCCTCCACATCTGCCTTCCATACCTCTTTTACTAGTCTTTCTTCACTCATTCTTTCCATGTGTCCAAACCATCCTAATATTCTTTCATCAACCCTATCTCCCAACCCCCTTTCCACCCCTGTTCTCCTCCTCACCTCCTCATTTCTCACTCTATCCAGCCTAGTAACCACCATCATACTTCTCAGACACCTCATCTCAAACACATTCAAACTCCTTCTCTCTTCCTCTCTGATGTTCCATGTTTCTGCCCCATACAGTGCTGTTGGCACAATCACTCCTTCATATAGTCTCCTCTTAGCATCCATTCCCAAATGTCTATTCCTCATTACACTTGAGGAATAGACATTTGGGAATGGATACATTTAGCAACTCCCTAAAATACTCTGCCCACCTTCCTCTCACTGCCTTCTCTTCCATTATCATCTCTCCATCTGCACCTTTTACCTTTTCTTCTCTACTTGATTCGCCTCCTCTTCCTCTCTTAATTTCTTTCCAAAACATCTTTTTATTACTTTCAAAATTTTCTGTCATACTCTTACCCCATTTCACATCTGCTCTCCTCTTTGCCTTGTGCTTTATTTCTCTTCTCTTTTCTTTTCTTTGTACCTCTCATATGACTACCTCGTCCTGTTTTTTATTTTCGAATATGGCTTAAAAATAGAGGGAACCACAGATCAAAACTAATTATGCCTACTTTGTGAAGAACACATACATACACACATATACCAAGGCTTTTCCCCCCTTACAAGGGAGGTAGCCAAAATGGAAAAGGCATAAACTCATTTCCACCCATTCCATCCCTGAATACACTCCACACCCCTCCACCCTCCCTCTTATCTTAGCACCTCCTGGATGATGGGTCATCCCTGCACCTTGTCCACTGCCCTGGGTCAGAAGCAGTGTCACAAGACACAGCACATCCACAGCAAGGCCGCTTCATTAAATCGGCGACACCCCCCCTCTCCATCCCCACATGCATAAAAGGAGAAGACGGGGAGAAAATCCCTTCGGGCTGCATCAAATTCTGCTCACACGTACTACCTCACCCCCCATCCCCCCGCCCATTCCATATACAACCATTCTCCATAACAGGTGAAATTGTCTATATTTACCAAGTTGTATTTACCTAGCTGTACCTTACAGGAAGGGGAACTATGCTCGTGGTGTTCCGCCTTTGTATCTCAGTGTATAGTTTGCTCTTAAATTTGTGTATGGTTTTAGTACACGCTATTGTTTTGTCCAGTTTGTTCCCTATGTCCACCACTCCATGTGGAAAACTGTTATTTTTTCCAGATCTCTTCTATAACTACTGTATATTTCCGTGTATAAGACGACCTTTGTATAAGACGAGGTACAAAATTAGAGCAAATTTTTATGAATTTATCTCATATCGGTAGTATCAAACCTACCGTACAAAAAGAATTGTTTTGATTACGTTTATCAGCTGTTTTTTCCGCTTTTTCTCTTTTCTTTCTCATTACTTAACTGTATCCTTATACCAGATAAATTACTTACTGTATCCTTATAAATTCAAAATAAATGAAATAACAAAGCAAATCATGTATGATGATTTTCTGAGAACACACGTCAACTAACAAAAATGATTTTTTTACGTTCCTGGTTTGACGTAGCTCACTCCACCGCACACAACGGTTATTAAAGCTTGGGAAAGTGTTAAGGTCGAAAGTATCGTAAAATCTTTTAAAAAATGTGGAATCTCTAATGCCATGGATGGCACTGAAGATGATTTATTGTATGAAAGTGATGACGAAGCCGAAGTCAACTCACCAGAACCGGACTGGGATCCCTACGATGACGGCATATTTGAGGAATCTTGTGATATGTTCGAACAACTTTTCGAAACAGAGAGTGATGATTGTGACAAGTTTGAAGGGTTTTATATAAATAAAGAAATAAAGTTTTATAATGTTTAAGTTTTAAATGTAATGTAATGCAATTTTATTGAAAATAAAGGTTTTAGAAATACGTTTGATGTGTAATATTGATGATGATTAGAAATTAAGTTTTATCATTTTATAATTTCTTAATTTTCTGTTTTAAATGCAACTACTGTAATATATTTCTTTATTGATAAATAAACGTTTTATGTACTGTAATCCAAAAATTTTATTTTCAGTCTTCAAAATTACTGAAAAGTTAGCGAAAGAAAAAGGTTGCTATGAACGCAACCAGTGCTCGATGTTTACATTTTTTTCAGCTGTGTTAAAGGTGTTTACATAGAGTAGTTAAAAGTACCGTAATTTCATTAATATAGAATTATTCCTCGAATTTATTAACAATTGCCATTTACTATAAAGATATGCCAATAATATATAAGGTAAATATGGTTTAATTACCTTTATTACCAGTTCTTATCATAATGTGAATAATTTCCTGTGAATCAGTGGTTATCGGCAGGCTAGCCTACCAAGTCATCTCACGTAGAATTCAAGGTCTGATTTTTATAATGGTAGTATAAGACGACCCCCAATTTTAAGGGGTGAGTTTTTGGATTTTAGGGTCGTCTTATACGTGGAAATATAGGGTAACTATTTTTAAAAAAAATTTCCATGTCATCTTGTGTTTCTCTTGTCCCAATTTAGTGTCCTCCCTATCAAGGACTTTTGTGCCTTTCATGATTCTGTAGATGGTCAGTAAGTTGCCTCTCTCTTTTCTTTGTTCCAAAGTCAGTAATTTCAATTTAGCCAGTCTCTCCACATATGACAGGTTTGAAAGTGCTGGGGCTATTTTCGTAGTTGCTCTCTGGATTCTTTAAATTTTCTTTATATTATTTTTGGTACAGTCGCAGTGTAATAAAAGTGTCATTTCCCTCTGAACAGAGTCTTCCTCTATCACAGACAAAATGATGTGTGGCTCTGGTCCGTAGGGGTGCCCCATATGGACCTTAAAGTATCAGCTACATGCTACTTTGCCACAATAACATGCAGCCAATACCCCAGAGGAGTTACAATAGCAAAAATATATGAAAAAGTTATCAAAAGTAGATGGATTAAACATCTGGAAGAAAATAATACACTGAATCCAAAACAATTTGGCTTCAGACACGGAATATCACGTGCCACTAACCTGATTTACTTTTACTCAAGGCTAATAGAAATAATGCAAAAAAGGGATGAATGGGCCAATTGCACTTTCCTAGATTTACAAAAAGCATTTGACAAAGCACCACACAAAAAGCTACTAAGAAAAATCAAAATAGGTAGTGTACAAGGAAAGTTATTGAAATGGATGGAAGATTTTTTTAACAGGAGAAAAATGAAGGTGATACTCAAGAGACAAAAACACGACCTGGGAAGAAATGATAAGTGGAGTCCCACAAGGTTATGTATTGGCTCCAATAATGTTTGCCATATATATAAATAACTGTGCTTGTAGCAGGATCAGAGGAGGGAGTGAGGAAGTTAGTGACAGAGTTTGGGAAGGAAGTTGAAGATAAATGTGGGTAAAAGTAAGGTGTTGAGATGTACAAGGGGTGAGTGGCAGCAGAATGGAAGTGAGTATCAAGGGAGAGAGACTGGAGTGGAGGAAGTGGATAGTTTTAGATACTTGGGTGTGAATGTGGCAGGAAAGGGAGGAGTGTAGATGGAGGTAGAATACAGATTGAGAGAAGCGAGTAAATCCCTGAGGGGATTAAAAAGTGTAATGAGAAATAGACATTTGGGAATGGAGGCTAAGAGGAGATTGTATGAAGGAGTGATTGTACCAACAGCACTGTATCGAGCAGAAACATGGAACATAAGATTTGATTTATGGAATTTTTGGCTTGAAGGCCAAGTGCTGGAGCCGGTAGATGGAACATAAGA
Source organism: Oratosquilla oratoria (assembly GCF_046742065.1). Taxonomy (NCBI): domain Eukaryota; kingdom Metazoa; phylum Arthropoda; class Malacostraca; order Stomatopoda; family Squillidae; genus Oratosquilla; species Oratosquilla oratoria. The sequence goes on from NC_134816.1 coordinate 6,787,389, forward strand.
GAGGAAGAAAGGAGTTTGAATGTATTTGAGATGAGGTGTCTGAGAAGTATGACAGGGGTTACTGGGCTGGATAGAATGAGAAATGAGGAGGTGAGAAGGAGAACAGGGGTGGAAAGGGAGTTGGGAGATAGGGTGGATGAAAGAGTATTGGGATGGTTTGGACACATGGAAAGAATGAGTGAAGAAAAACTAGTAAAAGAGGTGTGGAAGGCAGATGTGGAAGGAGTGAACATGAGGGGTGTCACATATCCCAATGTCACGTAATTTTCTTTTTGTAGTGATGGTCAATTGTCAGCCAGCACTCAGCCCCCCCCCCCCTTTCAGCAACCTGTCAGCTGTGTAGTTTGACACACAGGGTCAGGGGCGTTCTTTTGTTAAGGCCTTGCACTCAGGTCAAAGTAGCTGTGCCCGTTAGTCATTATTGGCAAGTTGTATTATCTTGTATTTTATTGTATATTTTAACTTTGTTTACCTTTTAAGATTTTGTGATGTAACCAGATTTCTTGCAACTTGTCCTTTTTTGAATCTCAGATATCATTTGTCAAGACGTACGGTGCGTTGTACTGATGTATTGGTAATTTTATTTACATGATATTCGTATGGCAACAGTTGTCAATCACCGGCCGACAGGCTGAACAAGTGCTTCGCGCAATGTCGAGTTGCCATTTAATTATCATTGTCCTTTTTCTTTCTTTGTGATTAGTATTAAGGTTTTTATTTTGTTACGTGCATTTCTTGTGTGTGTAATTTTAAGTTTATGCAACTGGGTTAGGCTCGTTAGCTACCAGTTGAAGTGGGATAGGAAAGCACTTCCTATTGACCTATTGGCCTCTGACTCCAGTGACCATCAGGTCAATTGGCAAGCCTATACAGAGAGGGTAAACCCATTTCTCGAGGCTATTTTTTCCATCTTCTTTCACTGAAGAGGAAGCTGCCACCTTCCGTAAGTTTAAGGTAAACACCTTTGTTTAAGTGTTGTTCTAGGTCACCTTTTGTTGTACTACAGTGCTACACATGGTAACCAGACTTTTTATCTTTAACTTAGGTTTAGCAATAAGTAAAAGCACAGAGTTTTTAATCCGCTTTTCGAAATATTTAGATTTGTATTTTCCTTTTACTGTACCATTGATTTGCATATTTTCATCTTTCATAATTCCGTTTCCGTTGTTTAAATACGCCAAAAATAGTTAAATTTATTGTTTATTGTTAAATTTATAGTTTAAATAAAGTGTTTAATGTTTCATTCTAACTTCTATCACCGTACTATGCCGGACCTGGCAAATAACCTAATTGTTTTGAAGTAGTACGTCTGTCACGACGTTGTCCGCAGATATTCAATCTCTTTTTTTAATACGCGAAGGTCATATTATTGACAGGGGGCGACCTAGGATGAGATGGATGGATGGGGTAAAAGGGGCTTTGGGGAAGAAGGGAACATCTGTTGAGGAAGGATGGGAGAGGACAGAAGACAGGGATGAATGGAGAATGGTTGTATATGGATGATGATGTGATGCATGAGGTGGAATGGGTAAGGGATGGGGGATGAGGGAATATGTGTGAGAAAATTTGATGCAGCCCAAAGGAATTGCTCCCTGTCTTCTCCTTTTCTGTATGAGGGGACGGAGAGTTTTTTTTTTTTTTTTTTTTTTTTTTTTTTTTTTTTTTTTTTTTTTTTTTTTTGCCAATTTAATGAAGTCCAAAGGAATTGCTCCCTGTCTTCTCCTTTTCTGTATGAGGGGACGGAGAGGTTTTTTTTTTTTTGCCAATTTAATGAAGTAGCCTTGCTGTGGATGTGCTGTGTCTTGCGACACTGCTTCTGACCCAGGGCAATGGACAAGATGCAGGGATGACCCATCATTCAGGAAGTGCCAAGATAAAAGGGAGGGTGGAGGGTAGTGGAATATGATAGGGATGGAATGGGTGGCAGTGGTTTTTATGTCTTTGTTTTTTTTGCTATCCTTGTAAGGGGAAAAAAAAACTTTGGTCTATGTATGTATAAATGACATGTATGAAGGTGTGGAATGTTATATGAACTTCTTTGCAGATGATACAAAACTACTAAAGAAAGTACCGAGGAACACTGTGAATCACTACAGAGAGACCTGGATAAAGTCTGGAAATGGAGTCAAAAGTGGGAAGTGAACTTCGACATCAAGAAATGTTGTATAATGGAATTTGGAAAAAGTAAGAATAGAATATCAGGGCAATATAAAATTGGTGCAAAGGAAGTAAAAACAGTTAGCTCAGATAGAGCCCTATGAGTAATTATCAGCAAAGGCATGTCACCAGACAAGCATATCAACAAAATAGTCGGAGAAATCTTCAATTTACTAAGATCAATGAAAGTGGCCTTTGACCACTGAGATGAGGAAATGGTAAAGAAAATATAAGTCACCCTGATAAGACCAAGATTGGAGTACGCTGAAACACTATGGACACCCAGTACAAAAAAGAATATAAAGAAATTAGAAAGATGTTTTGGGCACATGGAAAGAATGAGTGAAGAAAGACTAGTAAAAGAGGTGTGGAAGGCAGAGGTGGAAGGAGTGAACATGAGGGGGCAACCTAGGATGAGATGGATGAATGGGATAAAAGGGGCATTAGGAAAGAGGGGAATGTCTGTTGCGGAAGGACGGGAGAGGACAGAAGATAGGGGTGAATGGAGAATGGTTGTGTATGGATATGATGCATGAGGGGGAGTGGGTAGGGGATGGGGGGGTGAGGGAGTATGTATGAGAAATAAATTGATGCAGCCCAAAGGGATTTCTCCCCATCTTCTCCTTCTCTGCATGAGGGGATGAAGAATGGGAGTTGCCGATTTAATGAAGTGGCCTTGCTGTGGATGAGCTGTGTCTTGTGACACTACTTCTGACCCAGGGCAGTGGACAAGATGCAGGGATCACCAGTCATCCAGGAGGTGTGAATATAAGAGGAAGGGAAGAGGGGAGTGGAGTATGTAGGGGATGGAATGGGTGGGAGTTTTTTTCTTTTCTTTTTTTTTCTCCTACCTCTCAGGTAAGGGGGGAAAAGCCTTTGGTATATGTATGTGTGTAGAAAGAATCCAAAAAGCAAAGACAAAGATGGCACCAACACTCTAAATTGACATATGGACAAAGATTGTCCAAACTGGAGCTAAACACCCTTGGACAAAGAAGAGAAAGAGGAGATCTACTGGCCATTTACAGAATTATGAAAGGGATAGAAGTCCTTGACAGAGATGATTTATTAAAGAGGGATAAAAAGAAAAACAAGAGGACATGAAAAAAAAAAGATATTTATAGAAGAGATCTGAAAAAGAATAGTTTCCTACACAGAATGGTAGATGCCTGGAACAAATTGGATAAGGCAACAGTGTGTGCAAAAACTATATAAGAATTTAAGAACAAACTAGATACTGAATGATACAAAGATGGGTCACTATGAGCATAGCTCTCTTCCCATATTAAACCTATTTTTCATACAATTTTTCATTCCTTCTAGTCATTTACTTGCTTCCCTTACATTATAATTCATTTCCACCTCTATTCCATTCCCTACCATATATTCCATTCCCTACCATTGTAAAATTTGAAATTTGAATTAACCATGAGTAATGGCATAAACCTCATTTTTAACTTTTGACTTAAAAAAATTACATAAATATAATAAAAGAAAACAATGTATGGTAGTGAATGTCTAAGTTCATTAACTCACCATCAACAGCCTCCTGTTTAATTCCTCGCTGATAAAGAGATGATCCCATGGCTGCCAAATTCCCCCCTGGAGGACCATCCAAACGATGTGGTACTGGTCTTGGAGGTGGGGCAACCAAGGATGGGGGAGGGGGCTGTGGAGGAGGAGGCACTGGGGGAAGGAGGGGAACTGGAGAGGGTGGGGCCATTCCATAAGGACAGACACAGTGGGTAGCATGTGAAGTATGTGGTGCATGAAGACACATGCTACAGTCACTCACAGGAGAGGGTCTTTCCTCCTTCACCTGCAATATTTAAAAACATTTTAAGGAATGTTTATATCTATCCATCTATATATATATATATATATATATATATATATATATATATATATATATATATATATATGTATGTATGTATGTATGTATGTATGTATGTATGTATGTATATATATATATATATATGTAGAGACATTGGGACAAATTATGGGAAAGGTGGAGGGGGAAACACGGGTCTTTATCTGATTATCGAGTTTATTCCTGACCGGTTTCGCTTACAATAGCTTACAACACTCCTCTGAAGAAGCTATTGTAAGCGAAACCGGTCAGGAATAAACTCGATAATCAGATAAAGACCCGTGTTTCCCCCTCCACCTTTCCCATACATATATATAAATACATACATATATATAAATATATTTATATATATATATATATATATATATACATATATATATATATATATATGTATACATATATATATATATATATATTTACGTATTTATATATTTATATACCACAGGCCCCTTCCTCCTTATAAAGGAGATGGCCAAGTCAAAAGGTACACATCCATTCCCACCCATTCCACTCCCATCCACCACCCTTCCCTCCCTCTCATCTTAGTTCCTCGTGGATGAAGGGTCATCCCTGTCTACCATCCACTGCCAGGAACTGGATTCAGGCAGCAGAAATGAGACCACTGAGAGCCATAGTTAGAAAGACAAAGAGAGATAGAGTAAAGAATGAAGCTACAATGAAAAGCACTGGTAAATACATATTGGAAGTACCGTTGCGATTTCATGTTCTAGTGGACTAGGCCATACTACTTTATGGTATATATTTTAGCAGTTACTGAATCTTTATATAATTTTACATGCTTTTATTCTTATTTATTGTAACATGAATTGCTTGAAACGCTTGAAACGTTTTTTGGTGTTTATGCGATTCCATTATTGGCTGACCGACGTAAAGTCAAGTAAAACAACAACTTGAATTTTTTTCCATATTATTTTTGAAAACCGACGTATCTTCGAAAACGACGTAAGTGGAAACGACGTAAGTCGAGGTGTGCCTGTATAATGTAGTCTTCCATGATGTGTTGAATAGTATGGGATGAAGTGTTACATTGTGGGCAGTTGTTCACAATGTGGTCATCCAGTCTCTTCTGGTAGCTTAGAAGGGCTGGGTGGTGGCCACACCATAGTCTGGCCAGGTGGACTCTGTCCTTTCGTGGGAGAGAGGATTCAGAGGGATGGATATCAGGGGGTCTGGTATGCAGCAATGTGTTGTCTTTTAGTGTGTTAATGAAGCAGTGAGTGATATGATTACGAATATGTTTCCAGAGGCTGGTATTTGATGGTTTTGGAGGAAAAGAAGAGAGTATTTGTGTGTGATATAGGTATTTAGGTGATATCTTTTATGTTTCTTGGTGTCTGCGGGTGTTCTGCTATATAGTGTAGCAGGTGTGCTGTGTTTGTGGAGGCTGCACCAAGTGATTGTGTGCCTCTCATGTCATGGTGATCCTTGAATTTGAGGACTTTTGTTTCATAGTGTAGATGGTCTGCAGGTGTTGTATTTGTACATACATACATATACCAAGGCTTTTTCCCCCTTACAAGGGAGGTAGCCAAAAAGGAAAAGGCATAAAATCATTCCCACCCATTCCATCCCTGAATACACTCCACACCCCTCCACCCTCCCTCTCATCTTAACACCTCCTGGATGACAGGTCATCCTTGCACCTTGTCCACTGCCCTGGGTCAGAAGCAGTGTCGCAAGACATAGCACATCCACAGCAAGGCTGCTTTATTAAATCGCCAACCTCCCCTCTCCGTCCCTCCATGCATAAAGGAGAAGACGGGGAGAAATCCCTTTGGGCTGCGTCAAAATTTGCTCACACACTACCTCACCCCCCATCCCCCGGCCCATTCCACCTCATACATCACAACATCATCCATATACAACCATTCTCCATTCATCCGTCTTCTGTCCTCTCACGTCCTTCCTCAACAGACATTCCCCTCCCCTCCTGCCGCATGTAAAACCAGTTCACTCATACCTCACCAAAACCTCTTTCTCTTCTCACAGTAGCATCGCTACATGGGTGACCATTCGGAGCGACAATGGACCCATCTACCGCTGCCACCTCTGACACCACGCTGCCCACTACCAACACCATCAACACCATCTCCCTGAAGCTACTACCCTTCTCCATGGTCAACACTCTCTCCTGGTTTTACCAGATGGAGATCCAGTTCTGCCTGCGGAATATCAGCGCGTCCCAAACACGGGAAGACTATGTTCTTAAGGCAATCCCCAAAGATGTGTTCCCACTTATCTCCCAATGGCTTGATCAACACGACGGCATTATCCAATATGATGCTCTGAAACAGTACCTGCTTCAGGAATTCACACCATCAGCAGCCTCCAGAGCCACAGAGATCCTCCAACTCTCCCAACAGCCACTGGGGGACATTAAACCAAGTACAGCAAACTTCAAGATGATGTCTATTGCTCGCCTCTAACCCACAGCCAATGGAACTAACAGGAATGTTGATATGCTTTGTCCATTGTGGCTCATGTGCCTCCCAGTGCCCATCCGATCTGCCCTTGGCAATGCCAAGGACATGACCACACTGGTGCTGATGAAGTTTCACAGAAGGCAGACCATCTCGCCAACGCCCACGCCGCCGCAGCAAGGAGTCAGGATGTCTGTGCTGCTGACAACGCACAGACAAAATCTCCACTGCAGCAGCATCACCAGTCAACAGGCACCAACAACACCAGTAAAGGCAGTAACGCTGAACCACTGCCCCTATACAACTGTGCTACTACCACACAAGATTCGGCACCTTCGCCAAAAATACCAACCAGGATGAACCTGGACAAAAAAATGCCTAAAAAGGGCCACCATCCATCACAGTGGCCTCTACAGGTGCAACAGGCCTCTAAATCAATGACACGGCCTCTAAATGTCATTTCCTTATCAACACGGGTGCTTGCAGGTCATTTCCTGCATCAGCTGCAGAACACCAGGTCCCCAAGGATATTGGCATTAGGCTTGTCACCACTAAAGGCACCACCATAGCCACCTACAGGTGGAAACACCTGCACCTCACCTTCGGGAGTCGCCACTACTCCTGGAACTTCATCCTGGCAGACATCAAGACGCCCCTCCTCGGTGCTGACTTCCTCACTCATTACAGGTTACTGGTCAACATCACCAACAGCCACCTAGTCTGCACTACTGCATCAGCCTCAATGCCCCTGCAAATTACACCACAGCCAACCATGGTTGTCACCATCAACACTAGAATGCCCTACGCCCACCTGCTCACAGAACTTCCCAACGTCTTCAAGCCTGATCTGCGACAGACCCCATAGACACCAGCTAAACATGACCTGTACCACTACATCAAGACGTCTGGGCTCCCAGTATTTGCCAAATACTGCCGCATACTGCCCGAGAAACTCGCCGTTGCCAAGAAAACCTTCCAAGAGATGGAGAGACTAGGCCTCTGCCAAAAGGCCTCCAGTCCTTGGTTCTCCCCTCTCCACCTTGTGGAGACTACTGGCGGCTGAACATGATGACAGAACCTGACTACCACCCACTCCCAAACATCGCCAACAACAACCACACCATCCTGTGACATCAGTACCAGCCCCCCATAACCCCTCATCCCAGCCGCCTTCTGACATCAAGTGTTCAATTTAATACACGGCCTGTCTCGCCCTTCAAGGCGCATCATTGTGAAGCTCCTGAAGCAGAAATTCATCTGGGACAACATCTCCAAGGATGCAAAGGAGTGGGCTAGATCTTGCATCGCCTGCCAGCAAAGCAAAATTCATCGACATACTGAATCAGGCATCGGACCATTCCATCAGCCACGACAACGCTTCACACATATTCATGTAGACATCGTCAGCCCACTCTCCCCCCAGTCAGAAGGCCATCATTACCTCTTCACTGCTATTGATAGAATGACCCACTAGTTGAAGGCCATCCCCATGAAGGATAGTACTGCCTCGTCCTACACTACAGCCTTTCTCAATGGATGAATCACCAGATTTAGCCTCCCAGAGCACGTCACCTCCAACTGAGGAACTTGCTTCACATCGCGGCTGTGGCACTCCCTCACTGAACTCCTGGGTAATACAGCCCACCACACTACCTCCTACAACCCTGCAGCCAACAGCTTGGTCAAGCGAACCCACCACTCACTCAAAGCATCTCTTATGGCACGCTACAACAATGGCTCCTGGCTATCCCAATTACCATGGATAATCCTTGGCCTTCGGACAGCCATCAAGGATGACATCAACATGTCTCCAGCAGAGATGGTCCTCGGCCAAACCCTTGTCGTCCCCACAGAATTCTTCCCTCCACAGGATTCTCCCAAGGGCCTGTACCAGCTGCAATGCACTGTCAGCAAATTCACCCCATGTGTACCAACACATCACTGGGAGGTCAAGGAATACCTCCCAAAACATCCCCACACCTCAATGCACATTTTCCTGAGGATGGATGCTCACACACCACCACTCACCCATCCCTACACTGGCCCCAATCTTGTCCTTGAATGTAAGGACAAGACCTTCCGCATCTCCATCTCCAGCAGGCCAGAATGGGTCTCCATTGACTGCCTAAAACCAGCACACCTCAACACTCCACCCACCAAATTCACACGTGCAGGACACCCTCTGAAGCCAAGGCAATTTTGAGAGGGGAATATTGTACACACCATGATAACCACATGGCATGGAACGTACGTCATGTCACCCACAACCTGATGTGTCTCCGACAGTGTGACCCTGCTTGACCCAACCTAACCTAATCCAGTGCCATTATGTAATTATGCACCACAGTTGACTACCCACGCAGTATATATATCGGCTCCTGCTGCAAGTAAAACCAGTTCACTCATACCTTACAATAAAGGAGACGAACACACCAAAACCTCTTTCTCTTTTCACAGTAGCATCGCTACAATCAGCAACCGCCCATCTCCATACCTTCATGTAGAAAAAGAGAAGGTGGGGAGAAGTCCCTTTGGGCTGCACCAAAACATCATGCATACATAACCACTCCCTACTCCTCCCCATCCCCTACATTATAGTATTTATCTATACACATTCTCCACTCAACCCTATCTCCTGCCTAATCCCTTCCTTGTTCAATAGACATTCCCCTCTTGCTCAACACCCCTTTCACCCCATCCATCCATCTCATCCTCGGTCATCCCCTCAAGTTCACTCCCCCCAACTCTGCCTTCCACACCTCTTTTACTAATCTTTCTTCAATCATTCTTTCCATGTGCCAACTGCCTTGCAAAGAGAGGGTGGGGGGTAGAAGACTTATTATCATACATGTGTATAGTGAACAAAAGCATAGCATCCTACCTTCACTTGTGATGGTGGAAGCATGACAGCACTGGGTCCAGGAATGGCCTGTTCAACTTCAAATGAGGCCCTGCGATTATCTGTAAACCCTTGTGAGGGTCCTGCAAGTGGAGATCGCCCAACTTTATCTTCATGTGGTCTAAGAGGTCTAACAACTTCTTCTTCTATTGGCCTTGGAGGTCTGACAACTTCCTCCTCCAAAGGTCTAGGTGGTCTTACAACTTCCTCTTCCAGTGGCCTTGGTGGTCTGACAACTTCCTCCTCCAGTGGTCTTGGTGGTCTGACAACTTCTTTCTCCAATGGTCTTGGAAGTCTCACTACTTCCTCTTCCCGAGGTCTCTGATCTTGCTGTGAACTTCTGGACATAGGGTTGGGTATCTCTTCAGGTCTTCTCATGTCCTCCTGCCTTACTTCTACCTTTCCCTCTACTTCTTCTTCTTCCATCTCTTCATGTTGGTCTTCCTCATGAAGGTCTCCTTCCTCTTCATTTCCTTCTTCCTCTTCCTCCTCTTCCTCCTCCTCTTCATCATCACCATCATCTTCATCTTCCTCCTCCTCATCATCTTCCATGTCTGAATCTGAATCCTGAATGGTTATAGTTGAAGTTGGATCTCGTGGAGGAGGGGAGATGATCTGACAATCCCCATCTGGATCTGAATCTCCAAGGATGTCTACAAGTGAAAATGAAGCAGAGTCCCATGCAATATCTCCACGTTCCTCAAGGGCTAATATATCCCTCACCTGTGAAGATAGAAATAATTCTAATTACCACCTCCTATCTCACAATAAAATGTGTAAAAATAAATGCAAATGAAGGCCACAAATACAATTTGCTACCTTCATATCATTCTTCAGCCATTTCAAGATCCCTTATCCCCCTTCACAACTACTCTATACCTGCTGCAATACATCAGGTGGTAAAGAATTCATCTGTGAGCCATCTAAGGAGTGGAGTAACTGAAGTTCATCTTGTAATTGATCAGATGTCTTGAAGCGCAGCTGACTGAGACGTCTTGACAAAGCAGCTCGATGCTCAGACATAAGATGAGTCATCATAAACTGAGCTTTGCGTGACCGTGGATCATCTACTAGTTCCTGTATGTAACCAGTGATAGAGTTATTTTCAACATGTTGAAAAAAGGCAGTAAAATGTTAAAAGTTTTACCAACCATCCACACAAAATTTGGTTTCTTGTTAGAAATACTGAAAAGCCCTTTTATTTTTGTGGAGTGTGGGGGCTTATTGCAGTACCCTATGCCTTCACATGCACATTTATGAATATTCAGCTATCAAATTCATTAAACTATCCCCCTTACATGAAGGAAAAGGTAATTTGGCATATTGTGTATTTACTTAACCACTTCAGTACAACTCAAATTCTCGTGCGCAGCATCGTCTGCCATATGTAATTTGCATCACACTATGCTCATTATAAAATCACTGCTGTATTACTCATTCTCTTTTAGTAATAATAAATACAGAAAATGTGATCAAACCAGTTCACAAAATCCAGGGGTTACTCATCATACAGAAGTGGCTAATTGTAGTGTACAGGAAAAGAGCAACATTTGTGGGATCTTGTTTCTTATTCTACAATTATACTCGTATACATTTGAGGATTTAGGTAATTGTACCTACCTACAAATTCATTACAATGTTCCTACTTGGGTGATATCTCATTCTCAAATTATAATTAATCAGTCATTTCATGTCCACAACTGAACAAAGACTCTCTCATACCATTCCATGACTCACACAACTACACTAATATCTGTCATGTCACTCCTGGAAATTTCTAAATCTCATTTCTCCATTTTCTGTTTGGTCTCCCTCTTTCGCACTTTCCAACTCATGGCATCCACTCAGTAACACACTTGTTCCATCACCTAATATTTTTCATGCTAATTTACCTGCCCAATTCCACTTTGTCTTTTTTACAACCTCCACAATGTTTCACTCCAGTTTGATCTCACCCAACTATGGTTTTACTTTCATTCATCTTCAAACCTACTTTTGCTCTCTCTGAAATAATAATGACATCCACAGTCTTAGGCACTGTAGGAGAGAGGCCAAACACAGAGTATGGGATCCAATATATTTAACGTTTCGCCCAGCAGGGCTTCAAAAGAAGCCCTGCTGGACGAAATGTTAAATATATTGGATCCCATACTCTGTGTTTGGCCTCTCTCCTACAGTGCTGTTGCAGTCGTTGCTGCTTTTACTCATAAGTCTTAGGCAATTGAAATATTTGCCATTAATTTTCAAACCTTTCTCTTCCCAACTCAACCTTCTGGGAATCTTTTCCTGGCAAGCAGTACATCATTTGGGTGAAATTGCATCACATTGCTACACTACTTTCTCAATCTTTATCTTTTCAGTATTTTTATATAGTCAAATTACCACAGTATCTTTAATATGTTTTCTAAAACCCTTACAATGTGTTCCTTATCACCCTGTGTGCATGGTGAGTTTAATATTGCTACTTGTTCTACCAAGTCAAAGGCCTTCTCTTAATCTACAAAAGCTAAACAAAGAGGTATATTGTATTCTGTCATTTTCTCGATTAGTTGATTCATCATCTGCAAATGGTCTATAGTCATGTATTCATTTCTAAAGCCTGCCTGTTCCCTTGGTTGGTTTCCATTTAAAACTTTACTGTCTACTAGAAAGGATCTTGGAAAATACTTTACATGTATATACATTTGATAACAAGCTAATCAGTCAGTAGTTAGGCTTTCTGGTCTCCTTTCTTGTGAAGTAAAATCACTATAGCATTGCACCATGATTCTGGGACACTTTCCAGATATAAACACCGGATATATAACTGAGTTAATTTACAGTTAACTTCATTCTCTGTGTCTATCAGAAGATCTAGCAACATACCACCTTCTCCAGGTGCTTTTCCTTGTTTCATACTTTTTAAAGTAAACACCAATTCTTTTTTGAACCTTCTGGTACACAATATCTACAAACAGATTTACAAGCTCAACTATTGTGATGAGTAAAGCTCTTGGTAAAATTCTTCTACTTTTTTTACCATTCTGTCTCTGCATTTAATAATTTCTCAATTTTCATCTTTTAAGGATATCATTCGTTACCTCCCTAAAGCTAGTATGCACTCAGCCCCTTTAATATCTTTACTTTTCCAAATAGATTCCTCTATTTCATTAATGTTTCTCTTTTCTCTGCCTTTAGTTGATAAGCTTGTTTAATTATATTTTATTTCATCTCTCGTGCTTTCAATTTATGACTACATGTTTTTGTATGAAAATGGTCATTATTTTCATGTTGTACTTCTCTGCATAAATGACTAGTATCTCACTTGTTACTTCTCTTACCTACTGCAAATTTCCAATGCACAATTCATCTCTCATTGAAGTCACCTATTGCCAACATTTATTTTGCTTTTAAGAGATAATAAGAGCTAGATGGGCAGAGTATTTTAGGGAGTTGCTAAATGTGAAGGATAGGGAGGGAAAGGTAGTTGCAGTGGGAAACGCGAAGAAAATGAGTGATGAATGAGGAAAATGGAGGAGAAATAAAGAAAGATGAGGAGAAAGCAGTTATTAAAAATTATGATAGCAGGTAAAGCACCTGGGTTAGATGGGTGTTTGGAATAATCCTCACTCACCCGTTTTCACCTTGTCACTTCCATCCTCACCTCTTCTCTGCCCTCAACATTTAACCTCCGAGCTGAATGACTAACCAGTGCCATGTGAGACACCACAAAGCTCCTTTCAAGGAACATGTGTGATACCTGCCTCAAACCTCCATCTACGTGAGTCAGCAGCCTGAGGAAGTTTTTGTGCTCAACTTCCCTCACCTCATACTTAACCTCACAACAATTAGGAGTGTGGGTCACCACCAGCCTGTGTATATAAAGGATGGACCATAGCCTGAAGATTCAGATAGCCTTGGACCAGCATACGTGAACTTAGCTTGCTGCTCCTTGCTTTCTCACCTCCTCCCCTCTTGCTTTCTCACAAGCAGATCACCCAGAGACATGACTTGAAACAGTCTCGTCAACTCCCTCACCATCTCGTCCCCCCCCCCCCAACTGGCGCCCAACATTTCATTGTTAAATAAAACCAACTCTATCTCCAACAGAGTTTCCCTTCAACCAGCCTAACTGGCTGCCCAACCTGGGGTAGACTACCAGCCTAACATTTGACAGCCCAATGTGGGGCAGACAACCAGCCTAACATTTAGCTGCCCAAACTGGGGCAGACTACCAGCCTAACTGGCTGCCCAATGTTTGGGGCTCTGATTTCCAGCTCTGCCACCACTGTCTGCTGCTGCCATCACTGCTGACTGCCAGATCACCTACCTGGTCTGCTATCTGCCAGCTTGCTGACTGCCGCTGCCTGCCAGGTCTGCAGACTTCCAATTTGACTCCCCACACTTGCCTACCACAGGTATCTCCCATCACTTCTCTGCTAGATCACCTGTCACCATGACTGCCAGTTTGCCTACTAGGTCTGCAGTCTACCAGCTCCCCTGCCGTCACTGACTGCTAGGTTGTCTGCTGCCAAATTGACTCCCTATACTCTCACCTACCACAGGTATCTGCTGTTACTGTCTGCCAGATCATCTCCTGGCATGTGTCTGCCAGATCGACTGCCACCATTGGTCTGCCAGATCACCTGCCACCATGACTGCCAGTTCACCCAACAGGTCTGCCATCTGCCAGTTCACCTGCCCATCAGTAGACTGCTGTCGCTGCCTGCCAGGTCGTCTGCCTACATTCTTGCCTACCACAGGTATCTGCGATTTTGACTGCTGCCATTACTACCAGTTCACCTACCAGGTCTGCTGTCTGCCATCACTGATGGCCAGGTCTGCCAACTGCCTACTCTCTCGCCTACCACAGGTATATTCAGTGACTACCGCCAACACCACTAGATCATTTTGCAACTAAAGCTGTGAGTGTCGCCACTTTGACCCACCCACACACTCAACAGAGATCACAAGGTCGTGTACTTTGACTCCAGTAAAGCTAATGACTAGCAACATTGACTGTCAAGTTCATGACACCCTGGGTGGCCCAACACCCCACCCAATAACCACAACCATTTTTCAAGTGTCTATCTTTTCTCACTCCAATGTCACCATCATCTGCCTGTCAACACGTAAACAAGTGGCGCTCCTGGGGACTATATTAAAATTGGGACCTCTGAACAGTGCTACAATAACACGATACCTAGATTGTGTTAAATGGGAAAGAGGAGCGCTCATGGGTGCCCGAGGTAGATTAATAAAGTTAAAATAGTGAGTACTGAAAGAAAATGGAAGGAAATGAAAACAGGCCAGATGAGACCTCTGGTGGCGGAGCAGCAAAACAAAAGGTAAACATGAGCCTAGAGACCCCAATAGGCCTGAGGAGATTATTATCAAACAACTAAGGCCATTTTCTGGATTTAGGCAAGAATATGAGAAAAATTATAGACATGGAAAAGGAAATGAGAGTTTTGAAAGATTAAGTCTCAGGGGCCCTTGAACAATAAGATATATTGTATCATGAGATTTGTGGATTAAGGAAAGCAAATGCCCCCCCCCCAAAAAAAAGGGAAGTGAGCGCCCTAAAAAAAGAACTGGTTGAGGTAAAACGTGAAAATGAGAAATTGAAAAGCAAAGACACCGAAATAGTATGACCATAAAGGAGGTGAATGAACAAATGAAGGCAATGACTGAGAAAATTGGAGGAAGTATAGGCGAGGAAAAAATACAGCAACTCAGGAAGGAATGGGAAAAAGATCACTAAAAGGATAAGGTATCTTTTAAGTAAATTGTTCAGCAGAACACTAAGGAAACAGTCATTAAGGTAATCAAAGAATAGGAAAAATGTGGTGAGAGATACAGTAGACAAAAAAAGTGTATTGTAGTTTTTGGAGGGAAAAAAGTGTATTGTAGTTTTTGGAGGGAAAAAAATTGAGAGACAAGGAAAATGAATTAGCAAGAAATGTTTTGAGAATAATACAAGATGAAGAAGATGAAGAGCAAGAATTAGGAAAGGAAATAGAGGAAGTGAATACATACATATACCAAAGCCTCTTTTCCCCCTTATAAGGGAGGTAGCCAAAAAACAAAAGCATAAAAACCATTCCATCCCTATCACACTCCACTCTCCTCCACCCTCTTCCCTCCCTCTTATCTTGGCACCTTCTGGATGACGGGTCCTCCCTGCATCTTGTCCACTGCCCTGGGTCAGAAGCAGTGTCGCAAGACACAGCACATCCCCCGCAAGGCAATTTCATTCCCCTCTCCGTCCCCTCATGCAGAAAAGGAGAAGATGGGAAGAAATCCCTTCAGGCTGCATCAAATTTTTCTCACATATACTACCTCACACCCCATCCCTCACCCACTCCACCTCATACATCACAACATTATCCATATACAACCATTCTCCACTCACCCCTGTCTTCTGTCCTCTCCCATCCTTCCTCAACAGACATTCCCCTCTTCCCCAAAGCCCCTTTTACCCCATCCATCCATCTCATCCTAGGTTGTGCCCTCATGTTCACTCCTTCCTCACCTCTTTTACTAGTCTTTCTTCACTCATTCTTTCCATGTGTCCAAACAATCCCTTTCCACCCCCATTCTCCTCACCTCCTCATTTCTCACTTTATCCAGCCTAGTACACAGGGAAAAAAAAAATACTTTTATTTTTTCCAGAGCCGTTTTTCATTTTTTTCTAAATTTCACCAGCCATTTTTGATACTTCCAGAGCCATGTTTTTGCAGGTTCGATTTCCTTCAAACTCTTGGAAGGTTATCTCATTACTCATGTACATCTGATGCCAAATAATCCCCAATAAATAAATAAATACTCATGTGCATGAATTTTTTTTTTTTTTTTTTCAACAAATCAGCCTTTAATTTTGGGGGGAGGCGGATGGGTGAAACTGATCAGCAGACACAGTGCCTCTGGTTCCACTGGCAGTGGTTGGGGGTGGAAATGCACGACAAGCCTTGCAATACACTGTTAGAGTACCATCACTGTCCCAATCCACTTCAAGCCAATCTAGGTTCCATGAGCATATAGTAGATTCATGCTTCACTGGTTTTCGTTTTCCTTGGCCCTTGCCCGCAGAGTTTGAATTAGGCTTTGCTGGTCCAGAAGCGGTTCCTGCCATCAAAACACTCTCCCTCGATTCTGAAAAGACTGAATCTGAGGGTAAACCATCTTCACTCATCTTCACTCGCTTCACTAGAAATCGCTCCATGATGTACGATCATCGAAAGTTTGGCATGGACATGACCTAGCTACCGTAAACCTAAGCTAGCTAACGAATCATTTTTTTACTTTTGTATTTTTTATTCTCCCTCCAAAGATCCATATATATGAACTAAATATATAATTATCAAATGTTCATATTTATACTTAGATTTATTTACTTTCAATTACTAACCAAACATTTGATTCTATTTTGTTTTCTCATAAATATGCGAACGAGGTTATAAATGGGATTTCCCAGTTTCCCTCCTAGGCCTCGAGTGAGTTTGCATATGTACAGTGTACGTATGCATGCGGTGATGTGGTATTGGGTATGGTGCATTGTACATGTAGTCAGCACGTTGGTTGGGCAGCTAGCTGCATGCAACCAATGAACTTCCCTGCATACAGGTACCATGCAATTCGCAACTAGTGACATTATGTAGCACGATAGTCGTGTAGAGTCTAGTCAACATGTACTAGTATACGCGCGCATGCAGCTGATACGAAGCTAGGCTAGGTAAGCCATTGAACTCTAGCAGCTATACCGCGTACACATACGTATGTGCATCAACAAATTAAAGTTGATTGATGCGTTGCATTTATGATATCAATTGATAATGCAATGATTGATCACGGGTAAGTTGTGTTTGCTCTGATCCTTTCATCAATGGTGATGGGATTCAGGGATTGCCAAATGATGGATAATGCATGAAAAATGTTTAATCTTGCCGCGGGAGCAATTTTTTTTAGGGCGATCGCTCCCGCTATTGGATTTGCGAGAGCGACATTGGAACTTTCCCGGGTGAAATCGCTCATCGCTCCCGTGTATTTTCTTCGCTGCTAGTACACCATATCATACTTCTCAGACACCTCATCTCAAACACATTCAAACTCCTCTCCTCCTCTCTTATGTTCTGTGTTTCTGCCCCTATACAGTGCTGTTGGCACAATCACTCTTTCATACAATCTCCTCTTAGCATCCATTCCCAAATATCTATCTCTCATTACTTCTTAATCCCTTAAGGCATTCACTCACTTCTCAATCTACATTCTACCTCCACTCCTCCCTTTCCTGCCACATTTGTACCCAAGTATCTAAAACTATCCACTTCCTCCAGTCTCTCTCCCTTAATACTCAATTCCAGTCTGCTGCCACTTTCAACCCTTGTACATCTCATCACCTTACTTTTACCCACATTTATCTTCAACTTCTTTCACACTTTCCCAAACTCTGTCACTAACTTCCTCAATCCTTCCTCTGATCCTGCTACAAGCTTAGTGTCATCTGCAAACAACAGCTGGCTCACCTCCCACTTTTCTCAATTTTCTTTAACCATCTCCAATCCCTGACCCACTACCCTTGCATTTACCTCTCACACCACCCCATCCATGTATAAGTTGAACAGCCAGGGTGACACAACACATCCCTGATGAAGTCCCACCTTTACCTCAAACCATTCACTCTCTCCATTTCTAATCCTGACACACGCTCAACTACTCTCACAAAAACTCTTCACAGCTCCTAAAAGCTTTCCTCCTATCCTGTATATCTGCAATACCTAACACAGTGCCTTCCTGTCTACCCTGTCATAAGCCTTTTCCAGATCCATAAAAGCCCCCAAAAATCCTTATCTTTTCCCATAGCTTTTTCACATATCTGTTTTACCACAAAGATCTGATCTATGCAAGCCCTACCTGTCTTAAACCCACACTGTTCCTCACCAATTACTCCCTCTGTTCCTCTCCTAATCCTCTCAATCAAGATCCTCCCATAAGCCTTCACAAATACACTTAACAAGCTGATCCCTTTGAAACTACTACACTCACACTTGTCCCCTTTTCCCTTGTAAAGTGGAACTATACAGGCACTCCTCCATTCTTCCGGCACTCTACCCTCTCTTAAACAAACATTAAATAACCTCACCAGCCAGTCCACCATCACTGTACCTCCTTTCTTCAGACATTCTGCATGACATCCATCCAGACCAGGTGCCTTACCTGCTCTCATCATCTTAACAACTGCCTTCACTTCATCCTTCCTTATTTCTCCTCCATTTTCCTCAGTCATCACTCTCATTTTCTTAGCACTTTCCACTGCAACTACCTTTCTCTCCCTATCCTCCTTCACATTTAGCAACTCCCTAAAATACTCTGCCCATCTTCCCCTTACTTTCTCTTCCATTATCACCTCTCCATCTGCACCTTTTACCTTTTCTTCTCTACTTGATTTGCGTCCTCTTCCTCTTTCAATTTCTTTCCAAAACATCTTTTTATTACTTTCAAAATTTTCTGTCATACTCTTAAACCATTTCACATCTGCTCTCCTTTTTGCTTCCTTTATCTTATGCTTTACTTCTCTTTACTTTGTGCCTCTCATATGATTCCCTCATCCTATTTTGTAGCCAATCTGTGAAAGCTCATTTCTTCTCTTCTACAACCTTCTTTGCTTCCTCATCTCACCACTCACTACCCTTCCTTCTATTTCCTCCCATCCTCCTTGTTCCACACACCATCTTTGCACACCTTGTGACTCCCTCCTTGAACCATCCCCATTCCTCCTCCACTCCTAGTTCTACTCTTTCACTCCATCCCACTCCTCTCTCAGCTTCTTCTTATACTCCTTCTCCTTTTCTTTCTTATTAAAGCAGTTCACTCTAAGCACCTCCCAATAGAATGGGAAAATATGTAGAAGTAAATCAACCCCTATTTTATTTAGGTCACAAAGGGTAGTGGAGACACTAGCAAGAACAGTAAAGTTAGTAAATACTGAATACTATAAGTGACATGAACCTTAAGGAAAGAGAAGACATCAAGAAGTGAAGCTTAAAAAAAAAAATCTTTTGGAGAGTGTTTGACATTAGACTGAGAAAATGGTATCTTCAAGAAAAGGAAATGAAAGGAACAAAGAATGTTATGGAGAGTGCAGAAAATTAAAAGTGACTTATACTAATATATACAGATTAATTTCAGGATTAGATGAGCTTATTGATTACTTGTCAGAAGCAAAGGCCTTATGAAGAGAGGCTTAGGCACCTAAACTTACACTCTTTGGAAAGAGGCAGAGTGCGGGGTGATCTAATAGAAGTGTTCAAGTGGATCAAAGGCTATAACAAGGGTGATGCAAACAAGGTCAGCATAATAAAACAACACAACATACACATTGCAATTCTACAAGAAACAAAATTAAGACACTCACACAAAACACCATCATTTCATAATTACACCACCATCAGACAAGACCGGACTGACGGCAATGGCGGTGGACTCGTCACCCTGATCCACCATTCCATCTGTTTTGTGGACACAAGTGCCACAACCAAAATTCTCCTCCCTACCACAGATAACACAACAGAAACCCAATCCATTCGTATCCGCACAGGCAACAATTCAACACTAACAATAGTTAACATGTACATTCCCCCCCAATCATCCCCCACAGTTCCAAACACCTTCAGACCTCAGCTCAGCCAACTAACCTCAATCCCCAACCTGATCATGGGTGGTGACTTCAACGCCAAGTCGTCTGCCTGGTTTGTCGACAACCCCGACACAGACAGAGGGCTTGATATACAGACTCAACTCGACTCATTGACTATCATGAACAACACGCATAATCATACACATATCCCATACCAAGCCCTCTACACTCCCTCCTCTCCTGATATCACCTTTTGCTCCCCCTGCCTAACCCCAACAACATCATGGAGAGTGGTCGGAGCCCTTGGTTCTGACCACCTTCCAATCATCATCACCACCAAAACAAGATGCACCCCAGCTGGCCACAGACACACTTACACCAATTACAAGAGAGCTAACTGGGAAGCCTTTAATGAAGAGACAGAACAACATTTTGAAACACTTAACAGTACACCAATCACAAACATAAACAATGCTGTGCACGCTTTTAATACAATCATACAAAACGCAGACAAGAGATACATCCCTAGAGGCAACAGAAAATCACACAACCCCAACTTCACACCAGAAATCCAAGGCCTCATCAGACAACGTGACACACTTAAACACGATACCCCCACACCTATCCCTCAAAACATAGCAGACCAAATACAAACACTAAACACTGTGATTGCCAATAAAATACATGAACAAAAAACACAAAATTGGCAAAACTTTATCAATACACTTGATCACAAAACAAACACCAGCAAATTGTACAAAACACTCAACAGCATCACACTATCCAACACTAACACTACACGCTCTCACGCAGCAATAATCACAACAACAGATAATCTACCCTCAAACAGACAACAAGCAAACGCACTCATACGTCATTTTGCACAGACGAGCCATCTTACATCTCACCCTGACGACCGACGCACCATTCGACGTAAGAAAGACTTTCCCACAGACTCAGACTATACACCCTTCATAGACAGTCAGACAAAACTCATAATGCATAGTCTCAAGCACTCATCTGCCTGTGGCCCTGATAACATAAGCAACATCCACCTAAAACACATTGGACCACAAGGTATACACGCACTCACAAACATTGCAAACTACAGCTATTCACACAACACTATACCCGACATCTGGAAGCATGGTAAAATAATCACCATCCCAAAACCGAACAAAGACCCAACAATCCCATCATCGCACCGCCCAATCACACTTCTCTGCACCCCCTCTAAAGTCATTGAACGCCTAATACTTAAACTTGTCACACCATATATTCCCCTTGCTGACTCACAACACGGTTTTAGGCCACTACACTCCACAAACACTCTTCTGACAAACCTCACACAAAGAATTTTTGATGGCATCAATTCAGATAGGCCCCACCACAGAACACTTCTTATAACATTGGACATTAGTAAAGCTTTTGATGCTATCCCCCGCCACAACCTAACAAATAAAATATATAACACAGACATGCACAATAACACCAAAAGATGGCTGGCCAATTATCTGGCAGGCAGGAATGCTCATGTGTCATATAATGGCCAATCA
Source organism: Oratosquilla oratoria (assembly GCF_046742065.1). Lineage (NCBI taxonomy): Eukaryota > Metazoa > Arthropoda > Malacostraca > Stomatopoda > Squillidae > Oratosquilla > Oratosquilla oratoria. The sequence goes on from NC_134816.1 coordinate 6,808,927, forward strand.
TCGCACATCAGAAACATTAAGAACGGAGTACCGCAGGGCTCAGTTCTATCCCCCACATTATTTAATCTATACATGCATGACTTACCCACGCCAGACACCTCAGAAATACAAATCTCTTCTTACGCAGACGACAACAATCACATGCACACATCGTAACACAGACAAAGCTGCAGAAATAATCCAGCCTTACCTTGACACACTCAACACATGGTTCATCACAAACAGACTCAAAATAGCTCCAACCAAATCTACAGCAACACTTCTCACCAACTGGACAAAAGAACACAAATACATACCTCATCTCTACATCAACAACACTCTAATACCACACACAAACACACCGAAAATTCTTGGTGTAACATATGATACATCCATGTCTTTCAAACAACACCTCACAAACATAAAAAACAAATGCACACCTAGACTTAACGCACTTAAGTCAATCACTGGAACAACATTTGGACAAAACAAAGAAACTAATATAACAATATACAAACAATGTATACGCTCAGTGATGAATTATGCGAGTCCTGCATGGGCTCCTAATCTCAGTGAGACACACCACAACACCCTTCAAATCATACAAAACAAAGCCCTAAAAACAATTACAGGCTGCACAAATACATCACCTACAGACCATTTACACCATGAAACAAAAGTCCTCAAAGTCAAGGAACACCTCGACATGAGAGGCACACAAACACTTGCTGCAGCCACCACAAACACATCACACCCGTTACACTACATAGCAGAACACCCACACACACCAAGAAACATTAAAACTACACCCAAAGACCTTTATTACACAAAGATACTCTCTTCTCTTCCTCCACAACCACCAAATACCAGCCTCCGGAAACATATTCATAATCATATCACTCACCGCTCCATTAACACACTGAAAGACAACACACTGCTGCATGCCAGACCCCCTGATATCCACCCTTCTGAATCCTCTCTCCCACGTAAGGACAGAGTCCACTTGGCCAGACTGCGATGCGGTCACCACCCAGCACTTCTAAGCTACCAGAGGAGGCTGGACGACCGTGTTGTGAACAGCTGCCCAGGATGTAACACTTCACCCCATACCATACAACACATAATGGAAGACTGCATTATACACAATCATGCACGCAAACAACACAACATACACTCTATAAAGGATTTGTGGGAAAACCCAGTCTCGGCTGTGGCCTTCCTTGGGGAGACGGGACTGCTCGGACAGACAGTCTAGGGAACGACAACAACAACAACAACAGGGCAGGACTCGCAGTAATGGGTATAAACTGGACAAATTACAAAGGATTACAAAGGCAGAGCATGCCAACAGGAGACCTTTTGGTCTACATCTAGGTCGGATGCGAGAAAAAAAAATCATAACAATAAAATAAGAACTATAATAATGTAAATAACAAATAAAATACATGAATAAATGCATAGGTATAGTTAAATAATAAACAAACAGGTAAATTGTAAATAATAATAAATTGACATATAACTAATAATAAATGAAAATCAAACAGACAAATGATAACAAAACAAAAACAATAAAAAATAAATTATAATCATTACAGCATCTTGCTTAGGTGTTTATCTAAATGATTCTTAAAGCTTCGAACTGAACTACATTGCACTACCTGTGCAGGAAGTTTATTCCATTCATTAACTACACGGTTGGCAAAGTTGTTTCTACCTACTTCCAAATTGAATCTATTTCCGGACAGTTTGAGACCATTGTTTCTCGTCTGATTCTCATTCAATGTGAAAATTTTGTCACTTTTGATGTTGTCAATTCCCTTTAGAATTTTAAAGACCTGTATCAAGTCACCTCTGAGTCTACGCTTCTTTAGGGAAAACAGATTCATATGTTTTAGTCGATCTTCGTATGATTTATTTTTGATATTTGGAATCAGTTTTGTGGCTTGCCGTTGTACTTTTTCCAGTCTGTCAATGTCTTTAATGAGATTCGGTGACCATACGGAAACAGCATACAGACGCTCCTCAACTTACGTTTTAGTTACGTTCCGAACGGCCGAACGTAAGTTGAAAATGAACGTAAGTTGTTACTGTACTATACATCCGTAAATTCTATTACCTTATCTTACAAAACACCCCTAAATCATTAATTATACATATAACATTGTAAAATAATAACATCAATTTCAAATAAATTAAATTCAAGCAACATAAATTGAGATGGTGGAGGAGGAGGGGAGGAGGAGGAGGATGAGGCAAGGCACTTTCAGTCTGTCGTTTGTGCAATGTAAACAATGGACGCAGCGTCAAGTGTATCGTTTGAACTACGGAGAGCGCGCTAAACTAAAAAATTCACTAAAAAAAAAATTTTTTTACAATTTTTTTTTACAGTCAGTTCAAACATAAAATCGAAAAAAACGTAAAACGAATTAACGTAAGTAGAGGAGCGTCTGTATTCCAAATGTGGACGAACTAACGATTTATATAGCTTGTTAATGAGTGATGGACTTTTGAAATCAAAAGATCGCGCAATCAGTCCCAGAATCTTATTTGCTTTCTCAGAGGCTGAAATACACTGCTTGGATGATTTGAGGTCGTTACTGATAATTACGCAGAGATCTTTTTCACTATCCACTTTTGTTAACAAATTTCCAAATAACTTGTAATCGTACTTACTGTTATTTTTACCTATGTGCATTACCTTGCATTTACTTGTGTTAAATTTCATTAGCCACTTTTCAGACCATTGCTGTAATTTATCTAAATCTACTTGAATATCTAATTGGTTTGAGTGATCATTTGCCACTCCGCACAGTTTTGTATCATCAGCAAATTTGGAAACAGCTGATTTTAGTCCATGGTCTATATCATTTATATATACTATGAATAGAAGTGGCCCAAGAACGGAACCCTGAGGAACTCCATTTGTAACATTTTTCCATCTAGAAGTTTTTCCATTTAAAACAACTCTCTGTTTTCGATCATTTAACCAATTACTAGTCCAACTTAGTAGGCTACCACTTATTCCGTGTAAAGCTAATTTAGTAAGTAGTCTTTCGTGTGGGACAGTATCAAAAGCTTTTGCAAAGTCTAAATATATTAAATCTATATTGTTTCTTTTGTCAAAATTCGAGATAACTGTGTTGTAGAATTCGAGTAAGTTAGTCACTCAAGAACGTTTCTGTCTGAAACCATGCTGGCTATCATTTATCAAACGGTTACTTTCTAAATGATGTTCGATAGCATCTCTGATGATAGTTTCCATTATTTTTCCTACGATTGAAGTCAAACTTATAGGCCTGTAGTTATTTGGCTTCTTTTTGTCACCTTTTTTGAATATGGGAGTAACGTTAGATAGCTTCCATTCTCTTGGGACATCTCCGGATATGATGGATTTCTTGAAAATAATTTCTAATGGAACAACAATCTCATTTTTCATTTCCTTTACGATTCTTGGATGCCAACCATCAGGCCCTGGTGTTTTATTAACTTTGAGTTTATCTATACACCTTTTAATTTTTTCTTTTGTTATATTTACCGTAGTAAGTTTACCCTAGACTTTTCACAGGTTTCAGTTTGAAGTTCACTATGAGGTGTTTCATTTACGAATACCGAGCTAAAATAATTGTTTAAGATATTACCCATTCCTTCATTTGAATATATTTGAATATTCAAGTTGACCATCAGCAGATAATAGTGGACCAATGTGATTTCTAACAACCTTTTTATCTCTATTGTAACTATAGAATTCTTTGGGATTCTCTTTGGATTTATCAGCAATGTTCATTTCGTATTGTCGTTTTCTTTTTCTTATTGTCTTTTTTAAATCTCTCTGTATTGATACATAGCTTTCATAGTCATTAGATGCACTCGAACACTTATATTTCTTATAAGCCTGTCTCTTTTTAGCAATACTTTTTTCAGTTTCTTTGTCAAGCCACTTTGGGCGAGCCTGGTTTGGGGGACGTCTGTCCTTAAAAGGAATGTAAGTATGAATCATCTTAGTGAGCGTATTTTGAAATATCTAAGAAGGAAATAGGCAAGAATTGGTTTACTGGTGGTCGATGAATGGAATAAACTTAGTAACCATGTAGTAAGCACTGAAACTATCAGTTGTTTTAAAAAAACGATTAGACAACTTTATGGATGGGGATGACAGGTGGTGATGGATATGGAGCTGCCTAGTGTAGGCTTTATGGTCTCTTGCAGTCTCCTTTATTCTGATCTTCTTATGTTCTTATGTTTATGTTATTGTAATGGGAATTGTAGAGACAAAATTAAGGGGTCCATTATCACCAGTATTGGAAATGGATTTTATAATAATTGGCTTAGAAACAGAGACAAAAAACAGGGTGGAGTCATGTTTTCAGCATCTAAATGTGACAAAAGTTACAAATGGAGGGAACAGTGTGGAAATGATCATGATAAGAGTTGAAGATAATGACATGAAAAAGAAAGTCTGGTGATTTATGTGCCCCCCAAAAATATGGGTTCTTGGAGAGAGATTACTCTAAAATGTTAGAAGATACAAGGCTTTCATTAAATGGGGTGCTGAAAGATAATGGAAATGTGATACTTATGGGAGATTTTAACTGAAAAGAATTCTGTTTGGAGATGATACTGAAAGGTGGAGAGGAATTATAGGGAAATGTATTACTTCAAATGACTATGAAACATACAATGACAATGGAAAACACCAGATATAGAAATAATGAAGAAATTTTTAGACTAGATTTATTCTTTATGTCAGAACCTGAAATTGTGGTTAAATTGAATACAAGACAGCAACTGGGAAGAGTGACCACATATTGAGATAGAACTAAAGGAGGAAATATACATGGAGAGAAATGAGAAATACAGAAAAGAGAGACTATGCCAGCAGTATATTACAAATTTATATAACCTACGACCTTTGCCACATAAAAAAATCATACACACTCAGGTCAATAAACAAATCCTTCAACTTCACACAACAAATCCCTATCTTGTAAGGACCGCTTTGGCACACTTACATTCAGAACACCATCTAGCATTGAAACATCATCTTGGCTATCCCTTGAGCTCAAGAATGATGGCCTTCATTCTTAAAAGTATTTTAGATAATAAATGGGGTAAGATTTACTGGTGGGCTCTGAGAGGACTTTGAAGCTTCTATTGTACTTGGGGCAGGAAGTTCCAAGGGAAAGAACTGGTCTAGGCTGCTGTTGTCTCACCCTCCTTGCTCTTTATTCTCCAGGTCTTCAAATTCTATTAACCCCTTCCATACGGTGACGCCTAAGTAGGCGTCACGAGGAGCAAGTGGGTACGCAAGGCTGCCATATCGGCGTCTTGATTATATCTATTGTAGTTGTACTTGCGTGACCCCCATACTCTGTAAACTGGCTTCATTATATTTTCTATGGTTATCAAAATTCACGGGTGACAGAGAGAACGATCGATAGAGTGGTGACTTTAATTTTTACAATGCGAGTATTATGACGCAACATCATACGTCTGGCAGCTAATGCTGCGAGATTTTGGCCCATACTGAAGGGGTTAAGAGCAATCAAGAGTTTTTACAAGAGTAGCAGAGCTTGTGTTAGAATCAGAAATGGAGAGTGAATGGTTTGAGGTAAAGGTGGGACTTCATCAAGGATGCATTATGTCACCCTGGCTGTTCAATTTATACATGGATGAGGTGGTGCAAGAGGTAAATAAAAGGGTAGAGGGTCAGGGATTGGAGATTGTTAAAGAAAATGGAGAAAAGTGGGAAATAAGCCAGTTGTTGTTTGCTGACAACATTGCGCTTGTAGCAGGATCAGAGGAGGGATTGAGGAAGTTAGTGACAGAGTTTGGGAAGATGTGCGAAAGAAGGAAGTTGAAGATAAATGTGGGTAAAAGTAAGGTAATGAGATGTACAAGGGGAGAAAGTGGTAGCAGACTGGAAGTATTAAGTGAGAGAGGATGGAGGAAGTGGATAGTTTTAAATACTTGGGTGCAAATGTAGTGAGAAAGGGAGGAGTGGAGGTAGAATACAGTTTGAGAGAAGCCTTGGGGGATTAAAAAGTGTAATGGGAAATAGACATTTGGGAATGGATGCTAAGAGGAGATTATATGAAGGAGTGATTGTGCTGACATCACTGTATGGGGCAGAAACATGGAACATAAGAGAGGAAGAGAGGAGTTTGAATGTGTTTGATATAAGGTGCCTGAGAAGTTTAATAGTGGTTACTAGGCTGGATAGAGTGAGAAATGAGGTGAGGAAGAAAACGGGGGTGGAAAAGGAGTTGGGAGATAGGGTTGATGAAAGAGTATTGGGATGGTTTGGGCATGTGGAAAGAATGAGTGAAGAAGGACTAGTAAAAGAGGTGTGGAAAGCAGCGGTGGAAGGAGTGAACATGTGGGGGCAACCTAGGATGAGATGGATGGATGGGGTAAAAGGGGCGTTGGGAAGAGGGGAATATCTGTTGAGGAAGGATAGTAAAGGACAGAAGATGGGGGGGGGGATGGAGAATGTGCATGGATGATGCTGTGATGCATGAGGGGGAGCAGGTGGGGGATGGGGGGTGATGGAGTATGTGTGAGAAATAAACTGAGGCAGCCCTAAGGGATTTCTCCCCCATCTTTTCTGCATGAGGGGACAGAGAGAGAGGGGGGGGGGGTGCCAGTTTAATAAAGTGGCCTTGCTGTGGATGTGCTGTGTCTTGTAACACTACTTATGACCTAGGGCAGTGGGCATGATGCAGGGATGACCTGTCATCCAGGAGGTGCCAAGATAAGAGGGAGGGAAAGAGGCGGATAGGAGTGGAGTATGTTGGGGATGGAATGGGTGGGAGTGGTTTTTATGCCTTTGTTTTTTTGGTTACCTCCCTTGTAAAGGGGAAAAAGCCTTTGGTATATGCATGTAGTAGAGCTTGTGTTAGAATCAGAAATGGAGAGAATGAGTGGTTTGAGGTAAAGGTGGGACTTTGCCAGGGATGTGTTATGTCACTTTGGCTGTTTAATTTATACGTGGATAGGGTGGTATGAGAGGTAAATGTAAGGATAATGGAGATACATACATATACCAAAGCTTTTTCCCCCTTACAAGGGGGGTAGCCAAAAAGAAAAAGGCATAAAATCATTCCCACCCATTCCATCCCTGAATACACTCCACATCCCTCCACCCTCCCTCTCATCTTAGCACCTCCTGAATGACGGGTCATCCCTGCACCTTGTCCACTGCCCTGAATCAGAAAGCAGTGTCGCAAGACACAGCACATCTACGGCAAGGCCGCTTCATTAAATATGCGACCCCCCCCTCTCCGTCCCCCCATTGCATAAAAGGAGAGGATGGGGAGAAATCCCTTCGGGCTGCGTCAAATTTTGCTCGCACATACTACCTCACCCCCCATCCACCTGCCCATTCCACTCATGCTATCACAACATCATCCATATACAACCATTCTCCATTTACCCATCTTCTGTCCTCTCCCGTCCTTCCTCAACAGACATTCCCCTCTTCCCCAAAGCCCCCTTCACCCCATCCATCCACCTCATCCTAGGACATCCCCTCATGTTCACTCCCTCCACATCTGCCTTCCACACCTCTTTTACTAGTCTTTCTTCACTCATTCTTTCCATGTGTCCAAACCATCCTAATATTCTTTCATCAACCCTATCTCCCAGCTCCTTTTCCACCCCTGTTCTCCTCCTCACCTCCTCATTTCTCATTCTATCTAGCCTAGTAACCCCCATCATACTTCTCAGACACCTCATCTCAAACACATTCAAACTCCTTCTCTCTTCTCTTATGTTCCATGTTTCTGCCCCATACAGTGCTGTTGGCACAATCACTCCTTCATACAGTCTCCTCTTAGCATCCATTCCCATATGGAGATGATTAAAAGAAAATGGAGAAAAGTGGGAGATAAGCCAGTTGTTGTTTGCTGATGACACTGAGCTTATAGCAGGATCAGAGGAGGGATTGAGGAAGTTAGTGACAGAGTTTGGGAAGGTGTGCAAAAGTTGAAAATAAATGTTGGTAAAAGGTGATGAGATGTACATGGGGATCAAAGTGGCAGCAGACTGGAAGTATTAAGGGAGAGAGAATGGATGAAGTGGATAGTTTTAGATACTTGGGTGCAAATGTGGCAGGAAAGGGAGTGGAGGTGGAGGTAGAATGTAGACTGAGAGAAGCAAATGCCTTAGGAGATTAAAAAGTGTAATGAGAAATAGACATTTGGGAATGGATGCTAAGAGGAGATTGTATGAAGGCGTGATTGTGCTGAAAGCACTGTATGGGGCAGAATCATGGGACATAGACAGAGGAAGAGAAGAAGGGTTTGAATGTGTTTGAGATGAGGGATAGTATGATAAGGGATAGAGTGAGAAACGAGGAGGTGAGAAGAATGGTGGTGGAAAGGGAGTTGGGAGATAGGGTTGATGAAGGATTACTGGGATGGTTTGGACATAATAGAAAGAATGAGTGAAGAAAGATTAGTAAAAGAGGTGTGGAAGGCAGAGGTGGAAGGAGTAATCATGAGGGGGTCACCAAGGATGAGATGGATAGGGTAAAAGGGGCACAGGAAAAGAGGGGAATGTCTGTTGAGGAAGGACAGACGATAGGGGTGAATGGAGAATGGTTGTGTATTGATGCTGTGATGCATGAGGGTGAGTGGGTGGGGGATGGGGGGGGGGGGTGAGAAATTGTGTGTGAAAAATAAATTGGCACTGCCCAAAGGGATTTCTCCCTGTCTTCTGCATTTCTGCATGAGGGGATGGAGAAGGGGGGGTTGCTGATTTAATGAAGAGGCCTTGCTGTGGATGCGCTGTGTCTTGCAACACTGCTTCTGACCCTGGGTAATGGGCGAGATGCAGGGATGAGCAGTCATCCCGGAGGAGCCAAGATAAGAGGGAGAGAGGGGGTGGATGGGAGTGGAGTATATGGGGATAGAATGGGAGTGGATTTTATACTTTTGTTTTTTGGCTACCTCCCATGTAAGGGGGAAAGAGCCTTTGGTATATGTATTATTACTCAGAGTAAAAGAGAACAAGTAATACAGCAGTGACTTTATATCTTATAATGCAAGCAGTGTGATGAATAGTACATATGGCAGCTGATGCTGCATGCAAGAATCAGACTCTCACTGAAATGGTTAATTTAGATAAACCAAACTTGATAAGACATACCTGTAAAGACTTCTTATCCATTGTTAGTAACTGCTTGAGTATGAGTCTTTTTAACTTGGGCATGATAGGTGCTAGTCTGTTAACACCTTCTGCTGGTCGAGATGTCTCTCCGCTGCCTTCAACCAAACTCATTGAGCAAGACCTCATACGACCAGTCAAGGATCGCCCTGTTGATGATGCACTACTGGGTCTCTTCCTAAGGTCAATGACACCTGAACTCTCCGATAAGTGTCTTCTACGTACAGATGCTGGGCCTGTTGACTGGGGCCTTGTCACTGCACTAGACCAAGTGCTGTAAGCTTCTTCTATATCAGAATATGTTCCTGAATCCTCCTTCTCATCATCCCCAGACTTGCCCTCAGTGCTGCGTCTTGTCCTGTTGCCCACAGTGGAACCCAAGACATCAGTGGATCCCCCTTGACCACGCCCAACAGATTCCCACTCTCTGGCACTAAATTTTATGTCAATGTCATACTCGAGGGACACAGTCTGGGTGTTATTTTTGCGCATGGATAAGTCTTGTGCTTTATCCTCCTGATTCTCATTACTTTCATTACCATCTGGATCTTCTTTTTCCTCACTTCCACAAGTTTTAACAGTTTTCTTCTTTGTGGCCAAGAAGGTCTTGCGCAAATTATTGGCCGCCATTGCAAGGGCTTTCCTTTTGGCAGACTCGGCAAAAGATGACAAGTTTTTAGAAGTTTGTGTCAGCTTTCCCTTGCCCTTTAAGTTCAGCCCTTCAGCTCTTAAGCTCATAGCTGAGCTGCTCCCTCCCTGCAAGCGAGTATTGCTACCCTGTAGACGACTAACTCCCCCTTGGAGTTGACCTATTCTCAAAGTACCTTTCATACTGCTACTATGCAAAGACTTTTTACTAGGTGTTGGGACTCGAAGCTGACTTTTCTTTTTCTTCTTTTTCCCCCCCTTGATACTTTTTTTGAAGGATAGTGGTTGAGTGCACTGGGAGCCATGCATCTCCATGTTCCACCCACCATTACCTGGACCTTCAAACAAGGCAGGATTTCTTTTTGTGTTTTTGTCTCGAGTGATTCGGTTATTCAAATCTGGAGGAAAATCACGCCGCCTGTTATCCAGTCGATATGCAGATAATGATCTCCTGTGATGATCTCTGTTCTGGAGATATCCATGACTGTGACTACGTTCATGCAACCTTTCATGTCCTCTGTTTCCCTCTCTGCTACCATCTCTATGGACCCTACCTACACTTTGACTATGTGCAAGATGCCTTGAGGATTGTGTCTCATCATCCTTTTTGACTCTTGTTCCAAAGGACCACCTTGGCATGGAGGACTGTAGGTGATGGTCTATGGGGTCCTCCTCTCCTGTCTGCCAAGCATGGCCCCCTAGATATGCATCCATAGACTGCTTCTGACGAGACCACCACTTCTGGTCAAAGCTGTCATACCCTGCAACTCGACTGTAGTAGCCTTGGTGCACTTGTGCCCATGGTGGCTGGGAAGGAAAATGCCCTTGAACAGCATGTGAGGGTCCATCTGAACCTGGGAAAAGTGAGGCACTGGTAATTATTGGAAAGGCATTGGTAAAGTGTGGAGGTGGTGGGGGTCCTAGTAGACTGGAACATGACCCAGTTGTGGCCCCTAACTGAGAATTGTTTGCTGCCTCACCACTGCGAAGATTTTCAGCATCTCGGTTGCGTTGGCTCTGACTTCGATAATCTAGTGGAGGTGTGGGGGTATGTCGTGTTGGTGGGGGTGGAGGAGGTGGAGTGGTGCCTGGTGGTCTTGGTTCCTCCTGATTTTCCATATTCCAGCTTACAGGCTCTTCAGCCCTCTGATTCCAGTGGCTTCTCCCTTTATGGTGGTTGCTCTTCATGTCCCAAGTGGAGCAATCCATAACTGCCAAGAGAAAAAAAAAAAAAAAGATATATATATATATATATATATATATACATACAATCAGAATAGTGCAAACAGTAAATGCCTAGCCCAAATAGTGTACAGGAGTCCCTCAAATAATGCAGATTCAAATAACATGGATTCAATCATACACGGATTTTATTTCAAAACCATCTCAAATGTAGAGAACCGTTTTAAAATTCGCGCCAAGTCGGGCACACATACGCACACACGTGGCAACATCGCAAACATTTGTGGTGACTGCTTTCTATTTTACCATATACAGTCGATCCTCATATAACGCGGTCATTATGTACACTGGGAACTGCTCAAACAAGGGTGTGGGGCAAGGGGATAGCCGTGGGTGGCTGCCTGCGGTCACATGTCAACCTCCGGGTACTGATGCAGGAGGGAGGGAGGGGAGGAGAGGGGGAGTAGGGGGTGGTAGGGGGGTAGCCAACAAGCTTTAGCTTGTCGCTTCCACCACCTGCGCCGTGCTATCGTGAAATTTTACCGCCCTAACCTGTTGAAGTGTAATGTTTCTTTCATTTGGAACACAACTAATAAGTCTGATAATGACTGCGCTTGTTGTGTCTTAATTTCTCTTATGAGGTTCTTGTTGTTACTGGCGGTGGTGGTTTGGGAGATCAAAAACAGACATATACACGCTTACACACGTGTAGACACGCACACGTAGACACGTGTTAGACAACCAGTATATGTTGTGAATACCCCTTCCATACGGTGCCGCACATGTAGGCGTCATGAGGAGCAAGTGGATTCGCGACGCTGCCATATCGGCGTCTTGATTATATTTATTGTAGTCGCCCCTGTGTTTTTACATTCTCCCAAATGCGCCCTGAATCCCATTCTCTGTGGTTTTCAAAATTCGCGGGTGAAAGAGAGAACGATCGATATATGCGGTGACTATATTTTATGATGCGAATATTATTACGTTACGTCATACGGCTGGCATTGGCTGCTGCCCGCGAGATTTAAGTCCCGTACTGAAGTGGTTACGCGTGTGTGTACACACAAATACAAACACAGACACACACATGTACATGCTTACTTGTACATGTGAACACAGACACATACACGCACACACGCGCACACACACACACACACACATAGGAAAGGAAGACTGAGGTACAACAAAACAGACTTTACAAAACTAAAGACATTCTTCCGGAATGCAAACTGGGAAATATTTTACAGGGAAGAAACAGCAGTGGAAGAGAAATGGAATATATTGATGGAAAACTACAATGAAGGGGTAAACAGGCATGTACCAAGACAAAAGCGAGAGAGAGAGTACATACAACCACTTTAAATCTGTTTTCACCAGAGAGAAAATACCAAATTGTGACATAGATAAAAACAAGAAATCTCCCCTCATGAATGAGTTTACAGCATCACTAAAGGAAATATCAGAACATTTATCAAGGCTGGATGTCAGAAAATCACATGGCCCGGACGGTATTGCAAATTGGATTCTAAAGGAGTGCAAAGAAGAACTAACAGACAAAATACACATCTTAATAAACAGCTCACTCAAAGAAGGAAAGATACCCGAGGACTGGAAAAACGCTAACATTGTACCAATACACAAAGGAGGAAACAAAGAAGAACCCACCAACTATAGGCCAGTATCACTAACAAGCACCATAGCCAAAATTTGTGAGAAAATAATCAAGAATAGATGGGTAAAACATCTGGAAGACAATGACATATTAAACCCAAGACAATTCGGATTCAGACAAGGAAGATCATGCTCCACAAACTTAATATGCTTTTACTCAAGACTAATAGACATAGTGCAAGAAAGAAATGGATGGGCTGATTGTGCATTCCTAGACTTGCAAAAAGCCTTTGACAAAGTACCACACAGAAAACTACTAAAAAAAACTGGAACACATAGGAGGAATACAGGGAAACCTACTAAAATGGATAGAGGACTTTCTGACTGGTAGAAAGATGAGAGTAGTGCTCAGAGAAAAATATTCAGACTGGAAATAGGTGATCAGTGGAGTACCGCAAGGATCTGTGCTGGCACCAATAATGTTTGCTATCTATATGAATGACATGGATGAGGACGTGAACTGCTACATGAGCTTCTTTGCCGATGACGCCAAACTGCTAAGGAAAATAGAAACTGATGAGGACTGTGAAGCACTGCAAGAAGACCTAAATAGGGTATGGAACTGGAGTCAGAAATGGGAAGTGGACTTTAATACTAAGAAGTGTAGCATAATGGAGTTTGGAAAAAGCAAAAACAGAATATCAGGAAAATATACAATTGGAACCAAAGAAGTAAAGAAAGTAGGATCCGAAAAAGATTTGGGAGTAATTATCACGAACGACTTGTCCTATGATATACAGATTAACAAAATTGTCGGGGAGACTTACAACTTGCTAAGATCAATAAAAGTGGCGTTTACATACTTGGACGAAGACATGATGAAAAAAATATTGGTTACATTGATAAGGCCTAGATTAGAGTATGCAGCGACATTGTGGTCCCCCAGTACCAAAAAGAATATAAAGAAAATAGAAAGAATCCAAAGAGCAGCTACAAAAATGGCACCTGCACTTGCAAACCTATCATACGAGGAGAGATTGGCTAAACTGGAGTTACCGACACTGGAGCAAAGAAGAGAGAGAGAGGTGACCTATTGACCATCTACAGAATCATGAAAGGCACAGAGGTACTCGATAGTGAGAACTTACTTAACTGGGACAAAAGAAACACAAGAGGACATGGAAAGAAAATAAAAAAACATAGCTATAGAAGAGAACTGAAGAAAAACAGTTTTCCTCATAGAGTTTTGGACACTTGGAACAAACTGGACAATGGAATAGTATGCGCAAAATCCATTCATGAGTTTAAAAACAAACTAGACACTGCAAGATACAAAGGCGGGACATCACGAGCATAGCTCCCCTTCCCGCAAAATACAACTAGGTAAATACAACTAGGTAAATACACTTTCGTCGGATTCACGGCATGGATTGGAACTCCGGAAAAAAATGCATATTTCGTGGATCTCAACTACGAGGAAGTACCTTATTGTATTTGTAGGGAAGGGGAAATCTCGTGTAGTAAAAAGGTAATGAAAGGGGAGAAGGGGAGGGATTACTGAGGGAAATGGAAGAAAATGAGGAGGGAGACGAACGGGCTCCCCCTGACAGCTGGAAAAATTTAAACAAAAGATCAGCTGACAACACTGGGGAAATCGAAAATATCAGTAAAAGCATTAAGATTAGAAATATAGATAAGAGCAGCACAATGGACGGTGAAGAAAATAATTTCCAGGGATTTAATGAGGGGGGGAAGGATACCAACCTCCCCCGATTGGCAAGACTAGAGGAAAAACTTGAACAAATAACAGATCATTGGGAGAAGAGGTTCGGTAACGTAGCAAAGATTGCGCAAAAGTTGAAAAACGGGAAGAACTTGAGAAGGTGAACAAAAACTTAACTAAAGAAATGGAAGATTTAAAAAGAGAGTTAAAAGAAGTAAAAGAGGAGAATGAGGAATTAAAGAGGAATAATAAAGACAATAAAGAGGCCATAGCAAAGGAAGCACAGGGTTGGAAAAAGATCCAAGAAAACAGTAGAGTTGCATTTACTGATATAATTAAACAGCAAATGAAAAAACAAACTGAAGACTCAGTTATTAAAGTGATGAGACAGAAGGAGAATATAGTAAGGGACTTAGCAGATAAAAAGAAATGTATAATTATATTAGGAATGGAAGAGAAATATAACCCAAATAGAACCACAAGAATGAATGAGGAAAAAGAAAAAGTAAGCAGTTTACTAGAATTAGTTCAGGAAGATGAACCTGAAATAGGGAAACAAATTGAAGAGATGTATAGACTCGGGAAGAATAGTACAGATAAGTCCAGGCCAATTAAGATTAAATTCAGGTCACAAACGACAGCAGAGAATATCTTAGCAAAAACAGGAAAACTAGCAACAAGTGAACAATATAAAAAGGTATGGATAAAAAGAGAAATAAATAAAGAGGAAAGAGAGGAGGAAAAAAAGAAAAGACATGAAGCTAAGGAAAAAACAAGAACAGAACAGTCTGAAAAAGAAAAATTCTATTGGAGAGTAGTGAATATGAAAATAAGGAAATACGACATACTAGAGAATACAATGGAAGTGGCAGAAAACTAAAAGTGTCTTACACAAATATAGATGGATTAATAACAGGACTGAATGAGCTGAATGATTATCTGAAGGAAAAAGAACCGGACATAATGGGAATTGTGGAAACGAAATTAAAAGGTCCACTACCACCCAACAGTGTAGGACATGATGCATATAATTATTGGATTAGAAACAGAGAGACAAACCAAGGGGGTGGAGTTATGTTCCTGACTAAGGAGGATGTAAACGTGAGGTGTGTCACATATGGAAAGAATACAGTAGAGATGATTATGATCGAAGTGGAAGACAGAGATAAGAAGAGCAGAAAGTTCGTGATAAATTATGTGCCTCCAAAAACAGCCTCATGGGAAGAGAGTGAACATAAAAGTATGTTAGAAGACACAAAGATAACATTAAATAAGATCATGGAAGATGGAGGAAGAATAGTTATGATGGGCGTCTTTAATTGCAAAGAAGTCTGCTGGGAAGAGATGACAGTAAAGGGTGGAGACGGCTCATGGGGAAATGTCCTACTCGAGATGATTGTTGACCATACAATGACACAGTGGATACAGGAGAACACTAGGTATAGAAATGAAGAAGAACCATCGAGACTAGACCTAATAATCACATCTGAACCTAGAATAGTGGACAAGATTGAATATAAAACACCAATAAGTAAAATTGACCACATATTGATTGAACTGGAACTAGAGGAAAAATACATGAAAAGAAATGAATATAGAAGAGGAAGAATGATGTATGAAAAAACAAACTTTGATGAAATAAGAGAATTCTTTCAACAAGAAAACTGGGAAGGAATATACAAAGAAGAAACAACAGTGGAAGAGAAATAGAATATTTTGACAAAAATTTACAAAAAAGGAGTGGAAAAGTATGTCCCAAGACAAAAACAAGAAAAAGAATATATAAAGTGCTGGTACAGCAAAAGTTGTAGAGTTAAAAGACAAAAGAGATAAAGCTTGGACCAAATTTAAGAAATACAAAAGGCCTGAAAAATGGAAAATATATACTTGTTATAGAAATGAATACGTACAAGTGTGCAGAGAGGAAAAGAGAAAATATGAAAAAGATGTCATAGAAAAATGTAAAGATCAACCAAAACTATTCTACAGATTTGTAAACAATAAACTGAAAAACAAACAAGATTTGGAGAAATTAAGACAAGGGGGAGTTGAATACACTGAGGAAATAGAAATGGCGGAAATTATGAACAAGCATTTTAAATCAGTGTTTACAAGGGAGAACATACAACCTGAAGAGATTGAATGGAAAGAGAAAGTCCCCCCTATGAAAGAAATAGAAGTAACAAAGAATGAAATAATGAAACACTTGAGTAATCTTGATGTCAGAAAATCGCATGGACCAGATGAAATAGCAAACTGGATTTTGAAAGAATGCAGGAATGAACTGGCAGACAAAATACATAGCATATTAAACAGTTCCTTGAAAGAAGGAAAAGTTCCAGAAGATTGGAAAAAAGCAAATATAGTACCTATATATAAAGAGGGAAATAAAGAAGACCCTACCAACTATAGACCAGTCTCTCTAACAAGTACAATAGCAAAAATTTGTGAAAGAAGTGTCAAAAGTAGATGGGTAAAATATTTAGAAAAAAACAATGTGCTAAATCCAAGGCAATTTGGATTCAGACAAGGACGATCATGCGTCACCAATTTAATATGTTTCTATTCAAGGCTAATAGATATAATACAAGAAAGAGATGGATGGGCTGATTGTGCATTTCTAGACCTAAAAAAAGCTTTTGACAAAGTACCACATAAGAAGTTGCTTAAGAAATTAGAAACTACAGGAGGAATACAGGGCAAACTGCTTAAATGGATGGAAGACTTTTTGCAAGAAAGAAAAATGAGAGTAGTGATAAGAGACAAACACTCAAATTGGGATGAAGTAATAAGTGGTGTTCCACAAGGAATAGTTTTGGCCCCAATAATATTTGCTATATATATTAATGATATGGATGAAGAAACTTAAAGTTATATGAGCTTCTTTGCAGATGATGCAAAACTATTAAAAAAAAGTGAACACAGAAGATTGTGAATCACTACAGAGTGATCTAAATAAAGTCTGGGAATGGAGTAGGAAGTGGGAGATGGAGTTCAATACTAAAAAGTGTAGTATAATGGAATTTGGAAAAAGCAAAAACAGAATAACAGGATCATATAAATTGGGAGAAGTATAAAAAAAGTTGAAAATGAGAAGGACCTGGGAGTCATTGTTATGAATATGTCACCTGAGAAACAAATAAATAAGATTTTTGGTGAAACTTATAATTTAATAAGAACAATCAAAGTTGCATTTACATACCTGGATGAAGAAATGGTGAAGAAAATACTTATCACTCTGATAAGACCAAGATTGGAATATGCAGCAACGATGTGGTCACCAAATTTACAAAATTGGCACCAACGCTCTTAAAACTATCATATGAAGAGAGACTAGCAAAACTTGAGCTACAGACACTAGAGCAAAGAAGAGAGAGAGGAGATTTGATAGCTATTTACAGAATCATGAAAGGCATAGAAATTATTGATAGAGAGGATCTAATAAAATGGGATGATAGAAATACAAGAGGACACGGAAAGAAAATCAAGAAAGACAGCTATAGAAGAGATCTGAAAAAGAACAGCTTTCCTCACAGAGTAATAGACAGTTGGAACAAGTTAGATGAGAAAGTAGTGTGTGCAAAAACAATACATGAATTTAAAAATAGTTTAGATAAAATGAGATATGAAGACAGGACACCATGAGCATAGCTCCCCTTCCCGTAAAATACAACTAGGTAAATACAACTAGGTAAATACAACTAGGTAAATACAACTAGGTAAATACGGTTCTCGGTATGGAATGTCAGCATACGCGGATTTGGTCATACACGGTAATTTCAGGAACCTAACCCCCGCGTTATTTGAGGGACTCCTGTAAATATATGAACATACTAATGAGAAATACCTTGTAATGTGTAAATGAGTGTATTTAATCACAAAAGAAATGTGCATTCTTGCATGTGTTAAAAACCAAACACTGATTTTCTGTAATTTGTACTTTTCTGGTCCCAATTCTACACACTTCTTCTTTATCACTCTCATGTCGACCTGAGACAGAAATTCAGACTTGAGACCAAAGTCAAACACTAAAGCAATAGGCTATTATTTTCTATCAGACCAATTACCTAATTATATTCCCATTTTTCAGTATAAAAACATATATATATATATATATATATATATATATATATATATATATTATACATGTGTCTATTTACACAATATATGCATTCTTTTATCCATCACACAATTAGAAAATCTTGAAAGGAGAAAATGTGAGTGAATTCCCTTAGAGCAGTGGTCCTTAACCAGGGGGTACGAAACCTTAAACCTGGGGGTATGAGACATGATAGCCAATGCAAGGCACTGTATATTTACCATGAGAAAGCAAAGCAAGGTTCATATTACTAATCTTTTTCATATGTTTGCATTGTACTTGTATTGGATCAGGGTACAAGAATTTTTTCTGAGATATCAATGGGTACAGGCACCGCCTTACAAGTACACCTACCATGGGTATGGGAAGAGGAAACACCACCTATCATGTCACAAAAATCAATTTTGGAAAGAAACACATTCTGCATTATAAATGATATTTAGCTACCATGGACAGTAAAGATATTGCAGTGTGACTGCTGGTGCAAACACTCATTGAAAATGGCAGGAGTGGAGTGGGAGGGATTAGTGTACCAGGCGGCCTCTTGGTGGTAACACTATTGGAAAATGTGGTTGGCCCAGAATGCATTAAATTGATATGAAAAACATAATTTGAAATAAATTTCTAGTAATACATGGCACTCTAAACAGGAAATGCATTGCTAGAACATGTATAAATAGATGAATACCTGTACTTTACTATCATTATTAACTTCAGACCCCTTAATTATCTTTTAACAAATTTCCTGCAACTTAAAAGACAGGTGAGGTAGGTTTCCTTCTAGTGCTACCATGTAACCCAATACTACCTGATGCATGGTTGGATTGTCAGCAACTAAACCAGCTCACTCACTGATGACCCACTAATGAGAAGGATGTGTTGGACATCCAAATGGAGGAAAGGAAAACCATCAAAAGAGCAGATGAACTCATGAGTCAATGGACATCTAAACCCATTATGGGTCCCTAACCCATATGTTTGCCATGCATAGGATCCCTGTGGAGCAGAGATGGAAGTCCTGGAGGATGTCCTAGTGCTGTGGTTGCACTTAGGTGCCTGTCTGGGACTAGCAACACACCTCTCTGGTCCTCTATTCAGGCTAGGACAGGCAGCAACTCTTTGTTCAGAGAGGTAAATCTGCTGGGCTGATGGACTTAAACTGGGGCGACACCTCATGGTCCATGGCTGTCATCCCCTAGAGTCAAGGTGGTGAGTGCATACACTCTTTCATGATCCCTGGGACTATGGAATTAATATGTATACACCAAATCCTGGACTTCCCTCATTGGCTTAGTGGTGGGTGGGAGTGAGAGGACAGCGAATCATAGGCATATGTTTGTGGCAACCATACTTGACATGTATGGTGGGGATGAACTTCAACTGTCCCCATCAAAATCACAAAAACCACTGTATGGGGTGCTGGGGTGTTGCAAATGAGGCACAAACACACTGAGGCGGGCCCTCCAGTGGGCTCTCCATATGGGCACCTGGAACATTCTTTCTCCCACAACCAACTACCCTTTTTATTGGTGGGGCCCATGAAGCTTAGATTGGATATAGTGGCTCTCTCAGATGTGGCTGACTACAACACACCATTGTAAAGGTTACTTCCACTGATGAGCGCATGATGCAAGTAAGGCTGAACCATACCTTTGGTTTCATTTCTCTTATTGCAGTATATGCTTCTATTGAGGTATATAACCTTGAATCTAGTTGACCAGTGCCCACCATAAGACACACCTATTGTTTTGGGCAACTTCAATGCAGTTTCTAGCACAGACAGAGCTGGCTATGTTGTATGTATTGCCCCCATGGTTCTGGAACCAAGAATAGCAACAGTTCTCTCCTTCTGAACTCTGCCAAGTCCAGAAGGCTGAGGATTGGCAGTTCTTGGTTCTAGAGATGAGAGCAACACAGATGGACATGGTATGGTAATGCTGGAGGTGTGGCCAAGGAGATCAATCATATAAATGTTAGTACTTGTTGGAAGATCATACAGACCTGCAGGGTTTATCTAAGTAGTGAATTCTTTGGGCCCAATCATAAACTTGTGGTCAAACAGGGAGACTGCACCTGAAATCCAGGAGAATCCCAAGATGTAACCCACCTGGATTTCATCTGGAGAAACTCAGGGATGATGCATGTACCCAGGAGTATGTAGTAGCAATCTCTAATTGGTTTGAAGCACTCGGCTCTCTTGAGGACCCCGAAGAATTCTGGGACATTTTTAAATGTGAAACTCTATAAACTGTCAAGGAGTGCATTGGAGAGTGCCCAAAGTCAAGGAGTGGTGTGGTGTCACAGAAGATACTGGAGAGTATGGAGTAAGGCTGAGCTGACTCAGAAATGGTGGACAAGAGTTTTCATGAGAATAAGGTCAGGGGAATCACTGGGGATTTCAAGGGGCATTTCAATGCAAACAACTTCAAGCTTGCTTATCAAGTCCTGAAAAAACTCTGCTCCAAATATGTGACCCATAGAAGCACAATCTGAACAGCTGATGGTGAGCTAGTGTCAGATGTGGAGAGGTGTAGCCCCTTTGCCAAGTAGTTGCTCATGGGTGACCCTCCAGGCGGATAGCTTCCCCTCGACAGTGGTCAGGTGGCAGTTCCTGATACTCTGATTGACAAATCTCCACCCTCTCTGACAGAGGTCAAAGAGGCTGTAAATTGAAGGGTAGAAAGGCTACTGGCATCTGCAATATCAGTGCAGAGTTGCTGAAAGCTGGGGGTGAGGCCATGATCTGTGGGTTGCATGTGGTACTGTCTGCTGTTTTGCAGTCTGGTACTATCCCCTATGACTGGAAAAAGGTTATGGTTGTCCCTATCTGGAAGGGGAAAGGAAACTGCAACAACTACTGTGGCATTACACTGCTCAGTGTGCCAGATAAAATACCTGCCCATCTATTGCTGACGTGAGTTTGTTCACATCTGCTAAATTTTCAGATTCCTGAACAGTCTGGATTCATATTAGGTAAGTCATGGATCCTAGTTTCTTACAGCTTATGTTGATCTCAAGGAGACATTTGACTCTGTGCACTGTGGAATGCTCTGGGATCTTATGCAGAACTGTAGGATTCCTGCACAGGTTATTGACCTGATATCTGGCTTATACTCTGGGGCACAGCACTGTAAAGTATGAAGGAGGCATGTCTTCGTTTCTTTCCTGTTAATTCAGGAGTGAGGCAAGGGTGTGTCCTCACCCCAACACTTTTCAACACCTGCATGGACTGGGTATTGGACACAGTCATCAATCAATGCTCTTGTGGAGCATCTACTGGCAACACCAAGGTCCCTGATCTTGTGTTTGCTGATGATGCTGTTCTTTTTGTGGAGCTGTTGGAGGTCTTGGTTGCAGCCCTCAAGTCAATGCACAGGGAGGCAGGACCACTTGGACTCCAGGTCTCTTGGACCAAGATGAAGGTTCAGGAGCTTGAGGGCTTAATGGATGACACAGTTCAGTCTATGTATGTGGCAAGGACACTGAGGTCTTGGAAAGCTTTAAAAACCTTGGTAGTGTAGTGCATAACAGTAGTGGGTCATGTCAGGAAGTACTTCAATGGATTGGCATTGCTCATGGTGTTATGGACTTGCTAACCAGAGTATATGGCACTGTCATTACTTATGCTGGACAATTAGATTTGAATCTTCAAGTCACTTATGCTCACTATCTTGCTGTTTGGCTGTAAGAAATGGACATTGAGTGCTGACTTGAAGAGGTATCCTGAAGTCTTTGATACTAAGTACCTTTGGGGAATCTTGGAATATCACTGGAATGAATTCACATCAAACCAGACTGTAGTGTGAGATTCATTTATAGCCTAATTACCATCATAATTCGTGATCAACTCCAACTATGTGGTTATGTGGCATGTTTCCCTGATGTAGATCCTACTTACATGGTTGTCTCCACAAGAGACTACCATGAATGGAGGAGACGAAGGGGATACCCACAGAATTCATGGCTGGGACATGTTGATCGAACCTCTCAAGAGTTTAGAGTAGGAAGGGTGTCTGCATGGGAGCTTACTCAGAGAGACCGTGGGGACTGGTGCCAGCATGTATTTACCTAGTTGTATTATACGGGAAGGGGAGCTATGCTCATGGTGACCCCATTTTTGCAGGGCTGTGGAGTCAGAACACAAAACCTCCGACTCCGACTCCAACTCCTCTATTTTTGGCACCACCGACTCCAACTCCACTTCATGTAATTAACTGATTATGGCCTACATATTTCATAAAGCCTATACAACACACATATGCTCCAATCTTGAGTAGACTCATATCATTATAACTGGTTTATATCAAAGAATAAATATATATGTTATAGTGTGGCTTTCCTATGTTTGACCTCTTCATTAATACTTTATAAGTGAAGTAGAGACAATTTTTTTTAAAGGATATTGAAGAAACAGTTTGCAACTCCGTCCGGGCCATGTGATTTGTTAACATCAAGCTTTAATATTTGATTCCTTATTTCATTCTGAGTAATGTTTAATTTCTTCAATGGAGGAAATCTTACTTCGATTCTTTGATCACAGTTTTGTAGATTTTTTTCCTCTTTGGTGAATACAGATTTGAAATGTTTGTTCATAATATCTGCCATTTCTATATCTTCTGTATATTCTCTATTACATAAGAATGAAGGAGACTACACAAGACCATAAGGCCTACACTAGGCAGCTCCGTATCCATCACCACCTGTCATCCCCATCCATAAAGTTGTCTAATTGTTTCTTAAAAACAACTGATAGTTTCAGCGCTTACTACATGGTTACTAAGTTTATTCCATTTGTCAACCACCCTATTAGTAAACCAATTCTTGCCTATTTCCTTCTTAAATCTAAATTTGTCCATTTATCTTCAACTTCCTTCTTTCACACACTCTCCCAAACTGTCACTAACTTCCTTAATCCCCCCTCTGATTTTGCTACAAGCACAGCATCATCCTCAAACAACAGCTGGCTCACCTCCCACTTTTCTCCATTTTCTTTACCTATCTCCAATGCCTGACCCACCACCCTTTCACACCACCCCATCCATGTATAAGTTGAACAGCCAGGGCAACATAACACATCCCTGACAAAGTCCAACCTTTACCTCAAACCACTCACTCTCTCCATTTCTAATCCTGACACATGCTCTACTAGTCTTATAAAAACTCTTGCCAGCTCCTAAAAGCTTTCCTCCTATCCCATATATCTGCAAAACCTCCACAGTGCCTTACTGTCTACCATGTCATAAGCCTTTTCCAGATCCATAAAAGCCCAAAAAATACCCTTACCTTTCTCACATACGTCTTACCACAAAAATCTGATTTACAAAACCTCTACCTATCCTAAATCCACATTTTGTCTGTGATAGAGGAGGACTCTGCTCAAAGAGAAATGATGACACTTTTATTATACTGCTACTGTCTCTCCATTATGCTGTGTCCCCCAACCCCTTGTTGTTGTCCTGTACCATTTCTCTGAATATTCATTTCATGATTTCACCTACCCTGTGGTGGGGGATAGAATGCTACCACCAAGTATTACCACTTGGATAGTAAAAGACGAGAAAAACAGGATGGTGATTGGGACTAGGTATCCTTCTCCCTGTACCCCCACAGGGGACATTCCTAAAAAAAAAATAAATAAATAAATAAATAAAGGCATAAGAGGGTCTAGGATTTTTTTAACCAGTACCCTAAGGTTTGGGTCTTTTAATGTGTGTGAATATGGTACAGATAAGAGTAAAAGGGAAGAGACAGATAGTATGTTCGTAAGAAGAAAGATGGACATGTTGGCTTTGAGTGAAACTAAGTTGAGAGGGAGGGGTGAGTGTGAGTTTGGGAGTGTAGTTGGGAGGTTCTCAGGAGTGAAAAGAGGGCGAGGGAGAGAAAGGGTGGCTATATTAGTAAGTGAAGAGATAGGTAAACGTGTAGTGGAGTGGAACTAGGTTTCCTCAAGGATAATGTGGATGAAGGTAAAACTGGGAAAGGAGATGTGGGTTTTTGTAAGTGCATATGGGAATGGTAGTGAGAAGAGTGTGGAAGAAAGGGAGGCTTTTTGGATAGATTTAAATAAGTGCATAGAGGGATTAGGGAGAAATGTCAATGTAGCAGTATTGGGATACCTTAATGCTAGGGTAGGAAATGAAGCAAAAGATGGAGTGGTTGGGAAATGTGGAGTTCCAGGAAAGAATTGTAGTTGAGAGTTGATGGTGGAGATGTGTCTAGAGAGTTGATGATAGCAAATCCAGTGTTTTGGAACAAAGTCAAGCATAAGTACGCATGGGAGAGGGTGGTAGATAGAGTGTTAATGGACTATGTAATGGTAGATAGGAGTATAATAGGAAGAGTTAAGGATGAACAAGTTCTAAGGGGAGAGAGTGGGGGAATATCAGATAATTTATTGCTGGAAGGAAAGATGAGAGTGGAGGATGGATGGAGATAGAGGAAAAGGACAAAAGGTAGGGAGGTGCTTAGAGTGAACTGCTTAAATGAGAAGGAAAAAGAGAAGGAATACAAGAAGCTGAGAGAGGAGTGGGAGGGAGTGAAGGATAGAGTACAGCTAGGAGTGGAGGAGGAATGGGGATGGTTCAAGGAGGGAGTCACAAAGTGTGCAAGGATGGTGTGTGGAACAAGAAGGACAGGAGGAAATAGAAGGAAGGGTAGTGAGTGGTGGGATGAGGAAACATGGAAGGTTCTTGAAGAGAAGAAGCAGGCTTTCACAGATTGGTTACAAAATAGGATGAGGGAGTCATATGAGAGGTACAAAGAAAAGAGAGGGGAAGTAAAGCACAAGATAAAGGAGCCAAAGAGGAGAGCAGATGTGGAATGGGGTAAGAGTATGACAGAAAATTTTGAAAGTAATAAATAGATGTTTTGGAAAGAAATTAAGAGAGGAAGAGGAGGCGAATCAAGTAGAGAAGAAAAGGTAAAAGGTGCAGATGGAGATATGATAATGGAAAAGAAGGCAGTAAGATGGGCAGAGTATTTTAGGGAGTTGCTAAATGTGAAGGAGGATAGGGAGGGAAAGGTAGTTGCAGTGGGAAGTGTTAAGAAAATTACCATAATGAGTGAGGAAAATGGAGAAATAAGGAAGGATGAAATGAAGGCACTTGTTAAGATGATGAGAGCAGGAAAGGCACCTGGTCTGGATGGATGTCATGCAGAATGTCTGAAAAAAGGAGGTACAGTAATGGTGGACTAGCTGGTGAGGTTATTTAATGTTTGTTTGAGAGAGGGTAGAGTGCCGGAAGAATGGAGGAGTGCCTGTATAGTTTCACTTTACAAGGGAAAAGGGGACAAGTGTGAGTGTAGTAGTTTCAGAGGGATTAGCTTGTTAAGTGTAATTGGGAAGGCTTATGGGAGGATCTTGATTGAGAGGATTAGGAGAGGAACAGAGGGAGTAATTGGTGAGGTAAATAGTAAATTGACAAATAATAATAAAGGATAATCAATCAAATAATAATAAAAACAAATAATAACAAACAATATAAAACAAATGGCAGGCACCACAGCATCTTACTTAGGTGTTTATCTAAATGAATCTTATGGCTTCAAACTGAACTACATTGCCCTGCCTCTGTAGGAAGTTCATTCCAATCATTAACTACATGGTTGTTTCTACCCACTTCCAAATTGAATCTATTTCCTGACAGTTTGAGACCATTACTTCTTGTCCGATTCTCATTCAATGTGAAAATTTCATCACTTTTGATGTCAATTCCCTTTAGAATCTTAGAGACTTGTATCAAGTCACCTCTGAGTCTGCACTTTTGTAGGGAAAACAGATTCATATGTTTAGTCGATTTTCGTACACAGAATTAGATATCCATTATACTTTACCACTATTACATCCTTCAAATGGTTCTAAAATGACAGAAGATAAAAAAAATTATCAAATTTATCCTGAACATCCTGTACACACACACACACACTTCAACGAACGGACGGCATAGACGACGTTCTGAAGAAAAAGTGAAATTTCGTGGATCCCAAAGCAAAGGAAGTACATACATACATATACCAAGGCTTTTTCCCCCTTCCAAGGGAGGTAGCCAAAAAGGGAAAGGCATAAAAACACTCCCACCCATTTCATCCCTAAATACACTCCACACCCCTCCCACCCTTCCTCTCATCTGAGCACCTCATGGATGACGGGTCATCCCTGCACCCTGCCCACCGCCCTGGGTCAGAAGCAGTGTCGCAAGACACAGTACATCCACAGCGAGGCCGCTTCATTTAATCGGCGACCCCCCCTCTCCGTCCCCCTTTGCATATAAGGCGAGGACGGGGAGAAATCCCTTCGGGCTGCGTCAAAATTTACTCACACATACTACCCCACCCCCCACTTCCCCGCCCATTCCTCCTCATGCAGTCACAACATCATCCATATACAACCATTCTCCACTCACCTCTGTCTTCCGTCCTCTCCCTTCCTTCCTCAACAGACATTCCCCTCTTCCCCAAAGCCCCCTTCACCCCATCCATCCACCTCATCCTAGGACGTCCCTTCATGTTCACTCCCTCCACATCTGCCTTCCATACCTCTTTTACTAGTCTTTCTTCACTCATTCTTTCCATGTGTCCAAACCATCCTAATATTCTTTCATCAACCCTATCTCCCAAATCCTTTTTCACCCCTGTTCTCCTCCTCACCTCCTCATTTCTCACTCTATCTAGCCTAGTAACCCCCACCATACTTCTCAGACACCTCATCTCAAACACATTCAAACTCCTTCTCTCTTCTTCTCTTATGTTCCACGTTTCTGCCCCATACAGTGCTGTTGGCACAATCACTCCTTCATACAGTCTCCTCTTCGCATCCATTCCCAAATGTCTATTCCTCATTACACTCTTTAAACCACCAAGGCATTTACTCGCTTCTCTCAATCTACATTCTACCTCCACCTTCACTCCACCTTTTCCTGCTACACTTGCACCCAAGTATCTAAAACTATCCACTTCCTCCAGTCGCTCTCCCTTAATGTTCACTTCCAGTCTACTGCCACTTTCACCCCTTGTACATCTCATCACCTTACTTTTACCCACATTTATCTTTAGCTTACTTCTATCACATACTCTCCCAAACTCTGCCACCAGCTTCCTCAATCCCTCCTCTGACCCTGCCACAAGCGCAGTGTCGTCCGCAAACAACAGCTGGCTCACCTCCCACTTTTCTCCATTTTCTTTAACCATCTCCAATCCCTGACTCACTACCCTAGCATTCACCTCTCGCACCACCCCATCCATGTATAAGTTGAACAGCCAGGGCGACATAACGCATCCTTGACGAAGTCCCACCTTTACTTCAAACCACTCACTCTCTCCATTTCTAATCCTAACACATGCTCTACTACTCTCATAAAGCAAAGGAAGTACCTATTGTATTTACAGGGTGGGGGAAATTGCTCGTGGTGTAGGGAAAGTAAGGAAAAAGGAGAAGGGGAGGGATTACTGAGGGAAATGGAAGGAAATGAGGAAGGTGAGGACTTGGCCCAGGCAGGCAGACAAAATCTAAACAAACGAGGTCCGGACCAATTTAGCGATGATGAAATGTCTAACAAAAATGTAAAGATTAGAAGTATAGATAAGAGCAATAGAGTAGAAGATGATGAGAATATTTTCCAGGGATTTAAAGAGGGTGGGGGGGACACAAACCCCCCCCCGATTAACAAGACTAGAAGAGAAATTCGATATGATCGAGCACTGGGAATTTAAGTTCGGTCACGTTAACAACATTGTGCAGAGAGTTGAAAAATTGGAAGAACTAGAGAAGGCGAACAAAAACTTAACTAAGGAAATTGAAGAATTAAAAAAACAGTTAAAAGAAGTAAAAGAAGAGAATAAAGTCTTAAAGGAGAATAATAAGGACAACAAGGAGGGTTGGAAAAAATTCAAGAAAATAGCAAAGTTGCATTCACTGACATAATCAGACAGCAAATGAATGAACAAACTGAAGACTCAGTTATTAGAGTGATGAGACAGAAGGAGAATATAGTAAGAGACTTAGCAGACAGAAAGAAATGTATAATTATATTAGGAATGGAAGAGAAACATAACCCAGATAGAACCACAAGAATCAAAGAGGAAAATGAAAAAGTAAGAAATTTACTAGAATTAGTTCAGGAAGATGAACCAGAAATAATGAAACAAATCGAAGAGAAATTCAGGCTCGGGAAATATAGTACAGACAAGACCAGACCAATTAAGATTAAATTCAGGTCACAAACTACGGCTGAGAATATCTTATCCAAAACAGGGAAACTAGCAACAAGTGAACAATATAAAAAGGTATGGATAAAAAGGGAAATGAATAAAGAGGGAAGAGAGGAAATAAGGAATAGACATGAAGCTAAGAAAAAAAACGAGGCCAGAACGGAGACAGAAAAACAAGAATTCTACTGGAGAGTAGTGAATATGAAATTGAAGAAATGGAACATAAAAGAGAGAAACACAAAAGAAACAGAGAATACAATGGAAATAACAGAAAGTTAAGAGTATCCTACACAAATATAGATGGATTAACCACTTCAGTACGGGACTTGAATCTCGCGGGCAGCAGCCAATGCCAGCCGTACGACGTGTTGTAATAATACTCGCATCATAAAATATAGTCACTGCTTATATCGATCGTTCTCTCTTTCACCCGCGAATTTTGAGAACCACAGAGAATGGGATTCAGGGCACATTTGAGAGAATGTAAAAACACAGGGGCGACTACAATAAATATAATCAAGACGCCGATATGGCAGCGTCGCGAATCCACTTACTCCTCATGACGCCTACGTAGGCGGCACCGTATGGAAGGGGTTAATAACAGGACTGAATGAACTGAACAAATATCTGAAAGAAAAAGATCTGGACATAATGGGAATTGTTGAGACAAAATTAAAGGGCACACTACCACCCAACAGCATAGGACACAATGCATATAATTATTGGATTAGAAACGGAAAGATAAAACAAGGGGGTGGAGTTATGTTCCTGATTTAGAAGGATATAAACGTGAAGAGAGTCACATATGGGAACAATAGAGTAGAGATGATAATGATAGAAGTAGAAGATAGAGATAAGAAGAGCAGAAAGTTTGTAATAAACTACGTGCCCCCAAAAACAGCCTCATGGGAAGAGAATGAACATAAAAGCATGTTAGAAGACACAAGAGTAACACTAAACGAGATAATGGAAGATGGAGGAAGAATAGTCATGATGGGCGACTATAATTGCAAAGAAATATGCTGGGAAGAGATGACCGTAAAGGGTGGAGAAGACTCATGGGGAAGTGTTCTACTTGAGATGATTATTGACCACACAATGGATCCAAGAGAACACTAGGTATAGAAATGAAGAAGAACCATCGAGACTAGACCTAATAATCACATCAGAACCTAAAATAGTGGAAAAGATAGAATACCAGGCACCAATAAGCAAAAGTGACCACATATTGATAGAACTAGAACTAAATGAGAAAAAATACATGAAAAGAAATGAACAATATAGAAAAGGAAGATTGATGTATGAAAAAACAAATTTTGATAAAATAAGAGAATTCTTCCAAAATGAAAACTGGGAAAGAATACACAAAGAAGATACAACAGTAGAAGAGAAATGGAATATTTTGACAAAAATCTATAAAAAAGGAGTAGAAAAGTATGTCCCAAGACAAAAACAAGAAAAAGAATATGTAAAATGCTGGTACAACAAAAGTTGTAGGGAGATAAAAGACAAAAGAGACAAAGCTTGGACCAAATGGAAGAAAAACAGAAGACCAGAAAAATGGAAAATATATACTTGTTATAGAAATGAATATGTACAAGCGTGCAGAGAGGAAAAGAGAAAATATGAAAAAGATGTCATAGAAAAGTGTAAAGATCAACCAAAACTATTCTACAGATTTGTAAACAACAAACTGAAAAACAAACAAGATTAGGTTCGGTAAAATGTCAAAACTTGCAGAAAAGGTTGAAAGATTGGAAGAACTAGAGAAGGCGAACAAAAACTTAGAAGAAGAGTGCAGGTTTATTAAAGAGACCTTTTTAACACTAAAATGTCCAGAATTTCTTTTAGATAATTGCAGACAGCAGGCCGCTAAGATTCGGGAAAGCCGTAGGCAGCAGGACAGCACAAGACGTCTCGTGTTGCCAACCGGCGACATTGCCACCAACCTGACACGTCTTTTAAGAACCACCAACTTGGAAATAGTGTGCCAGACAAGCAGAACAATAAAAGACATCACGAAGACGGAAACACACAACATCCAGACACCGGACACCAAAGCCGGTCTTTATCGTATTCCGTGTTCAGGATGTGATAAAGTTTACATCGGAGAAACGTCACGCGACCTGAATACACGAATACGTGAACACCGTTACGACGTCAGGCATGATGTCACCACCAATGCATGTGTGACACATAGAAACAAGGAAAACCATCTTATGGACTGGAAGAATGCAGAGCTGTTGATACGGGAACCAGACAAAATCCACAGGAAGTGTTTAGAAGCAGCAATCATTCAAGGAACGAACACTATTGAACAAAACAGGGGCATGTTTAACATATCTCCTCACATTATTCCCCTAATACCCATGGCCAGCAAAATATTAAATATTTAAATCCACCATTTGTGGACATTTCGCCCACGGACGTTTGGGCCAGCATTCTCATCCTTTCCCAGTGTCCAATCCCCCCCCTTCTCCTCCTTCCCCCCCCCCTTTTCTCTCCCCGTTCCCTCCTTTTCCCTTATTTAATCTCAAGCATTTGTATCTCAACTTGTACTTGAAAAAGTTGTAATAAGCAAAACGTCGTACAAATAAAGGCTCCGTCCTCATATGGTGTTTACCTCGTCAATCTTGTCGGCAAACTGCCACTTTTAAGCAATTTAAAAATAGTTTAGATAAAATGAGATAAGAAAATGGGACACCACGAGCATAGCTCCCCTTCCCGTAAAATACAACTAGGTAAATACACACACACACACACACACACACTTCAACGAACGGACGGCTTAGAAGACGTTCTGAAGAAAATTTAAGTTTTGTGGATCACAACGCAAAGAGAAGTGCCTATTGTATTTACAGGGTGGGGGGGAAATTGCTCATGGAGTAGTAGGAAAGTAGGGAAAGAGGAGAAGGGGAGGGATTACTGAGGGAAATGGAAGGAAATGAGGAAGGAGTAGACTTGGCCCCAGGCAGACAGGCGAAAGGTAAACAAACGGCCCCCCGACCAGCTGAGCGACGATGAAATGTCTAATAAAAATGTAAAGATTAGAAGTATAGATAAGAGCAATACAGTAGAAAGTGATGAGAATATTTTCCAGGGATTTAAAGAGGGTGGGGGGGACACAAACCCCCCTCGACTGACAAGACTAGAAGAGAAGGTCGATAAGATGATCGAGGACTTGGAGCGTAGGTTCGGTCATGTTAACAACATTCTACAAAGAGTTGAAAAATTGGAAGAACTAGAGAAGGCGAACAAAAACTTAACTGATGAAATAGAAAACCTGAAAAGACAGTTAAAAGAAGTAAAGGTGGAGAATGAGGAATTGAAGAGGAATAGTAAAGAAAACAGAGAGGGATGGAAGTCGATAAAAGAAAACAGTAAAGTTGCATTTACTGATATAATTAAACAGCAAATGAGAGAACAAACTGAAGACTCAGTTATTAAAGTGATGAGACAGAAGGAGAATATAGTAAGAGACTTAGCTGACAAAAAGAAATGTATAATTATATTAAGAATGGAAGAGAAACATAACCCAGATAGAACCTCAAGAACCAATGAGGAAAATGAAAAAGTAAGCAGTTTACTAAAATTAGTTCAGGAAGATGAACCAGAAATTATGAAGGAAATTGAGGAAAAATTTAGGCTCGGAAAGTATAGTAAAAATAAGACCAGACCAATTAAGATTAAATTCAGGTCACAAACGACGGCAGAGAATATCTTATCCAAAACAGGGAAACTAGCAACAAGTGAACAATATAAAAAGGTATGGATAAAAAGGGAAATGAATAAAGAGGAAAGAGAGGAAGAAAAGCAGAAAAGACTTGAAGCTAAGACAAAAAACGAGAACAGAACGGAGTCAGAGAAAGAGAGATTCTATTGGAGAGTAGTGAATATGAAACTAAGGCAGTTCGACATACAAGAGAAAAACAAAAGGGAAACAGAGAACACAATGGAAGTGACAGAAAACTAAGAGTGTCTTACACAAATATAGATGGATTAATAACAGGATTGAATGAGCTGAATGATTATTTGAAAGAAAAAGAACCGGACATAATGGGAATTGTAGAAACAAAATTAAAAGGCCCACTACCACCCAACAGTGTAGGACATGATGCATATAATTATTGGATTAAAAACAGAGAGAAAAAGGAAGGGGGTGGAGTTATGTTCCTGACTAAGAAGGATATAAACGTGAAGGGTGTCATATATGGAAAGAATACAGTAGAGATGATTATGATAGAAGTGGAAGACAGAGATAAGAAGAGCAGAAAATTTGTGATCAATTATGTGCCTCCGAAAACAGCCTCATGGGAGGAGTGTGAACATAAAAGTATGTTAGAGGACACAAAGATAACATTAAATGAAATAATGGAAGATGGAGGAAGAATAGTTATAATGGGCAACTTTAATTGCAAAGAAATCTGCTGGGAAGAAATGACAGTAAAGGGTGGAGACGGCTCATGGGGAAACGCTCTACTTGAGATGATTACTGACCATACAATGACACAATGGATACAGGAGAACACCAGGTATAGAAATGAAGAAGAACCATCGAGACTAGACTTAATAATTACATCTGAACCTAGAATAGTGGACAAGATTGAATATAAAACACCAATAAGTAAAAGTGACCACATATTGATTGAACTGGAACTTAATGAAGAAAAATATAGGAAAAGAAATGAGCAATATAGAAAAGGAAGAATGATGTATGAAAAAACAAACTTTGATAAAATAAGAGAATTCTTTCAACAAGAAAACTGGGAAGAAATATACAAAGAAGAAACAACAGTGGAAGAGAAATGGAATATTTTGACAAAAATTTACAAAAAAGGAGTGGAAAAGTATGTCCCAAGACAAAAACAAGAAAAAGAATATGTAAAATGCTGGTACAACAAAAGTTGTAGGGAGCTAAAAGACAAAAGAGACAAAGCCTGGACCAGATGGAAAAAAGACAGAAGACCTGAAAAAATGGAAAATATATACCGGTTATAGAAATGAATATGTACAAACGTGCAGAGAGGAAAAGAGAAAATATGAAAAAGATGTCATAGAAAAGTGTAAAGATCAACCAAAACTATTCTACAGATTTGTAAACAATAAACTGAAAAACAAACAAGACTTGGAGAAATTAAGACAGGAGGGAGTTGAATACACTGAGGAAATGGAAATGGCAGAAATTATGAACAAACATTTTAAATCTGTGTTTACAAGGGAGAACATACAACCTGAAGAGATTGAATGGAAAGAGAAAGTCCCCCCTATGGAAGAAATAGAAGTAACAAAGAATGAAATATTGACACACTTGAGTAATCTTGATGTCAGAAAATTGCATGGACCAGATGATATAGCAAACTGGATTCTGAAAGAATGCAGGAATGAACTGGCAGACAAAATACATAGCATAATAAACAGTTCCTTGAAAGAAGGAAAAGTTCCAGAAGATTGGAAAAAAAGCAAATATAGTACCTATATATAAAGGAGGAAATAAAGGAGAACCTACAAACTATAGACCAGTCTCTCTAACAAGTACAATAGCAAAAATTTGTGAAAGAATTATCAAAAGTAGATAGGTAAAATATTTAGAAAAAAACAAAGTGTTAAATCCAAGGCAATTTGGATTCAGACAAGGACGATCATGCGTCACCAATTTAATATGTTTCTATTCAAGGCTAATAGATATAATACAAGAAAGAGATGGATGGGCGGACTGTGCATTTCTAGACCTAAAGAAAGCTTTTGACAAAGTACCACATAAGAAGTTGCTTAAGAAATTAGAAACTCAAGGAGGAATACAGGGAAAACTACTAAATTGGATGGAAGACTTTTTGCAAGAAAGAAAAATGAGAGTAGTGATAAGAAACCAGCACTCAAAATGGGATAAAGTAATAAGCGGTGTTCCGCAGGGAACAGTTCTGGCCCCAATAATGTTTGCTATATATATTAATGATATGGATGAAGGAATAGAAAGCTATATGAGCTTCTTTGCAGATGATGCAAAACTACTGAAAAGAGTGGAAACTGAAGATTGTGAATCACTACAGAGAGATCTAAATATAGTACAGGAATGGAGTAGGAAGTGGGAGATGGAGTTCAATACAAAAAAGTGTAGTATAATGGAATTTGGAAAAAGCAAAAACAGAATAACAGGAGCATATAAATTGGGAGAAGAAGGAATAAAAAAGTAGAAAATGAGAAGGACCTGGGAGTCATTGTTATGAATAATATGTCACCTGAGAAACATATAAATAAGATTTTTGGAGAAACTTATAATTTAATAAGAACAATCAAAGTTGCATTTACATACCTGGATGAAGAAATGGTGAAGAAAATCCTAATCACCCTGATAAGACCAAGATTGGAATATG
This sequence comes from Oratosquilla oratoria, assembly GCF_046742065.1. Classification (NCBI taxonomy): domain Eukaryota; kingdom Metazoa; phylum Arthropoda; class Malacostraca; order Stomatopoda; family Squillidae; genus Oratosquilla; species Oratosquilla oratoria. The sequence goes on from NC_134816.1 coordinate 6,843,911, forward strand.
CAGCAACGATATGGTCACCAAGTACAAAAAAATGTATAAAAAAACTTGAAAGAATACAAAGAGCAATTACAAAACTGGCACCAACGCTCTCAAAACTATCATATGAAGAGAGACTAGAAAAACTTGAACTACAGACACTAGAGCAAAGAAGAGAGAGAGGAGATTTGATAGCTATTTACAGAATCATGAAAGGCATAGAAATTACTGATAGAGAGAATCTGATAAAATGGGATAACAGAAATACAAGAGGACACGGAAAGAAAATAAAAAAAGACAGCTATAGAAGAGACTTGAAAAAGAACAGCTTTCCTCACAGAGTAATAAATAGTTGGAACAAGTTAGATGAGAAAGTGGTGTGTGCAAAAACAATACATGAATTTAAAAATAGTTTAGATAAAATGAGATATGAAGACGGGACCCCACGAGCATAGCTCCCCTTCCCGTAAAATACAACTAGGTAAATACATATATATATATATACATATACATATACACGCACATATATATATATATATACATATACACATATATATACATATATATATATATATATATATCAAGGAGTACTATTACACAGGATGTGCGCATCCAGATCCCTGGGTCCACTAGCAGAGGCCATTGCTTTCTTTGTAACCTAACATTTTATATTGGACAAATATATCAAAACTAGATACCTAACATTGTATATAGGACAAATATATCAACTATTGACTTATTCAATGCAGTATAAGTTAATATAAACTTTTATAGTGAAATAAACTATTTTTAAGGCACTGTTATGCTTTGAAATGCCAATTTTAGCCGGACTTAACAGGTATTATTGTATGAGGTTAGTGGACACCAGGGTTGTTTTTTTTTTTTTTTTTTTTTTTAATATAAAAAATCTTTTTTTTTTTTGTTTAAATCAGATTTATTTGATTTAAATAAAAAAAAATTATAGATTATAAATATTGTGGGATTGCTATCTGATATGCGATCTGATTGCTAAAGGAGCAGTGTTATAGACTTGCCACAAGTATACAAAGAATGATATAAGCTTACATGTAGTATATATCACTGTGCAGCCCACAAGTTTCAACAAGATAATGCCCCTAACCTTGCAGAATTCTTTACACAGACCACTTGATATTCCTTATTGTCAATTCTCTTCCTATCAAAACCTAACATTGTATATAGGACAAATATATCAACTATTGACTTATTCAATGCAGTATAAGTTAATATAAACTTATATAGTGAAATAAGAAATATTTTAAGGCACTGTTATTCTTTGAAATGCCAATTTTAGCCGGACTTAACAGGTATGTATGAGGTAAGTGGACACCAGAGTTGGCAATTTTTTTTTTTTATCTTTTTAAAAAATATGAAAAATATATTTTTCTTTATTTAAATCAGATTTATTTAATTTAAATAGATTTTTTTTATAGATTATAAATATTGTGGGATTGCTATCTGATATGCGATCTGATTGCTAAAGGACATTTTTAGCATATCAATATAAGGAGCAGTGTTATATAGACTTGCCACAAGTATACAAGGAACGGTATAAGCCGGATGTTAGGTTTTGATAGGAAGAGAATTGACAATAAAGAATATCAAGTGGTCTGTGTAAAGAATTCTGCAAGGTTAGGGGCATTATCAGACACAATAATATCTGGAATCCCATAGTTAGCAACATGTTTTTGATTGAACACGAGTTTATATTTATGGAGATACATACATACATACATATACCAAGGCTTTTTCCCCCTTACAAGGGAGGTAGCCATAAAGGGAAAGGCATAAAATCATTTCCACCCATTCCATCCCTGAATACACTCCACACCCCTCCACCCTCCCTCTTATCTGAGCACCTCCTGGATGACGGGTCATCCCTGCACCTTGTCCACTGCCCTGGGTCAGAAGCAGTCTCGCAAGACACAGTACATCCACAGCAAGGCGCTTCATTAAATCAGCTTAGATATTTGGAGGAAGGGTCCAATGATGGGTACCAGCTATCAGTAGTCCTGAAAGGTGGACGGCAGAGAATCATCTCCGTGCTGCCCATTTTCAAATCCTATCAATCCATTCATCTCCACATGGAGGTGCAGGTCTCTGGACATTCCTTCTACAACTTTCAGCTGTTGATGCAGAAACAATCCCACAATAATACAATACAACACTCCAAAGTTTCTTCTCAGAGAGACCTCAGGATGGGCACAAAGACTATTGCCAGCCACTGTGGGTATGTAGGTTCCCAGTTATTAAAACTTGAGATAACAATAATTATCATGTTAGAAGTCTTACACCTTTGCACGATTCATGTCTATTTGTAAAATGTTTTGTGTTGGGGGTTTAGATATATGAAGAAAGTATAATCCCTATGCACCTATTCATCTACACCCTGCATTATGGATGTGAAACCTTACAATAGTAAAATTTGTACAAAATTGTAAATCTACCTAAGAAATTTCAAACTAATGATAATTCCCCATACATATAAATTTGATTCTACAAATGAAGAGAGATGTAAATATAAATCTCTATAACTTACATGTAAATATCTTCTCATGTATTGCTTTACATTGGCAGAAAAACTGAAAAGAAAATGGAGAAAATTAAAATGCTAGGTATGGCATGTAATGTGTAGCTATAACAAAATAATAAGGCTGGTCCATGAATGAAGAACAACAGTGTAATGACTCCATGATAATAGTTTGTTTTACAGGGTGAAGTATGGCCTCTCTTTTCTCTTAAATAATCAAATACTACAAAGACTGCTGTTAATTGTGAGATCTAAAGTTTCTGAATAATGCAAAATTATGTATTATGCTGATGGGAGGTGACCAATATTGCTAATATACACTTATGAAACTGTGAATAGGTTGCAATTGTCTTTCAATTTAGGGCTTAATATTTGCTGATGGGTATAAGAGAAAAATGCATTACTGTATTTTTGCATATAGATGGCATGCTAAAAAACAAATATATCTATTTAAATACCAAGAGGCTTCTTCCTCCTTATAAAGGAGGTAGCCAGCCAGAGCTTGCATCCACACCCACCCATCACCCACTGGTTTCACTTTCATCTTAACTTCTTGTGGATGAAGGGTCATCCCTGTCACTTGCCCACTGTCGAGGTCAGAATCAATGCAATAAGAATCCAGAGAGCAGCCACAAAAATGGCTCCTGCACTTTCAAACTTGTCATATGAGGAGAGACTGGCTAAATTGGAGTTACCGACTCTGGAGCAAAGAAGAGACCATCTATAGAATCATGAAGGGCACAGAAGTACTCAATAGAGAGGACTTGTTAAACTGGGACAAGAGAAACAAAAGAGGACATGGAAAGAAACTAAAAAAAACATAGTTATAGAAGAGATCTGAAGAAGAAGAGTTTTCCACAACAGGCTTGGTGATTTTGACATGTGCAGGTTACAAGCCCACCTCCACCAGGTTGCAAATATGGTTGCCATGTGAATATGACTATGATTCACCCTCCCACATCATCAACCACCAACAAGCCCAACAGTCCCTGAGGTTGCGGGAAAGTATATACACCCTCCACCACCTCCTTGACACTAGGGGATGACAACTGTAGATCATGCAGCACTGACCTTAGTAGTAGCTGTTTGACTCAGAGCATGGCTACTTCAAAGATTCAAGCCAGGCAACCCAACAAATTTGCCTCTCCAAACCAAGAGGGGCCATCCATCCTGGCCTGAACAAAGGACCAATGAGGCATGCTAGCATGCTAGGCCCTGGGGAACACTTCAATGCAAAAACAGTACTGGGACATCCCTCAGTCTCCAGGACTTCCTTCTCTAGGCCCTATAGGGATGCCACACACAGCAAGCACATGGATGACCCATAATGGGATTGGACAACCAATGACTCAAAGAGCTCATCTGCCTTTTTGATGGTTTTCTTTTTTCGCCATCTGGGTGCCCAACACAACCTACTTACTGGTGGGTGACCAGTGGGTGAAAGAATGAATGAATTATGGATTTTCAACACAGGACCAAGTGCCAGAGCCAAAGGGCCATTCAGTGCAGTGACCAGCAAGGAAGCCAGTTTAGTTGTCAACAATCCAATCATGTGGCAGGCAGTGCTGGGCCACATGTTTCCAGTCAAAGGACAACTGCCCCATCTGATGCAGCATAGGACATCTACTTCACCTGATACTGAAAGGGACACCCACAGACTTCATGGTTGAAGCTGACTGAACCTGTTGAGAGCTGTCTGAAATGGAAAGGCTGGTTACATTGGAGGCTGCTTGGAAAGATCATATGGACTAGTAAAGGCATGTAAGTGAAGCAAAATGCTCCCTGGTGAATGCTCCCAATTGATGATGATGTGGTACAGATATGAGTATATGGGAAGAGATTTGTAGTATGTTTGTAAGAAGAAAGATTAGTTTGTTAACACTGTGTGAAAGTTATGTTGAAAGGGAACCACTTACATATGCTGATGATCTACTGATAAACTCTTTGCACAACTACAAAACAGCTTCTAAGAACACCTAAATATACACATACAAATTAGAATACCAAGCTGGTACCAAAAGTGTCCTTGTCAACAAGGAAAGCATCAAATGTTCTTCAAAACTTAACTGAAGAAGGAATAGATATTCCCACACCATCACAAACAGGAATTTGGTGTGAGTGATCAAGGATGCAAAGATAGTCAAGAACCAGCAAAAAGAAATTATTGAAGAGGAATTTTGCTTGCATTTTGATAGGAAGAGAATTGACAATAAAGAATATCAAGTGGTCTGTGTAAAAGAATTCTGCAAGGTTAGGGGCATTATCAGACACAATAATATCTGGAATCCCATAGTTAGCAATGTGTTTTTGATTGAACACGAGTTTATATCTATGGAGATACATACATAAATATACCAAGGCTTTTTCCCCCTTACAAGGGAGGTAGCCATAAAGGGAAAGGCATAAAATCATTTCCACCCATTCCATCCCTGAATACACTCCACACCCCTCCACCCTCCCTCTTATCTGAGCACCTCCTGGATGACGGGTCATCCCTGCACCTTGTCCATTGCCCTGGGTCAGAAGCAGTGTCGCAAGCCACAGCACATCCACAGCAAGGCCGCTTCATTAAATCGGTGACCCCCCCTCTCCGTCCCCCCATTGCATAAAAGGAGAGGATGGGGAGAAATCCCTTCGGGCTGCGTCAAATTTTGCTCACACATACTATCTCACCCCCCATCCCCCGCCCATTCCACCTCATGCAGTCACAACATCATCCATATACAACCATTCTCCATTCACCCCTGTCTTCTGTCCTCTCCCGTCCTTCCTCAACAGACATTCCCCTCTTCCCCAAAGCCCCCTTCACCCCATCCATCCACCTCATCCTAGGACGTCCCTTCATGTTCACTCCCTCCACATCTGCCTTCCATACCTCTTTTACTAGTCTTTCTTCACTCATTCTTTCCATGTGTCCGAACCATCCTAATATTCTTTCATCAACCCTATCTCCCAGCTCCTTTTCCACCCCTGTTCTCCTCCTCACCTCCTCATTTCTCACTCTATCTAGCCTAGTAATCCCCATCATACTTCTCAGACACCTCATCTCAAACACATTCAAACTCCTTCTCTTATGTTCCATGTTTCTGCCCCATACAGTGCTGTTGGCACAATCACTCCTTCATACAGTCTCCTCTTAGCACCCATTCCCAAATGTCTATTCCTCATTACACTCTTTAATCCACCAAGGTATTTACTTGCTTCTCTCAATCTACATTTTACCTCCACCTTCACTCCACCTTTTCCTGCCACATTTGCACCCAAGTATCTAAAACTATCCACTTCCTCCAGTCGCTCTCCCTTATTGCTCACTTCCAGTCTACTGCCACTTTCACCCCTTGTACATCTCATCACCTTACTTTTACCCACATTTATCTTTAGCTTTCTTCTATCACATACTCTCCCAAACTCTGCCACCAACTTCCTTAATCCCTCCTCCGATCCTGCCACAAGCGCAGTGTCGTCCGCAAACAACAGCTGGCTCACCTCCCACTTTTCTCCATTTTCTTTTAAACATCTCCAATCCCTGACCCACCACTCTTGCATTTACCTCTCGCACCACCCCATCCATGTATAAGTTGAACAGCCAGGGCGACATAACGCATCCTTGACGAAGTCCCACCTTTACCTCGAACCACTCACTCTCTCCATTTCCTATCCTGACACAAGCTCTACTACTCTCATAAAAACTCTTGACAGCTCCCAGAGGCTTTCCTCCTATCCCGTATATCTGCATAACCTCCCACAGTGCCTTTCTGTCTACCCTATCATAAGCCTTTTCCAGATCCATAAAAGCCAAAAAAACATCCTTCCCCTTTCCTATAGCTTTCTCACATATCTGTCTTACCACAAAGCTCTGATCTACACAACCTCTACCTGTCCTAAATCCACACTGTTCCTCACCAATTACTCCTTCTGTTCCTCTCCTAATCCTCTCAATCAAGATCCTCCCGTAAGCCTTCCCAACTACACTTAACAAGCTAATCCCTCTGAAACTACTACATTCACACTTGTCCCCTTTGACCTTGTAAAGAGGAACTATACAGGCACTCCTCCAGTCCTCCGGCACTCTACCCTCTCTCCAGCAAACATTAAATAACCTCACCAGCCAGTCCACCATCACTGTACCTCCCTTTTTCAGACATTCTGCATGGCACCAATCCAGACCAGGTGCCTTACCTACTTTCATCATCTTAACAACTGCCTTCACCTCATCCTTCCTTATTTCTCCTCCATTCTCCTCACTCATCACTCTCATTTTCTTCGCATTTCCCACTGCAGCTATCTTTCCCTCCCTATCCTCCTTCACATTTAGCAACTCCCTAAAATATTCTGCCCATCTTCCCCTTACTGCCTTCTCTTCCATTATCATATCTCCATCTGCACATTTTACCTTTTCTTCTCTACTTGATTCGCCTCCTCTTCCTCTCTTTATTTCTTTCCAAAACATCTTTTTATTACTTTCAAAATTTTCTGTCATACTCTTACCCCATTTCACATCTGCTCTCCTCTTTGCAACCTTTACCTTTTACTTTACTTCTCTTTTCTTTTCTTTGTACCTCTCATATGACTCCCTCGTCCTATTTTGTAACCAATCTGTGAAAGCTCGCTTCTTCTCTTCTACAACCTTCTTTGTTTCCTCATCCCACCATTCACTACCCTTTCTTCTATTTCCCACCGTCCTTCTTGTTCCACACACCATCATTGCACACTTTATGACTCCCTCCTTGAACCATCCCCATTCCTCCTCCACACCCAGCTCTACTCTATCCTTTACTCCCTCACACTCCTCCTTCAGCTTCTTTTTGTACTCCTTCTCCTTTCCCTTTTCATTCAAAGAGTTCACTCTAAGAACCTCCCTACCTTTTGTCCCTTTCCTCTTTCTCCATCTATCCTCCACTCTCAACTTACCTTCCACCAAAAAATGATCTGATATTCCCCCACCCTCTCCCCTTAGCACATGTACATCCTTAACTCTTCCTATCATAATCCTATTTACCACTACATAATCCATTAGCGCTCTATCTACCACCCTTCCCTCCACCACCCTCTCCCATGTGTACTTATGCTTGACTTTCTTCCGAAACACTGTATTTGCTATCATCAACTCTCTAGACACATTTCCACCATCAACTCTCCACTACGATTCTTTCCTGTAACTCCACATTTCCCAACCACTCCATCAATTGGACCATTTCCTACCCTAGCATTAAGGTCTCCCAGTACTATTACATTTCTTCCTAAATTTTCTATGCACTCATTTAAATCTATCCAAAAGGCCTCCCTTTCTTCTACACTCTTCTCACTGCCAGGCCCATATGCACTTACAAAGACCCACATCTCCTTTCCCAGTTTCACCTTCATCCACATTATCCTTGAGGAAACCTCCTTCCACTCCACTACCCGTTTACCTGTCTAGAATAGCCACCTCTTCCCTCCCTCGCTCTCTCTTCACTCCTGATAACCTCCCACTTACACTCACCCTTTCCTTTCAACTTAGTTTCACTCAAAGCCAACACATCCATCTTTCTTCTCACAAACATACTACCTATCTCTTCCCTTTTACTCTCATCTGTACCACATCCACGCACATTAAAAGACCCAAACCTTAGGGTCCTGGTCTGAAAACTCCCAAACCCTCTTATGCCTTCTCTTTTTTGTTTAGGAATGTCTCCTGTGGGGCTACAAGGAGAAGGATGCCTGATATTTTTTAATTAACGAGCGTTTACTCACATGCACCTATGTTACTTCTGGCGGGAACCACATTGAGATGCTCGTTTCCCCCCATTCTAGGCACTCACAGTCCTCAGTCCCCCATCAGCATGCCCATTATACAGGCTATGGTAGTAAACTTCTACAAGGATGTGCAGGGTGAGGAAGACAAAGGCAAGACTTTCCAAGGCAGTTCTGTGTGGTTTTGTAATTTCAAGCAGTGCCACAGATTCCACAGCCTGAAGATAACTGGGGGAGCTGCCTCAGCCAATGTAGCAGTTGCCAAGACATATTCAGCTACCCTAAAGACTATCATTGAGGAAGGTGGCTACATCACCAAGGAGACTTTTAATATAGACAAGACTGGTCTATATTGGAGGAAGAAGAGGAGGGGAAAAAAAAAAAAAAAAAAAAAAAAAAAAAAAAAAAAAAAAAGCCTGGTCAGACATACATCTCAGCAGAGGAGTCAAGAGCACCTGGATTCAAGGTCCCCAAGGACTGCCTTACTCTCTTGTTGGGTGCCAATGCTGAAGCCTGCCCTTGTCCACTCCGAAAATCCATGAGCTTTAAAGGTAAGAACCTTGATTATAAGTCATAAAAGCTTGAATTTTTTTACACATATGGTCCTTTCCCTTTTTGGCTACCTCCCTTGGAAGGGGGAAAAAGCCTTGGTATATGTATGTAATGTATAAACCAAAAAAGAAAATGGTGTCACCAACCCATAACAAAAGCCAACAAGGTGTTACTTTTTTCTGCTGACCTAAGCTTAATTTAAGACTTGTTTTGGGTTAATTTGGGCTTATTGAGTTTAAAAATGACAATAGCTTTTTTTTCATTAAGTCTTTTTTTGTCCATATTGGCCCTACCCATAGCTACAACAGATATAAATTTTGTTTGTCCTTGTGTCTTCATAGGGCTACGTCAGGAGCTTCCTCCCATGTTATTGGTACTCCAACCTCAAAGGATGACTGGCAGCATATTCAAGAACTACTTCAGGAAACTGTACAAAGAATTTGAATTGTACTACAAGAAGGAAGAACTGCCATTCAAGATTCTCCTAGTCCTGGACAATGCCCCCAGCCATCTGCCATCTAAACAAGATCTCTCCAGCAACATTCAGCTTGCTTTCTTGCCACCTAACACTACATGCTGCAACTGGGTGAATCATGTCATGGTTGTCTGAGATAATGTTTTGTTTTGTATTTACATCCTGACTGAGAGGTCATACTAAAGATAAGCTAAGGACCTATCAGCTGTTAATTATCACTCTCCATCCACCTCATATAGTACCCCACAGATATAATACTTCCCATCATGATACTGTTTATCACTTTGGTTATCATACACAATCATACAATGAATTATTTTTCTTGTCATTGAAAACTTACAGGTAATGATATTGCAGACTAGTGGTTCTCATTCCTCCCCTTTGTAATGCTAGGTTTCCTTAATTCCTTCCTGAATTTTGAATTGGCTGTCTATCATTTTATGTACGTGCACATCCACAAGTGGTGCCACCATCGTGGATGTAATGTTTACACCGCCATTTCTTGCGACCCTTTCGACTGGCATACCTTGAGTTTGAACTCTGTTACCGTTCAACTCATACATGGGAAATTCAAAATGTCTTCCTGCTCTAGAACTTTCGATGTAGTTCTTTAAAAATTGACGGATTTCACTGATTTAAACGTAAATTCAGATAGTTGCAGCAGCAATTTAGTTTTCGAGTGGAAATTTAATGGGAAGAAAGCAATATATGAAGTTTTTATTGTGATATATTTGTTTTTCAGTTTATTCTAGCCCAGAAATGAGCAATTTCAAGATTGTTGTTATGATCCAGCTGTGCATTTACCTGTGGGAAACAAGTTTTGGATTGCCAGGTTTTGCCACTAGATCCTATCTAGGAGCAATCCTTCTATTTTTGAAGACTGATTGTAAATTTCTAGAACAGGAAGACATTTTGAACCACCTGTGCATGCATTGAATGCCACTGGAGTTCAAACTCAGAAAAACCTAGTTGTTGTTGTTGTCGTTCTCTAGACTGTCTGTCTGAGCAGTCCCGTCTCCCCAAGGAATGCTACAGCCGAAACTGGGTTTTCCCACAAATCCTTTATAGTGTGTATGTTGTGTTTGCATGCATGATTGTGTATAATGCAGTCTTCCATTATGTGTTGTATGGTATGGGGTGAAGTGTTACATCCTGGGCAGCTGTTCATAATGCAGTCATCCAGCCTCTTCTGGTAGCTTAGAAGTGCTGGGTGATGGCCGCACCACAGTCTGGCCAAGTGGACTCTGTCCTTTCGTGGGAGAGAGGATTCAGAAGGGTGGATATCAGGGGGTCTGGCATGCAGCAGTGTGTTGTCTTTCAGTGTGTTAATGGAGTGGTGAGTGATATGATTATGAATATGTTTCCGGAGGCTGGTATTTGGTGGTTGTGGAGGAAGAGAAGAGAGTATGTGTGCATAATAAAGGTCTTTGGGTGTTGTTTTAATGTTTCTTGGTGTGTGTGGGTGTTCTGCTATGTAGTGTAGCGGGTGTGATGTGTTTGTGGTGGCTGCGGCAAGTGTTTGTGTGCCTCTCATGTCGAGGTGGTCCTTGACTTTGAGGACTTTTGTTTCATGGTGTAAATGGTCTGTTGGTGTTGTATTTGTGCAGCCTGTAATTGTTTTTAGGGCTTTGTTTTGTATGATTTGAAGGGTGTTGTGGTGTGTCTCACTGAGATTAGGAGCCCATGCAGGACTCGCATAATTCAACACTGAGCGTATGCATTGTTTGTATATTGTTATATTAGTTTCTTTGTTTTGTCCAAATGTTGTTCCAGTGATTGACTTAAGTGCGTTAAGTCTAGGTGTGCATTTGTTTTTTATGTTTGTGATGTGTTGTTTGAAAGACATGGATGTATCATATGTTACACCAAGAATTTTCGGTGTGTTTGTGTGTGGTATTAGAGTGTTGTTGATGTAGAGATGAGGTATGTATTTGTGTTCTATTGTCCAGTTGGTGAGAAGTGTTGCTGTAGATTTGGTTGGAGCTATTTTGAGTCTGTGATGAACCATGTGTTGAGTGTATCAAGGTATGGCTGGATTATTTCTGCAGCTTTGTCTGTGTTACGATGTGTGCATGTGATTGTTATGTCATCTGCGTAGGAAGAGATTTGTATTTCTGAGTTGTCTGGTGTGGGTAAGTCATGCATGTATAGATTAAATAGTGTGGGGGATAGAACTGAGTCCTGTGGTACTCCATTCTTAATGTTTCTGATGTGCGATGATTGGCCATTATATGACACGTAAGCATTCCTACCTGCCAGATAATTGGCCAGCCATCTTTTGGTGTTATTGTGCATGTATGTGTTATATATTTTATTTGTTAGGTTGTGGCGGGGGATAGCATCAAAAGCTTTACTAATGTCTAATGTTATGAGAAGTGTTCTGTGGTGGGGCCTATCTGAATTGATGCCATCTAAAATTCTTTGTGTGAGGTTTATCAGAAGAGTGTTATGGCCTAAAACCGTGTTGTGAGTCAGCAAGGGGAATATGTGGTGTGATGAGTTTAAGTATTAGGCGTTCAATGACTTTAGAGGGGGTGCAGAGAAGTGTGATTGGGCGGTGCGATGTTGGGATTGTTGGGTCTTTGTTCGGTTTTGGAATGGTGATTATTTTACCATGCTTCCAGATGTCAGGTATAGTGGTGTGTGAATAGCTGTAGTTTGCAATGTTTGTGAGAGCGTCTACGTCGTGGGACCATCCCCCAACCCCAAGAGTTGGGGGCCAAACAGCAGCAACCACCCCTGGCCATCAGAAAAACCTAGTTGAATGGGTCGCTCAAAATTACGGCGGTAAACTTCCATCTGTGATGGTGATGCCACCCACAGATTTGCATGTACCATCTTAATCATTGCCATAGCAACTTGATTGTTGTTAGTAAGAATAGCATAAAAGGAGGGTCCTGCATTGTTTTTACATGCTCTGGTGATTTGTTGACCCTTCATATATATGCCAAGTTGCATTTAAACTGGACCAGCAGTTTGGATTTTATGGATTATTTTAACAACTTAATTGTTCCCATGGAAACACAAATTTGGTACAACACAGATGTCCCACATTGTTTTTTACATGCCCACATGATTTGTTGACCCATAAAACCCATGTATTCCAAATTTCATTAAAATGGGACCAGTGGTTTAGAATTTATATGTATTTCTTTACCAAAATCTTTACAAATTACCACCCTTAATTCTCACCTTTTATAATAAAGTCTAGCCAAAAATTTGGAGTAGAAAAAAAATCATCTCTCTTATTTTTCAAGCTACTTAAAAAAATTTGATCAATTTATATTTTCACCCAACCAACGATTTTCTTATGTGGCTTATGTGTTTCTGGTGAGGTATGTTGTGCATTGATTGATGGTGTACATCATTTCTGTCACAAATGCGTAGTTTTCAAGTAATAAATATTCAAACTTATGCCTACATCTCCTCCCCAATGATCTTGGGGGACATGTGGGAAATCGGGGATTTTGGGTGGGGATCATTAAATCGAGTAATGTGCATTGCAAAACAGGTCTAAAATCAACAAGAACACAAAAAATATATGAAAATATATAAATTACACCTTTGATGGCGGCTGACGCAAGCATAGCCATGTTATTATTGAGCAGCGTTACCAATGATTCACAAAATTTCTTGCTCTATCTGCTACACTTTAGCAAAGCCCACTCCACCTGCACAAGAGTTGCCAACCCTAAATTAGGGAATAAATTCATGAAGCTTTGAGAGGACCAAGAGTTGCAATTTGTGTACAACTAACCTACCCTAACCAAACCTAAACTCAACCTACCCTAACCTAAACTAGCCTTAACTAACCAAACCTAATCAAACCTAACCTAACCTAGCTGGGTGCTTAGCCCCCCCCAGACCCCTCCAATCCCCACCAAAGCACTCTTAGTAATGTAACTTGGGTTCTCTTTACAGTATAACTATTAGTATAAATGTGTGTTTATCTATTACAACTAATAGCTAATAAACTAAATGGTAACCATATTTGCCGTAAAATAAAAACCACAATAATAGCATTAGCATTACTTTATGAGGAAGAGGTTGAGAGTTGTGGTGGGCTTTGCTAAATGTAGAGGATAGAGCAAGAAATTTTGCAAATCGTTGGTAACACTGCTAAACAATAACATGGCTACGCTCACGTCAGCCGCCGCCACTGCCACTGTCGCCATCAAAGGTGTAATTTATTTATTTTCATATATCTTATATGTGTTCTTGTTGATTTTAGACCTGTTTTGCAATGCGCATTACTCGATTTAATGCTCCCCACCCAAAAACCCCGATTTCCCACAGGTCCCCCAAGATCGTTGGGGGAGATTAAGGCATAAGTTTAAATATTCATTACTTGAAAACTATTCATTTGCGACAGAAATGATTTACACCATCAATCAATACACAACATACATCACCAGAAACACATAAGCCACATAAGAAAATCATTGGTTGGGTGAAACTATAAATTGTCCAAAAATTTAAAAACTATTGTTTCTAATGAAATGGTCTTTCATATGCGACAAGAATTTTAGGGTTAAACCAAATTTGAACATTTATTGCTCACACCTAATCATTTTTTCCCTATTACCTCTATAGGCTATGATAATTATTGAAACAACTTCTGACATATTTCTTTATTAAATAAAAATAGAAATAATTCTTTCAATTACAGCATATGACTTTCATTAGATTTAATGCCCAAATCTGTTGTTGGGAAGGCCAAAATAACTTTGTCATCAAAAGTAAATGAGAAACTGAAAGACAAGAAAGGAGGGTAAATTTTTAGTTGTGCACATCTATGTGATATAGCAACAGAAAATTAATTGTCCATTTTGTAAATTATAATACATCAACATAAAATGTGATTTTCCTGGCAGAAATCAATAACAAAAAAAGTTGCTAAAACCAATTTACTAACAAAGTCGTGGCGGTTGAATGATACGCAATGTTTTTTTTTATAGATACCAAGGTTGAAGAAATGAGATTATGATAAATTAATCTATTCTAACCTAACCTATAATTAGTAATTCGGTACCTCAGATTCTAAATATCATCTGGGTCGTTGTCGTCACAAATGCTAACAGTCTGAATAATTATTACTGTACCTCAGGCAATTAACAGATGATGGCAAAACCCTGCATTCTCTCATAAAATCCAAGGAAGCCCTATTGTCTTTGTAACAGTGCTTATTAACGTCACCTAGAGTTGGAGAACACCCGGTCTGCAACGTGATAGCCATCCTCTAACTGACAGTGACTGGACTGCACAGACGATAGCATGGGATGATGTCCATACTATATCCTAGCAGTGTCATTCATTAATAGATCTAACTGTAGTAAGTTTTTTTTTTATCTATTTCAAAGAAAATCACATACTACTTTCATGTATTATAATTTACAATATATTTAATTTTCTAATGCTATATTGCATGGGTGTGCACAACTAAAATAATACCAAAAGGAGTAATATCCTTGTCAAAAAACTTCTTATAGTCTGCATGCTATAAAACAGAATACAAAACAGAGGAAGACCCAGTTAATTTTCCTCCAAGGTCACCATCCACAAATGTTGTATTGTCCTCATTTCATTTCACAGTTTAGAGTTTTCCTTAAATACTCCCTGAGACCCAAGTGCCAAAAGAATCAGTGATGTACAGCTACTGGCACTCTTGCACTATCATCCAATTGGCATTTACAATAATAAGGATATCTAAGACACATCATTCCTTTCATCCAAGGCCTCACAATTTGCAATTGCATTGCATTTTTTAACTAATGAATCAATAGACAATGAATTAATCCGTTAACAAGAAATCATTTTTTTTTTTTTTTTATAACAAAGGTTTGACCTACACGATCTCCTCCTCGAATTTACTGTAACTTTTCGAACGTTTCTGTATATATCTCACGTTGTTACCCCTCCAATAGTGTAACATAACACTCTCTCATTACAAACTAGAGGAATACATTGCAAATTAACATAATTTGTTGGCGCTTTCACTGTCATCGCGTATTTAGTACTTGTTCTGCGTTAATCGTCTTTACTCTCATTACTAGCCTAGAGCAACGGATACTTTATGGTGTTATGCTAACTCGCTTAATTTGTTAGTTTCCGTTACTTACAATGGAAAGGGTTATCCACTCACTTACCTTGATAAAATCATGTAACTAAAGGCCTAACTCCAATGAAAACAGGTAAATATTACACTTCTTTACGCCTTTTACTTTTGTCCAGCACTGATCGCCATGTTTGTTTTGGTTATGAGACGCCCAATTCAGAAGTCAGAGAACCTATATACAAAGAAACATTAAACTGTACTTGGCATCCTTCAAAATTGTACTTGTTATTTAAATTGTTATTTCTATTTACAAAAATACTAATTACAGAAAACAAACTTCTCAAACATATATATTTAATTTAGCTAACCAGGGTTTTAAATTTCTTAAAAAAAAAAGTAGTCTTTTAAAATATAGATATTGCTAAGAACTTTCCTTGCAGAAGAAAGAGGTACATATATTTATTTATTTTTAATATCAACAATAAATAAAAATATATTAACTTTAGTTATATTTATTTGTAATGCATAAAAATGAATTTAGAAGCATTGGAATACAATGACGTCGTGGATGCATTCAGATGTGTGTCGTCTGCCGTCGACTGAGGCTCATTCGATCGATAAGCAAGGCTTGGCCTTTGTGATCGTCTTCTCCAAGTTACTTCTCGTCTAACCAAATAGTGAGTATGTTCTAGGACTGATTTGAGTATTTCTTTAATTTGAATGTGTAGAACATTTGGTTTTGTATTGTGAATTAGTCAAAAGCTGTCTTCTAAATAATGGTCAGCATTGAGAGTACAGCACTGGTACTCTGGATCTGCCCCCCTTGTTCATGGGAGAGAGGGATATGTCTGTGGACTTATGTGGTATTTTATATCGCGCATTGCAGATACAGACTGCCTCCTGATTACACAGTGGACTCTATGACTTAATTATGACGTTACTATCAGTATGAAGGAATAGAGTGCTCGAGATAAACCAGATCTAAATTCGCATCTATAAAGTACCTACCGGACTAAGACTTTTCATGGCGGGTTGGAGTCGTAATTTTTGTGCCCATCTAATGGGGAAGGAGCTGGCGTGTTTAGCACTGGGATACGTTTAGTAATGATGATAGTGTGTTTCATATGGGCGTCTAGATGATCCATGTTAAAGTGGGTGTGTCTACCCAAATGTCCGGCGATTGTGGGTTAGGCCGGTCTTCCCGGCAGTAGGTATCTGTATAACTGATACATTATAGGGGTGATTTTGAGCGGAGAAACCCATAGCTTGCTTAATGTCTCATTGTCATCGGGCCAGATGATGCACTTGGCATTTTTCAATCCAGTTCTCAATCTCTCGGGATGCCGTTAGGTGACAAACTGACGTTTGTGATGATGATGATCCCGTTTTCTCGGTGTCATGACGTTTGCTCTATAGCAGGGCGCCTAACAATGTTCACTCTGTTATCTTGTATTGGGAATTTGTACTCGTTTAGGGTGTTCGATACTTCACTCGACATACCTCTGTTGATACACTGGCACGTGGATGATCTGGTTTGCATGACTGATCAGATTTCAGACGCGGGGGGTGGAGGGACGGTCGGTCACGATTGGGCTTTTTATCATTTATGTTCGTGGCAATGTATGTACATGGTGACAATTCAGTGGTGTGATGGATATAAATGCTAGACATGACACGTTTTTCTGCTTCAGTAACCGCATTAAAATACTGAAGAAGAATGACCGTTTTTATGCTTTGTTTTGGTGAATGTGGTTATGGTGGGTGGGTGTGGCAGTGTGGTTGTGGCAAATGACATGTTATAGTAACAGTTACAGTTTAGATATAGTGAAGCTGTACAAGCCATTGTATCATTTTATGGGGATTGTGTGGTCATAATGTGTATACAAGTTAGGAAAATTGATTTGGGTATGAATTTTTAGCTTATTGGCAGGGCTATATTTTACATAGTATGTTTGGATGTAATGGATGTACATCTGGAGGGTTGTTGAATAGGATTGTCAATGGTTGTATTTGAATTGTGATGTCCAGGGTTATTTCTAGTTATAATGTGAGTTGCATGAGAATATTAATTGTGACAGATAAAGCTTTCTTAGATGTGCATAGTTATAAGGTTATCAATGGTATATCCCAAGAAATATTCCACCAGAATTATGATGGGGTTTTGTGGTGTGTGTATTGCAAGTTGTAAGAAAGATAAATAGTGATGTGAATGCCTGGAATGGTTATTAGGTTGTGATGCTAGTAATAACAAATGTGTTTGTGTCTGTTGTGAGTGATTTAGAAAATATAGTGACAAGCAACAATGGTTGTAGCCAGTATTGTGAATGTGGTGGTATTGTTGTAGTATTTAAGAGACTGATGTTGGTGTGATAGCAAAACTGATAGATATGGTTGTAAGTACTGGTGGATGTCTTGATATTTGCCTGGTGTGGATGTACTGGTATAAATACTATGTGAGACTTGTTAAGTGTGGTTGTAATAGTAAGACTTTTGCTGAATATTATAGTGATCATTCTGTAATGCATATGTAGTTCTGGTAGTGCAGCTAAGGTAGAGATGTAATAATGTGGATATCATGGGGCTAAGGTTTGGTGTAGTGTGGTAGTTATAAGCCTGTGATGCTATTCCAGTATTGTTGAGTGTAAGATGGAAATGTAGATTTTGTGAGTATGGTGTGATCAAGAAGTGCATGGTGAAGCTCATGTAATTGTTTTTAATTGTTTGTGGCAAACACCATGTGCAAATATGGGTTCACTAAGCCTGTGGTGCAAGAATAATTCTACTGTTGCTGTGGCATAAGCATGGTTACACTGAGGCAGTGGTGCCAGTATGGTTGCAGTGAGGTTGTGGTGGTGCTATGGTTGTACAGAGGCTGTGTTGCAGGCATGATTGCACTGGGGCTGTGTTGCAGGCATGATTGCACTGGGGCTGTGTTGCAGGCATGATTGCACTGGGGCTGTGTTGCAGGCATGGTTGCACTCACTGGGGCTGTGATGAAGGCATGGTTGCACTGGGGCTGTGTTGCAGGCATTATTGCACTGGGGCTGTGTTGCAGGCATGATTGCACTGGGGCTGTGATTTAGGTATGGTTGCATTCACTGGGGCTGTGATGCAGGAATTGTTGCACTGGGGCTGTGTTCCAGGCATTGTTGCACTGGAGCTGTGTTGCGGGCATGGTTGTGGGTGGTCTTGAGACCCTGGGGTAGACCAGATTTTGAGGCTTATTTTTGAATGGGATAGTGTCTGGTATTGGCATAGGCGATGTGGTGGTGGTTGAAGTCATTGTAGTGATTGTGGTGATATCCTGGTAGTGTAATAGTGAGATCTTGTTGTAGGACGGATTCATGAATGGGTCCTGGTGTAGGTGTGTTGATCGGGACCTGTTGTGTGTGTGTTGATGGGGGCCTGGCATGGGTGTGTTGTGGGGGCCTTGGCGAGGGAGTGTTCACAGGGCCCTGACCTGGGCGTTTTGATGGGTCCCTGGGGGTGTGTCGATATGGCCCTGGCGTGGGTGTGGTGATGGGGTCCTGTTATGGTTGTAGTGATGGGGCCCTGTCGTGGGTGTGGTGATGGTGATTTAGCGTGGGTGTGGTGGTGGGGCCCTGTCGTGGATGTAGTGGTGGGGCCCTGTTGTGGGTGTGGTGGTGGGGCCCTGTCGTGGATGTAGTGGTGGGGCCCTGTTGTGGGTGTGGTGGTGAGGCCCTGTCGTAGGTGTGGTGATGGGGTCCTGTCGTGGATGTGGTGATTGGGACCTGGCGTGGGTGTGGTGGTTGGGACCTGGCGTGGGTGTGGTGATGGAACCCTGGTGTGGTTATGGTGATGGGGCCCTGGAGTGGGTGTGGTGATGGGGGCCTGGTGTCGGGATGGTGATTAGAGTTGTGTGTCTAGGACGTGAGAGGTATGAGTAATTGGTGATACCAAGTATTGCATTGGGGTAATGTAGACGTGGCATGGAGATGATCATGATGCACCGATGCGTGGAATGTGACGCTAATACTTTGACGTTGGTGCTGCGTGAATGATGTAGATGTAATTGTTATCTTGTGAGGTGGGCGTGGTGTGAATATTAATGTGAAGCTCCTGTATGGGCGTGGTGTGCATGTGGCGGCGATGCTCATGTGTGGGCGTGGTGTGAATGTGATGATGCTTTGGCTTGGGCGCAGCGTTGGAATGACGGCAATGCTCAGATGTGGGCGTGGCCTAGATGTGACGTTTATGCTTTGATGTGGATGTGGTGGCTGTATTTCCTACGATATGGTTGTGATAGTAAAGTAACATGACCCAGATCTTTGGCAGAGAATGGCAACCGTTGCCTCTTTCATGTTTTGTTCAGGCTCTAACGCCGTGCAGGATATGCAGAAAAAGTGCATCAATGGGATACGTTGAAGGGTTAATCCCTCTGATAAACTAAACAGGAGGGAGGTTAATTTTGTTCTTTCTTCAACCATGGTGGCTTTGTTTTAGATGACTGTCCAGAGACATAATGATTCGATATGAATACCAAGCTGGTATTAATACAGTGTGGACATGGTTGATCATGTGTTCTTAGCTTTGATGGGAGTGTCCTATAGGTCTTTATATCGCCCCGAAAAAACAAGGGCGTGGGTGTAGCATAAAGGGTACGTGCTATTGCTCGCGCGAGTATTGAGCAAGTGTCGGCAAGGCCGTGTCGTTGATACGGCGGTATACGGGACTTGTGCAACAATGGGAAAGGTATGGGGCTGTAAGAGATAAAATGTACGGGTGACAAGTACACGAGGATGCTGACCTGTAATGCCTTTAATTATTGAGAAAGGGATAGAGGCCAGAGTTGGCGAGGTTAGGGGTGGTAGGGCCCGCCATGCCCGTGGGAGTAGGCGGCGCAGGACGCGTGGGAGAAGGGGTTCCTGGTTCCAGGGGATGTGACGGCAGGGGCACCATATAGGGTAGGGGATGGCTTTTGAAGGTGTGCGTATAGGGTGCCTGGTTTGGGCGTGTGGGCGTAGATTATTTCTTTGAATAAATTCCAATCAATACTGGAGGTGCTGCTGCTGCTGCTGCCGTGAGCTGGTCTCCCTGTCAGCTGCAGTGCTGAGCAGAGCCTGGGAATCTGTAGCGCCGCCGGAGAGTCGAAAGGGTACTACTGCGTATTATTTACTTAGCACAGAAATGTTCTTGTGTGATGCTGCTGTTTGGGTTTACAGTTATCACGTTTAACAAAGGATAAATGATGACTTCGTCTAACCTATCAGATCTCGTGTTTCCAGAAATATGATCAGCTGATTGTATTTGAGTAAGAGTTGTGAGTGGTCAGTTTTGGGCCCGTATTCAAGAACAGGGCACAGGCGCCCGGTGGTTTAGTGTGGCCTTATTGTCGTGCAAACGATTCAGTGAGTTCGTGCCTCATGCATTTATCGGGTTGGAAAGAGTACTCTTCACGGGTCGTGTGCAGGCAGGAACTCTGGTCGAGGACCAGTTGTCGGGCCAGCGTCCACAACATCGATTACAGGGCCAATGAGGCGTCAATGTCAAGTAGTGGGGGTGACCACGGACCTGTTTTTCGCGTTCTGGTATTCGTAGGGTGATGTTGCCGTCACTTGTCGATAATTATGACCGTGCAAGTTTGATGGAAAAATTTGTGCTGTGTGTGTGTAAAGGATCAGAAGTTGGGAAGAAGCTGTTTCCGTGTGGGATCTGGGGGGGGGGGCTGAAAGTATAAAGAGCATCCTAGATAGTGTGGCAACTTCTACTTGTTACTACTACTATTACTTTATTGCTGCTGCTGTTACCATCAATAC